>NC_053040.3:378388266-379013266 GCF_002575655.3 Aegilops tauschii subsp. strangulata
CCTTTTACATACTTATAAGGACGCTAAAAATTCCTGAACGTTCGGGATTTATCATTTGCGTCCCAAAACTAATGAGATCGCCTTACGAAACAAAAATTATACTCCTCCTAAAAGCCACGGCGCTCGCAGGAGCGCTTGCGGCGCGCCACGAGTGCCCCGGTGCGCGGCCGTTTCCTAGCGCGCCGACACAACACCTCTTCCTCAGCCTCACAACTCGCGAGGTGCTGATTGGTGGCTTGCCGGCGGGCGAGCGCGATCTCACCGGTGTGGTGATCCGGCGCCAACAGGTACTCCTCCTCGCTGGAAGCGTGCACCCGGTCCACGTACCGCCAAGCGTAGATGAGGCGCTTGGGCCCGACTGCACTTAGGGCGTCGGCACGGGCATCCTCCGCCACCCTCACGGCCCTCGCACGAGCCTTCTGCCAAAGAGCCAATTGCCTGACTCTCTCGGACGCGACATAGGCCTCCCAGGCAGCTTGTTCCGCGGTGCGCTTCTCTTCCTCGGCCTTCTTCTCCGCCTCTATTTTGGCGCTCTCTGCTGGAGGCAAAGCCTCCCACAAGGAGACATCCATTTCTTTCCAAAGCTCCTCAAGGCTGGGGGGCTCGGCGGGCGGCGCGGCGTTCTCCTCGTAGCGGGGAGCCGACGCGTCCTCCGGTGCGCGTGCTGGCGAGATTGGGAACACCGACGCGTCCACCTCGACGCGTCGCGGCGAGGAGCGGAACGCAACCGCATCCTCCTCGACTAGTGGCGGCGAGGAACGGAACGGCGACGCGTCGCGTCACGGCGAGGAGCGGAACGCCGACGCGTCCTCCTCGACTAGTGGCGGCGAGGAACGGAACGGCGACGCGTCGCGTAGCGGCGAGGAGCGGAACACCGACGCGTCCTCCTCGACTAGTGGCGGCGAGGAACGAAACGGCGACGCGTGACCGTCCGCGCGGTGCAGCGAGGGGCTCCTAGGGCTTGGGAGGGGCGATGCCATGGTGGTCGATGTGAGAGGGAGGGGGAGGAGATAGCGATGTCGTGGGAGGCGCAGTATTTATAGCGAGGAATGGCACACCTACGTAAGATATGGACTGAGCTGCACTGACTTAACTGCAGGTCCAGTTGCGTCACTGACATGTGGGCCAGACCCCTGTTGGGCCCATATGTCAATGACCCAATGCACCTGCAGTTAAGTAACAGCTACGTGGGCATATTTGTTAGAGTAAATTACGGGGGAGCGAAGGGGTGGAAATATTGCTGGTCACAACGGATTGGACGAGCGTGGGGAGAGGAGAGTCATGCATGCAGATTTTTTCACACGGGGTGGAGTGGTGGGACCGCCGGAGGGAGAAGGAGAGTTTGGCAGGCATATTGTTTCCACACATGGAGAGGAAAAGATTTGGAGACGAACGGGCTTCCTGCAGGTATGGGGAACGGTGCATAATAAGTCATCTTGCATGCCGAGCTAGGTATAGTCTCAAGTCATTGAAAACATACACGCCCCACACATGTTCATATTTCAAGGTGCACTAAATTATTGCATGCGATGATTAAGGCTGGCCATAATGGTGGTATCTTAGCTGGTATCATGCACACGGGAATAGCAAACATGCTGATGTGGCAAAGAATTAAAGAAGAGAGGGGGGTTAGAGTAACTAGTGTTCATGCATGCATTGGTAAACATATTTTTTGTGAAGAACGACAGCACTAGTTGAGTACTTTTGCAGACTTCAAAAACTATTCCACCGCCTCTACTATCTTGCTAAGAGTAGGCGAAATTTTTGAATCGAGCCCTCTAAACTAGAAGGGAGGTAGTGGTACTCTAAGGCTGGTCATAGTGGGGAGTAACTTAGACTAGTAACATGCATATGTTACTAGTCTATGTTACTACCTCTATAGTGCATAGTATCATAGATTAGTATCATAGGTGGTCTCATTTATTGCCATGCATGACACATAGTAGCATCACATTTATTATGTTATGGTATCTACCTATGTTACTATAATAATCTCTCTCTTATACTCATTATAATCAGTATTGTAGATATTAATATTTTTAGTATAAATTTGGTCGTGGGATTTCATTGATGCCTGTCAAAGCGTGGAGGAAGCGGAGCTTAGGTCTTGCATTGCCGGTCTCTACATAGGTATTTCTCATCATAATCCTGTAATTTTAGAGACTGATTGTGCTTTTGTGGTAGCGTCTCTTGCATCGGGGGACTATGACAGGTCTGCTATGCGTGACCTAAAGATGAAAGCGTTGAGCATCTCGAAGTTGATCAACAACCTTCAAGTGTCAAAGATTAGCCGTTCGGCCAATAAGGTGGCACACTTAATCGCTAAGTATAGCTTTGACAATAGATTAGATGGTATTCTTGTAAATAACGTACCGCCCTGTGTGGTGAATATTGTATCGAATGAGTGTACTGGTGTGGCTGGTTAATTAATATAAGGTGGTGTTCAAAAAAAAAGTATAGATTTGGTCAAACACTTTGCAAATGGTTGATGGGAGTAAAAAGGACTAGAGGGAGTATCATGCATGCGGAGTAGGCAAAAAAAATTGCTTGTCTAAAAAAGGCAAAAAAATTGCTCATTTATAGCCGGTCGAAGTCTCAAAGGGCGCGACCGCGCGAGGGAGGCGAAGGTCATGGGAGGCGCGACGTTTGACGGAATTAAGTGAAGTTACATCCACGCGCCGGCATGGCATGCGAACAGGCAGAAGCTATACCGTCAGGCCTACGATATGGGTCTAGTAGACATGACATCTAGTGGGTCCTGCATAGTTCTCGAGAACTCTTTGGGGGCTTGCAGCCGTTTATCCACTGGGCAAGCCAACAACCCCACGCCGTTCGCACGCCCTACTCATCCCCGTCTTCTACCTAACAACAGTTCGCTCCCAGTCGTCCTGTCCTTTCACATTAGTTCGCTCCCAGTTTTTTTTTGCGGGGTACAATAGTTCAACTTCTCCTAACCCTCCTCCAAAATCCATGGCCTCCCAAATCTCCATGGTCGCCGCTGAGTACCAGGTTAGAGCCATCACCGGCGATCAGTTCATCGTCATCTACACACGTGGATCCGAGACGGTGAAAGCATGGCTTGCTCGCTTCCTACGCATGTTCAACAGTTCAACGGATGAGTGGGTCGCTGGGCTAGATGTTGAGTACACGACAGTCCTGGGACGAGAGAAGGATCTAAAGGACGAAGAGAGGAAGAAGCCCGCAGTGATCCAGGTTTGCGTACATAATGTTTGCTTGGTCTACCACATATGCCATGCCGACGTTGAGTGCCAGGATTTTAAGAACTTCCTCAAGGACAAAAGAGTGAAATTTGTTACTGTAGGCTTTAAGAACGACAGGGAAGTCCTGCGTCGGATAGGTCTCGTTGTAGGCCAGCCCTTCGATCTCCAGAAGGCAAGCCTGGTGTCCTCCTCTCAACCTTCAATGCTGACCCTGGCAGTAGCCATGGTTGATCCTTCGTACGCTAAACTGAAGAAACCTCATCACGAGTTTCATCATGCATGGGAGTCGAAGACATTAGATGAAGATCACATCCTGTACGCAGCAATGGATGCCTACCTTTGTTTAAATATCTACAAGGGTTGGATGAAGAAGCAGAGCCCAGTGTCCGGTTCAAGCAAAGAAGCGTCCGCGAAGAGGAAGAGGAAGAGGGACGAGGACGAAGTCGAGGACGTGGACTCGGACTCCGAGTAGGTGGCAGTGCCGTCGCTCATGCTGGTTCTACTACAGTGTCAAGCGGACTAGTTGCTTAGTTTATTTTCAAGGGTGTGTTGTGCTGAGGCCCCAGCAGAACTATGTTTATGTTCTTTCTCGTTATTTGAACTCTTTAGTATGTACAATAGTACTAGTACTATGTCTTACTACTGTTCTTCTTGCAGTTGGTACTACTGCTCGTATCTTCGTGTTCCTACTGTACTTAATACGTTCGTACTAGTAGTATAATTTGGGTCAGTCGATTTGTGAAAGAAGTTCGACGGAGCGAAGGAAGAAGACGGCAGAAGAGGTGGAAGAAGCCCTTCTAGCCATCCATGTTGCATCAAACGGCTCACATGAGTCGACTGACCCAAATTGCTCCTTCAGATTGCAGGATCCACGTGGCATTCAAGGTCTCGAAGGTAGATTCCGTGTCCGCACCTGGTTTGCAGGCTCGACGCGCGCGCGACCGGCTTCCGCCGCGACAGCCACCATGCGCGCCTCCTCCGCGCGGGCAGAGATGACAATGACACGCTAGTTCCTCCTCGCCGGCGTGCTGGAGCAAGCGCTCGTCCTCCTCTTTGTACGCTGCGTGCATAGACGCGGCTCCACCAGCTGCTCGCATGCTTGGCAGCGCGGCAGCATCGCGAGGAGGGACTGCAGACGACGTGAGCGGGCGAGCCTTCGGCTTCATGGCACAGGGATGGCGGCGACACGGCGGTGATGGGCGAGAAGTTGTTGGCCGGAGCAGGCGGGCGCCGGCATGTGCAACAGCGGCGGCGGCATATTGATGAGTGCGTGTGTGGGAGCTTACTTTAGTTTTACATATAAGGTTGGTCAAACTTAAAAGAAAACCGTACTAGTACACTGTAACGCCCCAAGACCGACGCTTCAGACGCCTTCCATGTTTTCGTTGTCGCCGTGTGTTTATTATGTTTGTTGCATTATCATAATTGTTTTGCATATTTCATTCCTATATGTTTATGCCATGATCATGTTGAGTGCCTTGTCATTTTGCTTCTTGCATCATGTTCATCTTATATTATATTGCATTGCACCATCCTTGCTTTGTTCTATGCTTCATGATGTGATGTGCCTCTTGTCATTCTATTGCATTGCATCATGATCGTTATGCCTTGTTTTGCATATTTAAGTTTTGTTGTGTGTTCTTGTGTGAACCCCTCTTATTCTTATCTCCACCTCATTTTTGTTCCATGCACATACCAGCAACAATTCATCAAGTTCACCCAAGTTTCTATCCCATCCAAACTACTCCGTTTCCCTTTCTTTCAATTATTTCTCTAGTGACATTTTCTGCTCTAGATTAATGTTAACTATATTTCTTTATTCCCTACACCATGCCAAGACCACCTCCTCCAGTTTTCAAGTCTTTTGGAAGTGTTTTGGTTGGGCTAAGGATTTATTCAAGCTTGAATTATTTTCAAACTTGTGTGAATTGCGGTCTCTAAAAATTCCAAAGCATTTTATTCAAATTCTACATGATTCCTGATGTCCAGGGATATTTTGTTCTTAGTCTAATTCTTCTCAAAAACTCCCTAACCTTTTCCTTTTCTAAACCTGGAGATTCAAAGTTTCATAAAAGAAGAAAATGGAAGGGGCCTCCCAGCAGCGCACCTTGGGCCTCCCAACTCTAGCCGACCCAGCCCAGTGCCCCAAACGGCCACCTGCTCCGTTTCCCCTCCGTCTCCCTCGCTTCGGACACAGAGCGCTTGCGCCGTCGCGCCGTGAGCTCACGGGCGTCGAGGCCAGCACGTCCCGCGCCCCTATAAAGCCCCGCAGCGACCCCTAGGGTTTACCTCCGTCCTCCTCACGCCGCCATCTCTCTCTTCCTCCCCCTGTTTTCCCTTCTTCTTCAAGAACAGAGAGCACCACCGAGAGCTTCGCCGTCTCCTGCTTGGTCGGAGGCCACCACAGTCGTCTCCAGCATGTCCATCTTCTTCGTCAACATCGATTACGCCCGTTCAGACGTCTTCCCTGAGTTGGATCATCAAGTTCCACGCCGACGGCCTCCTCCCCTGCTTCCTCTGCTTCGCGGACAGCAAGTCCACCGGAGATCTTCTCCGCCCAAATTCCGCCTGCAGGCAGCCAGCCACACCCTCCTCCCGATCCATCCACCATGGCTGTCGCCCTGCTTCTTCAAGACTAGCAGCTGCTGATCTGCATCCATGCCGCCTCCCGCCGTCGACCGCAAGCCAAGGAGCCTCCCCGTGCTCCTCCACCTCGCCTCGTCATCCGGCAACCAGCGCTGCCACCGGCGACCAGCAGATGAGCGCCATGCCCTTTCCTTCTTCCCCATTCCCTCTTGTTCCCTCTCTCACCTGCTCCCTGTCTTCTCCAGAAAGCCCGCAGGAGCATCCATGGTCGTCCCCGTCGCCGCTGCCTTTCCCTCGCCTTCCCTCGGCTCCACCTGCCAGTGAGACTCGCGACTCCGTCACCGGTGAGTCCTTGCCGCGTCGGCCATCTTCTCCCTCGCCTCGTTCCGCTCGTCTGCAGAGGTCGCGAGGCATCTCTGCTGCATCGAGTCGCTGCTCGTTCCACCTCCAGCGCGCTCGATGCCTCCTCCTCGCGCGTGCCTGACCTGCGCCAAGCTCCGCCACCGCCATCCCGTGCGCGCCTCCAGTCTTCCCCGCCTGGATCCGGCGCCCTTCGTCCGTCCTCGCCAGTGTCACGCCAAGTTCCCCTCCCTCTGCATCGCGCCTCTGCCCGTCTTCTGCATCGCCGAGATCTGCTGCTGCTTCTGTTGGAAACGAGCAGAGGACGAGGCGCCCGCTCCCCCGTGCCTCACGTTGACCGCGCCCTGCCTCCTCTCGCCTGGGCCAGCGCGCTGACTCAAGCCGGCCCAGCTCCCTTGCCGCGGCCTGCTGCTTCACTGACCGGGCCGAAGCCCATGGGTGAGCAGCCCCCTCCAGCCCCCTCTCCTGTACACTGTTGGCCCAGCAAGTTTCAGCCCGTGGATGTTTTTTTTTCCTGGACGAATTTGCTAAATATCCTGTGCATGCATATTTACAGAAAAATGTCATCATATTAAAGTGTTAATAAGTAATTGTCCATGCATCCAAATTAAACATGTCATATATGTAAAATGATTAGAATTGCATCTAGTTTCATAATATGCTGCTTGCATCCATGTTAAAAATGTTTAAAATGTTGTTTATTTAAATTTGCTCGATTGCCATGTTAAAATGATTTATTTCATAACTAAATAACCGTAGCTCTAAATTTAATAAACTTAATATGTAAATGGGGTGGAAAAATGCATAGATTAACATGTTGCACCTTATTTTCCTGTTTAACAACAATAAAAATATGGTTTTAGGCAGAACAGTACCAAATCTAAAATATGGACATGAGGATTTTCCAGAATTGTTGTTTATTGTTTCCGGCCTCATTTAAATTGCCTAAAATGTGTAGTTTACTTATGTCACACCTCTTGCCATGTTAATCAACATTTAATATTGTTGGGTACATAAACGGGAGAGAACTAAATAATCGTATGTGGTGTTTCGTCAATATGCAACTCGTTGCATATTGAGCTCCACTTAATTTGTAGTATTTTTTGTTGCACTTTGCCATGCCATGCCTCATTAAACCGGACATGCATCATACTTGATTGTGCATCATGCCATGTGTATGTGGTGGTTGTTTACTATGTTGTTTGCTTCTTTCCGGTTTGCTTCTCTCGTTAGCTTCGGTTTCATTCCGGAGTTGTGAGGATCCGTTCGACTACATCCGTTTGTCTTCTTCATGGACTCGTTCTTCTTCCTAGCGGGATTTCAGGCAAGATGACCATACCCTCGAAATCACTTCTATCTTTGCTTGCTAGTTGTTCGCTCTATTGCTATGCCGCGCTACCTACCACTTGCTATATCATGCCTCCCATATTGCCATGTCAAGCCTCTAACCCACCTTTCCCAGCAAACCGCTGTTTGGCTATGTTACCGCTTTTGCTCAGCCCCTCTTATAGCGTTGCTAGTTGCAGGTGAAGATGAAGTTTGTTCCATGTTGGAACATGGATATGTTGGGATATCACAATATCTCTTATTTAATTAATGCATCTATATACTTGGTGAAGGGTGGAGGGCTCGGTCTTATGCCTAGTGTTTTGTTCCACTCTTGCCGCCCTAGTTTCCGTCATACCGGTGTTATGTTCCTTGATTTTGCGTTCCTTACGCGGTTGGGTGATTTATGGGACCCCCTTGACAGTTCGCTTTGAATAAAACTCCTCCAGCAAGGCCCAACCTTGGTTTTACCATTTGCTACCACCTATCCCCTTTTCCCTTGGGTTCTGCAGACTCAAGGGTCATCTTTATTTTAGACCCCCCGGGCCAGTGCTCCTTCGAGTGTTGGTCCGAACTGAGCTGCCTACGGGGCCACCTTGGGGAAACTTGAGGGCTGGTTTTACTCGTAGCTAGTCTCATCCGGCGTTGCCCTGAGAACGAGATATGTGCAGCTCCTATCGGGATTTGTCAGCACATCGGGTGGCTTTGCTGGTCTTGTTTTACCATTGTCGAAATGTCTTGTAAACCGGGATTCCGAGACTGATCGGGTCTTCCCGGGAGAAGGAATATCCTTCGTTGACCGTGAGAGCTTATAATGGGCTAAGTTGGGACACCCCTGCAGGGTATAAACTTTCGAGAGCCGTGCCCGCGGTTATGTGGCAGATGGGAATTTGTTAATATCTGGTTGTAGAGAACTTGACACTTGACTTAATTAAAATGCATCAACCGCGTGGGTAACCATGATGGTCTCTTTTCGGCGGAGTCCGGGAAGTTAACACGGTTTTGGGTTATGTTTGACGTAAGTAGGAGTTCAGGATCACTTCTTGATCATTACTAGTTGACGACCGTTCCGTTGCTCCTCTTCTCGCTCTTATTTGCGTATGTTAGCCACCATACATGCTAGTGCTTGCTGCAGCTCCACCTCACTACCCTTTCCTTCCTATAAGCTTAAATAGTCTTGATCTCGCGGGTGTGAGATTGCTGAGTCCTCGTGACTCACCAGATACTTCCAAACAGTTGCAGGTGCCGATGATACCAGTGCAGGTGACGCAACTGAGTTCAAGTGGGAGTTCGACGAGGAACTTGGTCGTTACTATGTTTCGTTTCCTGATGATCAGTAGTGGAGCCCAGTTGGGACGATCGGGGATCTAGCATTTGGGGTTGTCTTCTTTTATTTTGGTTCCGTAGTCGGACCTACGTGTGTACTCTGATTGATGTATGATTTATTTATGTATTGTGTGAAGTGGCGATTGTAAGCCAACTCTTTATCCCATTCTTGTTCATTACATGGGATTGTGTGAAGATGACCCTTCTTGCGACAATACCTACAATGCGGTTATGCCTCTAAGTCGTGCCTCGACACGTGGGAGATATAGCCGCATCGTGGGTGTTACATACACGTAAACATTAGACTTAGGCAGCGCTTTTATTAGTTAGTACCACAGCCACGATACGGAATCCTGTGCAAGCGTGTGAACCGCGGCCGCGCGGTCGATCGAACGGTGCGTCACCGTGTCGCGCTCGAAGGACATCCACCGAACCTTTTTGTGTGTGTGAAAACAATCCTCGAATATTACTCAACTTTTCTTTCCTGTGAAAGTTCTCGACGCTACAATATTTCCATATATTTGAATTTAGCTCCAGTTCGTGTTTATTTGGATTTGGACGTTTTAGGTGCGCCCTAGTTTTTTTTAATACTGATTTTGTGTGTGTGACTGAGAGAGAACGTGTGTATGTGTCCATATGTGTGTTGTGGCAGAAGGGCAATGTGGAGACGGTGTGCGTGTGATACAGACATAGAGAGGTGTGAATGTGCAAATGATCATGCATCTGTGAGACATAGACAGATGCCGATACGTTGTGTATACATGAGAGAACGGTCTTCTAGTTTACTTTGTGTGTGTGTGTGTGTGAGTTTGAGCATGTTGTGAAGTACTATAGACCTTGTATACATCTTGGGATTCAACAATGATTGTAACTATTGAATTGTATAGACCATTACATTCAAAGTCAATAGCCTAATATATTTATTTCACAATTTCAACAAATGATTAGTTCACTACAAACTAAGAGAACAAATGTGTACTCCCTCCGTTTTTATTTAAGTCCGTGTATTAGCATTGGTCAAAGTCAAGTTTTGTAAACTCTCAGAAAGCTTATAACAAAAAATATTAACATATACAATAACAAATAAATACCATTAGATTCATTATTGAATGTACTTTCACATCATACATATTTGTTATGGTAAATGTTTATATTTTTCTATAAACTTGGTCAAACTTTAGGAAGTTTGACTTCGGTCAAACCTAATATGCAGAGTTTACTACTACTACTCGCTAGTTGCTTAGCCGAATCACTCAACACGCCACACGGGTAGTCCAGTGTCACAAAATTTTGAGGTCGGCGGGAAAATATCCCGTGACCCTGATTCGAGCAGTGGGAAGTTACCATCATAGCCTTTGGAACAGGCCTACGGATGACGCTTGGCAGGGGGCTGTTTTCGTAACTTCAGGTTCACCCTACCCAGCCAACCCCACCCCGGCACCCAGAGTAGTACACCTGAATACTCCCCATTTTCTATCCCCACCGCAAAATAGACTTCTCCACGGCACCGCAGCCTTCGTGCTCCTCCCCTTTACATCGGCGCACTCGTCCACCGCAGCGCATCTGCCTCATCGACGACCTCGTACGCCGCACTAGAGCCGGTCCACCGTCATCGTCGTACACGGAGCCTCTTCCCCGGCATCGTCTTCCACGGTCTCGGATCTGCTTCCCGGAAGCCGACGCCAAGCGCAGAAGTACCACCGTCGTGGACAATGAACTGACTCCCGTTGCCGACCATGACTCACAGAGGCCGCCGCGACCATCGTTTTCCTCCTCGATTGGTAATGTGTGTATTGAATCACTTAGCAGTACATGTGCAGTTCCAATTTTGTTCATACCTACCCTTCAAATTTCCTGGGTGCTATTGTTCCCGTAAAAGTAATTGGTTATAGCCTCCATTGTCCAACAGAATATCAGCTTGTAATTGTGCGTCGCTCCTGTATCGCGCTGTGCTTGGGTAGGTTTTTCATCTGCAACCAGTAGTGTGGCAAATGATGGAAAGGTTTTTAGAACTAGCAAGATGCCCATGCGTTGCACGCATCAAGATGCATTTGTATGAGTAGTTTATCTTGTGGGAGAAAAGGATGAACGAGGGAAGGCCTTATTTGCAAATCTGGAGAGGGGTATGGGTATCTTTTTGCAAAATTCCCATTTGTTTCCTTCCTATCTGGCAGATATAAATCAGACGGCCTATATTGCAAGAAAAAAGTATAGAGAAAAATAAGTAGACAGTAAAGGAAGTAGAGATAAATATTAAATATAAAATATAAAATAAATATAACAGTAGAGAAAAGAGTAGAGATAGCAGAGACGTCGGGAAAGGATCACGCGCGCGTGGGAAAAAGCGGCCGAGCGTGCGCTAGTTTTGGCGCGCGGCGTCCGACGTGCTTTATAAAATCCAACGCCCTCCCACCGCTCTGTGCCTTGCCACCGCTCTCTCCCCGCTCTGTGCCTCGCCACCGCTCTCTCCCCGCTCTTTTTCACCTCGCCGCCGCCGCGTCGCCGGGAAACTTGGGGATACCGCGGCGTCCGCGCGCGCCCCTCCGGCGGCTTATCCGCCGAGATCCGGTTCCGCGGGATGCGCCTCGGCCTCGGCAATTTCGACACCGCCAACGAGGCCGCCCGCGCATACGATGCGGCGGTGTGGCGCCTCCGGTAGCCTCGTAGAACATTGAACTTCCCCAACATGCCGACGCGGGAGCGGGCGCAGGAGCTCGCGCCTCTGCCGCGGCTTAGCACCGACGAGGATCGTCGCGACAACCGGAGGCGGGAGCACCGTCTCGGCATCGCCGAGATGGACGAGGAAGCCATGCCGCTGTGGCGCCAACACTTCCCGCAGGACATCATCAAAGAGCGCGAGTTCTACGCGCAAAGGAGGGCCGAGAGGGATAAGAGGAGGGCGGAGCGAGCCGCCTATCGCGAGGACAAGCGTAGGCGGAAAGCGGACGCTCAATTCAACATGAGGCTAGGAGCAGCGTCGCCCTGGGAATCCGACGATGATCGGTATCTTCACACCTACAGTCAGATGTCGGAGGAGGACATCACCGAGGAGGAGTCGGACGACGAGGAGTAGTTGAATTATCTTTTTTTATCTATCTATGCTGAGAACTATCCTCTACTCTCTAGTATCTACTTCTCGATCTCAGCACTATAATTGCTTTTTTAAAGCGCCGCGCGTTGCGATTCTGTTGGAGATGCTCTAACATGGCAGACGAGTGCTTTAATCTTGCCCACAAGATGCGCGAGTATTACTAGTAGTATATATTTCTTGCCATGTTGAGATTTTAAAACCACGAGTGCGAACATGCAGAGGAGCAATGAAGACCAAACACGGGATATTCGGGACATCTTCAAGGAGCATGGCAAGTTAAAGAGGAGCTGCACCGAACCTGTAAAACGAGCTTTGGTAAGTAACACCCTTTCAATTACTTTCGTGTAGCCTCGTGTTCTTCGATGTGTATATGTTGTAGTTTCTGTTTCTCTTAAGCGTGGTGTTCTTCGATGTGTAATAAGAAGAGTCTTAATTGTCCTAATGCTTTCGTTTTTAGCTTGATGTAGGAAGTGGGTGTTCTCACCTTGTAGTCTGTTTTTATTTTTATTTTCCTTTTGAATTCACTTCTCCGAGTTCTGTTTATCTGGCTTCTACTAAATGGATCTAGGTTGCTCTGAGTATTGATCTAAAAAAGAAGTAACTTCATGTCAGGATGCAGTTCCTGTGAGGAGGGAAGTATGGTCAACCTCGAGATCATGTTTCCAAAATGAGGCTGGATTACACACAAGGTGCCAGTTCCCTAATGATGCTGGATTAGACACAAGGTGCAAATTCCCAGATGATGCTGGATTACACACAAGCCAGGTGGAGTCGTCAGCTGTTCGTGTCCTCGTGGCATTAGCAAAGGCTGGAAGAAAGCGTGCAGCAGCCCTTGAGAATGTCGCTGAGTTCCTGAAGAAGCGAAAAGAGCAATCAGATGCTCTATTCACCCAAGCCAAAGAAGAGATGGAAGAAGCCAGAAATAAGCTAGCAGAGGCAGATCAGGCTAGGCGTCTCCTGCTATCTAAAACTGTTGTCAATACAAAATTTCCTTCATAATAGCTAGGTTCAAATGTTTATCCAGTCAGGATGCCTGTTGTGATGTCCGTGCATCTACTGATGTGGCACAAAATGTTTTTTTTGGGTCATGTAATAACAGCAATTACTTTCCAAACAATAACAGATCAAGCATTGGACATGGTATAGTTCACGCGCAAGCCCGACATTCCAAGTTCAACTTCCACATCAAACTCATGTTCACAGATATCTGCACATTCATACATAATGTCCACAACCATGATTCATTTCAAAGCCAAAAAATGTGAGGAGAGTTATAAATAAAGAAAATCCTCTACTAGTTCCTGCTACCAGTGCGAGCACAACAAGTCAAGACCATGCGTAAATTAATTATATTTTAGTCATTTTTTGTGTTCTAAAATGCCTGCTGGCTCACGGAAGGACGTGTTGCCAGCACACGTGCGGATTCAATGAAGGCAGGCGGGGCAGTCTTAAGCTGGTTGCACGCGGCGAGGAGGCGTGCTCAGCCGGGCCTGCAGCGAGTGCGGCCCTCTTGGCCGGCGCACCGGTTCAATGCCTGCGCTATGAGAGGTCGCGTCCGTGTCAGAGCAATCACTCCCTCCAGTCCTTTTTTATTTGGGTATAACAAAATCTCATTTTCCATTCACATTTTACAAGTAAAATTCGTGTACAAACTTTGACCCAAAGTACGATGGGGACTAGTAAACCAGAATGGAGGTAGTAGTTTTTTTTAATCAAAGAAGGGTTTCCCCTTCCGATTTTCATTACTGAAAACCAGCATCTAAATCTAAACCATAGTATTTGCCCTAGAACTACCAGGTTTAACATCTCGCAACATAAACCCATACGACCTCCATCGCAAAAAAAAACAGTACAACCATACGCCAAGGAGGTACGTAGTACTATGAATTCCATTTTCGCTCCATACCAATTGTTCTAAAAACTACTTACAACTTATAACGCGCCATTGAAAATCGAAACTCTTAACCCCGCTAAAAAATGATATTTTAAACATGGCTACTCGATCTGTGGCAACTGGCGAGCCACCGCGCTCCAAGTCATTCACCTGTGGTCCCGACCATCAACTCCTACGGATCAAATTATCACGCGAGCTGACTATTCCTACAAAGGTGCTCCACCATGTACCCGGTACCCGCGAATGCAGCAATCGTGCACCTAGGGTTTTAGGGTTTATTTGTTAACGTCGCCTTTACGTAACACTCATGTGTGCGAGACAGCGAGAGGCCGACTGCGTACGTGCGCCTCTTCTCTTTGTATATGTACTCCACCGTTTGTCTGGTGTCCAAAAAATTATAATAACTACTAGCAATGTGCCAATGCGTTGCCACACGATCAAAGTAGATTAATACATATTCACCGATTTGATAGAAAAAAAGTCTAGTTTTGAAATACGTATATCACTAAAAATATGTTATGTTATACTCAAAATATATTCCTTTGGCGGTTTTGATGAGATAAGGGAGGAATGTTGTTGGTTTCAAGATTCGAGAAGTGGTATATGTCTAATTTCTACTCTTACTAGCAAGATGCCCGTGCGTTGCACGAAACATAAGGATCTTGTGGGAGAAAAGGATGAATGAGGGAAGGCCTTATCTGCAAATGTGGTGAAGAGTGCGGGTAAATTGCCATATTTTCCTTCCTATCCGTCAGATATAAATCGGACGACCTACATTGCAGGATGGCAGGCCCACCATCATCACCAACTCTATTTTTATCCCTACTCTTATAAAAAGCATTGTCGGTGATGATCGTGTGCCTGCCATCCTGCAATATAGGCCGTCCGATCTATATGTGACGGATAGGAAGGAAACTATGGCAATTTTGAAAAAGATACCCACACCCCTCTCCACATTTGCAAATAAGGCCTTCCCGCGTTCATCCTTTTCCCCACAAGATAAACTACTCATACAAATGCATCTTGATGTTCCGTGCAACGCATGGGCATCTTGCTAGTTGTTGCAAAAAGCCCATGTGTGTGTGAGAGAGAGGGAGAGTGAAGGAGGACGGAGTGCATGTGTGACAAAGACACAAGGAGTGTGTGTGATAGGTATTAGCTTAAAATGAGGCGATAGTGTGTGTGTGCACGATCGAGAGGGCGTGTCTCAAGAAGGGAAGAAAAATCTACATAGATACAAGGAGCGGGAGAGAGGCATGTATGCGATGGTGGAAGCACGAGTGTGTGGGTGTATAAACCTATCTAGAGGCTAGCTAGTCGATAAATGTTTGTGAGAGAAATACGAGTCGGGGTGCGAAAGCGAGAGTTTTGTGTGTGAGAGAGAGAGACGGTTGTCGGGAAGGGGAGTGGAAGCAGGAGTTGTGTGTGTGTCTGTGAGAGAGAGAGGAGACGGTAGTCGGGGTTGTCTGATCGGTAAACAAATGAATAATGTCAGTCTGGGATGGAGACGAAAAGGAGACCGCAACAAATGTTGTGTCTACAGGAGAGAGAGAGAGAGTAATTTTAGTGGTATGAGTCATATGTAGAGACATATAGGGTGTGTGAGAGAATCCCATCGAGAGAAAGACAAAGTGAAAAAGACGAGTGGAGACTGTGTGTGTGGTGGTGGAAAAGAAAGCTTAGGTACCGAGTGATACCAGAGAACAGTAGAGACGTGAGAGATAATGAAAACCGTGTAATGTATAATGATAGGGAGAGTGTGACACTTCTCAAGGGAGACGTCAAGAGACCATGTTTGCGAGGATAGGAGAAACATGAAGTGAGCGTGCGGGTGAGCTGGAGAAAAGAGAGTGATAGCTACCTGAAGGAGCATGCATGCGAGAGAGATGGGCGTGAAAGGAGTGGACAAAAAAGGGATTCAAATATTTGAATTCGAGATGATGATACATGTAATCCATACTCGAACCAAAATTGATCTATCAAACATGCATACTCATATGAATTCACGCACATCTATGTTATTTAATATGTAGATATTACTGATCCATACATTTTAGTAGAACATAATTTGGTATAAAAAATCGAATTCAACCTTAAGATTTCGAGATCGTTGTATTTGTAAATCATATTATACATATAAAGGAGCATAATTCTTTGTTGTGCTTTTGAAAGTATATATAAAAAAATGATGTATATAGAATGTAATTCCAATTGAAAGTCGATCCCGCCCGAAAAAAATATAATACAAACGGGATTCGAATTGAGTTGGCACGGTAAACGTGCACTCTGCAAAATTTGAACGAAGCGGGGAAAGTCACAGTAACCGCTCGAAACCAAAATCTGCGAGATGGAAATCACTAATGCCTATCCCTGCCACGCAAAGCCTATCTGCTGGATTTCTATAGGTTTCGATAGGGGTAGGTTTGTAATTTCACCCAAACGTGACGTAACCGCCTCTCACCCGGATTCATACACGGTGGGCGCCAAAACACAGTGTCTCCTCGGCCGAAATCGACTCCCTCCCAATTCATATTCATACATGGTGGGTGCCAAAAACAAACTCTCGTCGGCAAATATTCGGTGTATGCGAGATTACCGTCCTAACCCCAACCGACTAATGTTGCTGTGATGTAGTAGAAATTTGAAACGGGGGCTAAGTTTGTAAATTTCCTTGCATTTGAGACAAGCGCGCCCTGAATACATGGTTCCCCCCTTCCTCTCTACCTCCCTTTTCCCCATTCGTATTCCGTGGGCGCCAAAACACCCTCTCCACCCCACCCTCCTCCGTCCGCCGCCGTCCGCCACCCCATCCACCGCCGTCCTCCTCCACCATGCCGGAGCTGATACCCCGACGCCGTCGTCCATTACAAGAGATCGACCTCTCTCATCCACGGCTTCGGACCGGGATCCTTGCATCCCGTCCTCTCGCTTCATCCCCACCGTCGTCCACCTTGCCGGCGCCGCTCCTACGACCGTCTCGTCCACCGCGCCCTGCCGCCACCATCTACCCTCCTAGATCTGCTTCAACGCCGCCGACAGCCATCGCTACCGCAACACCGTCAAATTCTCAGCAGATGCGTACACTGCGCCGCACCAGAGGCGGTACTCTTTCGTATCTGCTCAACTTATTTATCGCAGTAAGAAAATAGATCGCCACTGCTTTACTCTGATTTCTTGTCTTGGTTGCGAAGTTGCCTTTGTCCGGTTTGCACCTTCAGATCCGCCATGGCACGCTCAACACTATACTCCCAATGCTTATGGTTTTCCCCTTTTATATTCCACACTAGTTAAATCACAGTAGACAAAATTTCAAAATTGAGTCAGTCGATTTTTCAGAGCTCGCCGGAGTTCGCCGGTGCGATCGAAGGGGCTCGGGTGGTTGTGGGGCCTCGCCGAACGAAGAAAACTCGACGTAGGTGGGGGTTGGGCGGGGGTGGGGGTGGGGGTGGCGAAGGAACACAGGCGGTGGGGGACGGTGGTCCGGCCGGCGGCCCGTGCGGTGTTCTGTATGGGAAGAATCAGAGACGAGGAAGAAGAAGGGTTAGGAGACGTAGGATCTTCATCCAACCGCCTGAAATGGTCGAGAGACAGCTGGGAGTTGCATTCTTAATGCGCTCTGGTTCATCATGTGTGGGCACTGCGCAACCAACATTTTATTATCCAAAATCTGCTTGCTCTTCTTTACCATGTTCCTCTTCCGTTCTTCTTTAATATGTACTCTCTCCGTTCCTAAATACAAGTCTTTGTATAGATTCCACCATGGACTACATATGGAGCAAAATGAGTGAATCTACACTCTAAAATGTATCTGGATACATCTGTATGTGATCCATAGTGGAAATCTCTACCAAGACTTATATTTTGGAACAGAGGGAGTATGATAGTAGTACAGTATGTTCCTTGTACTAAAGATGAGCAGGGAGTGTAGAGGTCTATACGGTCGGTTGTGATGGACACTTTGAGCCTCTTTGATTCGTAGGATCTTGTAAACATAGGAATAGGACTTGTAGTGGCCTGCCCACTTGAATCCTATAAGAATAGCAAGGAAATGTGGGGAGTTGTGTCGCCTTTGAGAGTTACACTGATATTAACAGTACCGCACCTTCACTTGAAGAGAGCTGGTATCCAAAGCCTTTCTAGCCGTACCGGCAATACTAGCACATAAATTCCAGCAAGTTCCACTTTGCTGATTTTACTCTGATGCTTAAGGTTTTCCCGTTATATCTACACTATGATCTGTGTAGCTGCTTTGTGTCGCACTAGCAGTAGTCCACTCTTGAAGCTAAACACTGCAATGACTTACAAAATTGGCACCAAGGCATTGAGTGCCATTCTGGATGCAATGAAACTCATACGCTCCCCACCTGTTGATTCTTGTTCAGAATATGATCCTAATGACTATTCTAACCTCGAGGAGTCAAAGGCAGATGGCCTGTCCTGTTCACCCATCAAGGTGCCTGTTCTAATTTGGCAATGTTTTATTGATTGTGGGTATCTTGCATATGTTGTCTTGCATTTCTTCTACTTTGTTGCACCGCCATCTGCTTAGTTTACTCATCATATATGTCGAGATGCCATGCCTATCCATTATCAATACATATTCCATCTGTCATCATACCATGTTTTTTCACTCAAATGTTGTTCTTGTGCATCAGACATCAAAAAGGAAGAGGGTGATTGCCGAACCTGAAGGAGCACCAGCAAAGTCCTTGAAAAATGTGGTGGTGCCGGAGAAATCAGACAGCACCCCACTTATATTGGTTGTACAACCAGTGACACAAAACATAGGACCGACTCCAGCAAACTGTACCCATATTTCACTGGCCACACCACTAGCCTCACCACACAGGACCTGCACTCCAGCAAAAGGTATACCGATTTCATTTGCCATAGCACCAGCTGTACCACAGAAAAATCCCACTCCAGCAAAAAGTACAGCAAGTCCACCGGCCGAAGACCTATCCCAACTGCAGAGACGGCCAATTCCTGCAGATTGGAACCCCATTCCATTTATTCCCAGTTTAAAAGACAATGCTTTCAATGTTGTTAGGGACTACGTGCATATATTCCCATCATGGGAAGATTATTGTGCAGACAAACACCATTTTCACATCTTCCTATCCAACTTACGTGTAAGTGCTATTATTCATGGTTATTATTTTCCTGTTTTCTGCTGATTGAACACATCAATGATTTACATTACATTGTTGTAACTAGGCGAGGGTCAATCTGGATAGTCATGACGAGCAAAGCTTGCTTGTGCTTTTCAAGGAAGCATTGCAGCAGTATCGGTGTTACCTGAGTAAATCACACTTTGATGGCAAGTCTATAAACAAATTTCTGGTGAAGTCTCTTCTGCTAAATTTAGAAGACATTGAATGGAAAAACCTTGTTATGCACTGGTCTCGTTCCCAGGATGAGGTACTGTCTATGAAATCACATGACAATTTGAACTTCTACTTTTCCGCATGTGCCTTACGGATATTTTTTGCAGGAAATATGTTCGAAGCAGAATTCCGGTTTGACAAGAACGACAGGATATCGCAAATATGCTGCCCGCTGCTTTGCTCTTGTTAGTACATGTTGTCCTGTATAACTGTACTTGCATACATACCTGGTTCATTATGTGACAGCAGTATGCATGATAGCTTGCTTATCAATTGTTCGCTCCAAATTATCTGATCTATATGAATGGTTACATTAGTGTAGAATATATCCAATGCCAATGTTTTTTTAGCTCTGCATTGTTCTTGTAAGTACATGATGTCCTTTATCAGTGTACTTATAATGACAGGTAGTTGTTCATGTACCATCACTCTGCACCTTATTTTCCTTTGCCCTCCATTTTCTACACATCAGATCTATATTTACTCTTACCATAAGGTTGGTACTGAAGAAGTTTAGTTGTGCATTGCTCTTGGCTGTACCTTTTGCCTGTATCGCTGCACTTACATTTATAGCTACTTGGTTATGTAGCATCACTCTTCATCTTATCTTAAATATTCTCCATTTTTTCGTATATTATCACATCTATATTTACTCTTAACA
Source organism: Aegilops tauschii subsp. strangulata (assembly GCF_002575655.3). Classification (NCBI taxonomy): domain Eukaryota; kingdom Viridiplantae; phylum Streptophyta; class Magnoliopsida; order Poales; family Poaceae; genus Aegilops; species Aegilops tauschii. The sequence continues at coordinate 378,408,119 of NC_053040.3, forward strand.
AAATGTAGAATAAAGGCAATGCTTTTGAAGAAGATTATGTGGTAAACTTCTTGAATTCCCCCCCCCCCCATCAGCATGGACAAGGCCTTTATAGAGCCTGTCTTCACCAATAATGTAAGTTTGTCCATCTCAAGCCTTCAAAACTTTGTTGTATATATTTGGTTAGGCATGACTGCAACAGCTGTTTATTTTTGGTGTTTGCATTAAATTACTTGTTTAAAGTTTATTATGTAGTTCATAAACAAAAGTTTGTCCTTTCTCAATTTAAGTTTTCAGTTGTACAACCAAGTTCCTTCTTCATACCATGTAAATTAAACTATACAGAGCAAGTGATCTTCTTTTGCACTGCATGTATGCTTCTGTTCTTCATCCGTAATCCAGTGGTGTGGTAAACCTACCCACTACAGCACAATGTCATATTCTGCAATGTCTTAACTATGAACAATGTCATATCATTCTACTATTATTTAAACCGTCTCTTTATTTGCCAATCTGAAATGGTATAAATTGACAACACACTAACCATTGATACTTATGAGTTCTTGATCTGTAATCCAGTGGTGTCGTGAAGCTGCCAACTCCTTCACAATGTCATTTCCTGCCATGTCTTGACCTGAACAATACCATATTGTGTTAATGCAATTTTAAACTGTGTCACTCTATTCGTCAGTAAGAAATGTGATGAATTGTCAGCACTGATACTTTTATGTGCAAAACCTGTCATCTGTCTGCTTGTTTATCTTTCAGAGTGAGGAAGATATAAGTGTTGAACAAGGGTAGTCTCATCATCTTGCTCAGCTGCTTGCGCTGCAGCTCCCCAGCAGGGCTAACCTTTCTTGAACTCTATTGAAGTTCTATCGGTTTTGTATATTATTTTGTTGGCGTGTTTATTTGCACTGGTGGCGATCTTTGATGCCCAGTGTATGTAATCTGCTGTCTGCTTGTGCTTTATTATCATAGTGGCGAACTTTGATGCCTAGTGGATGTAATATGCCATAATTTCTTTATTGTATAGTCTAGGTTTTTTCTTATTCACGATGCTGCAGTTATTTTACTGTATATATATCATGTCTTCGCAGTAAACCGGCCAAACCGTAAAATTACGGTACATAATCGGGCCGTCATGCAATCACGATGTAGGTTGGGCCTGAAACGTGCCGAACAGCTCACGGGCCGGCAATAGCCCGAAATGAACCCCGGCCCATGATTGTGCGAATCAAATCACGGGCTTTTAACAGGCCAAAATTGTCTCGGTCCTTGTTTGGCCCAATTAGATATCGGCTGCGAGCAGGCCGGATGCAAACCGGGCCGTAGTTAGGCCCAACTATATGACGGGCTTTTAACAGGCCGAAATTAATATAGGGCCGAAATGTTAAACGGGCCCTTAACAGGCCAAAACTAATATCAGGCCGAATTAGTAAGTGGGCCTTTAGCAAGTGGGCCGAAAAGCATAGTGTCCAGTTGACGGGCCGAATCTGATATGGGCCATAATTGAGCCCAAAGCCTCTTAAAGGGCCGGACCTGATCTGGGCCGTAATTTGGCCCAAAACGTGGTAGGCTTTTAACGGGCCGGATCTCATATGGGCCACTATTAGGCCCGGAGCGTGGCAGGCCATTAATGGATCGGATCAAATATGGGCCGGCATTTGGCCCAAAACATGGCAGCCAGTTAATGGGCCGGCCTACTAGGGTCCTCAAAATCTTGTCGGCCTACAGCTGGGCCGGCCCATTAATGTCGGCGAAATCTCGTTGGCCTTTAGCTGGGCCGGCCCATTATGATCCGCAAGAATCTTGTGGGCCTTTACCTGGGCCGGCCCATTATGGCCCGCAAAATCTTGTGGGCCTTTAGCTGGGCCAGCTCATTATGGTCCGCAAAATCTCGTGGGCCTTTAGCTGGGCCGGCCCATTATGGTCCGCAAAATCTTGTGGGCTTTCAGTTGGGCCGGCCCATTTAAACTTGATGGGCTTGTCCACGTGTCAACATATCATAGGCGCGTCTCGCCCATTGGATGAGTGACACATGTGCCAACGCGGACCTGACACGTGTCTCCTCCAGCCAATGATGATTTTACACGTGGAAAATCCCCATTGGTCGAGGCTGTTAACGGGTTATCGGATCCAAAACCCGACCCGATAGCTTAACGGCGTTCCGTTACGGTGGATGCCACGTGTCGGTCACCCTTGACGAAAGCACTTCTGTGACGCGCGATTTATCGTCATGGAAGTGGACACTTCCGTGATGATAATTTTGGTAATGTCATGGAACACTTCTATGACAGCACAGGTATGACTATCTTGATTCTGTCATAAATTTGTCATGGATGTACATGCATGACAAAAAACGCGACCTACTGTGACAAACACGTATCATCACGGAAGTGTATTTTTTTGTAGTGTTTCTTTTGAAGACGCAGCAGCATGAAGCTCGCCGTACAACCCGGCACAGCGGCCAGGTAGTTATCTCCGCCGGTTTACCGAACAGTCCGGTTCGGAAACGCCGATCAGAGGTCTCTTATCCATTGATACTTCATGCCCAAAAGCAGGTTGTTTTCGCCAGCCTCTTAACCCGTCTGATTCAAATTATCAGGGTACTTGTCACTCATCCTCTGGCGAGTCATCGGCCAAACAGCTTCCACCCCTCAAAACAGTTCCTGGGTGAGCTATGCACATGTCTTTATTCTTGATGTGTTATCTTTACATACTGTACTGATCCTTATGTCTATCTTTTCTCAGCGCCAAGCCAAGACCCAGCAAGAAAGCTCGTTTAAACAAACCGGCTGATGATAATGTAGCTACTGAACCGGAGACAACTCTAGATCTGGAAGAAACCGACGCTGATGCCATGCTTCATGATCCTCCGCTTCAAGACCATGATTTCCTTGCTGAACAAGTGCAAGTTGACACTACAAGCCATGCAGACCGGCCAACCAGCCCTGTCCGAACTGATGACAAACCGGTCAGTCCAGCTATGGACACTGATAAACCGCCAACTCCGGTGAAGGCTGCTGATGAACAAGATGATGATGTTATGATTACTGGTACTGGCCACACCACTCCTGGCAATCCTGTAGCTTTGTCAAAGCATACTGCCAAGGATGATCTCTCTGCTATCGGCAAAGGCAAATGGAATGCCGATTTATCAAGCTACGCCCATCTCAATGCTCAAGATATTCACTCCCGCTTCTTGAACCGTCTGTATACCAGCCGTGACTATGAAGCTAGTTTGGTAAACTTGATGAAGGAGCGATATGAGGTAACTACTTTTTCTCTTTTGTCCAATTGCAGTTTATCAACTCCTAGTAGCCCACAAGTGCCGGTTTATGATATCAATCTAAACCGGGACTTTTGTCATAACTTAACTTTGCATATTTAGCCTCCAGGGACCGGATTACCTTTTTAAGATGAACTGGTTCCTTAAAATTTGTCATACTGCTCTTTCGCCGGTATAGCCCCCAAGGGCCGGTTTAACTTTATAAAGATGAACTGGGACTGTAGAAGAATTCCCATACCAACAGTTTTTGAGCAAACACACATTAGCCCCCAAGTGCCAAGATTAATACTTGTATTGTACTTGGGACTTGTAGAAATTTCTGCTAAGGAGCAAATATGCATTAGCCCCCAAGTATCAAGGGGATAACTTGTTATGTGCTTGGTACTTCAAATATGTACTGTCAACTCACGATGTATCTGTCTCTTTATAGGCTGAACTGAGCAAGAGGAAAGCCAAACCGCTGATCTGCAAGAGAACATCAAGTCCCAACAGGCCGAAACTTCCAAAGCAAAAGATGAGCTGGCGAGTGCCTTAGCCGCTATGGAAAAGCTAAAGGAAAGCTTTGCCAAGGAGCGGGCGGATTGGAACACAGAGAAATCCGCGTTGCGGAAAAGTGCTGAAGACGTAGAAGCAGTTCTCAAACCGGTGGTAGACAAGCTGACTGGGGTAAAGCGGCAAGTACATGCGATGACCGTTGCTGTGTTTGGTAAGCATTTTTCCTTAATACTGTCAACATATCTTCCCATGCATTGCCGGTTTACTGATGTTTGCAATGATGCAGGAACTCGCATTAGTCATCTAGGCTTTGATGTTTAGAAGAAGCTGAAGGCTGCCTACACGCTGATAGAACAACTGTATACCGGCGCTCAGCGAATTATCTGCACCGCTTCTCACAATAAACCGCCCCCGACGTTGATCAAGGATACCTTAGACAGGCTATCTATGCTGCCTGCCCGGATAGAAGAGTTGAAGAGGTCTGCTGCAAGGGCTGGCGCTCTGACCGCACTAACCCGGGCAAAAGCATGGGTGCCTGATCTTGATCCGACGGACGTGGCTAAAGGCTACCCAAGCTTAAAAGAAGACGGGTCGGAGTTTGGCACTGATGATCTCCGCGCCATAAACCAGGAAGTACGTCCACTGGCTTGTCAACTTGCTGAAGAGGCTGATCTTTCATTTTACCAGGCGAGCTATGATACCAATAACAAGCGAGTTGCTGCACCAACTCCTGAGGCTCAAAACCTGATCCCTCCAATCTGTAAGCACACTTATGCCCCTGATATTGAACCGTCCACCCTTATGATCGACGAAGCTGTGTTCCAAGCTTTAACTGGGATCGACTGGACAACTGTTGACTTCAAGCCGCTGGGTAGAGACGAAGAAGATGAGTCGGCGCAAGATGATCCGCAGCCGGCAGGTCAAGCTATTCAGCGATCATAACCCGGGGGCCGGTTTAGTCTTCCATACTACAATGTTTATTGAGAAACAATTATTCCTTTGGGCACTGAAACGCCTTGTAATAGGCTAGTTAAAACACTTGGTCTGTTATGCCTTTGTGCATATTTATCTGCAACTGATGCGTGTTAATCCGCCATGCTTGAGATATGATGTTCATAATCCATAGCTATTTATTCAAACTGTTCCTGCAGATAAGAAGCTTAAAGCGCCCTGGCGGTTTACCACCGGGCGGGTCATGATACCCAACTATATATATGACCAAGATTGTAAAAGATAACCAAATATGGAAATATATGATACCTGTGACTTTTAGGCATAGTGTTGGCTAGCCAACCTTGTAATGAGGGTAATAACCCTAATCCGGAGTAAAAGTATCTCCTGTTATGTAATGCTGGTTTACAATAGAACCGTTCCGGGTTGTGATAAACACCGGTTTATTCCATACTGGTGACTATGAGTCAAAACCAGACCGGGCTGATAGTCTCCGAATTATAACTTGATCATGTACTTACAACTTGTAGTTGACAGCCTAACCTGGTTGATAAACACCGGTTTCAAAACATCACAAATCTTAGCAAAAGCAAAAGAAACTTATCAAAAGGCAAATAAAACTGTTGTAGTCGAGGCTTTTCACGGGCTGCCAGGCCCCAAATTTGATCAAGAGGTGTTGCTATGGTTCGGGTTCGACCAAGCCCCCAAGTGATGTTGTGGCATTACGCCGATCAAGAGGTGTTGCTATGGTTCGGGTTCGACCAAGCCCCCAAGTGATGCTGTGGCATTACGCCGATCAAGAGGCGTAGCTATGGTTCGGGTTCGACCAAGCCCCCAAGTGACGCCGTGGCATTACGCCGATCAAGAGGCATAGCTATGGTTTGGGTTCGATCAAGCCCCCAAGTGATGCTGTGGCATTACGCCGATCAAGAGGCGTAGCTATGGTTCGGATACGACCAAGCCCCCAAGTGATGCTGTGGCATTACGCCGATCAAGAGGCGTAGCTATGGTTCGGATACGACCAAGCCCCCAAGTGATCTAATATCAAGCTTTGAGAAGCTGAATCAAGGGGTAAACCAAACGCCGCTTTGTAAGCTCCATGTAACCACACATGATGTAAGAAAATAACAGATACCCCGCTTTAGCTGAGGTTCCGATTTATTATATTGATCATAATATATACAATGTCATAATATGTACATAAGCAGAGCCTGTAGCTCAAGTATAGTAGGGCCGAAGATGAGCAATATTCCACGGCCGGTTGGTCTCCTCCTCCGATTTACGTGAGTCTTTGCGCTCTCGAACATCGATTAGGTAGTATGACCCGTTGTGCAGATCCTTGATGACCACAAAAGGTCCTTCCCAAGGGGGGGGGGTAGCTTGTGCATATCCGTCTGATCCCGGATGAGTCGAAGCACCAAATCTCCTTCTTGAAAGGTTCTGGTTCTAACCCGGCGGCTATGATAACGACGCAGATCTTGCTAATAAATCGCCGAACGGGCTGCCGCCATGTCACGCTCCTCATCTAACAGGTCAAGAGCTTCCTGCCATGCCTTCTTGTTGTCCGCTTCAACATATGCCGCTACACGAGGCGAGTCATGACGGATGTCACTAGGAAGAACCGCTTCCGCTCCATAAACCATGAAGAACGGCGTGTAGCCTGTCGATCTGTTGGGTGTGGTATTGATGCTCCATAATACCGAAGGTAACTCCTCAACCCAACAACCCGGCGTCCGTTGCAAAGGAACCATAGGCCGGGGTTTGATGCCTCTCAAGATCTCTTGATTGGCCCTCTCCGCTTGACCATTGGACTGGGGGTGAGCCACTGAGGACACGTCAAGCCGGATGTGCTCACGTTGACAGAACTCCTTCATGGCACCCTTTGACAGATTGGTACCATTGTCTGTTATGATGCTGTATGGAAAGCCAAACTGGAAGATCACCCTTTTGATGAATTGAACCGCCGTAGCTGCGTCACACTTACTAACTGGCTCTGCCTCCACCCACTTCGTGAACTTATCAACCGCCACCAAGAGGTGGGTCTTCTTGTCCTTGGACCTCTTGAAAGGCCCAACCATATCCAGCCCCCATGTTGCAAACGGCCAGGTGATTGGAATCATCCTTAATTCTTGAGCCGGTATATGAGCGCGCCTTGAGAATTTCTGACAGCCATCACATCTTTTGACCAAGTCCTCAACATCAGCATGAGCTGTCAACCAATAGAACCTGTGACAAAACGCCTTGGCCACCAAAGATTATGAACCGGCGTGGTGACCACAATCTCCTTCGTGGATCTCACGCAAAATTTCACGGCCTTCTTCAGGAGACACACAGTGTTGAAACGCCCCTGTCACACTGCAATGATGTAACTCTCCATTGATAATAGTCATGGACTTGGACCGCCGGGTTATCTGCCTGGCCAAAGTTTCATCCTCTGGTAACTCGCCTCGGTTTATATACGCCAGATATGGAACCGTCCAATCCGGGATAACATGTAGAGCTGCCACCATCTGAGCCTCCGGATCAGGAACAGCCAAATCCACCTCACCAGGGAGCTTGACGGACGGATTATGCAAAACATCCAGGAAGACATTAGGTGGAACCGGTTTATGTTGGGAACCAAGGCGGCTTAAAGCGTCTGCCGCTTCGTTCTTCCACCGGTCCACATGATCCACCTGATAACCTTTAAAGTGACCTGCAACAATATCCACCTCATGACGATATGCTGCCATTAGTGGGTCCTTGGAATCCCAAGTACCGGACACTTGTTGAACCACCAGATCCGAGTCACCGAAGCACTTAACTCGGCTTAGGTTCATCTCCTTAGCCATCCGAAGACCATGGAGTAAAGCCTCATATTCAGCTGCATTGTTGGTGCAAGGGAACATTAAATGGAGAACATAACAAAACTTATCACCTCGTGGGGAAGTTAATACGACTCCAGCCCTCGAGCCCTCCAATTGCCTGGACCCATCGAAATGAATAGTCCAATAAGTATGATCCGGCTTCTCTTCTGGCGCTTGTAGTTCTGTCCAATCATTGATGAAATCCACAAGTGCCTGAGATTTGATCGCCGTTCGGGGTATGTATTTCAACCCGTGAGGCCCGAGCTCGATAGCCCACTTAGCAATCCCGCCAGTTGCTTCCCTATTCTGGATTATATCCCCCAAAGGAGCAGAGCTGACCACCGTGATGGGATGACCTTGGAAATACTGCTTAAGCTTCCGGCTTGCCATGAAAACCCCATACACCAAATTTTGCCAATGCGGGTACCTCTGCTTGGACTCAATAAGTACCTCACCGATATAGTAAACCGGCCGCTGAACCGGATATTCCTTTCCTGCCTCCTTGCACTCCACCACAATAGCCACACTAATAGCCCGAGCGTTAGCTGCCACATATAGCAACAATGGTTCTTTGTCAACCGGAGCAGCGAGAATCGGTGGATTAGCTAGCTGCCGCTTTAAGTCCTCAAATGCTTCATTAGCGGCGTCACTCCAGACGCAGTTATCCATTTTCTTCAGCATCTGATACAAAGGGATGGCCTTCTCGCCGAGGTGACTGGCAAACCGGCTCAATGCAGCAATCCGGCCTGCCATGCGTTGAACATCATTGATACACTTCGGTTTAGCCAAGGAGGTGATGGCTTTGATCTTTTCCAGATTAGCTTCAATGCCCCTGTTAGATACCAAAAATCCCAGGAGCTTCCCTGCAGGTACACCAAAGACACACTTGGCTGGATTAAGCATCATTTTATAAACCCGCGGGTTATCAAAGGTTTCCTTCAAGTCATCAATTAATGTCTCCTTCTTCCTTGATTTTACCACAATATCATCCACATAGGCATGAACATTGCGGTCGATCTGTTTATGAAGACAATTCTGCACACACCGTTGATAAGTCGCATGTGCACTCTTGAGCCCAAAGGGCATGGACACATAGCAGAAGGCTCCAAAAGGAGTTATGAAAGTTGTCTTCTCCTGGTCCTTAACTGCCATTTTGATCTGATGATAACCAGAATATGCATCCAAAAAACTTAAACGCTCACAACCCGCCGTAGCATCGATAATTTGATCAATACGGGGGAGGGCAAAAGGATCTGCTGTACAAGCTTTGTTGAGATCTGTGTAGTCCACACACATACGCCAAGTGTCATTCTTCTTGAGGACCAGCACCGGATTAGCCAACCACTCTGGATGGAATACCTCAACGATAAATCCAGCCGCCAAGAACCTGGCTACTTCTTCTCCAATAGCTTTGCGTCTTTCTTCATTGAACCGGCGGAGAAACTGCTTGACCGGTTTATACTTAGGATCAACATTGAGAGTGTGCTCAGCGAGTTCTTTCGGTACACCAGGCATGTCAGAAGGCTTCCATGCAAAGATGTCCCGATTCTCACGGATGAACTCGATGAGCGCGCTTTCCTATTTCGGATCCAAGTTAGCGCTGATACTAAACTGCTTGGACGAATCGCCAGGCACGAAGTCAACAAGTTTAGTCTCATCAGCCGATTTAAACTTCAGGGCCGGATCATGCTCTGTAGTTGGTTTCTTCAACGAAGTCATATCGCCGGATCAACATTGTCCTTGTAAAACTTCAACTCTTCTGTTGCACAAACCGACTCAGCATAAGCCGCATCACCTTCCTCACACTCCAGAGCAATCTTGCGGCTTCCATGCACGGTTATAGTTCCCTTGTGACCCGGCATCTTGAGCTGTAGATAGACATAACAAGGTCGTGCCATAAACTTAGCATAAGCTGGCCGTCCAAATAGGGCATGATACGGGCTTCTGATTTTCACCACTTCAAAGGTCAAGGTTTCTGATCTCGAGTCATGCTCATCTCCAAAAGCCACCTCCAGGGCTATCTTACCAACAGGATATGCCGACTTACCAGGCACCACACCATGGAACACCGTATTGGACGGTTTAAGATTTTTATCTGTTAGCCCCATGCGACGGAAAGTTTCATAATAAAGGATATTGATACTACTCCCTCCATCCATGAGTACCTTAGTGAACTTCTAACCTCCCACCTGAGGTGCCACCACCAGAGCCAGATGACCCGGATTGTCAACCCGGGCTGGATGATCTTCTCTACTCCACACAATCGGCTGCTCGGACCAGCGCAAATAACGGGGCACGGCCGGTTCAACGGCATTCACCACCCTTTTATGAAGCTTCTGATCGCGCTTGTCCAAGCTAGTGGTGAAGACATGATACTTTCCGCTATTCAACTGCTTTGGGTTGCTCTGGTAACCCGACTGCTGCTGCTGCTGATTGCCCTGATGATTATAGCCACTTTGATTACTTTGATTGTTATATCCACCCTGATTGCCATGAAATCATGAACCGGAATTTCCTCCGCCATAACCCGGCCCATGAGAGCCAGAGCCCGAACCGCCTCCTGATCCATGATCATACCGGAAAGAATCAGAATTTTTTAACTCTTGCATGATGTAACAATCTTTCCAGAGGTGTGTGGATGGTTCCTCCTTCGTCCCATGCTTTGGACAGGGCTGGTTCAACAGATACGACAAACGGTCCGGATTGGGATTTGGCATTCCACTGCGCCGGGGCGGTTTACCCTTACGCCGCTGGCCCTTGTCGTGTGTATTAGTGTTAGCCACAAAGTCTAAACAGTGGTCCGCTTTACGCTTGCCGCCGTTTCCATGACCCGCCGGGTTGGGGTGCTGCCCCTTGGCGTTGTCGCTCTTCTTTCCCTTCCCTGTCTTATCATCATCAGACTCGGGATCCTTGGTACTATCAGAGTCGGCATACTTCACCAGTGCAGCCATGAGGGTTCCCATGTCATTACAATGACGTTTGAGCCGTCCCAACTTCAACTTCAGGGGTTCAAACCGGCTTCCAATGTTAAAAATTGCGGTGTCAGCGTTGATGCGGTCCGATGAATGCAAAATCTTCGAAATCCGGCGCACCCAATGGGTTGTTGACTCTCCTTCCTCCTGGACACAGGCAGCTAAGTCCACAATTGACATGGGCTGCTAGCATGTATCCTTGAAATTCTGAATAAACCGGGCTCTCAACTCGGCCCATGACCTGATAGAATTAGCCGGTAAGCTCTTTAGCCAAGTGCGGGCCGTTCCTTCTAGAATCATGTGAAGTACTTTGCACATGCCGCATCATCCACGTCCAGCATCTCCATGGCCATCTCATAGCTTTCGACCCATGTTTCAGGGGATAAATCGGCGGTGTAATTCGCCACCTTGCGCGGGCCCTTGAAATCCTTGGGCAGGCGCATATTGCGCAACGCTGGGACAAGACATGGCACTCCCAAGGAGCTAGAGGTAACTCCTGGTTCCACCGATGTGGTTGGACGAACCGGAGTAAGCTGACGGGCTTCGTGCTGCGCCACTAACTCGGCCTCTCTGCGTGCCCGAGCCCGGTCCACCACCTCCTGAGCATCACCAGCACCACCCGCCGGGTTATGGCCACGGGGCGGATCACGGTTCCATGCATTGCTTGATACTGCCAGTTCATCCATACGCCTGTTGTAACTCCGGCTTGGACGGGGAGTGGAATGAATCCGATCGCGACTATATGAATAAGCCTCCTTTTGAACCAAGGTTGTCTGAAGAAGCTCCTTAACCCGACGCGTCTCGACCGCTGCTGGAGAATCGCCTTCGATCGGGATGGCCGCCAGCCGTGAAGCAGCAGCGACAATGTTGTCCATCGGGTTAGAATAATGACCCGGTGGCATGGTGACATGTGGTGCCACAATGTTGTTCTGACGAGGCGGATCCGCCAAACGTGGCTAAACCGGCACCCCCGCCCCCGGTGCCTCCGCCCGGTTTACCACCGGCGGATTACTGGTCCCTGCTCCTGGGGTGTTAAAGAGATTTCTAGCGTCATAAACCGGTGGCAAGCGAGATCAATGCCTCCTCTTCAGGACTTCGTTCGACGCACTCTGATCTAGCATAATCCGGTAAGCTTGTGCATCCAAAGCGGCCCGCTCCGCGGCTATCCTGGTATCCTCAGCTACTAAGTCGATTTTGGCCTGGGTGATCTGATCTTTACTTTCGCGATTTCCGTATTGTGTGCATCCTAATCCACCGGGTTAACCTCCGCCATCAGCATTGCCAATGCGTCAAATAAATCAGATAGAACCTGAGCTGGCGGTCGCACAGGGCCTCCTGCCCCAGCCGCTGTCGCCGCTGCTGATCCAGAAATCATAGCCGCTGCAGTCGAGGAGTGGAGCGCTGGTTGCATGCCGTCCATGAAGATCGCCGCCCGGTTTGGCAGATCAAAGGGGTCTGGAATACTATCGCCATCAGAACAGCCCCCAATCCGGCCATCTTGTAACTGATATAACGACTCGGTTTCTCCAGTTGATGACTCGTCGCCGGAATAAACGACGGTCTCACCACCAGATTCCGATCTATCCTCAGATTCCCCTCCATGGATAACTCCTAGGAAGGCACGCTTCATGACAGACTTGACCCGGGCAGATCTCGCACACTGAGCCGTTTCGACGAGGATGGTGCAGATGCCCGGCTCAGGCCCGGTTCGCCGATCTTGCCAATGAAAACATGTATGCCACCAAAGGGGACCCGGTACCCGTACTCGATTGAGCCGACCTCGGGGCCCCAGCCTGCATCGTCGATGTAGAGCTTGCCACGACGACTCTTGGTCACCCGGCCCACAACGTAACCCTTGAGTCCTTCAAAGTTGCCCTGCAAGAACTTGAAACCATCGTAAAGTTTCGTTCCATTTGGAGATCGTTTGGTACTCCAACGGTTAACCGGGCATCCGCAAAGTCCATTTGTGTGTTGCAGCTAAACCCCCCCTAAAAACCAGCCCAAAACCCACCAAACTCTCTTCCATGCTGTAGGTCGTTCGATCACGATCGTGTGGGCGAAAATCGCACCTCATTTGGACTCTCCTAACTCCCTCTAGCTATATAAGTTCACCCCTTCCCGTATACATTCGCAGTCCAACCCTAAAATTCTCCACCGCGCGCCGCCGGACAAAAACAGCCACCGACGGACATGTCCGCTCCGCCGCCCCGACCAACCACGGCGTGACACGTCACCGCCGCCGTCCCCGCGCCGCCGCGGCCCCTGCGGCCCGACGCCTCCCCCGCGAGCCCGCGCGCCGCCGCGGCTCCCCGCCGCTCGCCGTCGCCGCACCAGTGCCCCGTCGCCTCGCCTCCGGCCGTCGCCCGCGCCATCGCCACTGCACGGCGCCACTGCCGCCCGGCCTGGCCCACGTCGCCCGCGCCTCCTCCGGCCACCCCTCCGACCGCCGGGCCTCCTCCCTCCGTCTCCGGCGCCATTCACGGCGAGAAACCGTGCCAGATCCGATCGGAGATCGCCTAGGTTGACTTTTTCCTCACACCCGAAAATTCCCAAGTCCTCGAATTTTTACGATAAGTGCCCATGTTCAACAGTGCATAACTCTCTGCATATAGCTCCGTTTCGCGCGTGTAATATGTCAAATTGTTCTCGTGATGCTCTACATTTTGTTCAATTGCACGATGTTCATTAGAGGTCATCTTGATGCCCAAATCTCTGTTGCAAGAGTGCTAGTTGCTGTTATCTGCTGGTTCTTATCAGAACTTGGAGATTTGTCTTTTTTGTATCATTAAATCTGTGCATCTTATGAACATGAGCTCTTCATGTGTTTTGTTGTATGCCATGCCATCTTTCCAGTGGTGTATGCCATGTATTTTTGTGATCTCTGTGGTGACTACCACAAGCATGCAAACTAGGCCCCGTAATGTTTCTGATTTCAGGGACTTAGTGATTTCTAAGTCTTTGTCTGCTGTTATTTTGTTGCCATGTAAACTTGATGCTACAGAGAGATCCATGCATATTTTGGAGATGGTCATTAAGGATGTTTTTTAGCTATTGTTGTAATTGATCCATTCCTGCCCTTGTTTGTAATTATGGAGTGCCATAGCATGACTCAACCTTGCTCTACTTTTGCTATAAAATATTTCTGGCAGATTCTTAACATAATATGCAATTTTGCCAAGCTTGTTGTAGTTGATCCATACATGCTATGCTTATGTTCTTGCGATGGATAGCTTCATAAACATGCCATCTTGCTGTAGGTATGCAAGTTTTGTCATGCATTGCTTTGTGGTGAGTGCATCAAGCTCAGAAAGATGCCTTCATATTATTGTTTCTGCCATGCTCTGTTTTCTGGAACCTGTTAACGAAACTTGCTATGTTTACATGCTTGCCATCATATCTTCCGGTTCTTTTTGGCTTATGGTCATTAAGGGACTTTTGTCATATGCATTTAGTAGAATACTTCCATGCCTTGTTTTTCCATGTTAAGTTCCTGTAGCATGTTGTTTTCGTGCTCTGAAAATTGCTACCTGATGTTGTTTTCTGCCATGTCCAGTAATTTCACTAAGTCTGTGAACTTGTTATAGCGTTGCTAGTTGAGGGGCTGAGCAAAAGCGGTAACATAGCCAAACAACGGTTTGCTAGGAAAGGATGGTTAGAGGCTGACATGGCAATATGGGAGACATGATATAGCAAGTGGTAGGTAGCGTAGCATGGCAATAGAGCGAACAACTAGCAAAGCAAAGATAGAAGTTGTCGTGGAATTGACACGTCAGATGTCCTAGGTGTAAGGACTTAGTCGTGAGGCCAGCGCATCTATGTAGTAGCTTGAGAGGGGTTGATTGGGATAAGAGACGCAGGGCGGATCAACGCACAAGACAAGGGTTTAGACAGCTTCGGGCCCCGGGAAACATCATCCGGTAATAACCCTACGTGTTGTTTGAGGCTAGGTCTCATTATGCTCATGAGAGAATCGCCGGTAAGCCGGCTCTTTGTGTCTAGCCCTAGATATTGTTTCTTGTTGCCTGTCCCTCTTTGGGGTGCCCTGCCCCTCCTTATATAAGTTAGAGGGGCGGGTTACATGTGGAGTCCTAGTAGGACTAGGACTAGTCTATCTTCTCTTACAAGTTAATTACAAGTCCGGGTCTTGCTTCCTCGTAAAGGAAATATTCGTCATCCCTTCCTTCTTAAGCCGGCCCACCATAACATGAGCCGGCCTTCTGGGCCTTGGGCCTAGTCTTCTATCTGACCCGCCCGCGAGGTTACTAATGAGTCGCCAAGATCAGGCAGGTTATCTGTGAATCGCCAAGCTCCGGGCGGGTCACCAGTGAGTCGCCAATTCCAGCCGGGTCATACCGCGGGATATATCCCCGACATTAGCCCCCAGTTTAATTTGGATTTATCCATGTTAAACTGATCCTGTAAAATAAACACAAGAACAAACTTGATAGGTTGTGCTCCGGGTTAAATTTTGTAAGCCGGCACCTGATCATCTTTAAATCCTTGTCATTTCTTTCTTGATACATGCCCATGAATTCATAGAAAATCTCCTTTAATAGATATGTTCAAACTTTGTGAATGCAAAAAATCCAGATACTTCCTTTGAGAAATCCGGGTCAATAGGCCAGCTTCAGAGTCAATTTGCTGGCATTGGTCTCTTGTAGAGAAATATTGTAAGAAACAATCCACTTGAATCGGCTTTCAATGCTCTGACTTGACAAAAATATTGGTCTTCAAATATTCAGCTTATATTCATCCGGCTTAAAGATATAAAACTTGCCGGTTTATGAGTACCAAAATTGCCGGGTTATAAATAGATGATGCCAAGTCATAATTGTCGCCGACGCTGGTTTATGATTGTTAATGACGCCGGTTTACAGACACAGGGTCATAATGATTGGTGACACCGGATCAATCTGGTTTTGCTCAAAACAGAGAAATTGAAGATATTTCTTTGATAATAATATAATACCTGTAGCCCCCAAGTCTTGAGCAGAACAAAGCGATGGCTTAAGACTTGCTTCAATATGAATACTGCCACTTTGAAGAAATCCATGTTGTTCATCTCAATCACTAGTACAAACTGAATATTCCATATTATATAGCCCCCAAGTGCCGGGTTGTCATGCTTGCAGCAACCTGGGACTTGTAATTGCCTAATTCTCAAAAACTTCAACCAGTGTAGCCCCCAAGGGCCGGGTCATTATGCAATAATGAGCAGGGACTTTATAAATATGATCATGTAAATTTGAACAGCAATGTGTAGCCCCCAAGGGCCGGCTTAGTAAGATAATACTGAGCTGGGACTTTTCATTGAAAATAATCATATGATGTAACCCTCACCATGGGGCTTGAACCCACGTCCAGAAGGTTAAGAGCTTTGTGCTTTACCAACTAAACAGTGGATCCTTCAATATAATGGATTAAGACTTATGTACCTTGAATTGTTGACAGGAGCAATTGGTAGCCCCCAAGGGCCGGTTTATCATAATATGATGAGTCGGGTCTTCAACAAGGCCAATAAAAAGTAATCTTGCATTAGCCCCCAAGTGCCATGGTGCATGCTGGCAGTGACATGGGACTTGCACATTTGATGTAATCTCAATTTGAATAATGTAGTCCCCAAGTGCCGGGTCGTAAGCCTGTAGCGACTCGGGACTATTCTTTCTATTGTAGAATAAATCAAAATAATAGCCATTGCGCCAAAGTGACTTTGAATACCTCATCTGCTTATAGGCCAATCCGGAGTTTAAATACCCGGCGGCTCTTGGCCGATGCCGATTTAATACGCCTCCATTGTAAGCCGGAATTTGTACAACCCGGCGGCTTATAGCCTTTGAGAAAATCAAGAATTGATAACCCTTTTGAGACACCAATTTCCATCTATGATGGGCTTGAATTTAATCATTTATGTAAGTCATAACTCTGTAAATCCTGCAAAGTTTAAACAACATATGCCCTGGCGACTTAACGTCAAAAACCATGGTGGGTAACCACCCAAATGTAGTCTTATCCTGCACGCAAGTAGATCACAAGAACCCTTGGCGGTTTACCGCAG
The DNA here is from genome assembly GCF_002575655.3 of Aegilops tauschii subsp. strangulata. NCBI lineage: Eukaryota > Viridiplantae > Streptophyta > Magnoliopsida > Poales > Poaceae > Aegilops > Aegilops tauschii. The sequence goes on from NC_053040.3 coordinate 378,424,709, forward strand.
GGCGGGTCATAATATCTCACATATAACCACTGTGATATTGAATTCGTACTGCTGGTTTACATGACCTGTGCAGTAAGGGTGATAACCCAATCCTTAGAAGCCAATACTTCCAAATATATGATGATTGTCATAAGCCGGCGACTTATCATCGAAAATCAAGCCGGGTTTAAATAGAAACCACTCATATACACTTTACATATGAAAAAGAGCTTCAAATAAAATCCAAAAATTGTTTGCAAAAAGAGATTTCAACAATTTTGAGGCTTCTGATTCGAATACGATCAGAAAACCGTCCCAAAGGGGTTAAGTTAAGATTCGAATACGATCATATAGCCCCCAGTGGCTTTGGCGTTGCCGATCAAGAGGGTACCGACAGCTATGTTCTCTTTGGTTCGAATACGACCTATGTTTGAACAGGAAGCCCCCAAATGACCTTAAGAGTTGTTTAACGACGCTGATTCGAATACGATCCACGTCGGTTCTCAAAAGGGGTTGAGCTATGATTCGAATACGATCAAGAAACCCCCTAATGAGCTCGGCAGTGTGCCAATCAAAAGGGTATCGACAGCTATGTTCTCTTTGGTTCGAATACGACCTATGTTTGAACAGGAAGCCCCCTAGTGATCATGAGAATATTTAACGACTCTGATTCGAATACGATCAGGGTCACACACCAAAAGGGTTAAACTAAATTCGAATACGATTAGCTCCCAATGGCCATTAAAGCAGGGTACCCATATTTGAGTTGTGCTTTGTAACAGACTCTCTTTGGTCCCTTTAATTTTTCCTAAGAACTCAAGCTTTGCAAGAGATAACTTCTTTTTGAACCGGAAATTTGTAAACCGGATATTGAGAGCTCCAAAGCTTTGTAAGATATAAATTTACCTTGAGCCGGATGTTTGAACCGGATTTGAGAGCTTCAAAACTTTGCGGGAGAGAGATATCTCTTGACCCGGATTTTAAACCGGAATATTTATTTTGAACCGGCAATTTTCTGATGGCCTTTAAATTTTCATCAATATGGTAGTAGCCTCCAGAACCAGTTATCATTCCCTCCAACGACCCGGGGTTCCCGAGTCATGTCACTGTAGCCCCCGAGTCTCAAGATGACTCGAGGAGTCGGCTTGAGATTCTCCATATTTAACCGTGATATAAACCGGCATAACTTGTATATCATTGGTATTGATAACACGATGTGAACCCATAGAAGGTTGAAGCGACTGCGGCGGGTTATAAATGATCCCATATGAGTCGTGTCAACAACTCGGCCAATGGCTCCTTCCAACTAGTTGTTCGAATTTAACCAAATTGTAGTTGCGCGACTCGTGCGCCTGCTCATTGAACCATCCAGTGCAGACGATGGCTGATAATATATGATAATTTGCCTCCAGTTTGTTGGAAGAAAACCGGGCTTCCCAAGTAGTGACTTGCTCATAATCAATAAACAACTCATCCAGACAAGTGCGGCCTGGTGTGTTGATGTAGATCAGGCCGCGAGAGATGAACGGTAAGGACGACCGTAACATCAGAGGCGGCACAGACAGATGAGTCGGCCGTGGCATTGTAAACCGGTGCGGATGGGTGAGTTGTCCTCCTTGTTGTAAGCCGGCGTGGTCACGAGAGACGGCCACGGCGTGGTAAGCCGGCGCGGTCGCGAGAGACGGCCACGGCGTTGTAAGCCGGTGCGAGGGTCCGTTGAATAACGAAGACCACCTGTGCCAAAAGATGTTGGCGTGCCTCCATCTCCGTAGTATAATATCACTGATGTGTTTAGGCCGAAAATAACCCACCATGAAGTTGATGATCACTAGGTGAAACTGGAATCCTTCACGGGTGAACCGGCCGCGGGAGCAGACAGATGAGCCGCCCACGGCGTTGTAAGCCGGCACGGACAGGGAGAGTCGGCAGCGTCGTTGTAAGCCGGCGCAGTCGGGCGATTTAATCACTAGCGCGGTAAGCCGCGTGGACGGGAGGGTCGGCTGGCGTGTTGATGTAGACCAGACCGCAGAGGCGGCGGCTTACACGCGTGTCCGTGAAGTTGCGTGACACAGACGAACGCCAGTAAAAATGATGCTGGCGCATGCTCCATATCCGCGGTATATCAACACTTTTGTAATGAATAATTTACCTGCGTATAACAATACTATTGGGCAGAGTGGTTGTTTTTATAAAAAATAAACAAGTACTGATAAAAAGTAAACTGAATGGATATCACCTGATGTGCCTTTTGGATAAAGTGACTGCATAGCAATCTGACCAAATGATGGCCTTCACATCCGAATAAAGAACCATGCATCCATCCGGTTTTTAAGTAAGCCACGCTCCTCAATGCATTGAACTTGGGTGTCCCTGTCAACTTGTCTTTTATGTAGACAACACTTCAACGAGTGCTACTTCGTAACTGATCCTTAGCAACTCGCCACGCCATACAAACAGTCAATAGCTCGGCGCGACACAGAGCCAGCGACGCCCAAGGCAGTAGCAACACCAGCAAAGGGAACGGCGGGAGACGCTCGTCGGTACTCATCGGAAGCGGTAACAGCAGCCAAGGCGATTTTACGTAGGGGCGGCTTAGCAACTTGGAGTTGAGGCCCAGTGCTGGCTGTTTAACGACGCCGGCGAGTGAAGACGACCGGGTGGCAGTAGTAATCGGTCACGGAGGAGCAGCGGCTCGACGGAAAAGGCGACCATGCACTCGTGCTGTTGCATGACGGTATTTAAAGAATTTCTGAGCGTACTGTTCTCCCTCAAACATACTATGACTTTAGCGGCAATTTTGACAGAACCATAGACAATAATCATCAACCCGGCCGGCTGCAGACTTCTTGTTGACCTCGGCAACTCGGATAAAAAAATTCATCTAAGAAACTCCAATTTTCTTCACACAAAATATCTTAATAGAAATCCACACATGTACGCATGGACATATATCTTTTTTTTCTTTTGCTTGATCGCTTTGCACTTGAACTAGCAGCAGAGTAGTACTATAATAATATTTCCTGATCCCCAAACGAGAGCAGTTTTCCATCAATCCTCAGGAGCCCCACCATGCAATGATTGTTTCTTCACTCCTTGGATTTCTGCAGCCGGTTTAAACCATCATTACCAGCCTTGCTCCATACTGATGTAGACGTGAAGAGGAGCAGCAATCTGACTCGGATCCATACATGTATTGGTGACGTCGAATCAGATTCCTGTCCGGTCTCATCTGCAGCTGAAAAAACGATCTTTGCTCGAATTCAACGGGTCGCCCTGCAACGCGTGAGGCGCCGCATGCAAACCCTAAAATCTCCACGAATCTCATATCTGCCAGTTCCAAAAATCTTTAACCATAATCCTGACCTCCCAGCGATAAATTTGCCGGCTCTGTCCACGGTCGTCCGGCGGGTCACGCGGTCGTTCCATGCTAATCTCCATTACTCATGTCAGCCGCCCTGGACGCGTTCTGCCCCACGCATAGTTTCGGCGAAAAATCAATCCGGTCTTGACAGATCGTCCGGTCACAGCGGCGCGCACCATGCAACCCTAATTTTTTTTTCAACTCAAATCCTGTACTCCCGGATCCAAAGCAAATCTTGTGTGATTGTCTCGTGCCGGCTCTTCTTCAACCGGCCAATCGTGAGTTTCTCGATCCTTGAGAGTGCGCCCTCCAAGAACTCAACACCACCGTGTGCGAGCCCCACGGTGGGCGCCAACTGTCATGGAATTGACACGTCAGATGTCCTAGGTGTAAGGACTTAGTCGTGAGGCCAGCGCATCTATGTAGTAGCTTGAGAGGGGTTGATTGGGATAAGAGACGCAGGGCGGATCAACGCACAAGACAAGGGTTTAGACAGCTTCGGGCCCCGGGAAACATCATCCGGTAATAACCCTACGTGCTGTTTGAGGCTAGGTCTCATTATGCTCATGAGAGAATCGCCGGTAAGCCGGCTCTTTGTGTCTAGCCCTAGATATTGTTTCTTGTTGCCTATCCCTCTTTGGGGTGCCCTGCCCCTCCTTATATAAGTTAGAGGGGTGGGTTACATGTGGAGTCCTAGTAGGACTAGGACTAGTCTATCTTCTCTTACAAGTTAATTACAAGTCCGGGTCTTGCTTCCTCGTAAAGGAAATATTCGTCATCCCTTCCTTCTTAAGCCGGCCCACCATAACATGAGCCGGCCTTCTGGGCCTTGGGCCTAGTCTTCTATCTGACCCGCCCGCCGGGTTACTAATGAGTCGCCAAGATCAGGCAGGTTATCTGTGAATCGCCAAGCTCCGGGCGGGTCACCAGTGAGTCGCCAATTCCAGCCGGGTCATACCGCGGGATATATCCCCGACAGAAGTGATTTCGAGGGGTGGTCATCTTGCCTGCAAGGTTCTCAGAGTTGTCGAAAGCTTGATCCTCGTAAGCGTACTCAACAGGTTCCTCGTTCACGAACTCGTTTCCCGGCTCTACCCAAGACAAGAACACAAGCAACGGAACCATAATCAATCACGAGAAATGCACAAGCAACATGATGCAAAACATGTATCATATGCGAGATATGATATGCAATGCATATGCCTGCTCCGGAAGGAAAAATATGAACAAGGCAGTAACTTGGCAAACCAAGCATGCCACTGGAAAGATGAGATGATTTCGGTCGAAATCGATATAAACATCACCGGAAACGGATGCACGGTTTGCAAATGGCAAGCAAAACAAGAATGACGCGAATCTGCGATTAACAGCAAGATAGCACTTAAAATGCAACAAGCAACAATGCTACAGCACTCCAACATAGCAACAAAGCATATGACAGTAATCTACAGGAGATGCTTGACAAAAGATGAACATTGAGCTACGGCTAGTTCACAACATAACAAGCTCAAACAAGCATGGCAAAAATGCAAAAGATAACAGGTTCACAGACTTGGTGAAATTACTGGACATGGCAGGAAACAGCATCAGGTAGCAATGTTCAGAGCATGAAAACAACATGCTACAGGAACTTAACATGGCAAAACAAGGCATGGAAGTATTCTACTAGATGTATATGACAAAAGTCCCTTACTGACGATAAGCCAAAAAGGATCAGAAGATATGATGGCAAGCATGTAAACATAGCAAGTTTCGTTATCAGGTTTCAGACTGCAGAAAACATGGCATGGCAGAAACAATAATATGAAAGCATGCTTGTGAGCTTGATGCGCTCATCACAAAGCAATGCATGACAAAACTCGCATACCTACAGCAATATGGCATGTTTATGAAGCTATCCATGGCAAGAACAAAAGCATAGCATGTATGGATCAACTACAATAAGCTTGGCAAAAATGAATATCATGTTAAGAATCTGCCAGAAATATTTTATAGCAAAAGTAGAGCAAGATTGAGTCATGCTATGGCACTCCATAATTGCACACAAGGGAAGGAATGGATCAATTACAACAATATCTACAAAACATCCTTACTGAATATCTCCAAAATATGCATGGATCTCTCTGTAGCATCAAGTTTACATGGCAACGAAATAACCGCAGTCAAAGACAAGAAAACACTAAGCCCCTGAAATCAGAAACATTACGGAGCCTAGTTTGCATGCTTGTGCTGGTCACCACAGAGATCACAAAAGTACATGGCTTACACCACTGGAAAGATGGCATGGCATACAACAAAACACATGTAGAGCTCATGCCCATAAGATGCACAGATTTAAAGATACGAAAATGACAAATCTCAAGTTCTGATAAGAACAAGCAGATAACAGCAACTAGCCCTCTTGCAACAGAGATTTGGGCATCAAGATGGCCTCTAATGAACATGGTGCAACTGAACAAAATGTAGAGCATCACGAGACGAATAATTCGATATATTACACGCACGAAACAGAGCTATGCACAGTGAGTTATGCAATGCTGAACATGGGCACTTGCTGTAACAGAATTCGGGCTTCGGGAAAGTCAACCGTAGGCTGTACAGTGGATCTGGATCGAGGGCTGCAGCCGAGGTCGGGCTCGCCGGCGACGGAAGAGGAAGGAGAGGAGGCGGCGCTCGCGGGGAAGAGGGGCGGCGCCGGCGACGGGAGGCGGGGGCGCGCCGGCGGAGGCGGCGGCCGCGGACGCGGGGCCGGCGATGGCGGCGGCGGCGGCCGCGGGCGGCGGGGCCGGCGATGGCGGCGGCAGCGACCGGTGCCGGAGCGGGCAGGCGGCGAAGGGCGCGGTGGCGGTGACTGGGCTCGGGCGGGCCCTCCTCGGGCTCGCCGGGCCGGCGGCGGTGGGAGGCCGGAGGTGCTGACGTGTCGGCGCCGGATTGGTCGGTAGGCGGTGGTGGATGCGTCCGGCTCCGCCCGGACGTGTCCGGCGGCGGAGAGGGAGCGGGTCTAGGGTTTGATCTACATACGTTTTTCGGGAGGCTCACATATAAATAGGTAGAGGGAGCTAGGAGAGTCCAAATGAGGTGCGGTTTTCACCCACACGATCGTGATCGAACGACCTACAGCATGGAAGAGAGTTTGGTGGGTTTTGGGCTGGTTTTGAGGGGGGGTTTGCTGCAACACACAAATGGACTTTGCGGTTACCCGGTTAACCGTTGGAGTACCAAACGACCTCCAAATGGAACGAAACTTGACCGGTGGTCTCCCGGTGGTATACTAAGGCCACTTGACAAGCCTAGGTCCATTCCGAGAACGTTTGACACCCGCTCACGAAATAAAACAAGAGGGGTGCACCGGAGGAGATGGGAGCGCCGGATTACAAAACGGACAACGGGGAAAATGTTCGGATGCATGAGACGAACACGTATGCAAATGCAATGCACATGATGACATGATATGATATGCATGACATGAACAAAATGCAAAACGAAAGAGAAAACCCGACCACGAAGGGAATATCATAACACAAAGCCGAAAATGGCAAGAGTTGGAGTTACAAATATGGAAAGTTACATCCGGGGTGTTACAACACTCCACCACTACGAGAGGATCTCGTCCCGAGATCTAGGACTGAAAGAACTCCGGATATTCGGAACGGAGATGGTCCTCGCGTTCCCAGGTGGCTTCCCGGTCGGAATGGTGCGACCACTTCACTTTCAGGAATTTGATTGACTTGTTGCGAGTCTTGCGCTCAGTTTCTTCAAGAATAGCAACGGGATGCTCATGATAAGACAGGTCTTCTTGGAGGTCAATCTCTTCGAAGTTGATACTGCGCTCAGGCGTCTTGAAGCACTTGCGAAGCTGTGACACGTGGAACACATCGTGCACGTTCGCGAAGTTGGAAGGAAGCTCAAGTTGATAGGCGAGGTCGCCTCTTTTGCCAATGATCTTGAAAGGACCCACGTATCTAGGGGCAAGCTTCCCTTTGATACCGAAACGACGAGTGCCTTTCATTGGAGAGACGCGGAGATAGACATGGTCTCCGATCTTGAAAGCCAAATCATGGTGCTTACTATCGTAGTAACTCTTCTGGCGCGATTGCGCGGCTTTGAGATTATCACGGATGACTTTACACATTTCTTCAGCCTCTGTGATTAAGTCACTGCCAAGAAGTTGGCGTTCACCAGTCTCTGACCAATTGAGAGGAGTACGACACTTTCTGCCATAGAGAATCTCGAATGGGGCCTTGCCCGAACTCGCTTGGAAGCTGTTGTTGTAGGAGAATTCAGCATATGGAAGACAATCTTCCCATTTCATGCCAAAGGAAATGACACAAGCCCTGAGCATATCTTCAAGAATTAGATTGACTCGCTCGACTTGGCCACTAGTTTGAGGATGGAAAGCTGTGCTGAAGTGAATGTTTGTGCCCATGGCCTTCTGGAAGGAGTCCCAGAACTTAGAGGTGAAGATGCTTCCACGATCTGAAGAAATCAATTGTGGAATGCCGTGCAAGGAGAAAATTCTGGAGGTGTATAGCTCTGCCAACTGAACTGTTGTGATGGATTCTTTGATTGGAAGGAAATGAGCCACTTTAGAAAGCTTGTCGATGACAACGAAGATAGCATCATTTCCGCGCTTGGACTTTGGAAATCCAGTCACGAAGTCCATTTCGATATGATCAAACTTCCATTCTGGGATAGCAAGAGGTTGAAGGAGACTAGCTGGTCGTTGGTGTTCTGCTTTCACCCTTCGACAGACATCACATTCATTCACGAACTGAGCAATTTCTCGCTTCATTCGAGTCCACCAATACGACTGCTTGAGGTCATGGTACATCTTCGTACTTCCAGGATGAATGGAAAGGAGAGAATTGTGCGCCTCGTTCATAATGACTTTCCTTAGATCACCTTTAGGAACCACAATCCGGTCCTCGAAGAATAAAGTGTCTCTGTCATCAATGCGATAGCACTTGTATTTGGAAAGACCCTTGTCGATACCACGTTTCACCTTCTTCACCATGGCATCAAGGAGTTGTGCCTCACGAATTTGATCTTCCAAAGTAGGAGAGACTATGAGGTTGGCAAGAAAGCCTTGAGGAACAACTTGGAGATTCAGCTTGCGGAAAGCATCACAAAGATCTGGTTGGAATGGCTTGAGGATTAGGCTGTTGCAATAAGCCTTCCTGCTTAAAGCATCTGCAATGACATTAGCCTTGCCTGGAGTATATTCAATACTCGGATTGTACACTTGAATCATTTCGACCCATCGAGTCTGCCTGAGGTTGAGGTTGGGCTGAGTGAAGATATACTTGAGACTCTTGTGATCGGTGAATATGTCCACTTGTCTTCCCAACAAGAGATGTCTCCGCGTTATTAATGCATGGACAACTGCCGCCAACTCAAGATCGTGAGTGGGGTAGTTCTTTTCGTTGGGCTTCAACTGACGGGAGGTATAGGCCACAACTTTCTTCTCTTGCATTAACACAGCACCGAGACCTTGAAGAGAAGCATCACAGAAAACTTCAAATGGCTTGGATTCATCAGGAGGAGTTAAGCCAGGAGCTGTGACTAGTTTCTCTTTGAGAGTGTTGAAAGCAACGTCACACTCAGGAGACCAGACATACTTCACATGCTTCTGGAGGAGGTTGGAAAGAGGCTTTGCAATCTTGGAGAAATTCTCAACGAATCTTCGGCAATAGCTAGCAAGACCAAGAAAACTGCGGAGCTGCTTGACATTCTGAGGAGGTTCCCAATTCACAATTGCTGACACCTTCTCGGGGTTAACAGTGATGCCCTTGGCAGAGATGATGTGACCAAGTAAAAGAACTTCATCGAGCCAAAACTCACATTTGGAGAACTTAGCATAGAATTGATACTCTCTGAGCTTGTCGAGCACCAATCTCAAATGTTTGGCATGGTCCTTCTTATTCTTGGAGAAGACCAAGATATCATCGAGATACACCAGGACGAATTCATTGGTATATGGGTTGAAGATGAAATTCATCATCCGAGAGAATACTGGAGGAGCATTGACAAGGCCGAAAGACACGATAGTATATTCATAAGAACCAAAGCTTGTTCTGAATGCTGTCTTGGGAATATCTTCTTCACGAATGCGAATCTGATGATAACCCATACGAAGGTCAAGCTTCGAGAATACTTTAGCCCCTTTGAGTTGCTCAAATAGCTCATTGATGTTGGGAAGTGGATACTTGTTCTTGATAGTCTTCTTGTTCAATGGACGGTAGTCGACACAAAGTCGGTCCGTGCCATCCTTCTTCTTGACAAAAAGAACACCACAACCCCATGGAGATGAACTCGGTCTGATCAAACCCAGACGCTCTTGTTCATCGAGCTGTTTCTTCAATTCCTTCAGCTCGTTGGGTCCAAGCTTGTATGGACGCTTGCAAACGGGTTCAGTGCCTGGCTCAAGTTCGATAACGAACTCAACTGGCCGGTGAGGAGGCATACCCGGAAGCTCTTCTGGAAAGACATCTTGATACTCACAAACGACTGGAATCTGAGAGATGGCATTCAATTCACCCTTCTCATTGAGAGAAAAAAAACCGAATGGTTTCATCATGAGCGGCATAAATAATCACATCCTCAGAAGAGTGTGTCAATTGAATTTCCCTGGCAGCACAATCAAGTTGAGCCTTGTGCTTAGAAAGCCAGTCCATCCCGAGAATAAGATCAATATCCGAGTCACCAAGAACAACTAGAGAAGACAGAAATTTATAGTTCCCCATCTTGATAGAAACATCCGGGACACAATTATTAGATGTCATTTGCTTGCCCGGAGACACAACCTTCAACGGGGTAGGAATCTTTTCCGTCACGAACTCATGCTTGGCAACAAAAGGTCTTGAAATGAAAGAAAGAGATGCACCAGTATCAAAAAGAACTTTTGCAGGAATATCATTAACAGGAAGATTGCCCATTATCACATCAGTAGATTCCTCCGCTTGAGCTGCATTCATCATGTTCACCTTTGCAAACTTTGGATTATGCTTGACCACTGCATTGCTGGACGATCTGACAGGAGGAGGAGGCGGAAGGCGCCTTTGGTTGAAGCACTTGTTAGCATAGTGACCTTTCTGCTGACACTCGTTGCAAGTCACCTCTGAGAGTGGACGGTGATAAGGAGCATTGGACTTTGGAGCTTGATTCTGAGACTTGTTCTGATAGCCAGAGTTGGAAGAGTTGGAAGAACCATGGCCACCATTGTTCTTCTGCTGGTAAGGCTGACGAAACGAAGGAGGAGGAGGCAACCAGAACTTCTGTTGCTTAGCAGCCACAAGTGAGGAAGAAGAAGACTGAACTGCATCTCTGACTCTCTTCTTAGAAGCCTCACACTTGAGCTGAGCAGCCTCTTGCTTCAGTGCCATGTTATAGAATTGATCAAACTGAGTAGGCTCAACAAGAACGAGAGCTAACTGCAGATCCTCTCTAAGGCCACCTCTGAAGTGATAGATCATACTCCTTTCATCAGGAATGTCTTGTTTAGCGAAGCGAGCAAGTTTCTGAAACTGAATGTTGTATTGATACACAGACATGTTGCCTTGCTTGAGATTGCGGAACTCCTCACGCTTGCTCTCAACAACACTCTGTGGAATGTGGTGCGCTTTGAAGTCCCGACAGAAGTCAGTCCAAGTGATCACACGACCTCCTCTGGAATCTTTGTATTGTTGATACCAATCAGCAGCTTGGTCCTTGAGCTGAAAAGAAGCGAACTTGACATAGTCCTCAGGCCTGACATTGCTACATTCAAAATGCTTGTTGATGTCCACGAGCCAATCATCGGCATCCATGGCCTCGGCACAGTAGCTGAAAGACTTGGGCTGATTTGTGAGAAACTGGTTGAGGGTAGCAAAGTGAGGCTGATTGTTGCCTTGACCTTGATTGCCTTGCCCTTGGGTGCATTCTTGCAAGAGTTGCAGAATCATCTGAGCATTGGCATTGGTGGCTACCATGATAGCTTGCCATGCCTCCGGAGGCGGAGGTGGTGGCGGAGGGTTCGCTTGACTCCCTTCATTGCGATCCGGATTCTGACGCGTAGGTGGAGCCATCCTGAAGAGGGTGACATCCGTTAGCATCTTGATAGACAAATAGATAAGTAGAATCAACGGATAGAAATTGCAACATATAGTCTTGACAATAAACATTCGAACGAAGATGAACGAATGAATTCCGTAGTAAATCATCACACTTCCATAAGTTGAGAAGCCACTTAGAAGAAGATATGGAATCAACATCTGACTTCGAAGTAACTCGAATACCACAATTCAAAACAAAACAAAGTATTGGCTTGCAGAATAAGCCGGAACAAAAATATGATAGAGATTTCGTCCGAAGTTTTCGTGGTGGGGCCCACACGGGCTCGATCGTACAGCACCATCATGTACAAGGCTGTGCACATGACATACGAAGCGTCCCCGAGTCGGCATAGCCATGGACTCTTTAAGACACTACGAGACCACTGTAAAACCAACCATGTACAGGCGGACCACTAGACGTCGAACCCCAATCTCATATCATGCGTCTGTCGGAAAGATATCCTAAGGCTACTTGAATTCCCACTTATAAACTCCCGAAAGTTTCTGGTTATGCAATCTGGTGTTGGGGATACAGGGGACACAAAATATATCACCCAAACTACCAATCCCTAGATCCAGCTGTATCCATCCGTCAACACATAACCAAGAAACCTTCGGAAATTGTTTACCTCAACCTTCGAAAAGCATCCGTTATACAAGTTATGGCAATACTCCCGAACTCCCGCCCCAGTACTGGGTGGCGTCGAGGTGATCTCACCAACAACTGCATAAAAGACATTTCGATGTCGGCGAAACTCAGGTATTCCAGAACTGCAACGATAAAATTGTGACGACAACACCTCGGAGCTCAACTCCCCGGGACACTGCCACAACCCCTAAATGTCAGGAGGCACCAAGAACAATGTTCTCGTCACAAAACCATCGGAACGATTCCAAGATACCCGCGTGATCCTAAAAAAATTTTAGTGAAATTTGAGGAGAGAATAGTCAAAACTTCTACGTCAGGAGACCTCACCAGAGCGACGAAGGGACTGAGGAGTAAAAAGAATCCTACTCTCCGATATATATAATCCTAAGACTCAAAACATTTTTGTTCTAGACTCAACAACGCCAGCGATTCGATCAAGCAAGGGGCTCCTAAGTCGGGGATGGCTCTGATTACCAACTTATAACGCCCACGATGCGGCTATATCCCCCACGTGTCGAGGCACGACTTAGAGGCATAACCGCATAGTGGTTTTGTCGCAAGAAGGGTCATCTTCACACAATCCCATGTAATGAACAAGAATGGGATAAAGAGTTGGCTTACAATCGCCACTTCACACAATACATAAATATAATTCATACATCATCCAGAATATACACATATAGACCGACTATGGTCAAAATCCAGATGAAAATAAGACAAACCCAAATGCTAGATCCCCGATCGTCCCAACTGGGCTCCACTACTGATCATCAGGAAAAGACACATAGTAACAACCACGTTCCTCATCGAACTCCCACTTGAGATCGATCCCATCATCTGCACTGGCATCATCGGCACCTGCAACTGTTTTGGTAGAATCTGTGAGTCACGAGGACTCAGCAATCTCACACCCGCGAGATCAAGACTATTTAAGCTTATAGGGAAGGATGGTGTAATGAGGTGGAGCTGCAGCGGCAATAAGCATATATGGTGGCTAACATACGCAAAAGAGAGCGAGAAGAGAACCAACGGAGCGGTCGTCATCTATCAATGACCAAGAAGTGATCCTGAACTCCTACTTACGTCAATCATAACTCAAACCGTGTTCACTTCCCGGACTCCGCCGAGAAGAGACCATCACGGCTACACACACAGTTGATGTATTTTAATTGGGTCAAGTGACAAGTTCTCTACAACCGGACATTAACAAATTCCCATCTGCCTCATAACCGCGGGCACGGCTTTCGAAAGATAATACCCTACAGGGGTGTCCCAACTTAGCCCATCATAAGCTCTCACGGTCAACGAAGGATAAACCTTCTCCCGGAAAGACCCGATCAGTCTCAGAATCCCGGTTTACAAGACATTTCGACAATGGTAAAACAAGACCAGCAAAGCTGCCCGAATGTGCCGACAAATCCCGATAGGAGCTGCACATATCTCATTCTCAGGGCACACCGGATGAACACTACGTACAGCTAAAACCAATCCTCGAGTTTCCCCAAGGTGGCGCTGCAAGTGGCTCTAGTTTGGACCAGCACTCAGAGGAACACTGGCCCGGGGGTTTAAATAAAGATGACCCTCGGGCTCGCGAAAACCCGGGGGAAAAGGCTTAGGTGACAAATGGTAAAACCAAGGTTGGGCCTTGCTGGAGGAGTTTTATTCAAGGCGAACTGTCAAGGGGGTCCCATAAATCACCCAACCGTGTAAGGAACGCAAACTCAAGGAACATAATCCCGGTATAACAGAAACTAGGGCGGCAAGAGTGGAACAAAACACCAGGCATAAGGCCGAGCCTTCCACCCTTTACCAAATATATATAGATGCATTAATTAAATAAGAGATATTGTGATATCCCAACATATCCATGTTCCGACATGGAACAAACTTCAACTTCACCTGCAACTAGCAACGCTATAAGAGGGACTGAGCAAAAGCGGTAACATAGCCAAACAACGGTTTGCTAGGAAAGGATGGTTAGAGGCTGACATGGCAATATGGGAGACATGATATAGCAAGTGGTAGGTAGCGCAGCATGGCAATAGAGCGAACAACTACCAAAGCAAAGATAGAAGTGATTTCGAGGGGTGGTCATCTTGCCTACAAGGTTCTTAGAGTTGTCGAAAGCTTGATCCTCGTAAGCGTACTCAACAGGTTCCTCGTTCACGAACTCGTCTCCCGGCTCTACCCAAGACAAGAACACAAGCAACGTAACCACAATCAATCATGAGAAATGCACAAGCAACATGATGCAAAACATATGATATGCGAGATATGATATGCGATGCATATGCGTGCTCCGGAAGGAAAAATATGAACAAGGCAGTAACTTGGCAAACCAAGCATGCCACTGGAAAGATGAGATTATTTCGGTCGAAATCGATATAAAGATCACCGGAAACAGATGCACGGTTTGCAAATGGCAAGCAAAACAAGAATGACGCGAATCTGCGATTAATAGCAAGATAGCACTTAAAATGCAACAAGCAACAATGCTACAGCACTCCAACATAGCAACAAAGCACATGACAGTAATCTACAGGAGATGCTTGACAAAAGATGAACATTGAGCTATGGCTAGTTCACAACATAACAAGCTCAAACAAGCATGGCAAAAATGCAAAAGATAACAGGTTCACAGACTTGGTGAAATTACTGGACATGGCAGGAAACAGCATCAGGTAGCAATGTTCAGAGCACGAAAACAACATGCTACAGGAAATTAACATGGCAAAACAAGGCATGGCATTATTCTACTAGATGTATATGACAAAAGTCCCTTACTGACCATAAGCCAAAAAGGATCAGAAGATATGATGGCAAGCATGTAAACATAGCAAGTTTCGTTATCAGGTTTCAGACTTTGCAGAAAACAAAGCATGGCAGAAACAATAATATGAAGGCATGCTTGTGAGCTTGATGCACTCATCACAAAGCAATGCAAGACAAAAATCGCATACCTACAGCAATATGGCATGTTTATGAAGCTATCCATGGAAAGAACAAAAGCATAGCATGTATGGATCAACTACAATAAGCTTGGCAAAAATGAATATCATGTTAAGAATCTGCCAGAAATATTTTATAGCAAAAGTAGAGCAAGATTGAGTCATGCTATGGCACTCCATAATTGCAAACAAGGGCAGGAATGGATCAATTACAACAATATCTACAAAACATCCTTACTGAATATCTCCAAAATATGCATGGATCTCTCTGTAGCATCAAGTTTACATGGCAACGAAATAACCGTAGTCAAAGACTTAGGGAAAACACTAAGCCCCTGAAATCAGAAACATTACGGAGCCTAGTTTGCATGCTTGTGCTAGTCACCACAGAGATCAAACAAATACATGGCTTACACCACTGGAAAGATGGCATGGCATACAACAAAACACATGTAGAGCTCATGCCCATAAGATGCACAGATTTAAAGATACAAAAATGACAAATCTCAAGTTCTGATAAGAACCAGCAGATAACAGCAACTAGCCCTCTTGCAACAGAGATTTGGGCATCAAGATGGCCTCTAATTAACATGGTGCAATTGAACAAAATGTAGAGCATCACGAGGCGAACAATTCGATATATTACACGCACGAAACGGAGCTATCCACAGTGAGTTATGCAATGATGAACATGGGCACTTGCTGTAACAGAAAAAGACTTGGAAGATTTTCGGGCTTCGGGAAAGTCAACCGTAGACTGTACAGTGGATCTGGATCGAGGGCTGCAGCCGAGGTCGGGCCCGCCGGCGATGAAAGAGGAAGGAGAGGAGGCGGCGCTCGCAGGGAAGAGGGGCGGCGCCGGCAACGGGATGCGGGGGCGCGCCGGCGGAGGCCGCGGCCGGGCCGCGGGCGGCGGGGCCGGCGATGGCGGCGGCGGCGGCCGCGGGCGGCGGCGGCCGGCGATGGCGGCGGCAGGGACCGGTGCCGGAGCGGGCAGGCGGCGAAGGGCGCGGTGGCGGTGACTGGGCTCGGGCAGGCCCTCCTCGGGCTCGCCGGGCCGGCGGCGGTGGGAGGCCAGAGGCGCTGACGTGTCGGCGCCGGATTGGTTGGTGGGCGGTGGTGGACACGTCCGGCTCCGCCCGGACGTGTCCGTCGGCGGAGAGGGAGCGGGTCTAGGGTTTGATCTACATACGTTTTTCGGGAGGCTCACATATAAATAGGTAGAGGGAGCTAGGAGAGTCCAAATGAGGTGCGGTTTTCGCCCACACGATCGTGATCGAACGACCTACAGCATGGAAGAGAGTTTGGTGGGTTTTGGGCTGGTTTTGAGGGGGTTTTGCTGCAACACACAAATGGACTTTGCGGTTACACGGTTAACCGTTGGAGTACCAAACGACCTCCAAATGGAACGAAACTTGACCGGTGGTCTCCCGGTGGTATACTAAGGCCACTTGACAAGCCTAGGTCTATTCCGAGAATGTTTGACACCCGCTCACAAAAGAAAACAAGAGGGGTGCACCGGAGGAGATGGGAGCGCCGGATTACAAAACGGACAACGGGGAAAATGTTCGGATGCATGAGACGAACATGTATGCAAATGCAATGCACATGATGACATGATATGATATGCATGACATGAATAAAATGCAAAACGAAAGACAAAACCCGACCACGAAGGGAATATCATAACACAAAGCCGAAAATGGCAAGAGTTGGAGTTACAAATATGGAAAGTTACATCCGGGGTGTTACGGTGCGATAGCCCCAAGGTGGGCGCCAACTGTCGTGGTTTTGTCACGGCAGATGTCCTAGAGAAAGGACTTAGTCGTGGAGCCATCGCTATGGGTTAGCTTAAAGGGGTTAAAGCGGACAAGGGACGCAAGAGAGTTTTATACTAGTTTGGCCCCTTACGATGAAGGTAACAGCCTACGTCTAGTTGTGATGGAATTGATGGGGTTTCGTTGACCAGGGAGCGAATACGCTTTGCCTGAGTCTCGAGTTGTTGTCTGTTGATCCTGAACCGCCGCCGGGTCATCCCCTTATATACATGGGTTGACGCCCGTCGGTTTCCAGACTCCGAGGCCGGCTCATAATCGTGTCCGGCTCGGTCTCTGCTACTTCTATCTTATAACACAAGTTTACATATCAATGCTCGTTTGTGTCTACAGGCCTTAAACCGGCTTTGGGCCCTGGGCCTTCATGAATTGTCGTGGAATTGTCACGGCAGATGTCCTCGAGCTAGGACTTAGTCGTGGAGCCATCGCAACTAGGAAGCTTGAAGGGGTTAATGCGGGACAAGGAACACGAGGGTTTATACTGGTTCGGCCCCTTACGGTGAAGGTAAAAGCCTACGTCCAGTTTGATGTGGTATTGATTAGGGTTTCGATAACCAGGGAGCTAAACTGCTATGCCCGGCTCTCGATGAGATTGTTCTTGTCCCCAAACCGCTGCCGTGTCGTCCCTTTATATAGGGAGGCTGACGCCCAGTAGCTCTCAGAGTCCCGGCCGGCTTATAAGAGTGTCCGGCTCGGACTCTTAACTATTCTTGCCTTACACTACAAGTTCTACCATAATAATGACTGTAACTACGGGCCTTAAGCCATATCCGGGTCTTAAGCCCATCTTTGGCCCACCGTCTCTAAGCTTGGCGCCGGGCTTCTGGCAATGACCATATAAGTAACCCGGCCTCTCCTGGCGGGTGACTCTAAGGTCTATACCCTCAACATTAGGCCCCAGATTGATTTGAGCTGGCTCATGTCAATCTTCAACTCTTTCGACAGAAAAAATCTCCGGCTTACCATTCGTGTGAAGGCCATAACCCGGCGTGACGTCATCCTCTGGACTCCGGATAATCCGCCGTGACGTCATCTTCCATTAAGCCCGTTTTTTACTCCGCCAGATCCGCAACGGATCTTTTCCTTTACTGTCATCCCGAAAATCGAGGCGTTGTGAGGGGAGATAACCACGCCATAGTTTCCTTGATTCTCGCGCCCGCTTTACGAGCTCGCCTTATAAATAGGCCGGCCCGACGGGCCTTTCTCACTCTCCTTCCTCTGTCGTCTCCTTCCTCTAACTGTCCCGTACTGCTCGAGCTCCGCCGTCGTCGCCGCCGCGGGTCTTCTCGTCGTCACCAGCTCAGGCCGCTGCATCACCCTGATCGGACCAGAGAAACGCGACAACCTCCGCAGCTCTCCAGCTCCTGTAAGTCCTGCTTGTCCTGTAGAATAGATCTGCCGTTGGGTTCGTCCGCGTTCTTCGTGTTCGTCACCATTGCCACAAACTCCGGTAGGTTTCTTTCTTACTGCCCCTTTTGATCTTAGATCTGCATAGAACTAGTGCGGCAGTTGTTTGGTACTTATTTCAAATGCCAGTAGGTCTCTTTCCACTGCATAACGGCTTCGTTCGAGCTCAAGAACATCCGCGCGTCTGTTTCTAGGTCTAGAAACTTTTTATTTTACCCGACCATTTTGATCCAAAAGTTTTACTACGATGTGTGAAACCTGTTTTACCACACTTAGTAAAAAACTGCAATCATTGAATCTCGGCGGTTTACCGTTCCGGCTTAAACAAACCACGCGCCGTAGAACCGTCCGGCTTTAAAGAAACCATGCACCATAAAATTTTCCGGCTTAGCTGTGATAAGGCCTGTAGACGACCAAATTACTCCCAATCCCTCGGCGGCTTAAATAGCCTGATGCACTTAAGTGTATACCATTAGTCCCCTTCATAAGCCGCCACCTCGACATTAAACTGTAGATTTCCTCTGGCTCATAATTAACCCGGACGTTTTTCCTTTTATCATAGACCGCCGACTTTCACCATGCCTCCCAAAGCTCCCATTACTTGCAACTGGATGAGGTCCAATGTCACCAACGAGACCCTAGCAGATTTTGTTAAGTCCGGATATCTGCCCAAGAAGGATGTCATGTCCTACCGTGCCCCTAACCCGTCAGAAGAGAGACCACAGCCAAAGGACGGGGAGGTAGTGATTTTTGCGGATCATATGAGCCGGGGCTTCGCAACGCCCGGTTCAAAGTTTTTCAGAGACGTTCTGAACTTCTTCGACTTGCGGCCTCAAGATATAGGACCCAACTCAGTGTCCAACATCTGCAATTTCCAAGTCTTTTGCGAGGTTTATCTTGGAGAAGAACCTAGTTTGCTGCTCTTCAGAGAGCTTTTTTACTTAACGTCAGAATGAGTGCGCCAATGGACCAAGTCTAGAGCTAGGTGGCATCTCCATTCAGCGACGAAGAGACTGTCTTTTCCCTTATGCTGAGCCGCCGAGCCACCCAAAGGACTGGAACATGACTTGGTTCTATTGCCAAGATACGTCACCGGCTGATGAAAGTCCGCTGCCCGGCTTTCGCCCATCACGTCTGGAGTCAACACACCCACTGTCAGACAAACTGACTCCGGCGGAGCGCCAGCCTCTGCTTCCCACCATCAACAAGATCAAGGCTCTCCTGGGCAATGGTCTAAATGGAATCGATCTGGTCCGGGTCTGGATCTCATGGCGGGTGATCCCATTGAGCCGCCGCCCCGGCTTAATGTGTGAGTACACGGGCCGAAAAGACGACCCTCAGAGACACAGCCGCAATGATCTTCCTGAAGACGTTGCGGAGGAGATGACCAAGGCTCTCTTGAACAAGAGCCTGGTAGACTGTGGAAGGACCGGGTTAGCCCCCTTCTGCAAGACCAACCCAGCCCCAGCGGTAAGCCGCCAATCTGATCATCCTATCTTCTTCTGTATATAACCTTCCTCTGAATCATTTGAAGAAATCATCATTGTATTTTTCAGGCTGATGACAAGTTCTGGCGGGTTAAATACGACCATGAGGCGGCCAAGAAGGCCAGAAAGGTGAAGAAAGCCGCCAAGAAAGCCGCTCCCCGTAAGAAGGGAAGTAAGCCCACTGCTTCGGAGCTGTTGCAGCTAAGTGACAGCTCCGAGTCTGAGGTAATTCCTAAACCTGTAAGCTCTTGTTATACTTGTCGTTTATTTCTGTCCGCCATATCAATGTTGTTTATCAACAGGAGGACACCGGAGCCAGTAACCCGGTGGTTGAAGAGGTAACAATACTTTCCTCCGACTCAGAGCCCTTGCCAAGGCTGAAAACCCGAAGAGTAACCCGGAAAGTAAGCTTTTCCCATCCTTTAGCTTACCAAGATCCTCAATTTATTTTGAAGCGACAGGTTCATGAGAGCCGGCGGCACACCCGGACCAGCAAGGACACTGACCTCTCCTCCAGGTTACCTGATGCATCAAGGAAACGCCGGACCGAGGTGATCGCAAAATTGTACCCTTTTCATCCTTTTGCGGGTGTTATACGCCAACCGCTTAATTCTTCTGACTCAAATTATCAGGAGACTTGCCCTTCTTCCGGCGACTCTATGCAGTCGAATCTGCCGGCTTTCAAGACCGCGCCCGGGTAACGATAATCATCTCATGTTGTTCTGATCTTTACTCATATTTTTTGTACTAACCTTTGTTGTTCTTTCAGTGCCCAGGCAAAGCTCACCAAGAGGGTGAAGAAAACCAAGTCGGCCGGAGTGCCGGATTTGCCTGAGCCGGAGGTGACGGTCCAAGACCCGCCAGCTGCCTCCGCCCCCGAAGCCACCACTCCAATGGACACGGCGCCTGCAGAAGCTTCTGCTGACCCGGTGGCCTTCGGCTCGGCCCAACCAACAAATGACCCGGACGTGGTAATCACCCGGACGGAGTTCATTGAGCCGGGGAGACCTACCGTTCAATATGCATTAGCCCCCAAGTGCCAAGTGTCTTTGCTTGGAAAACACTTGGGACTTTAAATTTGTAGAGTAATTGTTCATGCCATAACCCGGAAACTTATACAGGCTGCTGGCAAGAAGCTGGAGACTGACCTTGCTGATCTCACGAGCCGGCTGAAGATGCAAGAGATGGAAACCCGGAAGGCAAACGCCAAGTTCGTGTCCAGCATCGCCGCGCAAGAGAAACTAAAGACGGAGTTCGACGCGGAGCGGAAGGCATGGGCCGAAGAAAAGGCCGCATTGGTGACCCGGGCTGAACAGGCGGAGAAGACTCTCTCCGAGAAAACCGCCGAGCTCTCCGGCTTAAAGCGCCAGGTTTCCTAGGGTGTGGCCGCCATCTTCGGTAAGTCGCCTCACCGGCTTTCATCAAGTTTAGAATGTTTATATCTCATAACTCATCCTTGTTGCCGGCTTATCTGATTATGTTAAACAGGTCCCAGAAGTGCCAACCTCAACCAGAGCATGGTCACCAAGCTGAAGGCCGTGTATACCCTGGTGGAGCAACTCTACACTGGGTCTCAGCGTGCCTTAGCTGTGGTGGCCTTATCCAACGAGGTGCCGACTCACTTGGCAGAAGTCCTTCGCCGGCTCGCTGTACTGCCTCAACGGATTCAAGAGCTGCGACGGGCCTCTGCAAGAGCCGGAGCAATCGCCGCGCTGAGCCGGGCCAAGGCATTCCTGCCGGATTAGACCCGGCGGACATCACCCTTGGCTATCCAAGCCTGAGGGAAGACGGCTCAGCTTTCGATCAGAAGGACTTCGCAGCGTGCGTGAAGGCTGTACGCCCGGTGGCCACCCTTATCGGGAATGACACAGATCTGACCAAGTACCAGCCGAGTTACAATGCGGAGAATCAGAGGATTCCAACCCCTCGCTATGAAGCCCTCAACTTGATCCCGCCGGCTCGTCAGCACACTTTCGCCCCTGAGATTGACCCAGCGGGGTTAATTGACGAAGAAGCCCAATTCGAAGCTCTCAGCGGCATCGACTGGAAGTCATCAACCTTCCAGGTCTTGGGATCAGCCGGAGGAGAAGATAGGAACGAGCCGGAGACTTCAACTCAGCAAGCGTCCTAACTCGGCTGGCGGTTTACCAAACAATACTCCACCCTTTTAGACTTGATGAGTTTTGTAATAGAGTAGGTGCAACAGTTTATCTCTGTCGTGCCATCGTGCACGTATTGAATGCTAAAGTCTTTTGAAGTTGTCTCTTTGATGTTTCTCCGGGTCATAATCAATCCTTTGTTTTTCTTAACCTCAAAAGAGGTACCTTTAATTATCCTGCATAGAAGGGCAAATCACAAGTCTCGAGGCGGCTTACCGCCCTGAGAATCATAAGTTTTAAATAACCCGGAATATGAATCAAAAAGGACTTGTTGTCAATGGTATCCTGAATACAGCCGTAAGAACATCTTTAATGGCCTGCAAACATACTTCCGTGTTAGGTAACCCGGATAAGAAGGTTGGTACCGCAACTCCGGTTTACCTGCCTTATAATACCCATTGTGTCGTGGAATTGTCACGGCAGATGTCCTTGAGCTAGGACTTAGTCGTGGAGCCATCGCAACTAGGAAGCTTGAAGGGGTTAATGTGGGACAAGGAACACGAGGGTTTATACTGGTTCGGCCCCTTACGGTGAAGGTAAAAGCCTACGTCCAGTTTGATGTGGTATTGATTAGGGTTTCGATAACCAGGGAGCTAAACTGCTATGCCCGGCTCTCGATGAGATTGTTCTTGTCCCTAAACCGCTGTCGGGTCGTCCCTTTATATAGGGAGGCTGACGCCCAGCAGCTCTCAGAGCCCCGGCCGGCTCATAAGAGTGTCCGGCTCGGACTCTCAACTATTCTTGCCTTACACTACAAGTTCTACCATAATAATGATTGTAACTACGGGCCTTAAGCCATATCCGGGTCTTAAGCCCATCTTTGGCCCACCGTCTTTAAGCTTGGCGCCGGGCTTCTGGCAGTGACCATATGAGTAACCCGGCCCCTCCTGGCGGGTGACTCTAAGGTCTATATCCTCAACATTAGGCCCCAGATTGATTTGAGCCGGCTCATGTCAATCCTCAACTCTTTCGACAGAAAAAATCTCTGGCTTACCATTCGTGTGAAGGCCATAACCCGGCGTGACGTCATCCTCTGGACTCCGGATAATCCGCCGTGACATCATCTTCCATTAAGCCCGTTTTTTACTCCGCCAGATCCGCAACGGATCTTTTCCTTTACTGTCATCCCGAAAATCGAGGCGCTGTGAGGGGAGATAACCACGCCACGGTTTCCTTGATTCTCGCGCCCGCTTTACGAGCTCGCCTTATAAATAGGCCGGCCCGACGGGCTCTCAGCCACTTCTCTCTCCATCTTCTTCCTGGTGCCATTGCTCCTCTGCCCAAGCTCTGCTACTGCCGCCGCCGTCGCGCCCCCGGTCTTCGTCAACCTTGGCCGCTGCATCACCCTGACTCGGACCAGACAAACGGCGGCAACCTCCGCTCCTCTCCAGCTCTGGTGAGTCTCCGTTACTCCATAGGGCAGATCCGTACTAGGTCTCGAGTAGTTCGTCCGTGTTCTTCGTAGTTCATCACCATTGCCACAAACTCCGGTAGTTTTCTCTCTTACTGCTCCTTTTGATCTTAGATCTGCATAGAACTATTGCGGTGACTGTTTAGCACCCACTTTACACGCAAGCAGCTCTCTTTTTACTGCATAGGAACTTTGTTCGAGCCCAAGAACTCCCTCGCCTCTGCTTCTAGGTCTAGAAATTTTTCTTTTGCCCGACCATTTTGATCCAAAAAAGTTACTGCAATGTGTAAAACCTGTTTTACCACACTTAGTAAAAATTGCAATCAGTGAATCTCAGCGGTTTACATTTCCGGTTTAAAGAAACCACGCTCCATAGAACCTTCCGGCTTACAGAAAACCACGCGCCATAAAATTTCCGGCTTAGCTGTGATAAGGCCTGTAAACAATCAAATTACTCTCAATCCCTCGGCGGCTTATATAGCCTGATGCACTTAGGTGTATACCATTAGTCCCCTTCATAAGCCGCCACCTTAGCGTTGAACTGTAGATCTCTTCCGGCTCATAATTAACCCGGACGTTTTTCCTTTTATCATAGACCGCCGACTTTCACCATGCCTCCCAAAGCTCCCATTACTTGCAACTGGATGAGGTCCAATGTCACCAACGAGACCCTAGCAGATTTTTTTAAGTCCGGATATCTGCCCAAGAAGGATGTCATGTCCTACCGTGCCCCTGACCCGTCAGAAGAGAGACCACAGCCAAAGGACGGGGAGGTAGTGATTTTTGCGGATCATATGAGCCGGGGCTTCGCACCACCCGGTTCAAAGTTTTTCAAAGACGTTCTGAACTTCTTCGACTTGCGGCCTCAAGATATAGGACCCAAGTCAGTGTCCAACATCTGCAATTTCCAAGTCTTTTGCGAGGTTTATCTTGGAGAAGAACCTAGTCTGCTGCTCTTCAGAGAGCTTTTTTACTTAAACCGTCAGAATGAGTGCGCCAATGGACCAAGTCTAGAGCTAGGTGGCATCTCCATTCAGCGACGAAGAGACTGTCTTTTCCCTTATGCTGAGCCGCCGAGCCACCCAAAGGACTGGAACATGACTTGGTTCTATTGCCAAGATACGTCACCGGCTGATGAAAGTCCGCTGCCCGGCTTTCGCCCATCACGTCTGGAGTCAACACACCCACTGTCAGACAAACTGACTCCGGCGGAGCGCCAGCCTCTGCTTCCCACCATCAACAAGATCAAGGCTCTCCTGGGCAATGGTCTAAATGGAATCGATCTGGTCCGGGTCTGGATCTCATGGCGGGTGATCCCATTGAGCCGCCGCCCCGGCTTAATGTGTGAGTACACGGGCCGAAAAGACGACCCTCAGAGACACAGCCGCAATGATCTTCCTAAAGACGTTGCAGAGGAGATGACCAAGGCTCTCTTGAACGAGAGCCTGGCAGACTGTGGAAGGACCGAGTTAGCCCCCTTCTGCAAGACCAACCCAGCCCCAGCGGTAAGCCGCCAATCTGATCATCCTATCTTCTTCTGTATATAACCTTCCTCTGAATCATTTGAAGAAATCATCATTGTATTTTTCAGGGTGATGACAAGTTCTGGCGGGTCAAATATGACCATGAGGCGGCCAAGAAGGCCAGAAAGGTGAAGAAAGCCGCCAAGAAAGCCGCTCCCCGTAAGAAGGGAAGTAGGCCCACTGCTTCAGAGCTGTTGCAGCTAAGTGACAGCTCCGAGTCTGAGGTAATTCCTAAACCTGTAAGCTCTTGTTATACTTGTCGTTTATTTCTGTCCGCCTTATCAATGTTGTTTATCAACAGGAGGACACCGGAGCCAGTAACCCGGTGGTTGAAGAGGTAACAATACTTTCCTCCGACTCGGAGCCCTTGCCAAGGCTGAAAACCCGAAGAGTAACCCGGAAAGTAAGCTCTTCCCATCCTTTAGCTTACCAAGATCCTCAATTTATTTTGAAGCGACAGGTTCATGAGAGCCGGCGGCACACCCGGACCAGCAAGGACACTGACCTCTCCTCCGGGTTACCTGATGCATCAAGGAAGCGCCGGAACGAGGTGATCGCAAAATTATACCCTTTTCATCCTTTTGCGGGTGTTATACGCCAACCGCTTAATTCTTCTGACTCAAATTATCAGGAGACCTCCCCTTCTTCCGGCGACTCTATGCAGTCGAATCTGCCGGCTTTCAAGACCGCGCCCGGGTAACGATAATCATCTCATGTTGTTCTGATCTTTACTCATATTTGTTGTACTAACCTTTGTTGTTCTTTCAGTGCCCAGGCAAAGCTCACCAAGAGGGTGAAGAAAACCAAGTCGGCCGGAGTGCCGGATTTTCCTGAGCCGGAAGTGATGGTCCAAGACCCGCCAGCTGCCTCCGCCCCCGAAGCCACCACTCCAATGGACACGGCGCCTGCAGAAGCTTCTGCTGACCCAGTGGCCTCCGGCTCGGCCCAACCAACAAATGACCCGGACGTGGTAATCACCCGGACAGAGTTCGTTGAGCCGGGGAGACCTACCGTGCTGGCCAAGTGCTCCGCTAAGGGGGAGTTGCTGCAGCCCCACCGGGTGAACCTGGGCCTTTCCAACTACACCAACTTGAGCATTGGAGAGCTCGTCTCTGGCTACATCAGCCAAGTGCACAAGAGCCGGGACGCCGAGGTTGCCATGGTGACCCAGATCTAGCAGAAGTCTGAGGTAACATTCTTTTGTCCTCTTATTTACTGCTTAGTTACCTGTACCATGCTAGCCCCCAAGTCGACGACTTATGACTGAGTACGTTGTAGACTTAGGTTCCGGCTTACTCCATTTGAACCGGCAATATGTAGACAGAAAACGTTCAATATGCATTAGCCCCCAAGTGCCAAGTGTCTTTGCTTGGAAAACACTTGGGACTTTAAATTTGTAGAGTAATTGTTCATGCCATAACCCGAAAACTTATGCAGGCTGCTGGCAAGAAGCTGGAGACTGACCTTGCTGATCTCACGAGCCGGCTGAAGATGCAAGAGATGGAAACCCGGAAGGCAAACGCCAAGTTCGTGTCCAGCATCGCCGTGCAAGAGAAGCTGAAGACGGAGTTCGACGCTGAGCGGAAGGCATGGGCCGAAGAAAAGGCCGCATTGGTAACCCGGGCTGAACAGGCGGAGAAGACTCTCTCCGAGAAGACCGCTGAGCTCTCCGGCCTAAAGCGCCAGGTTTCCCAGATGGTGGCCGCCATCTTCGGTAAGTCGCCTCACCGGCTTTCATCAAGTTGAAAATGTTTACATCTCATAATTCATCCTTGTCGCCGGCTTATCTGATTCTTTTAAACAGGTCCCAGAAGTGCCAACCTCAACCAGAGCGTGGTCACCAAGCTGAAGGCCGTGTATACCCTGGTGGAGCAGCTCTACACCGGGTCACAGCGTGCCTTAGCTGTGGTGGCCTTATCCAACGAGGTGCCGACTCACTTGGCTGAAGTCCTTCGCCGGCTCGCTGTACTGCCTCAACGGATTCAAGAGCTGCGACGGGCCTCTACAAGAGCCGGAGCAATCGCCGCGCTAAGCCGGGCCAAGGCATTCCTGCCGGAGTTAGACCCGGCGGACATCGCCCTTGGCTATCCAAGCCTGAAAGAAGACGGCTCAGCTTTCGATCAGAAGGACTGCGCAGCTTGCGTGAAGGCTGTACGCCCGATGGCCACCCTTATCGGGAACAACACAGATCTGACCAAGTACCAGTCGGGTTACAATGCGGAGAATCAGAGGATTCCAACCCCTCGCTATGAAGCCCTCAACTTGATCCCGCCGGCTCGTCAGCACACTTTCGCCCCGGAGATTGACCTGGCCGGGTTAATTGATGAAGAAGCCCAATTCGAAGCTCTCAGCGGCATCGACTGGAAGTCATCAACCTTCCAGGTCTTGGGATCAGCCGGAGGAGAAGATAGGAACGAGCCGGAGACTTCAACTCAGCAAGCGTCGTAACTCGGCTGGCGGTTCACCAAACAATGTTCCACCCTTTTAGACTTGATGAGTTTTTGTAATAGAGTAGGTGCAACAGTTTTCTCTGCCGTGCCATCGTGCACGTATTGAATGCTAAAGTCTTTTGAAGTTGCCTCTTCCGGGTCATAATCAATCCTTTGTTTTTCTGAACCTCAAAAGAGGTACCTTTAATTATCCTGCATAGAAGGGCAAATCACAAGTCTCGAGGCGGCTTACCACCCTGAGAATCATAAATTTTTAGATAACCTGGAATATGAATCAAAAAGGACTTGTCTTCAATTATATCCTAAATACAGCCGTAAGAACATACTTAACGGCCTGCAAGCATACTGCCGGTTTAAATAACCCGGATGAGAAAGTTGGTACCACAACTCCGGTTTACCTGTCTTACAACACTTATTGCGTTCAGCAATACTGTAAACCAAAGTTAAGCCGGCAAAGTGAGACCCGGCTGTACACACCTTGACATAATCAGAGAAAACTTGTGATAAAGCAGAAGAACTTAGGGGCTTCCGGTTCGAATACGACCAGAGACCCGGCCCAAAGGGGTTAAGCTAAGATTCGGATACGATCATATAGCCCCCAATGGGTGTGACGATGCCAATCAAGAGGGTACCGACAGCTATGTTCTCTTTGGTTCGAATCCGACCCATGTTTGAACAGGAAGCCCCCAAGTGATTTTAAGAATTGTTTAACGACGCCGATTCGAATACGATC
This sequence comes from Aegilops tauschii subsp. strangulata, assembly GCF_002575655.3. Taxonomy (NCBI): domain Eukaryota; kingdom Viridiplantae; phylum Streptophyta; class Magnoliopsida; order Poales; family Poaceae; genus Aegilops; species Aegilops tauschii. The sequence goes on from NC_053040.3 coordinate 378,452,741, forward strand.
CACGTCGGTTCTCAGAGGGGTTAAACTATGATTCAAATATGACCAAAGGTAACCTCCCAATGAGCTCGGCACTTTGCCAATCAAATGGGTATCGACAGCTATGTTCTCTTTGGTTCGAATACGACCCATGTTTGAACAGGAAGCCCCCAAGTGACCTTATTGCTTACGGCTAGATTCGAATACGATCATAAGCCGGATCCTCTTTTAAGTCATCATGTAATCTTGCAATGAAATCAACACGTGCATATTTGGAGGAGAAAAAAGGACAGAGGTCCTGCTTTATTGCTTATCACAATATATACATGGTTGAGAGAAATATGTACACCACGAGAGCCGGTGGCTCAAGTGTAGTAAGGCCGAAGCTGAGCTATGTTCCACGGCCGACGGGTCTCTTCCTCCGACTTGCGTGAATCTTTGTGCTCCCGAATGTCAATGAGGTAATATGACCCGTTGTGCAAGTTCTTGCTCACCACAAAGGGCCCTTCCCAAGGCGGGGATAACTTGTGCGCATCTGTTTGATCCTGGATGAGCCGGAGCACGAGATCGCCTTCCTGGAAGACCCGGGATTTAACCCGGCGACTATGATAACGGCGCAGGTCTTGTTGGTAAATCGCTGAACAGGCTGCTGCCACATCACGCTGTTCGTCCAACAAGTCAAGAGCATCTTGGCGCGCCTGTTCATTATCCGCCTCAACGTAAGCCGCCACGCGAGGTGAGTCATGACGGATGTCACTGGGGAGGACTGCTTCTGCTCAATAAACCATGAAGAAAGGCGTAAAACCTGTAGACCTGTTAGGAGTAGTGTTGATGCTCCATAACAAGGAGGGCAACTCCTCCACCCAACAACCCGGCGTCCGTTGCAAAGGGACCAAAAGCCGGGGCTTGATACCCTTCAGAATCTCCTGATTAGCTCTCTCAGCTTGACCATTGGATTGAGGATGAGCCACTGAGGAAACAACAAGTCGGATGTGCTCTCGTTGACAAAACTCCTCCATGGCGCCTTTGGAAAGATTGGTGCCATTGTCAGTTATAATGCTGTGTGGAAAACCAAAGAGGAAAATCACCTTTTTCATAAATTGAACCGCCGTGGCCGCATCACACTTGCTAACTGGCTCAGCTTCCACCCACTTGGTAAATTTGTCAACCGCCACCAATAGGTGAGTCTTCTAATCTTTGGATCGTTTGAAAGGCCCAACCATATCAAGCCCCCAGACCGCAAAGGGCCAAGTAATTGGGATCATCCTCAGCTCCTGAGCCGGCACATGAGCCCATCACGAAAACCTCTGGCAACCATCACATTTACTGACCAAGTCCTCTGCATCAGCATGAGCCGTCAGCCAATAAAAACCATGACGAAAAGCCTTGGCCACAAGGGACTTTGAGCCGGCGTGATGGCCACAATCCCCTTCATGAATTTCACGCAAGATCTCTTGCCCTTCCTCAGGAGAAACACAACGCTGAAACGCCCCTGTAACACTGCGATGATGCAGCTCGCCATCGATAACAATCATTGACTTAGCTCGCCGGGTTATTTTCCTGGCCAATGTTTCATCCTCCGGCAACTCGCCTCGGGTCATATAAGCCAGATACGGCATTGTCCAGTCTGGTATGACGTGGAGAGCCGCCACCAGTCGTGCCTCCGGGTCAGGGACAGCCAAGTCTTCCTCTGTAGGCAGCTTAACAGAAGGATTATACAGAACATCCAGGAAAGTATTAGGCGGTACCGGCTTTCGCTGAGAGCCTAGCCGGCTTAGGGCATCAGCCGCCTCGTTCTTCCTGCGATCAATGTGCTCCACTTGGTAGCCATGAAAGTGCCCAGCAATGGCATGAACTTCGCGGCGATAAGCCGTCATGAGAGGGTCCTTAGAGTCCCACTTGCCTGATACTTGCTGAGCCACCAAGTCTGAGTCACCGAAACACCTTACCCGGCTCAAGCTCATCTCCTTAGCCATCCGAAGACCGTGGAGCAAGGCCTCGTACTCAGCCGCATTGTTACTGCAAGGAAACATCAACCGTAACACATAATGGAACTTGTCACCTTTAGGGGAAGCCAATACAACTCCAGCCCCCGAGCCCTCCAACTGCCTGGACCCATCAAAGTGGATAGTCCAATATGTGTTATCCGGCTTCTGCTCAGGCACTTGTGACTCTGTCCAGTCATTGATGAAATCCACCAAGGCCTGAGATTTAACAGCAGTGCGTGGCACGTACTTGAGACCATGAGGTCCAAGCTCTATAGCCCACTTAGCTACTCTCCCTGTGGCCTCTCTGTTTTGAATGATATCACCAAGAGGGGTAGAACTGACCACAGTGATGGGATGACCCTGAAAATAATGCTTAAGTTTCCGGCTCGCCACAAACACACCATAAACAAGCTTCTGCCAATGCGGATATCGCTGTTTGGACTCAATGAGTACTTCGCCGACATAATAAACCGGCCGCTGAACCGGATGCTCCTTACCCTCCTCCTTGCGCTCCACCACCATAGCTACACTGACGGCTCGTGTGTTCGCCGCCACATATAATAATAAGGGCTCCTTATCAACCGGAGCAGCAAGGACTGGAGGCTCTGCCAGCTGCTTCTTCAAATCCTCAAAGGCAGTATTAGCTGCATCATTCCAGACAAAGTTATCAGTTTTTTTCATCAACTGATATAAGGGCATGGCCTTCTCACCCAAACGGCTTATGAACCGTCTTAAAGCAGCGATGCGACCCGCCAAGCGCTGAACGTCATTTATACACGCTGGCTTAGCCAGGGAGGTGATGGCCTTGATCTTCTTCGGGTTAGATTCAATGCCTCTGTCAGAAACCAAAAAACCCAAGAGTGTGCCTGCAGGAACACCAAAAACACGCTTGGCCGGGTTAAGCATCATCTTGTAGATCCGGAGATTATCAAAGGTTTCTCTCAAATCATCTATCAGGGTTTCCTCTTTTATGGACTTAACCACGATATCGTCCACATAAGCGTGAACGTTGCGCCCAATCTGTTTATGAAGACAGTTCTGTACACAACGCTGGTAACTCGCCTGTGCACACTTGAGTCCAAAGGGCATAGACACATAGCAGAAGGCTCCAAAGGGAGTGATGAACGCCGTCTTCTCCTGGTCCTTAACTGCCATCTTAATCTGATGATATCCGGAGTAAGCATCCAAGAAACTTAAGCGTGCACAACCTGCCGTAGCATCAATGATTTGATCAATACGGGGGAGGGCAAAAGGATCAGCCGGACACGCCTTGTTTAAGTCCGTGTAGTCCACACACATCCGCCAAGTGCCGTTCTTCTTGAGGACGAGCACCGGGTTAGCTAACCACTCTGGGTGGAAGACTTCAACAATAAACCCGGCCGCCAAGAGCCGGGCCACTTCTTCACCAATAGCTTTCCGCCTCTCTTCATTAAACCGCCGAAAGAACTGCCTGACTGGCTTAAATTTTGGATCAACATTGAGAGTGTGCTCAGCGAGTTCTCTAGGTACACCTGGCATGTCAGAAGGATTCCATGCCAAGATGTCCCTACTCTCACGGATGAACTCGATGAGCGCGCTTTCCTATTTTGGATCCAGATTGGCACTGATGCTAAACTGCTGAGATGAATCCCCTGGAACAAAGTCAACAAGCTTAGTTTCATCAGCCGACTTAAATTTCATCGCCGGCTCATTCTCCGTAGTTGGCTTTTTCAGAGAGGTCATATCTGTTGGGTCAACATTGTCTTTGTAAAACTTCAACTCCTCTGTAGCACAAACAGATTCTGCATAAGCCGCATCGCCTTCCTCACACTCCAGAGCCACTTTCCGGCTGCCGTGAACCGTAATGGTCCCATTGTGACCCGACATCTTGAGCTGTAAGTACACATAACACGGCCGTGCCATGAACTTGGCGTAAGCCGGCCGTCCAAATATAGCATGGTATGGACTTCTTATCTTGACCACCTCAAAGGTCAATTTCTCCACCCTGTAGTTGTTCTCATCCCCAAAGGCCACTTCCAACTCAATCTTGCCGAGTGGATAAGCCGACTTACCAGGTACCACACCGTGGAAGATAGTGTTTGACTGGCTGAGATTCTTATCAACCAACCCCATACGGCGAAAAGTCTCATAATAGAGGATGTTGATGCTGCTGCCTCCATCCATGAGCACCTTTGTGAACTTATATCCTCCCACTTGAGGAGCCACCACTAAGGCCAAGTGGCTCGGGTTATCCACCCGGGGAGGGTGATCCTCCCTACTCCACACTATAGGCTGCTCAGACCACCGCAAGCAGCGTGGGACCGCCGGCTCAACAGCATTCACTGCCCTCTTATGAAGCTTTTGATCTCGCTTACACAGACTGGTGGTAAACACATGATACTGTCCACCGCTAAGCTGCTTTGGATTGGTCTGATAACCCCCCTGCTGCTGTTGATGACCCTGGCCAGACTGCTGATTAAAGCCCCCTTGACCGTTCTGAGGACCAGAATTTGAGCCGCCGCCCGGGCCATGAAAGCCGCCGGCGCCTGAGCCGCCGCCCGGGCCATTGTAATTCTTAAAGGCCTTCATGATTGCACAATCCTTCCACAGATGAGTCGCTGGCTTCTCTCTAGAGCCATGCCTTGGACAAGGTTCATTCAACAGCTGCTCCAGCGTCGGACCTGACCCGCCGCCTCGGGGAGGGGGCCTCCCCTTGCGTCGCTGGTTATTACCTTGTGAACTGGCGTTGGCTACAAACTCTAGGCTGCCATCGGCCTTGCGCTTGCCTCCTCCTTGGTTCCCCGGGTTAAACTGAGGACCCTTGCCATTGCCGTTCTTCTTTCCCTTCCCTGTCCTTTCATCATCTGAAGGGGGATCCTTGGTACCATCAGAATCGGCGTACTTGACAAGAGCCGCCATTAGTGTACCCATATCACTGCAGTCGTGCTTAAGCCACCCAAGTTTCATCTTCAGGGGCACAAAACGACAATTCTGCTCCAGCATTAAAACCGCTGAGCCGGCATCCATCTTGTCTGACGAGTGTATGATCTCCTTGACCCGGAGAACCCAATGTGTCGTAGACTCACCCTCCTGCTGCTTACAGTTAGTCAAATCCACAATTGACATAGACTGCCTACAGGTATCTTTGAAGTTTTGGATGAACCGGGCTTTCAGCTCAGCCCAAGACCCAATGGAATTCGGTGGTAGCCCTTTCAACCAAGTGCGGGCAGTCCCATCTAACATCATGGTGAAATACTTAGCCATGGCCGCCTCACTGACCTCTAGCAGCTCCATAGCCATCTCATAACTCTCGATCCAGGCTGCAGGCTGTAAGTCTGCTGTGTAATTAGGCACCTTCCTAGGGCCTTTGAAGTCCTTGGGTAGACGCTCATTGCGGATAGCTGGTACTAAACAAGGGACACCCCCAGTCCTGGTGGGGATACCCACCTCGACGGAAGTCGTCGGATAAGCCGGGGGGGTCTGGTAAGCCGTCAATTGAGGCACTTGCTCCGCCTCTTGCCGTGCTCTGTCCTGGTCTGCTGCATGAAAGGTTCCATTATGAACCGGGCCGTGGCCAGGGGGCGGGACATGGCGTCGGACGTTACTTGAGCCGGTTGCTGAGACCATGTGCCGACTGTAACTCGGGCTCTGGCCTGGCCGAGGGGTCGAGTGGAACCTGTCCCGGCTATAGGAGTACGCCTCTTGCTGCGCTAGTGCTGTATGAAGGAGTTCCCTGACCCGGCGGGTTTCAATAGCCGTCAGACAGTCGCCGTCGACTGGGAGAGCCGCCAGCCGGGCTGCCGCAGCGACCATGTTCTCCAGTGGGTTATTATAATGACCCGGGGGTATTGGAACGTACTGAGGCGGGGCAGGGGGCACCTGGGGAGGCCCCATCACCATTGGCTGAATAGGGGTTCCAGACCCGGGCACTATGACCCCTGGCGGGTTACTAGACCCTGCACCTGGCGTGTTGAAGAGATTGCGTGGATCGTAAACCGGAGGGAGTCGAGATTGGGTCTTTTGATGCCTCCTTCTCATGACCTCATTGGACGCGTTCTGATCCATCGTGAGTTGGAAGGACCGCGCCTGGATCAACTAAGTTTGGGCCTCGAGAGCTGCCCTCTCCGCAGCCATCCTGATCCCTTCTGCTGCAAGGTCCTCCTTAGCTTTCACTAGATCCAATTTTAACTGTGCCACCTCCGCATCATGCTGAGCTTGATCCGCCGGGTCAACCGTGGCGGTTAACAGGGCCGTCATCTTGTCCGTGAGATCCATCAGCACCTGGGCCGGAGAAGGCACCGGGTTTCCCGCTCCAGCAGCGGGGTTCTGAACAGGCTGCGCGCCAGCCATAAAGACTCCAACCTGACTTGGCGGCTCAAACGGGTCCGGAATACTGTCACCATCGGAACAACCCATGAGCCTGCCATCTTGAAGTTGATACAACGAGTTTGACTCATCGGTGGCCGACTCGCCGTCAGAGCCGGCGGCCGCCTCATCACCGGACCCAGACAGATCAGAGGGCCCTCCATGGATACATCCCACAAATGCGCGCCTTAAGGCAGGCCGGGCCCGGGCGGGTCGTGCACGCTAAGCCGTCTCGATGAGATCGGCGCAGAGATTCGGCTCAGGGCCCGGCTCACCAATCTTGCCAATGAAAACATGAATTCCGCCGAAGGGGACCCGGTACCCGTACTCAATTGAGCCGGCGTCGGGGCCCCAGTTTGCATCGTCGATGTAGAGCTTGCCGCGACGACTCTTGGTCATCCGGCCCACAGCGTATCCCTTGAGCCCTTCGAAGCTGCCCTTCAAGAACTCAAATCCACCGTGCGCTGGCCCCACGGTGGGCGCCAACTGTCGTGGAATTGTCACGGCAGATGTCCTTGAGCTAGGACTTAGTCGTGGAGCCATCGCAACTAGGAAGCTTGAAGGGGTTAATGTGGGACAAGGAACACGAGGGTTTATACTGGTTCGGCCCCTTACGGTGAAGGTAAAAGCCTACGTCCAGTTTGATGTGGTATTGATTAGGGTTTCGATAACCAGGGAGCTAAACTGCTATGCCCGGCTCTCGATGATATTGTTCTTGTCCCTAAACCGCTGCCGGGTCGTCCCTTTATATAGGGAGGCTGACGCCCAGCAGCCCTCAGAGCCCCGGCCGGCTCATAAGAGTGTCCGGCTCGGACTCTCAAATATTCTTGCCTTACACTACAAGTTCTACCATAATAATGATTGTAACTACGGGCCTTAAGCCATATCCGGGTCTTAAGCCCATCTTTGGCCCATCGTCTTTAAGCTTGGCGCCGGGCTTCTGGCAGTGACCATATGAGTAACCCGGCCCCTCCTGGCGGGTGACTCTAAGGTCTATATCCTCAACACATTGCGTTCAGCAATACTGTAAACCAAAGTTAAGCCGGCAACGGGAGACCCGGCCGTACACACCTTGACATAATCAGAGAAAACTTCTGATAAAGCGGAAGAACTTAGGGGCTTCAGGTTCGAATACGACCAAAGACCCGGCCCAAAGGTGTTAAGCTAATATTCGGATACGATCATATAGCCCCCAGTGGGTGTGGCGATGCCAATCAAGAGGGTACCGACAGCTATGTTCTCTTTGGTTCGAATACGACTCATGTTTGAACAGGAAGCCCCCAGGTGATTTTAAGAATTGTTTAACGACGCTGATTCGAATACGATCCACGTCGGTTCTCAGACGGGTTAAACTATGATTCAAATATGACCAAAGGTAACCTCCCAATGAGCTCGGCACTTTGCCAATCAAATGGGTATCGACAGCTATGTTCTCTTTGGTTCGAATACGACCTATGTTTGAACAGGAAGCCCCCAAGTGACTTTGCTGCTTACGGCCAGATTCGAATACGATCATAAGCCGGATCCTCCTTCAAGTTATCATGTAATCTTGCAATGAAAACAACACGTGCACATTTGGAGGAGAAAAAAGGACAGAGGTCCTGCTTTATTGCTTATCATAATATATACATAGCTTAGAGAAATATGTACATTATGAGAGCCGGTGGCTCAAGTGTAGTAAGGCCGAAGCTGAGCTATGTTCCACGGCCGACGGGTCTCTTCCTCCGACTTACGTGAATCTTTGTGCTCCCGAATGTCAATGAGGTAATATGACCTGTTGTGCAAGTTCTTGCTGACCACAAAGGGCCCTTCCCAAGGCGGGGATAACTTGTGTGCATCTGTTTGATCCTGGATGAGCCGGAGCACGAGATCGCCTTCCTGGAAGACCCGGGATTTAACCCGGCGGCTATGATAACGGCGCAGGTCTTGTTGGTAAATCGCTGAACGGGCTGCTGCCACATCACGCTGTTCGTCCAACAAGTCAAGAGCATCTTGGCGCGCCTGTTCATTATCCGCCTCAACGTAAGCCGCCACGCGAGGTGAGTCATAACGGATGTCACTGGGAAGGACTGCTTCTGCTCCATAAACCATGAAGAAAGGCGTAAAACCTATAGACCTGTTAGGAGTAGTGTTGATGCTCCATAACACGGAGGGCAACTCCTCCACCCAAAAACCCGGCGTCCGCTGCAAAGGGACCAAAAGCCGGGGCTTGATACCCTTCAGAATCTCCTGATTAGCTCTCTCAGCTTGACCATTGGATTGAGGGTGAGCCACTGAGGAAACATCAAGTCGGATGTGCTCTCGTTGACAAAACTCCTCCATGGCGCCTTTGGAAAGATTGGTGCAATTGTCAGTTATAATGCTGTGTGGAAAACCAAAGCGGAAAATCACCTTTTTCATAAATTGAACCGCCGTGGCCGCATCACACTTGCTAACTTGCTCAGCTTCCACCCACTTGGTAAATTTGTCAACCGCCACCAATAGGTGAGTCTTCTTATCTTTGGATCGTTTGAAAGGCCCAACCATATCAAGCCCCCAGACCGCAAAGGGCCAAGTAATTGGGATCATCCTCAGCTCCTGAGCCGGCACATGAGCCCGTCGCGAAAACCTCTGGCAACCATCACATTTACTGACCAAGTCCTCTGCATAAGCATGAGCCGCCAGCCAATAAAAACCATGACGAAAAGCCTTGGCCACAAGGGACTTTGAGCCGGCGTGATGGCCACAATCCCCTTCATGAATTTCACGCAAGATCTCTCGCCCTTCCTCAGGAGAAACACAACGCTGAAACGCCCTTGTAACACTGCGATGATGCAGCTCGCCATCGATAACAATCATTGACTTAGCTCGCCGGGTTATTTGCCTGGCCAAAGTTTCCTCCTCCGGCAACTCGCCCCGGGTCATATAAGCCAGATACGGCATTGTCCAGTCTGGTATGACGTGGAGAGCCGCCACCAGTCGCGCCTCCGGGTCAGGGACAGCCAAGTCCTCCTCTGTAGGCAGCTTAACAGAAGGATTATACAGGACATCCAGGAAAGTATTAGGCGGTACCGGCTTTCACTGAGAGCCTAGCCGGCTTAGGGCATCAGCCGCCTCGTTCTTCCTGCGATCAATGTGCTCCACTTGGTAGCCCTGAAAGTGCCCAGCAATGGCGTGAACTTCGCGGCGATAAGCCGCCATGAGAGGGTCCTTAGAGTCCCACATGCCTGATACTTGCTGAGCCACCAAGTCTGAGTCACCGAAACACCTTACCCGGCTCAAGCTCATCTCCTTAGCCATCCGAAGACCGTGGAGCAAGGCCTCGTACTCAGCCGCATTGTTAGTGCAAGGAAACATCAACCGTAACACATAATGGAACTTGTCACCTTTAGGGGAAGCCAATACAACTCCAGCCCCCGAGCCCTCCAACTGCCTGGACCCATCAAAGTGGATAGTCCAATATGTGTTATCCGGCTTCTGCTCGGGCACTTGTGACTCTCTCCAGTCATTGATGAAATCCACCAAGGCCTGAGTTTTAACAGCAGTGCGTGGCACGTACTTGAGACCATGAGGTCCAAGCTCTATAGCCCACTTAGCTACTCTCCCTGTGGCCTCTCTGTTTTGAATGATATCACCAAGAGGGGCAGAACTGACCACAGTGATGGGATGACCCTGAAAATAATGCTTAAGTTTCCGGCAAGCCATGAACACACCATAAACAAACTTCTGCCAATGCGGATATTGCTGCTTGGACTCAATGAGTACTTCGCTGACATAATAAACCGGCCGCTGAACCGGATGCTCCTTACCCTCCTCCTTGTGCTCCACCACCATAGCTACACTGACGGCTCGTGTGTTCGCCGCCACATATAATAATAAGGGCTCCTTATCAACCGGAGCAGCAAGGACTGGAGGCTCTGCCAGCTGCTTCTTCAAATCCTCAAAGGCAGTATTAGCTGCATCATTCCAGACAAAGTTATCAGTTTTCTTCATCAACTAATATAAAGGCATGGCCTTCTCACCCAAACGGCTTATGAACCGGCTTAAAGCAGCGATGCGACCTGCCAAGCGCTGAACGTCATTTATACACGCCGTCTTAGCCAGGGAGGTGATGGCCTTGATCTTCTCCGGGTTAGCTTCAATGCCTCTGTCAGAAACCAAAAAACCCAAGATTTTTCCTGCAGGAACACCAAAAACACACTTGGCCGGGTTAAGCATCATCTTGTAGACCCAGAGATTATCAAAGGTTTCTCTCAAATCATCTATCAGGGTTTCCTCTTTTATGGACTTAACCACGATATCGTCCACATAAGCGTGAACATTGCGCCCAATCTGTTTATGAAGACAGTTCTGTACACAACGCTGGTAAGTCGCCTGTGCACACTTGAGTCCAAAGGGCATAGACACATAGCAGAAGGCTCCAAAGGGAGTGATGAACGCCGTCTTCTCCTGGTCCTTAACTGCCATCTTAATCTGATGATATCCGGAGTAAGCATCCAAGAAACTTAAGCGTGCACAACCTGCCGTAGCATCAATGATTTGATCAATACGGGGGAGGGCAAAAGGATCAGCCGGACACGCCTTGTTTAAGTCCGTGTAGTCCATGCACATCCGCCAAGTGCCGTTCTTCTTGAGTACGAGCACCGGGTTAGCTAACCACTCTGGGTGGAAGACTTCAACAATAAACCCGGCCGCCAAGAGCCGGGCCACTTCTTCACCAATAGCTTTCCGCCTCTCTTCATTAAACCGCCGAAGGAACTGCCTGACCGGCTTAAATTTCGGATCAACATTGAGAGTGTGCTCAGCGAGTTCTCTAGGTACACCTAGCATGTCAGAAGGTTTCTATGCGAAGATGTCCCTATTCTTACGGATGAACTCGATGAGCGCGCTTTCCTATTTTGGATCCAAATTGGCACTGATGCTAAACTGCTGAGATGAATCCCCTGGAACAAAGTCAACAAGCTTAGTTTCATCAGCCGACTTAAATTTCATCGCCGGCTCATTCTCCGTAGTCGGCTTTTTCAGAAAGGTCATATCTGTTGGGTCAACATTGTCTTTGTAAAACTTCAACTCCTCTGTAGCACAAACAGATTCTGCATAAGCCGCATCGCCTTCCTCACACTCCAGAGCCACTTTCCGGCTGCCGTGAACCGTAATGGTCCCATTGTGACCCGGCATCTTGAGCTGTAAGTACACATAACACGGCCGTGCCATGAACTTGGCGTAAGCCGGCCGTCCAAATATAGCATGGTATGGACTTCTTATCTTGACCACCTCAAAGGTCAATTTCTCCACCCTGTAGTTGTTCTCATCACCAAAGGCCACTTCCAACTCAATCTTGCCGACTGGATAAGCCGACTTACCAGGTACCACACCGTGGAAGATAGTGTTTGACTGGCTAAGATTCTTATCAACCAACCCCATACGGCGAAAAGTCTCATAATAGAGGATGTTGATGCTGCTGCCTCCATCCATGAGCACCTTTGTGAACTTATATCCTCCCACTTGAGGAGCCACCACTAAGGCCAAGTGGCCCGGGTTATCCACCCGGGGAGGGTGATCCTCCCTACTCCACACTATAGGCTGCTCAGACCACCGCAAGTAGCGTGGGACCGCCGGCTCAACAGCACTCACTGCCCTCTTATGAAGCTTCTGATCTCGCTTACACAGACTGGTGGTAAACACATGATACTGTCCACCGCTAAGCTGTTTTGGATTGGTCTGATAACCCCCCTGCTGCTGTTGATGACCCTGGCCAGACTGCTGATTAAAGCCCCCTTGACCGTTCTGAGGACCGGAATTTGAGCCGCCGCCCGGGCCATGAAAGCCGCCGGCGCCTGAGCCGCCGCCTGGGCCATTGTAATTCTTAAAGGCCTTCATGATTGCACAATCCTTCCACAGATGAGTCGCTGGCTTCTCTCTAGAGCCATGCCTTGGACAAGGTTCATTCAACAGCTGCTCCAGCGTCGGACCTGACCCGCCGCCTCGGGGAGGGGGCCTCCCTTTGCGTCGCTGGTTATTACCTTGTGAGCTGGCGTTGGCTACAAACTCTAGGCTGCCATCGGCCTTGCGCTAGGCTCCTCCTTGGTTCCCCGGGTTAAACTGAGGACCCTTGCCATTGCCGTTCTTCTTTCCCTTCCCTGTCCTTTCATCATCTGAAGGGGGATCCTTGGTACCATCAGAATCGGCGTACTTGACAAGAGCCGCCATTAGTGTACCCATATCACTGCAGTCGCGCTTAAGCCGCCCGAGTTTCATCTTCAGGGGCACAAAACGACAATTCTGCTCCAGCATTAAAACCGCTGAGCCGGCATCCATCTCGTCTGACGAGTGTATGATCTCCTTAACCCGGCGAACCCAATGTGTCGTAGACTCACCCTCCTGCTGCTTACAGTTAGTCAAATCCACAATTGGCATAGACTGCCTACAGGTATCTTTGAAGTTTTGGATGAACCGGGCTTTCAGCTCAGCCCAAGACCCAATGGAATTCAGTGGTAGCCCTTTCAACCAAGTGCGGGCAGTCCCATCTAACATCATGGTGAAATACTTAGCCATGGCCGCCTCACTGACCTCCAGCAGCTCCATAGCCATCTCATAACTCTCGATCCAGGCTGCAGGCTGTAAGTCTGTTGTGTAATTAGGCACCTTCCTAGGGCCTTTGAAGTCCTTGGGTAGACAGTCATTGCGGATAGCTGGTACTAAACAAGGGACACCCCCAGTCCTGGTGGGGATACCCACGTCGATGGAAGTCGTTGGTTAAGCAGGGGGGTCTGGTAAGCCGTCAATTGAGGCACTTGCTCCGCCTCTTGCCGTGCTCTGTCCTGGTCTGCTGCGTGAAAGGCTCCATTATGAACCGGGCCGTGGCCAGGGGCGGGTCATGGCGTCGGACGTTACTTGAGCCGGTTGCTGAGACCATGTGCCGGCTGTAACTCGGGCTCTGGCCTGGCCGAGGGGTCGAGTGGATCATGTCCCGGCTGTAGGAGTACGCCTCTTGCTGCGCCAGTGCTGTCTGAAGGAGTTCCCTGACCCGGCGGGTTTCAATAGCCGTCGGAGAGTCGCCGTCGACTGGGAGAGCCGCCAGCCGGGCTGCCGCAGCGACCATGGTCTCCAGTGGGTTATTATAATGACCCGGGGGTATTGGCACATACTGAGGCGGGGCGGGGGGCACCTGGGGAGGCCCCATCACCATTGGCTGAATAGGTGTTCCAGACCCGGGCACTATGACCCCTGGCGGGTTACTAGACCCTGCACCTGGCGTGTTGAAGAGATTGCGTGGATCGTAAACCGGAGGGAGTCGAGATTGGGTCTTTTGATGCCTCCTTCTCATGACCTCATTGGACGCGTTCTGATCCATCGTGAGTTGGAAGGACCGCGCCTGGATCAACTGAGTTTGGGCCTCGAGAGCCGCCCTCTCCGCAGCCATCCTGATCCCTTCTGCTGCAAGGTCCTCCTTAGCTTTCACTAGATCCAATTTTAACTGTGCCACCTCCGCATCATGCTGAGCTTGATCCGCCGGGTCAACCGTGGCGGTTAACAGGGCCGTCATCTTGTCCGTGAGATCCATCAGCACCTGAGCCGGAGAAGGCACCGGGTTTCCCGCTCCAGCAGCGGGGTTCTGAACAGGCTGCACGCCAGCCATAAAGACTCCAACCTGACTTGGCGGCTCAAACGGATCCGGAATACTGTCACCATCGGAACAACCCATTAGCCTGCCATCTTGAAGTTGATATAACGAGTTTGACTCATCGGTGGCCGACTCGCCGTCACAGCCGGCGGCCGCCTCATCACCGGACCCAGACAGATCAGAGGGCCCTCCATGGATACATCCCACAAACGCGCGCCTTAAGGCAGGCCGGGCCCGGGCGGGTCGTGCACGCTGAGCCGTCTCGATGAGATCGGCGCAAAGATCCGGCTCAGGGCCCGGCTCACCAATCTTGCCAATGAAAACATGAATTCCGCCGAAGGGGACCCGGTACCCGTACTCAATTGAGCCGGCGTCGGAGCCCCAGTTTGCATCGTCGATGTAGAGCTTGCCGCGACGACTCTTGGTCATCCGGCCCACAGCGTATCCCTTGAGCCCTTCGAAGCTGCCCTTCAAGAACTCAAATCCACCATGCGCTGGCCCCACGGTGGGCGCCAACTATCGTGGAATTGTCACGGCAGATGTCCTCGAGCTAGGACTTAGTCATGGAGCCATCGCAACTAGGAAGCTTGAAGGGGTTAATGCGGGACAAGGAACACGAGGGTTTATACTGGTTCAGCCCCTTACGGTGAAGGTAAAAGCCTACGTCCAGTTTGATGTGGTATTGATTAGGGTTTCGATAACCAGGGAGCTAAACTGCTATGCCCGGCTCTCGGTGAGATTGTTCTTGTCCCCAAACCGCTGCCGGGACGTCCCTTTATATAGGGAGGCTGACGCCCAGTAGCTCTCAAAGTCCCGGCCGGCTCATAAGAGTGTCCGGCTCGGACTCTTAACTATTCTTGCCTTACACTACAAGTTCTACTATAATAATGACTATAACTACGGGCCTTAAGCCATATCCGGGTCTTAAGCCCATCTTTGGCCCACCGTCTCCAAGCTTGGCGCCGGGCTTCTGGCAATGACCATATGAGTAACCCGGCCTCTCCTGGCGGGTGACTCTAAGGTCTATATCCTCAACATGAATCGTCACCGTCTGTCTTCATGGGCTTTAGATACAGATGAACTACTTATGAGGTTAACCCGACCTCTCCTGGCCGGTTTACGCCCAGTGGTAATATCCCCAACAGGGGAGGATGTCGCGAAGCTCCGCAGGCGAGGTATCTGACCCCAGAAATCCTTCATCGGCTTCCCGCCAAGGGGCAGTGTCGTGGAATTGTCACGGCAGATGTCCTTGAGCTAGGACTTAGTCGTGGAGCCATCGCAGCTAGGAAGCTTAAAGGGGTTAAACGGGACAAGGAACACGAGGGTTATACTGGTTCGGCCCCTTACGGTGAAGGTAAAAGCCTACGTCCAGTTGAGGTTGTATTGCTTGAGGTTTCGACGACCAGGAGCTAAACCGCCTTGCCTGGTTATCGATCTGATCTTACTTGTCCCTAAACCGCCGCCGGGTCATCCCTTTATATACAGAGGTTGACGCCCCGCGGCTCTCAGAGTCCCGGCCGGCTCATAAGAGTGTCCGGCTCGGACTCTCAACTATTCTTGCCTTACACTGCAAGTTTCGCCATACGGCGGTTTATCACTACGGGCCTTAAGCCATCTCCGGGTCTTAGGCCCATCATTGACCCGCCGTCTTCAAGCTCGGTACTGGGCTTCGCGTGATGACCATTATGAGTAACCCGGCATCTCCTGGCGGGTGCTCTAAGGGTTATATCCTCAACATTAGGCCCCAGATTGATTTGAACCGGTTCATGTCAATCTTCAATCCCCTTGAGAGAAAATCTTCCGGCTTAAATCTGTGCGAAGGTTTTAACCCGCCGTGACGTCATCTTCTAGATTCCTGATAACCCGCCATGACGTCATCTTCCATTAAGTTCATTTCTTTATTCCGTTAAATCCCAACGGATCTTATCTTTAATGGTCATCCTGAAAATCGAGGCGTTTTTGTGGTGAGATAATCACGCCGTGGCCTCCTCATTTCTCGCGCCCACTTATGAGCCTCACCCTATAAATAGCCCGGCCCATGAGGCTCCAGTTACTCGCCGCCTCCATCGTCTTCCTCCTCTTGCCACTATACTGCCGCTCGAGCTCCACCGCCACCGCCGCCGCGGGTCTCCTCATCTTCACCGACTTAGGCCGCTGCATCAACCTGTCGTGACCAGAGAAACGGCGGCGACCTCCGCAACTCTCCAGCACCCGTAAGCCCTTGCCACTCCATAAAGTAGATCCGCATTAGGGTTCTTTGCTGTTCTTCCCGTGTTCATCGCCGTTCGTCATGAGCTCTTGATAGATTCCACTATTACCACCTTTCCTTGATCTTTAAACTGTATAGAACTGCTGCGGTAGCTGTTTCACGCCCGTTCCCAATGTACATAGATCCCCTTTCATTGCATAAAAGCTCCGTTCAAACCCTTGAACTTTTTCTGCGTCTGTTCTAGGTCTAGAAATTTTTCCTTTTAGCCAGCCGTTTGATCCAAAATAATTACTGCGATCTGTGAAACTTGTTTTCACCACACTTAGTCAAAAATTGCATCTGCTGAGCTATGGCGGCTCACATTTCCGGCTTAAAGAAGCCACGCGCTGTAAAATTTCCGGCTCATTTATGATAAAGCTGTAGACAATTTGAATTACTCACGATACCTTCAGCGGCTTAGATAACCCGATGCACTTAATCATATGTCATTAGGCCCCTCTCATAAGCCGCCATTTGAGTATTGAACTATAGACGTCTGCCGGCTTATAATTGAACCGGACATTTTCCTTTTGTCATAGGCTTCATCTTTCACAATGCCTCCCAAAGCTCCCAAGGCACCCATCACGTGCAACTGGATGAGATCCAATGTCACCGACGACACTCTAGCTGATTTCGTAAAGACGGGTTACTTGCCCAAGAAGGAAATCATGTCTTATCATGCCCCTGACCCGTCAGAGGAAAGACCTCAACCAAGAGATGGTGAGGTGGTGATATTTGCTGATCACATGAGCCGGGGCTTCGCACCGCCCGGCTCAAAATTCTTTAGAGAGGTTCTGAACTTCTTTGATCTGCGGCCGCAAGACATAGGACCCAATTCCGTGTCAAATATGTGCAACTTCCAAGTATTCTGCGAAGTCTATCTTGGAGAAGAGCCCAGCCTGCTGCTCTTTAGAGAGCTATTTTATCTGAACCGCCAGAATGAGTGCGCCAACGGGCCGAGCCTGGAACTTGGTGGAATCTCCATTCAACGCCGGAGAGACTGCCTCTTTCGTTATGCTGAGCTGCCAAGCCATCCAAAGGACTGGAACCAGACATGGTTTTATTGCCAGGACACTTCTCCGGCTGACGAGAGCCCTCTGCCCGGCTTTCGTGCCCTGCGTCTGGAGCCAAATCATCCCTTGCCAGACAAACTCTCTCAAGCTGAGCGTCAACCTCTGATCCCCACCATCAATAAGATCAAGGCTCTCCTGGGAAACGGCCTCAACGGCATTGATCTGGTCCGGGTTTGGATCTCTTGGCGGGTGATCCACTTGAGCCGCCGCCCCGGCTTAATGTGTGCTTACACGGGCCGGAAGGATGACCCTCTGCGGCACAGCCCCAATGACCTTCCTGAGGACGTTGTGGACGACATGACCAAGTCTCTCCTGAATGAGAGCTTAGTCGACTGTGGGAGAACCGGCCTGAACCCCTTCTGCCAAGCTAACCCGGCTCCGGCGGTAAGCCACTGACCTGAACACCTTGGTTTTCTTTTTAATAGTTTCCATCTGAACCTTAAGAAATCTTTGCTGTATGTTTTAGGCTAATGACAAGTTCTGGAAGGTCAAATATGACCATGAAGCGGCCAAAAAAGCCAGGAAGGCTAAGAAAGCCGCCAGGAGAGCCACTCCCCGCAAGAAGGGAAGCAGGCCTACTGCCTCAGAGCTGCTTCAGCTAAGTGACAGCTCCGAGTCAGAGGTAATCCCTAAATCTGTAGGCTCTTGTTCTATTTCTTGTTTATTCCTATCCACCTTATCGATACTGATCATCAGCAGGATGACACCGGAGCAAGTAACCCGGTGACTGAAGAGGTAACGACACTTTCCTCCGACTTGGAGCCCTTGCCAAGGCTGAAAGTCCGAAGAGTAACCCGGAAAGTAAGATTTTCACATCCTTTAGCTTATCAAGATCCTCAATTTCTTTTGAAGCAACAGATTCATGAGAGCCGGCGGCACACCCGGACCAACAAGGATGCAGACCTCTCCTCCGGCTTACCTGAAGCATCAAGGAAGCGTCGGACCGAGGTTATCTCCAACTTATATCCTTTTCATCCTTTGGCGGGCGTTACTCGTCAACCGCTCAATTCTTCTGATTCAAATTATCAGGAAACTTCACCTTCCTCTGGTGATTCTATGCAATCTAACCTGCCGGCTTTCAAGACCGCACCCGGGTAACGATGATCATCTTGCGTTGTGCTTATCTTTACTCAGGCTTTTGTACTAACTTTTTGTCCTTTCAGTGCCCAGGCAAAGCTCAGCAAGAGGGCGAAAAAGAATAAACCGGTCGAAGAGCCGGTCTTGATTGAGCCGGAGGTTTCAGCTCAAGAGCCGCCAGCTGCCTCTGCTCCTGAGACCGCCGCTCCAACCGACGAGCCAGTCATAGAGACTTCTATCAATCCGGACATCTCCAGCCCGGCTCAGCCGGCCGATGACCCGGACGTGGTAATCACCCGGACGGAGTTTGTCGAGCCGGGGAGACCCACTGTGCTGGCTAAGTGCTCTGCCAAGGAAGAGTTGCTAGAGCGCCGCAGGGCCAAGCTGGACATCACCAACTACGCTAACTTGAGAATTGGAGATATCATCTCCGGCTATGTCAATCAGGTGCACAACAGCCGGGACCTGGAAATTGACATGGTGAAGCAGATACAGCAGAAGTCTGAGGTACCACTGTCTTGCTTACTGCATAGTCATCTTTACCATACTTAGCCCCCAAGTCTACTTCTTATGATAGAATATGTTGTAGACTTACCTTCCGGCTTACTTTCACGAACCGGCAATTTGTAGGTAGAACCTTTCAGCATACATTAGCCCCCAAGTGCCAAGTGTCTTTGCTTGGAAAGTGCTTGGGACTTTAAAGTTGTATAATAATTATTCATACTATAACCCGGAAATTGTACAGGCTGTTTGTAAGAAATTTGAGGCTGATATCTCTGAGCTGAAGAACCGCCTGAAGACTCAGGAAACTGAGACCCGGAAGGCCAACGCTAAATTTGAATCCAGTGTTGCTGCTCAAGAGAAGCTGAAGAAGAAGTTTGAAACCGAAAGGAAGACTTGGGCCGAAGAGAAAACTGCTCTGGTCAGCTGGGCCGAACAGGCGGAGGCGGCTCTGACGGAGAGAACCGCCGAACTCTCCGGCTTAAAGCGCCGTGTGTCACAGATGGTCGCCGCAATCTTCGGTAAGTCATTCTGCAGACTTTCAACAAGTTTACATTCTCTATGTCTCATAATTCCCATCATTGCTAGCGGCTTACCTGACATTGTAAAACAGGTCCCAGGAGCGCCAACCTCAATCAAAATGTGCTGACCAAGCTGAAGGCCGTGTACACTCTGGTGGAGCAACTCTACACCGGGTCACAGCGCGCCTTGGCCGTTGTGGCCCTGTCCAATGAGGTTCCGACTCACCTGGCGGACGTACTTTGTCGGCTTGCCATTCTTCCTCAGCGTTTCCAAGAGCTGCGACGGGCCTCTGCAAGAGCCGGAGCCATAGCTGCTCTGAGCCGGGCCAAGGCTTTCCTCCCAGAGCTAGACCCGGCGGAGATCGCACTTGGATACCCCAGTCTGAAGGAAGACGGTACTCCCTTTGATCAACAAGACTTTGCTGCCTGTGTGAAGAGTGTGCGCCCGGTGGCTACCTTGATTGGGAACGACACCGACCTTACCAAGTATCAGTCGGGCTATGACTCGGAGAATCAGAGGATCCCCACTCCACGCTACGAAGCAATCAGCTTGATCCCTCCGACTCGTAAGCATACCTTTGCCCCAGAAGTTGACCCGGCCGGGTTAATTGACGAGGAGGCTCAATTTGAAGCTTTGAGCGACATTGACTGGAAATCGTCAACCTTCCAGGTCATAGGAACAGCCAGAGGAGCGGAGAGGGATGAGCCGGAAGCTTCGACCCAGCAACCATCTTGACTCTTAGGCGGCGCATGGTTACGCCTTAACAACAATGCCTCACCTTTTGGACTTGTGAAGTCTTGTAATAGAGTAGGACAAACACCTAACTTTGCCGTGCCATTGTGCACGTGTGGAATGCTTATCTCTATTTAAGCTGCTTCTTCATATTTCTCCAGGTCATAATTGATCATTTATTTTCCTTAAGCTCGAATAGCTATCTTTAACCATCCTGCATAGAAAACAAGTCACAAGTCTCTAGGCGGCTTACCGCACTGAGAATCATAGAGCTTATACATATAACCCGGAATATGAATCAAAGTCACCAAAGACTGGCCCTCAATTATATCCTTGATGTAACCATAACAGCATACTTTACAGGCCTTCAAGTATACCTCCAGTTTATGTAACCATAATAGCATACTTACAGGCCTTCAAGTAACCCGGACAATAAGGTTGGTACCTCAACTCCGGTTTACCAGTATTGATAATGCTTATTGTGTGTGACTAACATTGTGAATCAAAGTTAAGTCGGCGGAGTAAGAACCGCCGTGCACACTGTTGATACAACCCGAAGAACTTGTTGCGAATCAGAAGAGCAGAGTTTAGGGGCTTCCGGTTCGAATACGACCAG
The DNA here is from genome assembly GCF_002575655.3 of Aegilops tauschii subsp. strangulata. Lineage (NCBI taxonomy): Eukaryota > Viridiplantae > Streptophyta > Magnoliopsida > Poales > Poaceae > Aegilops > Aegilops tauschii. The sequence goes on from NC_053040.3 coordinate 378,473,421, forward strand.
AGACCCGTCCCAAAGGGGTTAAGCTAAGATTCGAATGCGATCATATAGCCCCCAGTGGGTTTGGCGATGCCGATCAAGAGGGTACCGACAGCTATGTTCTCTTTGGTTCGAATACGACCCATGTTTGAACAGGTAGCCCCCAAATGACCTTAAAAGTTGTTTAACGACGCTGATTCGAATACGATCCACGTCGGCTCCCAAAGGGGGTTAAGCTATGATTCAAATATGATCAAGGAAACTCCCCGATGAGCTCGGCAGTGTGCCAATCAAGTGGGTATCGACAGCTATGTTCTCTTTGGTTCGAATACGACCCATGTTTGAACAGGAAGCCCCCAGGTGATTATATTGTTAACGGCTAGATTTGAATACGATCGTAAGCCGGATCCACCTCCAACTGACCATGTAATGTTGTAATGGAAATAACACTTTTACCTTTGGAGGAGAAAAAGGACAGAGGTCCTGCTTTATTATTCATCATAATATATACATGGCTATAGAAATATGTACATTATGAGAGCCGGTGGCTCAAGTGTAATAAGGCCGAAGTTGAGCTATGTTCCACGGCTGACGGGTCTCTTCCTCCGACTTACGTGAATCTTTGTGCTCCCGAACATCGATAAGGTAGTATGACCCGTTGTATAAGTTCTTGCTGACCACAAAGGGCCCTTCCCAAGGCGAGGATAACTTGTGTGCATCTGTTTGATCTTGGATGAGCCAGAGCACCAGATCACCTTCCTGGAAGACCCGGGACTTAACCCAGCGACTGTGATAACGGCGCAGGTCTTGTTGGTAAATCGCTGAGCGAGCTGCTGCCACATCATGCTGTTCGTCCAACAAGTCAAGAGCATCTTGGCGCGCCTGTTCATTATCCGCCTCAACGTAAGCCGCCACTCGAGGCGAGTCATGACGGATGTCACTGGGGAGGACTGCTTCCGCTCCATAAACCATGAAGAAGGGCGTGTAACCCGTAGACCTGTTAGGAGTAGTGTTGATGCTCCATAACACGGAGGGTAACTCCTCCACCCAACAACCCGGCGTCCGTTGCAAAGGGACCAAAAGCCGGGGCTTGATACCCTTCAAGATCTCCTGATTATCCCTCTCAGCTTGACCATTGGATTGAGGGTGAGCCACTGAGGAAACGTCAAGTCGAATATGCTCACGTTGACAAAACTCCTCCATGGCGCCTTTAGACAGATTAGTCCCATTGTCAGTTATAATGCTGTGCGGAAAACCAAAGCAAAAAATCACCCTTTTCATGAACTGAACCGCCGTGGCTGCGTCACACTTGCTAACGGGCTCTGCCTCAACCCACTTTGTGAACTTGTCAACTGCCACCAAAAGGTGAGTCCTCTTATCCTTGGACCTTTTAAAAGGCCCAACCATATCAAGCCCCCAGACCGCAAATGGCTAAGTGATTGGTGTCATCCTCAGCTCCTGAGCCGGCACATGAGCCCGTCGCGAGAACCTCTGGCAACCATCACATTTACTGACCAAGTCCTTCGCATCAGCATGAGCTGTCAGCCAATAAAAACCATGACGAAAAGCCTTGGCCACAAGGGATTTTGAGCCGTCATGATGGCCACAATCCCCTTCGTGAATCTCACGTAAGATTTCTTGACCCTCCTCAGGGGAAACACAATGTTGGAACGTTCCAGTAACACTGCGGCGATGCAGCTCACCATTGATGACGACCATTGACTTAGACCGCCGGGTTATTTGCCTGGCTAGAGTTTCGTCCTCAGGCAACTCTCCCCGGGTCATGTATGCCAAGTATGGTACTGTCCAGTCTGGGGTGATATGGAGAGCCGCCACCAACTGTGCTTCCGGGTCAGGGACAGCCAAGTCTTCTTCTGTAGGTAACTTGACAGAAGGGTTATGCAGGATGTCCAAGAAAGTATTAGGCGGCACCGGCTTTCGCTGAGAGCCCATCCGGCTTAATGCATCAGCCGCCTCATTCTTCCTGCGATCGATGTGCTCTACTTGGTAACCCTGAAAGTGTCCAGCAATGGCATCAACTTCACGGCGATAAGCCGCCATGAGAGGGTCCTTGGAGTCCCACTTGCCTGATACTTGTTGAGCCACTAAGTCTGAGTCACCGAAGCATCTTACCCGGCTCAAGCTCATCTCCTTAGCCATCCGAAGACCATGGAGCAAGGCCTTGTACTCAGCCGCATTGTTAGTACAAGGAAATATCAACCGTAGCACATAATGAAACTTGTCACCTTTAGGGGAAGCCAATACAACTCCAGCCCCCGAGCCCTCCAATTGCCTAGACCCATCAAAGTGAATAGTCCAATATGTATTATCCGGCTTTTCTTCAGGCACCTGTAGCTCTGTCCAATCATTGATGAAATCCACCAAAGCTTGAGATTTAACAGCAGTGCGTGGCACGTATTTTATACCATGAGGCCCAAGTTCTATAGCCCACTTAGCCACTCTCCCTGTGGCTTCTCTGTTTTGGATGATATCTCCAAGGGGGGCAGAACTAACCACAGTGATGGGGTGACCCTGAAAATAGTGCTTAAGCTTTCGGCTTGCCATGAATACACCATAAACAAGCTTCTGCCAATGTGGATACCACTGTTTGGACTCGATGAGCACTTCACTGACGTAATAAACCAGCCGCTGAACCGGATATTCCTTACCCTCTTCCTTGCGCTCCACCACCACAGCCACACTGACGGCTCGTGTGTTAGCAGCTACATACAGTAATAAGGGCTCCTTGTCAACCGGAGCAGCGAGGACTTGGGGCTCGGCCAGCTGTCTCTTCAAATCCTCAAAAGTAGCATTAGCAGCACCATTCCAGATAAAGTCATCAGTTTTCTTCATCAACTGGTACAGCGGCATGGCCTTCTCACCCAAACGGCTTATAAATCGGCTTAAAGCAGCAATACGACCCGCCAGGCGCTGGACGTCGTTTATACACGCCGGCTTAGCCAGAGAGGTGATTGCCTTGATTTTTTCCGGGTTAGCTTCAATGCCTCTGTTAGAAACCAGGAAACCCAAGAGCTTGCCTGCAGGAACACCAAAAACACACTTGGCCGGGTTAAGCATCATCTTGTAAACCCGGAGATTATCAAAGGTCTCTCTAAGGTCATCTACCAGGGTCTCCTTCTCCCTGGACTTAACCACGATATCATCCACATAGGCGTGAACATTGCGCCCAATCTGGTTATGAAGACAATTCTGCACACAGCACTGGTAAGTCGCCTGTGCACTCTTGAGTCCAAAAGGCATAGACACATAACAGAAGGCTCCAAAGGGAGTGATGAACGTCGTCTTCTCCTGGTCCTTAACTGCCATTTTAATCTGATGGTATCCAGAATACGCATCCAAGAAACTTAAGCGCTCGCAACCCGCCGTAGCATCAATGATTTGATCAATACGGGGAAGGGCAAAAGGATCAGCCGGACACGCCTTGTTTAAGTCCGTGTAGTCCACACACATCCGCCAGGTGCCATTCTTCTTGAGCATGAGCACCGGGTTAGCTAACCATTCTGGATGAAAGACTTCGACAATAAACCTGGCCACCAAGAGCCGGGCCACCTCCTCACCAATGGCTTTCTGCCTCTCTTCATTAAACCGCCGAAGGAATTGCCTGACCGGTTTAAATTTCAGATCAATATTGAGAGTGTGCTCAGCGAGTTCTCTAGGTACACCTGGCATGTCAGAAGGTTTCCATGCAAAGATGTTGTCACATCCTAGTTAGTTCATGCATTAGAGTGTTGCATCATGTCTACATTTCACAGAAACCTGAAATGGGGATGTCAGAAACCCCCAGCACCCCCCCTGGAACAACTAGGGTTTACTAAAATTCTTTCAATGAACCTGAAATGCCCTCCATAAATGTTCACCACCTTTGGTCTTGGCTAAAACCTCTGCCAAAAATGGTTTCATATTTTTGGAGGCCATCTTGGATTTTTGCACAAGCCATAAGTATTTGCATTTGGGCATTTTAAATGCTATAAATATTTTTAAATGCCCAAATAATCTTGAAGGTATTTTTAGGCTGTTGGGAATAATCTCAAAGGTGCCTCAGAATATTTTCAGGATTTTTCCAAATGAAATAGTATTTTTACTATTTCAAAACACAGTACAGAAATAAATAAAAAGAGAAAAGAACAGAAGGCAGAGAAACTTACCTGGCAGCCCACCTGGCGGCCCAGTACTGTGCTGGCCCGCGCCAGTCAGCTGCCTGCTCTCGCCAGAGCAGGCAGAGAGGTGACGCCGGCGAGCGTGAGCTCGCCACGGCGCCAGCAGATTGCCGCCCCCGCCGCGGATGAGCTGGCCGACCTCCCTCGACGCGCCCCGAGCCCCCGGACATCACCATTCTCCCCCATCGCCTCTCCCTCGCCTTCTCCCCACCATGGCCGACGCCGCCGCAGACACCTCACCGGAGTAACCGCGGCCACCGTCGACCTTGCGCCGTACTACCGTGTCCTACAGCACCGCCGTCGCCCACTCCTTCGAGCAAGCCGAGCCCCGAGCACTCGTTTGCCCCGAAGCTCCGTCACCGACCTCGCCTTCGCCGCTCACCGTCGGAGATCCCCTCCGCCGTCGCCACTGCTACAGCTCGTCTCCGACCTCGCCGTCTGCTCCGTCGCAACCGCCGTGAGCATGGCCACCTTCCCATCCTCTCCTCTCTCTCTCTCGAGCGCTGTAGCCACCGCACGAAGCTCACCCGAACGCGCCGCCGCACGAGCTCGTCGCCGACGAGGCTCCGGCCATCCAACGGCCACACCACCGTAGCCATTAGCCTCACCGCAACGCCAGGAACCCGTAGCGCCATCGCTTGCCCCTCGCCGTGCTCTCTAGCTACGGTTTCGACTACGCCCGTACCCGGCAGCCGCCCGGCTCGTCGTCGGCGTCGATTCCGGCGACCCCGAGCTCCCCTACCACCACCAGTCGACGCGGTTCGCCCCCAGCTACACGTAGGTACTCTCCGCCGTCCTTTTGGTCGCCGGAGGGGGATCCCGCACTCCACCGCCGCGTCTGGACGTCGCCGGCGGCTAAACGCCGGCGAGTCAACGTGGTTTGACCACAGGTCAACCCCCCAGGGTCACTGACGAGTGGGGCCCGCCTGCTAACTAATCTGAGTTAGAGTTAAAACTAATCCTAATTAACTAGTTACCTAACAGTGTCACTGACACAGGGGACCCACACGTCAGGTTTGACCTGGACGACCCCGTTGACCTGCTGACGTCACACTGACGTCAGGCTGACGCAGTAAAGCTTTTACTGGAATTATTCTTATATTGGAAATTCCAGAAATTATCACAAACTTCAAAAAATCATAGAAAATAATCTATAGCTCAGAATGAAAAGATTTATATATGAAAAATGATCAGAAAAATCCATTCTCTCCATCTGTACTGGTTTCATGCATGATTAAGCAAGTTAACCTACTGTTTTATACAGAACAAGATAAAGCATTAATATGGGCCATTTATGAACTTGGAATTTGAATCTTTGATTCAAATTAGTCCAAACCCATCTGGTCTTAGTTGCATTAGCCCAACACATCCATCTTGCCATGTCTCATGCATGCATCATATTGTTGCACTTGCTTGGTGTTGATTGTGCTTCGGTATGCTCATCGTGGTAGGTCCTGCCTCCGAGGATATTCACGAGTATCCAACTGAAGGGCAGTATCCCACCACCACTCCGTCAGGCAAGCAACCCATTGATCATTTCGATACAAACCCATCTTCTCGCTTCTGCTCTCGTTTACTGCATTAAGACAACGCGATTCAAACTGCTGTGTGTTGCGGTAGTTGAACTCACTTTCCTTTGCATGACCTGTCATTGCCACAGTAACTAGATGAAACCCACTAGCATGTGTAGGAGTTGATTGAGCCTTGTTGTGTTCCTACAATGCTATGCTTGCTATGCTTAGAGTTGTGTCAGGTCTGGCTCATCAGGGTGATGAACTAGAGTGAAAGTGTGTGTGTCAGTAAAGAGAGTAAAGTGTTGAATACGATTTGGTAAAGGTATCGATGGGAGGCCATGTAGGAGTACATGGTGGGTTGTTTCATTGAGACCGTCCCTAAGAACTGAGATCTGTATGCGTGATTTAAGATTCAGCTACTACCACACATTGGGCCCGAAACCAATGGACCCCCTCGGCTTCTTATTCACCCTTGCCCTCTGTCCAGGAGTTGCACGTAGTTTCTGGTGTTTGTAGTAAGCTGGAGGCCGTGGACAGCGCTGACCAAGGGGTGGGCTGTGATGCGGTAGGCTCGTGGCCCGGTGTACCGAGTCGCCCGTTTGGTGACCGGGAACCCTGCACACATCGTTCGGGGCCGTATGTGGAAACCTCGGCCGGACTCCCTGCGGATGGAACCTGAATAGGCGATAAACCTGGACTAGAGACTCGAGTGTTTAGGTAGGCTGTGGCCGACACCCACGTTGGGCTTCCGCTTGAAGGTTGCCGAGTACACATCGTGTAGCGACGATAAGTGGTGAGAGCGTGTGTGACGAAGTACACCCCTGCAGGGTATGAAACTATTCGAATAGCCGCGTCTGCGGTAAAGGACTACTTGGTCGCTTATGCAGTTCATAGACAAGTAAATGGATACTACTAAAAGCCTCAAGATAAGTGTGAGTACCGCGGATGGCCCTCTCGTTGGATGACGAGGAAGGATCCACGGTGGAGTATTGAGATGGTGATTAGTGGACTCGTGTGCGAAAACTATTTCACAAGTGGTGTATCGTAGGATAGCTTAGCCAAGAGTCAAAGCTGGCTTGCTGCAATAACCCCACTACCTTCTTGAGAATGAGCATGTATAGTAGGATCTGTTGTAAGACTTGTTGAGTACCTTTGTACTCATGTTGCCTAATTACTGTTTTCAGACGACAACACCGCCCCTTCTGACGGGTTCTACGTAGAACTCGACGACGACGAGTGACGCGCCACCCAGGTGGTGATCTAGGCTTGTGAAGGGCCTATGTAGATAGACAGGCTTCGTCAAGCCTTCTTTCTTTCTAGTGTCTGCACCCAGACAGTTTGCTTCCGCATGTGCTTGTATGATTGTATGACTTGAGTGTCGGGTCATGTGACCCCTATCTGTATGAACAAGTTATGTAAGGCTCTCCGGAGCCCTTAAAATAAAGTACTTGAGTTGTAGAGTTTTGTTGTGATGCCATGTTGTATTTGCACATATCGAGCATATTGTGTGTATGTTTGAAATGCTTGGTATGTGTGGGATCCGACAATCTAGTTGTTTACCTTTAGCAGCCTCTCTTATGGGGAAATGTAGTCTAGTGCCTCCTTGAGCCATAGTAGTCCGCTACAGCCCGGTTCACCGGAGTCCTGCTAGCCCAGCACTACTGCTCTGGACACTTGACTGGCCGGCATGTGAGTCATATCGTTCCTGTGTCTGTCCCTTCGGGGGAAATGTCACGCGGTGACATCCGGAGTCCTGCCTAGCCTGCTACAGCCCGGGTTCCCGGAGTCCTGTTAGCCCAGTGCTACAGCCCGGATTCACACGCTGCTGACCGACACGTTCGATGTTGATTCATGTATGCCTGTCCCCATACGTTAGTGCCGCTTTGGGTTCACGACTAGCCATGTCGGCCCGGGTTCTCTGTCATATGGATGCTAGCGACATTATCATATACGTGAGCCAAAAGGCGCAAACGGTCCCGGGCCATAGTAAGGCGACACCCGTGGGAGTACCGTGCGTGAGGCCGCAATGTTATATGAGGTGTTACAGGCTAGATCGGTGTGACTTGGAATCGGGGTCCTGACAGATGTCCCTGTTCTCACGGATGAACTCGATGAGCGCGCTTTCCTATTTTGGATCCAAATTGGCACTGATGCTAAACTGCTAAGATGAATCACCTGGAACGAAATTGACAAGTTTAGTCTCATCAGCTGACTTAAATTTCATTACCGGCTCATGCTCCGTGGTCGGCTTTTTTAGAGATGTCATATCTGTTGGGTCAACATTATCCTTGTAAAACTTCAGCTCCTCTGTTGCACAAACGGATTCTGCATAAGCCGCGTCACCTTCCTCACATTCCAAGGCTATCTTTCGGCTACCATGAACCGTAATTGTCCCATTGTGGCCCGGCATCTTGAGCTATAGGTATATGTAACACGGCCGTGCCATGAACTTGGCGTAAGCCGGCCGCCCAAATATGGCATGATATGGACTTCTTATCTTGACCACCTCAAAGGTCAATTTCTCCACCCTGTATGTCACGCCCAAGATGCGACCCTATCCTAAAGGAACACGAGGGTCCCACCAAGGATAGAAGCGCATCTTGAAGACGCTTTTGCAAGGTGGATATCATTACATCAACATTACATAATATTTGGGGATACATACAAGGCATACAAATGCCGCAAGAATACATCAATACATCATACATAAGATCAACATCCGTCTACGGATGAAACATAAACAGAAACTCAAAAGACATCCACCCTGCTAGCCCAGGTTGCCGACCTGGAACCTATCCCCTGAACGAAGAAGAAGCAGAAGAAGAACTCCAAACAAGTAAACATCGCTCTCGCGTCATGATCATCGCACACCTGTACCTGCAACTGGTGGTGTAGTAATCTGTGAGCCACGAGGACTCAGCAATCCCATTACCATGGGTATCAAGACTAGCAAAGCTTAAAGGGAAAGGAATGGATAAGGTGGTGAGGTTGCAGCAGCGACTAAGCATGTATGGTGGCTAACTTACGCAATGAGAGCGAGAAGAGAAGCAAAGGAACGGTCGTGAAACTAGCAATGATCAAGAAGTGATCCTGAACTCCTACTTACGTCAAACATAACCCAGAAACCGTGTTCACTTCCCGGACTCCGCCGAGAAGAGACCATCACGGCTACACACGCGGTTGATGCGTTTTAATTAAGTCAAGTGTCAAGTTCTCTACAACCAGATATTAACAAATTCCCATCTGCCACATAACCGCGGGCACGGCTTTCGAAAGATAATACCCTGCAGAGGTGTCCCAACTTAGCCCATTATAAGCTCTCACGGCCAACGAAGGATATTCCTTCTCCCGGGAAGACCCGATCAGTCTCGGAATCCCGGTTACAAGACATTTTGACAATGGTAAAACAAAACCAGCAAAGCCACCCGATGTGCCGACAAATCCCGATAGGAGCTGCACATATCTCGTTCTCAGGGCACACCGGATGAGCCAGACATCGTGTTGGCATAGACCCTGGTTGCCCAGGGGCGCCGGACATCGCTCGGTTTGGACCAGCACTTGGAGAAGCACTGGCCCGGGGGGTAAAATAAGATGACCCTCGAGAGAGCGACTCCCTAGGGAAAAGAAATAGGCTAGGCAAATGGTAAAACCAAGGTTGGGCCTTGCTGGAAGAGTTTTATTCAAGGCGAACTGTCAAGGGGGTCCCATAAATCACCCAACCGTGTAAGGAACGCAAAATCCGGGAACATAACACCGGTAAGATGGAAACTAGGGCGGCAAGAGTGGAACAAAACACCAGGCATAAGGCTGAGCCTTCCACCCTTTACCAAGTATATAGATGCATTAATAATATAAGAGATATTGTGATATCCCAACATAAACATAATCCAACATGGAGCAATCTTCATCTTCACCTGCAACTAGCAACGCTATAAGAGGGGCTGAGCAAAAGCGGTAACATAGCCAGACAACGGTTTGCTAGGAAGGGTGACAAAGGTTAGAGGTTCATGGCAAAATGGGAGGCTTGAGGAACAAGTGAAAAGGTAGCGCAGCAAAGCGATAGAACGAAGCAACTAGCATAGCAATGATAGTAATGAGATCCAAGGTGACGGTCATCTTGCCTGAAATCCCGCTAGGAAGAAGAACGAATCCATGAAGAAGATGAAGCCACGAAGACGAACGAATCCTCACGATCGCAACGACACGGGAACTATCGAGAAGAAGCACACAACAAGGTAAACACACCACACAAGAACAAGGCATGATGCTCAACCAAGTATGATGCATGACAAGGCTATATGAAGCTACTCATGGCAAGAGAGGATGCATACAAGAGCAACACATCAAGGCAAGTTTAAATGAGGCCGGAAACAACATATAACAATTCCGGTAAGTTCTCATATGCAAATTTCGAAATTGGTCCAGAACTGAATAAACCTTATATTCAAGTTGTTAAAAAGCAAGTTAAAGAGCACCATGATGATCTACATGAAATTCTAGGCAAGTTACATATAAAGTTCATTAGATTCGGAGCTACGGCCTAGAAGATATGAGCAAACACAAGATAAGCATGGCATTGGTGCAAAATGCAAGCAAACATCAAGCAAGCACCTCAAAACAATGATGCAACATGATAATATGAGACTACATGCAAAACTAAGCAAGTTTCATATAGAGCAAGCTCGAAACGGAGCAACGGTGCAACACATACACTCCAAACAAGACATAGCAACAATCTGACGAAAATAGCAACTAGGCATAATGCAAGCATCAAAACAATATGCTACAGCAACTCAACATGAAAACAAAAGGCCTGGACATGATGTACAGGTAAAGAACAACAAAATATGAACACTGAGCTATCTCCAGAAATCACTAGAACATGCTAAGGACATGGCAAGATTGCAAATAATAACAGGTTCACAGACTAACAGAAATTACTGGACATGACAGAAACAGCATCAGGTAGCAATGTTCAGAGCACGAAATCAACATGCTACAGGAACTTAACATAGCAAAACAAGGCATGGCAGTGTTCTACTAAATGCATATGACAAAAGTCTCTTACTGAACATAAGCCAAAAAGGACCAGAAGATATGATGGCAAGCATGTAAACATAGCAAGTTTCGTTATCAGGTTCCAGACTTAGCAGAAAACATAGCAAGGCAGAAACAATAATATGTAGGCATGTTGGTGAGCTTGATGCACTCACTACAGAGCAATACATGACAAAACAAGCATACCTACAGCAAGATGGCATGTTTATGAAGCTAACCATGGCAAGAACAAAAGCATAGCATTTATGGATCAACTACAACAAGCTTGGCAAAAATTAATATCATGTTAAGAATCTGCCAGAAATATTTTATAGCAAAAGTAGAGCAAGATTGAGTCATGCTATGGTGCTCCATAAATGCAAACAAGGGCAGGAATGGAGCAATTACAACAATATCTACAAAACATCCTTACTGAACATCTCCAAAATATGCATGGATCTCTCTGTAGCATCAAGTTTACATGGCAACAAAATAACAGCAGACAAAGACACAGAGAAATCACTAAGTCCCTGAAATCAGAAACATTACGGGGCCTAGTTTGCATGCTTGTGCTAGTCACCACAGAGATCACAAAATACAAGGCATACACCACTGTAAAGATGGCATGGCATACAACAAAACACATGTAGAGCTCATGCCCATGAGATGCACAGATTAAAGATACAAAAATAACAAATCTTCAAGTTCTGATAATTAACAACAGATAACAGCAACTAGCACTCTTGCAACAGAGATTTGGGCATCAAGATGGACTCAAATGAACATGGTGCAATTGAACAAAATGTAAAGCATCACGAGACGAACATTTTGACATATTACACGCGCAAAACGGAGCTACATGCACGAAGTTATGATGCAGAGAACATGCGCACATATAATGAAAAATCTGAGACTTAGAAATAATTTCGGGGTCAACCTCGTGCACTGTGGATCTGGATCGAGGGGAGGCTGCTCGAGCTCGGGCCCGATGCGCTGGAGGGAGGGGAGCTCGGGGAGGCGCGGCGGTCGGCGGGAAGAGGGGGGCGGCGCGGCGGAGGGCGGAGCCCGCGGCGGCGGGGCACGGACGCGCCGGCGAGGGCGGGCCAGGCGGCGGCGCCGGCGGAAGGATGCGGGCGGCGGGGCTCGGCGAGGTCGAGGCGGGCGGCGGTGGAAGGCGACGAGGCGGGGAGCGCGGCGAGCTCGTCCGCCGGCAGAGGCGGAGCTCCGGCGAGCAAGGAGGCGGCGGAGGCGGTGGGGTCCGGCGATGCAGGACGCCGGCGGCGAGGCAGCGGCCGCGGGCGGCGGAGCGCACCGGGCGGGCGCCGGCCGGCGGAGGCGCGGGCGGGCGCAGGCCGGCGGAGGCGCGGGCGAGCGGGCGCGGGGTCGGGCCCGCGCGGGCCGCGGCGGCGGCGGGTGACGTGGCACGACGCCATTGGCCGGGAGCGGCGGCGCGACTGCGTCCGGTCCGGGACAGACATGTCCGGCGCGGTGGGGGAGGAAAAATTAGGGTTTCATCCGTGAATTTCGGGGGGAGGCACAAATATATAGGCAGAGGGAGCTAGGAGAGTCCAAACAAGGTGCGGTTTTCGCGCACGCGATCGTGATCGAACGACCGAGAGCATGGCGGAGACTTAGAGGGGTTTTGGGGCTATTAGAAGGGGGGTTTGCTGCACACACAAATGGACTTAGCGGATGCCCGGTTAACCGTTGGAGTACCAAACGACCTCCAAATGGAACGAAACTTGACCGGTGGTCTACCGGTGGTATACCAGGGCCACTTGACAAGCCTCGATCCATTCCGAGAACGTTCAACACCCGCACACGAAAAGAGGCAAAAGGTGGCGCCGGGTGACATAGGAGTGCCGGATTGCAAAACGGACAACGGGGAAAATGCTCAGATGCATGAGACGAACACGTATGCAAATGCGATGCACATGATGACATGATATGAAATGCAGATGATGACATGGCAAAATGCAACACGCAAGCAGATGACATGGCAACGACAGCGAATAACTGGCAGACACCTGGCGCATCGGATCCGGGGCGTTACACTGTAGTTGTACTCATCTCCAAAGGCCACTTCCAATTCGATCTTACCAACTGGATGAGCCGACTTACCAGGCACCACGCCATGGAAAACAGTATTGGACTGGCTGAGGTTCTTATCAATCAACCCCATACGACGGAAGGTCTCATAATAGAGGATGTTGATGCTGCTGCCTCCATCCATGAGCACCTTAGTGAACTTATATCCTCCTACCTGAGGAGCCACCACCAGGGCCAAGTGACCCGGATTATCAACCCGGGGAGGGTGATCCTCCCTACTCCACACAATAGGCTGCTCAGACCATCTTAAATAGCGTGGAACCGCCGGCTCAACAGCATTCACAGCCCTCTTATGAAGCTTCTGATCTCGCTTACACAGACTGGTGGTAAACACGTGATACTGTCCACCATTAAGCTGCTTTGGATTGGTCTGGTAACCCCCTGCTGCTGTTGATGACCCTGGCCGGACTGCTGATTAAAGCCCCCTTGACCATTCTGAGGATTAGGATTTGAACCGCCGCCCGGGCCATGAAAACCGCCAGCGCCTGAGCCGCCACCCGAGCCATTGTTGCCATTAAAGGCATTGGAATTCTTAAAGGCCTTCATGATTGCGCAATCTTTCCATAAATGAGTAGCTGGCTTCTCCCTAGAACCATGCCTCGGACAAGGCTCATTCAACAACTGCTCGAGAGTCGGGCCTGACCCGCCAGCTCGGGGAGGTGGCCTCCCCTTACGTCGCGGGTTGTTACCCTGTGAGCTGGCATTGGCCACAAACTCCATGCTGCCATCAGCCTTACGTTTGTTACCTCCTTGGTTTGCTGGGTTATGCTAAGGACCCTTGCCATTGCCATTCTTCCTTCCCTTCCCTGTCCTTTCATCATCTGAAGCGGGGTCCTTGGTACTATCAGAGTCGGCGTATTTGACGAGAGCCGCCATCAGCGTACCCATATCATTGCAGTCGCGTTTGAGCCGCCCGAGTTTCATCTTCAGGGGCAGGAAGCGACAATTCTGCTCCAACGTTAAGACTGCAGAGCCGGCATCCATCTTATTAGATGAATGTATTATCTCTTTGACCCGGCAAACCCAATGTGTCGTAGACTCACCCTCCTGCTGTTTACAGTTAGTCAAATCCACAATTGACAGAGACTGCCTACAGGTATCTTTGAAGTTTTGGATGAACCGGGCTTTCAGCTCAGCCCAAGACCCGATGGAATTCGGTGGCAGCCCTTTCAACCAAGTGCGGGCAGTCCCATCTAGCATCATGGTGAAGTACTTGGCCATCGCCGCTTCACTGACCTCCAACAATTCCATGGCCATCTCGTAACTCTCGATCCAGGCTCCGGGTTGTAAATCAGCCGTGTAATTAGGCACCTTCCTAGGCCCTTTGAAGTCCTTGGGTAGACTTTCATTGCGGAGAGCCGGCACTAAACAAGGGACACCTCCAGTCCTCGTAGGGATACCCACGTCGACAGAAGTCGTCGGATAAGCCGGGGGTGTCTGGTAAGCCGTCAACTGAGGCACCTGCTCCGCCTCTTGCCGTGCTCTGTCTTGGTCTGTCGCGTGAAAAGCTCCATTATGAGCCGGGCCATGGCCAGGTAGCAAGTCATGGCGTCGGACATGACTTGAGCCGGTTGCTGAAACCATGTGTCTGCTATAACTCGGGCTCCGGCCTAGGCAAGGGGTTGAATGGATCCTGTCCCGGCTGTAAGAGTACGCCTCTTGCTGCGCCAGAGCTGTCTGAAGGAGCTCCCTGACCCGGCGGGTTTCAACCGCCGTTGGAGAGTCGCCATCGATTGGGAGAGCCGCCAGCCGTGCCGCTGCAGCGACCATGTTCTCCAACGGGTTGGCATAATGACCCGGTGGTATTGGCACGTACTGAGGCAGGGCAGGGTTCACCCGGGGCGGTCCCATTACTTGGGGCTGAATTGGTGTCCCAGCCCCGGGCACTATGATCTCCGGCGGGTTACTAGACCCTGCACCTGGCGTGTTGAAGAGGTTTCGAGGATCGTAAACTGGAGGGAGTCGAGATTGGGCCTTTTGATGCCTCCTTCTCATGACCTCATTGGACGTGTTCTGATCCATCGTGAGCCAGAAGGATTGCGCCTGAATCAACTGAGTCTGGGCATCAAGAGCCGCCCTCTCCGCAGCCATCCTGATCCCCTCCGCTGCCAGATCCTCCTTGGCTTTTACTAGATCCAACTTTAACTGTGCCACCTCCGCGTCATGCTGAGCTTGATCCGCCGGAGCCACCGTAGCGGTCAACAGGACCGTCATCTTGTCTGTGAGATCCATCAGTACCTGAGCCGACGAAGGCACCGGGCTTCCTGACCCGGAGGCGGGGTTTTGAATAGGTTGCGCGCCGGCCATGAAAATTCCAACCCGGCTCGGCGGTTCAAAGGGGTCCGGAATGCTGTCGCCATCGGAACAACCCCTGAGCCTGCCATCTTGAAGTTGATACAACGAGTTTGACTCATTCGTAGACGACTCGCCGTCAGAGCCGGCGGCCGTCTCATCACCAGATCTAGATCCATCAGAGAGTCCTCCATGGACACATCCCACAAAAGCATGCTTCAAGGCAGGCAGGGCCCGGGCGGGTCGTGCGCGCTGAGCCGTCTCGATGAGATCGGCGCAGAGATCCGGCTCAGGGCCCGGCTCACCAATCTTGCCAATGAAGACATGAATTCCGCCGAAGGGGACCCGGTACCCGTACTCAATTGAGCCGGCATCGGGGCCCCAGTTTGCATCGTCGATGTAGAGCTTGCCGCGATGACTCTTGGTCATCCGGCCCACAGCGTATCCCTTGAGCCCTTCGAAGCTGCCCTTCAAGAACTCAAATCCGCCGTGCGCTAGCCCCACGGTGGGCGCCAACTGTCGCGGAATTGTCACGGCAGATGTCCTTGAGCTAGGACTTAGTCGTGGAGCCATCGCAGCTAGGAAGCTTAAAGGGGTTAAATGGGACAAGGAACACGAGGGTTATACTGGTTCGGCCCCTTACGGTGAAGGTAAAAGCCTACGTCTAGTTGAGGTTGTATTGCTTGAGGTTTCGACGACGAGGAGCTAAACCGCCTTGCCTGGTTATCGATCTGATCTTACTTGTCCCTAAACCGCCGCCGGGTCGTCCCTTTATATAGAGAGGTTGACGCCCCGCGGCTCTCAGAGTCCCGGCCGGCTCATAAGAGTGTCCGGCTCGGACTCTCAACTATTCTTGCCTTACACTACAAGTCTCGCCATACGGCAGTTTATCACTACGGGCCTTAAGCCATCTCCGGGTCTTAGGCCCATCATTGACCCGCCGTCTTCAAGCTCGGTACTGGGCTTCGCGTGATGACCATTATGAGTAACCCGGCATCTCCTGGCGGGTGACTCTAAGGGTTATATCCTCAACAGGCAGGTTATTCCCACCCCCAAATCTGGCGAGAGGGTAGTATTTGTGTCCCACTTCCTCCATGGGTTAGGGTTCGCGCTTAACCCCTTCGTCCGGGGGCTCATTTTCTACTATGGGCTAGATTTTCACGATCTGGCCCCGGACTCTGTTCTTCTCATCTCGACATTCATCATCACGTGTGAGGCCTTCCTCCGGACTCCCCGCAGTTTGGTTTGTGGCTCAAGACTTTTGATGTGAGGCCGCGGGTGGCAGAGGAGGAACAAGCAGAGTGCGGCAGCGTCGTAATAGGCAAGCTTGCCGACGCGGTTTGGCTTGAAGGGTCCTTCGTCGAGTCTTCCGATATGTGGCAGCAGGGGTGGTTTTATATCAATGAGCCAAGGGGCCCCAAGTGGGCGGCTACGCCTGCGTTCCGACCCGGCCCTCCGATTCAGCTTGCTTCATGGATCAATAAGGGATTGGATTGGGATCCGTTGATGAAGTGCAGACTCTGCAAAGTCGCATATCCGGAGTCTTTCCGAGAAGGGCATCGACCTTGTGAATGTCGTTCAAGTAATGCTAGTCTGCCGGACCCTGCCATGTCAGCGGCGGCCTCTCCGTATGTGGGAGTTTAATCCAGAAGGGCGGCGGACTCTTCAGCACTTCTTCGGCGCTACGCACGAAGGAATGTGGAAATTACATTTTGGGGAACGAGAGCAATGGCCGGACACTACCGAAGACGTTGGCCTTGACTGCAATCATCCAGACACTTAGGTAAGTATTCAATCTTCGAACACCTTCCATTCAAGCATCTCTTGACATGATACTGAACAATCCGTCCCTATGCAGGACTGGATAAAGAAAGCGGTGTTAATCTGGTGCCGGCGCCCCTTCCCGAAGATTCTGCGACCGTCCTGCTGACGAGGATGCTGACTCCAACACCGTACCAGGTGTCAGCAGAGGGGGGCGAGAGCGGGGAGCTCAGAGGTGATGCCCGCCCTGAGGATGAATTAGACGCTGTGTTCGGGGCCCTCCATGGCAAGAAGAGGGCCGCTTCCGGAGGTCGGGAGGGGAAGCCCTCCAAGAGAGTAAAAACGCCATCGTCGGGCGGCCCGGGCCGGGCAAGAGATGTTGCCGCAGAGCTTTATGATGAGGATAAACCTCTGGCCAAACCGTAAGTGAAGCTGGGGCACTTTAAACATACCTCATCCTTTTCCTGTTTAGTGAAGCAATCATCCGACATGTGTACATCCTCGCAGGTTAACGCCTGGCGTTTCTCAATCGTCCTCCTCCTCGGGGGACCTTCTTCTGGAGATGATGGAGAGTGACACGCCTTCTCCAGCATCTTCGCCCAATAGGGCGGACGATCTTGAGGTATTGTCCCGGAGGGCTCCTCCCGATCCACAAGTAGTGCCGGAAACGAAGAAGGCATTTCCCGAAGGTGGTGCCTCTGTCTCTTGGAGTTCGGGAATCAAGAATGACGGCCCTGAACCGTCTGGTTTACAGCCGGAGGTGATTCTGCAGGTGAGTAAACGGATTCCTTCAAAGGATTGTCGTACTTCGGCGGCGGTTTCCGAAGACCCCGGAGGGCCGGAAATGCTGACGGACATGCTGTGACGAGCGTCCGTTTCGGAGGAGCACCGTGCCTTGATGGTTACGGTGGCCAAAAAGGTTCTATCCGCGAAGAGCGGGTTGAACGAGGCTTTTATGAGCCTTCTGAAGGGTTTTGAGGTTTGTGATGTAGTTTCGCCAATGGAATTTTATTGACAGAATGCACCTGTTGTATATGCAGTAGCCCCTGAGACTCGGATTGCCTTCCAAAGGAAGCGATCGGAGGATCGAAAAGATATGCTCAGGTACTAACCTTGATTTAACAATGAATACAGGATGCCTTCCCTCATGCGGCTACCCGGAATACGGAGGTGGCCGAACTGCAGCGGAAGCTGGATATTGTGGAGGATGACATCGCATTGATCAACAGGCGTCTTGACGACTCACAAGGTATATATTTCGAGCATTCCTTACACCAATGTGCTTGTATTTTGAGCCTTACTCTAAAAAGAGTTTTATATGGAATGTGCATGAATGCAGATGGTGCTACCGCCGTAGAAGCCCTTTGGGCGGAGCTAGCCCGGGCCAAGGAGCAAGCCCGGTTTAGTAATGCGGCTGCCGAAAAGGCATCAGCTGAGTTGAAAGCCAAACAGGCCGCATGGCACCGAGACAAGGAGAAGATGTCCACCATGGCGCACGAATTAGAGAATGCGGCTAACCGCTGTAAACTTCTTGAGAAGGAAAATGAAGCCAAAACGGCTGAACTTGACAAGGCCTTACGAGAGGCGAGAGAAGCGCGGTCTGAATCCAGAGCGGCCCGCGAGGAGATCCGGCAAGCTGGGGAGATTGCGGCTGGCAAGCCCTTTTTGCTACAGGCTAAGTTTGGTGATCCGAACTATGCTCAGCTTAACCAAGTATGGAGTTCTCCGGACAAATTTTTGGACTTACCGAAGAGTTCTTCCGATGCGGCGCAGTTTTACTGCGCACAAGAGGGGTATGCCACGGAGAAGCTCTTCTTGTCACAATTCGGCGTGTCGAAGCGCCCTCTGTTGCTGAATGAATAGATGTCCCAGTGGGCCGAGCTTCATAGGATATCCGGCGACGCCATGAAGAACGTCATAATCCGGTTGTGGCCAAGTGAGCCTATTCCGAGTAGTTATTTTGGCCTGGTGCGGCGGCTTGTTGAAGCGGTGCCACGTATCAACGATGTGAAGAGGTCGGCATGCATTGAGGGTGCACGAATGGCCTTTGCCCAAGTCAAAACATTTTGGGGAAAGATGAAGGCCATCGATGTCGCGGCAAGGAGTCCACCCAAGGGCAAGGACCGTTATGAGCCGGAGCACTTTTTTGAAGACGTCCTGGAAGCCGCCCGCCTTATGGAGGGTCAATGCTCGAAGAACATAATGTTCGAGTGAGGTGTATTAGAATTGTAAAAGACAATTTTATAATTGATCTATTTTATGTTTTTGCTCAAAAGCTTGAATTCCTCCTGTGCGGCCGTTTTAATATAATCTGAAAGTTTTCCAGTCGTCGGCTTCAGCCCCTTCGTAGGAAGTACGGGGGTGTTCGGAAAAGCATTTAATCACTCTTTATCCAATGTCTTGGTCCATGGAGGAGGTGATAATGCAGCGAACCAGGCAATCGAACTATAGGGCGTTAACACTTTCACTTAGCCATAGGAGTTTTATCGTGGGGCTACGACATAGCCCCTGGTATGTATACGGCGTACTGTAATGTTGTGCCTTACATATTTTGATCTAAAAAGATCCTTCGTGTGACACGGAGATCGCTAAAGATTTGAGTAAGTCGTCAAGTGGTTGACCAGCTCTCGCCGCATCATGACAATCAGTTTTCGGCTTTCTCTACTGAGGTGCTCATCCGGTCTAGGCCAGGGCACAATCGCAGTAGTTCTCCCTTTACTACCCTAGCCGATAGAGCGGAACGTAGGGTAGCAAGCACAGGAGCCGGGCAACCCAACTATTGACCAAAGACAATGATTCGGAGCTGATGCATATAAGGCCAAACTTGCGACACCGAAGTACGCTATAGAGCTATTCGGACTTTTACTGGCGACTCATTTGTTCCCATACCGGGGCCCTGGCAAGTTATGCCAAGGTGCGTCTTGTAAGGCAGCCATTACGGCCGGACTCATTGTAGACAGAGCATGGAAGATTAGTTCGGGTAAAGTTTACTGGGAACGGAGCAATATGCCAATGAGGAATGTATATAAAAAGTAAAAAACCACAACCCGGCTATTTGACATGCTCGGGGTTGGGAACGGAGGAAAAAGGCATAGTACAGGCTCAAAATAACGAGTGCGGTCTACAAAAGCTTGTTTTGGACCTCCTGTCGCATGTCTGCGCCGCCCGTCCTCGGGGAGGGGGAATCCTTAACGGAAGTGACCCCTTAGGTGAGTGTACAGATCCGAACTCCGATAGAGTCCAATGTAGGTGCTGTCCTGATGGTCACCTATTTTTAATACATAATAAATAAAAGTAAGGAAAACAGGAAAAAAACGTTACCGGAATTCTTGCAGGGTTGTCCGTATTGTGCTTCCGCCGACGCCCATGGTATCTTGAGCGCGTAGTGATGTATGCGTGGTGTAAATCCTGCCGATATAGTGGCTGGCTGGCGGAAGCCGGACTGCTATTTTCGTTCCGAGAGTGGTCGAACTTCGGAGGGAAACTGTTTCTGGCCCCTGGTGTTCGGCTGGTGTCGTGGAATTGACACGTCAGATGTCCTAGGTGTAAGGACTTAGTCGTGAGGCCAGCGCATCTATGTAGTAGCTTGAGAGGGGTTGATTGGGATAAGAGACGCAGGGCGGATCAACGCACAAGACAAGGGTTTAGACAGCTTCGGGCCCCGGGAAACATCATCCGGTAATAACCCTACGTGCTGTTTGAGGCTAGGTCTCATTATGCTCATGAGAGAATCGCCGGTAAGCCGGCTCTTTGTGTCTAGCCCTAGATATTGTTTCTTGTTGCCTGTCCCTCTTTGGGGTGCCCTGCCCCTCCTTATATAAGTTAGAGGGGCGGGTTACATGTGGAGTCCTAGTAGGACTAGGACTAGTCTATCTTCTCTTACAAGTTAATTACAAGTCCGGGTCTTGCTTCCTCGTAAAGGAAATATTTGTCATCCCTTCCTTCTTAAGCCGGCCCACCATAACATGAGCCGGCCTTCTGGGCCTTGGGCCTAGTCTTCTATCTGACCCGCCCGCCGGGTTACTAATGAGTCGCCAAGATCAGGCAGGTTATCTGTGAATCGCCAAGCTCCGGGCGGGTCACCAGTGAGTCGCCAATTCCAGCCGGGTCATACCACGGGATATATCCCCGACATTAGCCCCCAGTTTAATTTGGATTTATCCATGTTAAACTGATACTGTAAAATAAACACAAGAACAAACTTGATAGGTTGTGCTCCGTGTTAAATTTTGTAAGCCGGCACCTGATCATCTTTAAATCCTTGTCATTTCTTTCTTGATACATGCCCATGAATTCATAGAAAATCTCCTTTAATAGATATGTTCAAACTTTGTGAATGCAAAAAATCCAGATACTTCCTTTGAGAAATCCGGGTCAATAGGCCAGCTTCAGAGTCAATTTGCTGGCATTGGTCTCTTGTAGAGAAATATTGTAAGAAACAATCCACTTGAATCGGCTTTCAATGCTCTGACTTGACAAAAATATTGGTCTTCAAATATTCAACTTATATTCATCCGGCTTAAAGATATAAAACTTGCCGGTTTATGAGTACCAAAATTGCCGGGTTATAAATAGATGATGCCAAGTCATAATTGTCGCCGACGCTGGTTTATGATTGTTAATGACGCCGGTTTACAGACACAGGGTCATAATGATTGGTGACACCGGATCAATCTGGTTTTGCTCAAAACAGAGAAATTGAAGATATTTCTTTGATAATAATATAATACCTATAGCCCCCAAGTCTTGAGCAGAACAAAGCGATGGCTTAAGACTTGCTTCAATATGAATACTGCCACTTTGAAGAAATCCATGTTGTTCATCTCAATCACTAGTACAAACTGAATATTCCATATTATATAGCCCCCAAGTGCCGGGTTGTCATGCTTGCAGCAACCTGGGACTTGTAATTGCCTAATTCTCAAAAACTTCAACCAGTGTAGCCCCCAAGGGCCGGGTCATTATGCAATAATGAGCAGGGACTTTATAAATATGATCATGTAAATTTGAACAGCAATGTGTAGCCCCCAAGGGCCGGCTTAGTAAGATAATACTGAGCTGGGACTTTTCATTGAAAATAATCATATGATGTAACCCTCACCATGGGGCTTGAACCCACGTCCACAAGGTTAAGAGCTTTGTGCTTTACCAACTAAACAGTGGATCCTTCAATATAATGGATTAAGACTTATGTACCTTGAATTGTTGACAGGAGCAATTGGTAGCCCCCAAGGGCCGGTTTATCATAATATGATGAGTCGGGTCTTCAACAAGGCCAATAAAAAGTAATCTTGCATTAGCCCCCAAGTGCCATGGTGCATGCTGGCAGTGACATGGGACTTGCACATTTGATGTAATCTCAATTTGAATAATGTAGTCCCCAAGTGCCGGGTCGTAAGCCTGTAGCGACTCGGGACTATTCTTTCTATTGTAGAATAAATCAAAATAATAGCCATTGCGCCAAAGTGACTTTGAATACCTCATCTGCTGATAGGCCAATCCGGAGTTTAAATACCCGGCGGCTCTTGGCCGATGCCGATTTAATACGCCTCCATTGTAAGCCGGAATTTGTACAACCCGGCGGCTTATAGCCTTTGAGAAAATCAAGAATTGATAACCCTTTTGAGACACCAATTTCCATCTATGATGGGCTTGAATTTAATCATTTATGTAAGTCATAACTCTGTAAATCCTGCAAAGTTTAAACAACATATGCCCTGGCGACTTAACGTCAAAAACCATGGTGGGTAACCACCCAAATGTAGTCTTATCCTGCACGCAAGTAGATCACAAGAACCCTTGGCGGTTTACCGCAGGGCGGGTCATAATATCTCACATATAACCACTGTGATATTGAATTCGTACTGCTGGTTTACATGACCTGTGCAGTAAGGGTGATAACCCAATCCTTAGAAGCCAATACTTCCAAATATATGATGATTGTCATAAGCCGGCGACTTATCATCGAAAATCAAGCCGGGTTTAAATAGAAACCACTCATATACACTTTACATATGAAAAAGAGCTTCAAATAAAATCCAAAAATTGTTTGCAAAAAGAGATTTCAACAATTTTGAGGCTTCTGATTCGAATACGATCAGAAAACCGTCCCAAAGGGGTTAAGCTAAGATTCGAATACGATCATATAGCCCCCAGTGGCTTTGGCGTTGCCGATCAAGAGGGTACCGACAGCTATGTTCTCTTTGGTTCGAATACGACCTATGTTTGAACAGGAAGCCCCCAAATGACCTTAAGAGTTGTTTAACGATGCTGATTCGAATACGATCCACGTCGGTTCTCAAAAGGGGTTGAGCTATGATTCGAATACGATCAAGAAACCCCCTAGTGAGCTCGGCAGTGTGCCAATCAAAAGGGTATCGACAGCTATGTTCTCTTTGGTTCGAATACGACCTATGTTTGAACAGGAAGCCCCCTAGTGATCATGAGAATATTTAACGACTCTGATTTGAATACGATCAGGGTCACACACCAAAAGGGTTAAACTAAATTCGAATACGATTAGCTCCTAATGGCCATTAAAGCAGGGTACCCATATTTGAGTTGTGCTTTGTAACAGACTCTCTTTGGTCCCTTTAATTTTTCCTAAGAACTCAAGCTTTGCGAGAGATAACTTCTTTTTGAACCGGAAATTTGTAAACCGGATATTGAGAGCTCCAAAGCTTTGTAAGATATAAATTTACCTTGAGCCGGATGTTTGAACCGGATTTGAGAGCTTCAAAACTTTGCGGGAGAGAGATATCTCTTGACCCGGATTTTAAACCGGAATATTTATTTTGAACCGGCAATTTTCTGATGGCCTTTAAATTTTCATCAATATGGTAGTAGCCTCCAGAACCGGTTATCATTCCCTCCAACGACCCGGGGTTCCCGAGTCATGTCACTGTAGCCCCCGAGTCTCAAGATGACTCGAGGAGTCGGCTTGAGATTCTCCATATTTAACCGTGATATAAACCGGCATAACTTGTATATCATTGGTATTGATAACACGATGTGAACCCATAGAAGGTTGAAGCGACTGCGGCGGGTTATAAATGATCCCATATGAGTCGTGTCAACAACTCGGCCAATGGCTCCTTCCAACTAGTTGTTCGAAGTTACCCAAATTGTAGTTGCGCGACTCGTGCGCCTGCTCATTGAACCATCCAGTGCAGACGACGGCTGATAATATATGATAATTTGCCTCCAGTTTGTTGGAAGAAAACCGGGCTTCCCAAGTAGTGACTTGCTCATAATCAATAAACAACTCATCCAGACAAGTGCGGCCTGGTGTGTTGATGTAGATCAGGCCGCGAGAGACGGACGGTAAGGACGACCGTAACATCAGAGGCGGCACAGACAGATGAGTCGGCCGTGGCATTGTAAACCGGTGCGGATGGGTGAGTTGTCCTCCTTGTTGTAAGCCGGCGTGGTCGCGAGAGACGGCCACGGCGTGGTAAGCCGGCGCGGTCGCGAGAGACGGCCACGGCGTTGTAAGCCGGTGCGAGGGTCCGTTGAATAACGAAGACCACCTATGCCAAAAGATGTTGGCGTGCCTCCATCTCCGCAGTATAATATCACTGATGTGTTTAGGCCGAAAATAACCTGCCATGAAGTTGATGATCACTAGGTGAAACTGGAATCCTTCACGGGTGAACCGGCCGCGGGAGCAGACAGATGAGCCGCCCACGGCGTTGTAAGCCGGCACGGACAGGGAGAGTCGGCAGCGTCGTTGTAAGCCGGCGCAGTCGGGCGAGTTAATCACTAGCGCGGTAAGCCGCGTGGACGGGAGGGTCGGCTGGCGTGTTGATGTAGACCAGACCGCAGAGGCGGCGGCTTACACGCGTGTCCGTGAAGTTGCGTGACACAGACGAACGCCAGTAAAAATGATGCTGGCGCATGCTCCATATCCGTGGTATATCAACACTTTTGTAATGAATAATTTACCTGCGTATAACAATACTATTGGGCAGAGTGGTTGTTTTTATAAAAAATAAACAAGTACTGATAAAAAGTAAACTGAATGGATATCACCTGATGTGCCTTTTGGATAAAGTGACTGCATAGCAATCCGACCAAATGATGGCCTTCACATCCGAATAAATAACCATGCATCCATCTGGTTTTTAAGTAAGCCACGCTCCTCAATGCATTGAACTTGGGTGTCCCTGTCAACTTGTCTTTTATGTAGACAACACTTCAACGAGTGCTACTTCGTAACTGATCCTTAGCAACTCGCCACGCCATACAAACAGTCAATAGCTCGGCGCGGCACAGAGCCAGCGACGCCCAAGGCAGTAGCAACACCAGCAAAGGGAACGGCGGGAGACGCTCGTCGGTACTCATCGGAAGCGGTAACAGCAGCCAAGGCGATTTTACGTAGGGGCGGCTTAGCAACTTGGAGTTGAGGCCCAGTGCTGGCTGTTTAACGACGCCGGCGAGTGAAGACGACCGGGTGGCAGTAGTAATCGGTCACGGAGGAGCAGCGGCTCGACGGAAAAGGCGACCATGCACTCGTGCTGTTGCATGACGGTATTTAAAGAATTTCTGAGCGTACTGTTCTCCCTCAAACATACTATGACTTTAGCGGCAATTTTGACAGAACCATAGACAATAATCATCAACCCGGCCGGCTGCAGACTTCTTGTTGACCTCGGCAACTCGGATAAAAAAAATCATCTAAGAAACTCCAATTTTCTTCACACAAAATATCTTAATAGAAATCCACACATGTACACGTGGACATATATCTTTTTTTTCTTTTGCTTGATCGCTTTGCACTTGAACTAGCAGCAGAGTAGTACTATAATAATATTTCCTGATCCCCAAACGAGAGCAGTTTTCCATCAAACCTCAGGAGCCCCGCCATGCAATGATTGTTTCTTCACTCCTTGGATTTCTGCAGCCGGTTTAAACCATCATTACCAGCCTTGCTCCGTACTGATGTAGACGTGAAGAGGAGCAGCAATCTGAATCGGATCCATACATGTATTGGTGACGTCGAATCAGATTCCTGTCCGGTCTCATCTGCAGCTGAAAAAACGATCTTTGCTCGAATTCAACGGGTCGCCCTGCAACGCGTGAGGCGCCGCATGCAAACCCTAAAATCTCCACGAATCTCATATCTGCCAGTTCCAAAAATCTTTAACCATAATCCTGACCTCCCAGCGATAAATTTGCCGGCTCTGTCCACGGTCGTCCGGCGGGTCACGCGGTCGTTCCATGCTAATCTCCATTACTCATGTCAGCCGCCCTGGACGCGTTCTACCCCACGCATAGTTTTGGCGAAAAATCAATCCGGTCTTGACAGATCGTCCGGTCACAGCGGCGCGCACCATGCAACCCTAAATTTTTTTTTCAACTCAAATCCTGTACTCCCGGATCCAAAGCAAATCTTGTGTGATTGTCTCGTGCCGGCTCTTCTTCAACCGGCCAATCGTGAGTTTCTCAATCCTTGAGAGTGCGCCCTCCAAGAACTCAACACCACCGTGTGCGAGCCCCACGGTGGGCGCCAACTGTCGTGGAATTGACACGTCAGATGTCCTAGGTGTAAGGACTTAGTCGTGAGGCCAGCGCATCTATGTAGTAGCTTGAGAGGGGTTGATTGGGATAAGAGACGCAGGGCGGATCAACGCACAAGACAAGGGTTTAGACAGCTTCGGGCCCCGGGAAACATCATCCGGTAATAACCCTACGTGTTGTTTGAGGCTAGGTCTCATTATGCTCATGAGAGAATCGTCGGTAAGCCGGCTCTTTGTGTCTAGCCCTAGATATTGTTTCTTGTTGCCTGTCCCTCTTTGGGGTGCCCTGCCCCTCCTTATATAAGTTAGAGGGGCGGGTTACATGTGGAGTCCTAGTAGGACTAGGACTAGTCTATCTTCTCTTACAAGTTAATTACAAGTCCAGGTCTTGCTTCCTCGTAAAGGAAATATTCGTCATCCCTTCCTTCTTAAGCCGGCCCACCATAACATGAGCCGGCCTTCTGGGCCTTGGGCCTAGTCTTCTATCTGACCCGCCCGCCGGGTTACTAATGAGTCGCCAAGATCAGGCAGGTTATCTGTGAATCGCCAAGCTCCGGGCGGGTCACCAGTGAGTCGCCAATTCCAGCCGGGTCATACCGCGGGATATATCCCCGACAGCTGGCGAGCCGCTCCGTCGTTTTTATCGCCTGGTGGCCTCCTCCCCTCGTGTGTGGCATTAAGCTTGCCTGCCTGCTTGAAGACCCAACAGTTTCTGTTGGTGTGATTAGCTGGCTTATCAGGATGGCCGTGAATCTGACAAGATCGGTCCAATATCCTGTCGAGGATGGATGGTCCATCCTGGTTTGCCTTAAATGGCTTCTTCCGTTGACTGGGTTTCGGATTGTAAAATCCGGCGGTGACCGCTGTGTCGCGTAATCTTTCATGACTGTTGCGACTGTTGTGTTCGGTTCGTCGTGGCTTGCCATTGCCGTCTCGGATTTCGGAAGTGTCCGGGTCACTGGCGTTGTTGCTTTTATGAGCGAGCCAGTTATCTTCTCCCGCGCAAAAGTGGGTCATTAGAGCGGTAAGGGTTGTCATGGATTTGGGTCCTTCCTGGCCGAGGTGACGCACTAGCCATTCATCCCGGGCGCTATGTTTGAAGGCCGCGAGGGCTTCTGCGTCCGGACAGTCGACAATTTGGTTCTTTTTGAATAAGAACCTAGTCCAGAGCTCCCTGGCTGACTCGCCGGGCTCCTGGACAATATGACTTAGGTCATCGGCATCTGGTGGCCGGACATATGTTCCTTGGAAGTTGTCTTGAAAGGCCTCTTCCAAATCTTCCCAGTTGCCAATGGAATTTTCTGGCAGACTGTTTAGCCAGTACCGAGTTGGCCCTTTAAGCTTGAGAGGTAGGTATTTAATGGCATGAAGGTCGTCTCCGCGGGCCATGTGAATGTGGAGGAGGTAATCCTCAATCCATACCGCGGGATCTGTTGTTCCGTCGTATGATTCGATGTTGATGGGTTTAAACCCGTCTGGGAATTCATGCTCCATTACCTCGTCAGTGAAGCAGAGAGGGTGTGCGGCTCCTCTATGTTGGTCCACACTGTGAAGCACCTCCGGCGGACTCCGCTTACGGTTTTTGGACCGAGCATGGTCGGGTCTGTTGTGACCAAATAAGTAATCGTCATTACTGGTCGGGGCATGTCCCTGCAATCTGGGTGCCGATTTTGTGTGCCCTGTTCTAGCTTCCAGGTCTTGTTGGATGTCGCGAGTGTTCCCTCGAGCTGCTTTATTCTTGCTTGGACGGCCGGATGGGTTGGTGTGGTGCTCTGCTTGGGCTGCTGCTTTGTCCGGACCGGACTGTGGTCGGCCTACCTCATTATTCGATGGTTGTGTGGGCTCCAACACCGTGCCATCGTATTGAGGGAGCCACCTATACTGGGGTGACTTTTGTCTGGGCCACTAAGGCTGTATTCTTCAGCGGCCAGGACCTCGGTCCATCTATCATTGAGCAAATCTTGGCTCACTTGAAGCTGCAGCTGCTTCTTCCTTAGGCTCCCTTTGGTTTATATAGACACCGGAGGGATCTAGGGTTTACATAGAGTCGGTTACATAGGAAGGAATCTTCATAGTTGATCGCCAAGCTTGCCTTCCACGCCAAGGAGAGTCCAATCCGGACACGGGTATAGTCTTCGGCCTTCATATCTTCACAGCCCATCAGTCTGGCCCACGGATAACAGGCCGGACGCCCGAGGACCCCTTAGTCCAGGACTCCCTCGGTTATAGGCTCCCTTTTCAAAGATTATTTATTTGAAAGACCCAGCTCATTTCAAGAAGATGAGCTAGCCCTTGGGGACTACTTGATGTCTATTAACAAGATCTATATTTGAAGATCCGGCTTATCATTAACATGATAACCCGGCTCTTGGGGGCTACACAAGGGTATATGGTATGGAAGCAGACTGATCATACCTCATATTTTCTCTTCATCATATTAACCATACTAGCATCCATGTCTCGACTTGTGGAGAGGCGTCTCAGATAGCCTGCGTGCAGTTCATCTGCGTTGAAGTCCTCATAGCTTGGCAGTTCAAGTTTGGACTTCCCCTTCTCAGACAAGGGCGCCTCATCTTTAGCGGTGAGCTTTGTCGACACATTGGAGATTTATTGAGGTTTATAAGTGTTGGGGATATGACTATTGGGTATAACCCGCCCAGAAGGGGCCGGGTCATACCACTGGTGACTTAAAAGATGAAGACGGAGGGTCATGAAGCAAGCCTATTGAAGGCCCAAGACCCAGAGGCGACTTGAGGCCCAAGAGGATGAACCGCCATATGTTTAACTTGTACTGTAAGGCAAACTTAGTTAGTCACCGAGCCGGACACGATGTGTATGAGCCGGCCGGGACTCTGTAAGCCGCCGGGCATCAACCTGTGTATATAAACGGGTGACCCGGCGGCGAGTTAAGACAGGAAACAACAAGTCGGGAACTAGGTCAAGTGTATTCGCTCCCTGGTAATCGAAACCCAAGCAATACAATCTAAAGCAGGAATGGGCTTTTACCTCGTTGAGGGGCCGAACCTGGGTAAACTCTCTGTGTCCTTTGTCCCATTTAACCCCTTCAAGCTAACCTAGTTGCGATGGCTCCACACCTAAGTCCTTTTGCTAGGGCATCTGCCGTGTTAAGTCCATGACAGTTGGTGCCCACCATGGGCCAGCACACGCTGGTGTCGAGTTCTTGAAGGGCAACTTCGCAGGGATCAAGGGATACGTCGTGGGCCAGATGACCAAGAGTTGTCGCGGCAAGCTCTACATCGACGACGCTGGCTGGGGCCCCGAGGCCGGCTCAATTGAGTACGGGTACCGGGTCCCCTTCGGCGGAATCCACGTCTTCATCGGCAAGATCGGTGAGTCGGGCCCTGAGCCGGACACCTGCACCGACATCGTCGAGACAGCTCAGCGTGCACGACGCGCCAAGGTTCAACCCGCAGTGAAGCATGCTTTCGTGGGTTTTATTCAAGGAGTGGATCTTGAGGAAGGATCTGTGTCCGGCGGAGAGACGACCATCTACTCTGGTGATGAGTCCTCAACCGGCGAGACCGATTCCATTTATCAACTGCAAGATGGTGGGCTTGGGGGTTGTTCCGATGGCGACAGTATTCCGAACCCCTATGAGCCGCCGAGCCGGGTTGCCATTTTCACGGCTGGCACACAACCAATGCTTAATTCAACAACTGTTGCTGCTATGACTTCCAGTTCAACGACTGCGGCGACGGCCGGAGGGAGCGGTTCTGCGCGCCCGCCGGCTCAGGTTCTGACCGGGCTTTTGGATGCTTTGGCTACTTTAATGGGGGCAGAGATAACCCCAGAGACTCAAGAACAGCATAAGGTGGATGTTGCAAAACTGCGAGATGAGATAGCTCAAGCTAAGGAAGAACTTGCTACTGAGAACGCTAGGATGGCGACAGAGCGAGCCGCCTTGGATGCGCAATCACAGCGGATACAGGCAGAGTCGTTCTGGCTCACCTTGGATCAGAATGCTTCTAATGTTGTTATGAGGAGAAGGCATCAGACCCGTCTACCCACAGAGTATGAGGCTAGGAACCTTTTCAACACGCCTGGAGCAGGGCCAAGCAATCCACCTAAGGTAAACCGGGCTGCTGAGGCGCCTGGGACCGGAACGGTGGCTCAACCATGTGTTGCAGACCCACCTCATTTGAATTTGACTCCGCCTCAGCGCGTTTCGACACCGCCGGGTCATTATTCTAACCCTCTGGACAATATGATAGTTGCGGCTATGTGATTGGCGACTCTCCCTATTGAAAATGAGTCTCTAGCTGCGATGGAAATACGGAGGGCCAGAGAGCTTCTTCAGACGGTCGTTGCTCAACAGGCGGCTTATTCATACAACCATGATCGGATTCATTCAACCCTGCTTCCAAGCCGGAGTTATAGCAGGCATATTGATTCGCCAGCAGTCTCAAGCAGTGAGCAGCACCATAACCAGCCCCGTAGGCTTGACCCGCCGCGTGCTGGTAATGATGCTCGGGCTTTGGTGGATCAGGGCAGGGCACGTCGAGAGGCTGAGCTGGCGGCTCAACAACAGTCTTCGGTTTACCCAGCGGCGTTTGTGGAGGCGGGAGTGACCTCTAGAACCCTTGGTGTACCATGTTTAGTACCGGCTCTACGTAACGAGTGCTTGCCTAAGGATTTCAAAGGCCCCCGCAAGGTGCCTAATTACACGGCAGATCAGCCCCAGAGGCTTGGATCAAGAGTTATGAGATGGCTATGGAGATGTTGGACGTCAGTGATGTTGCATGTGCTAAATACTTCACCATGATGTTGGATGGGCCGGCACGTACTTGGCTAAAGGGATTGCCCGCTAATTCTATTAGGTCGTGGGCTAAATTGAAAACACATTTTATCAAGAATTTCAAAGACACGTGCAAGCAGCCTATGTCAATACTGGATTTAGACTCTTGTGTCCAGGGGGAGGGAGAGTCGATAACCAATTGGGTGCGCCGGATCTCCGCCGCTATACACTCGTCAGACAGCATCAATGCCGGTTCAGCCGTCCTAATGTTGGAAAAGAATTGTCGTTTTCTTCCCCTTAAACAGAAGCCGGGGCAGCTTAAGCGCCACTACAATGATATGGGAGAGCTCATGGCGGATCTTGTCAAATATGTTGATGTTGATAGTACTAAGGACCCTGGTTCTGATGAGGAGAAGACTGGCAAGGGGAAGAAGAGTGGCAATGCAAAGGGACAGCAGCACAACACGGCGGGTCAAGGTAACAATGGTATGCGCAAACAAATAGACGGCGGTTCAGACTTTGTGGCCAATACCAACACACAGGCTAACAATCAGCGTCGTAAGGGGACATCGTCAGTGCCCCGATTTGGCGAGCCAAAATTCAACCTTGAGGCTATGATGAATCAGCCTTGCCCGAAGCACAGTACGCAAGAAAAGCCGGCCGGTCATCTATGGAAGGATTGCTTCATCATGAGGGAGTACAGAAATTCCAGTTTTTTCCAGAATAATCATGGTCTGAATGGCGGCTCAGGATCCGGCTCTCACGGACCTGGCTTTGGGAATGGTGGCTCAAGCTCTAGTTTTCAGGGCCAAGGCAATCAAGGTGGTTTTAATCAGCAATCCGGTCAAGGAAATCAACAGCAACAGCCCGGCTATCAGAGTAATCCGAAGCAGCTGAATAGTGGTCAATATCATGTATTTACCACGAGTTTGTGCAAACGAGATCAGAAAGTTCATAAGCGGGCAGTGAATTCAGTTGAGCCGGCGATCCCTCGATATTTGCGGTGGTCTGAGCAGCCTATCATTTGGAGTTGAGAGGATCACCCGCCCCGGGTTGATAATCCAGGTTAGTTGGCATTGGTGGTTGCCCCTCGGGTGGGAGGATACAAGCTTACAAAGGTGCTTATGGATGGAGGCAGTAGTATCAATATCCTTTACTATGATACTTTTCGCCGTATGAATTTGACTGACAAAGATCTTAAGTCGTCTTCTACTGTTTTTCATGGGGTGGTGCCTGGTAAGTCGGCATATCCGGTGGGTAGGATAACCTTGGAAGTGGCTTTCGGCAATGATCATGACTCCCGAGCTGAAAATTTTTCCTTTGAGGTGGTCAAGATCAAAAGTCCTTATCACGCTCTGTTTGGACGGCCGGCTTATGCCAAATTTATGGCACGGCCTTGTTATGTTTATTTGCAGCTTAAAATGCCGGGTCATAAAGGCACCATCACGGTGCACGGCGATAGGAAGATAGCTCTGGACTGTGAAGAAGGCGATGCTGCTTATGCTGAGTTTGTTTCTGCAATAGAGGAGTTGAAGTTTTACAAAGATAATGTTGACCCGGCAGATATGACAACTTTGAAGAAGCCAACTACAGAGCATGACCCCTTGTTGAAGTTTAAGTCGGCAGATGACACTAAGCTGGTTGATTTTGTTCCTGGCGATTCATCCAAGCAGTTCAGTATCAGTGCTAATATGGATTCAAAATAGGAAAGCGCGCTCATCGAGTTCATCCATGAGAACCGGGACATCTTTGCATGGAGACCTTCAGACATGCCAGGTGTACCGAGGGAACTCGCTGAGCACACTCTCAATGTGGATCCAAAGTTTAAACCGCTCAAGCAATTCCTTTGTCGTTTTAATGAAGAGAGGCGTAAGGCCATTGGTGAAGAAGTGGCCCGGCTCTTGGTGGCTGGGTTCATCATTGAAGTTTTTCATCCCGAATGGTTGGCTAACCCAGTGCTGGTACTGAAGAAAAATGGCACCTGGCGTATGTGTGTGGATTATACAGATCTTAATAAGGCTTGTCCGGCTGACCCTTTTGCTCTCCCTCGTATTGATCAGATCATTGATGCTACGGCGGGTTGTGAGTGTTTGAGTTTTCTGGATGCTTATTCTGGTTATCATCGGATCAAGATGGCAGTTAAGGACTAGGAGAAGACAGCTTTCATCACTCCCTTTGGAGCCTTCTGCTATGTGTCTATGCCTTTTGGGCTTAAGAGTGCCCACGCGACTTATCAGCGGTGCGTTCAGAATTGCCTCCATGACCAAATTGGACGCAATGTTCATGCTTATGTGGATGATATTGTTGTGAAATCCAGAAAGAAGGAAACCTTGATAGATGATTTGAAAGAGACCTTTGACAATCTCCAGGTCTACAAGATGATGCTTAACCCGGCCAAGTGTGTCTTTGGTGTGCCAGCAGGCAAGCTCTTGGGTTTTCTGGTTTCTGAGAGAGGTATTGAAGCTAACCCGAAGAAAATCAAGGCTATCACTTCTTTGGCCAAGCCGGCATGTATTAATGACGTCCAGCGCCTGGCGGGTCGTATTGCGGCCTTAAGCTGGTTTATAAGCTGTTTGGGCGAAAAAGCTATCCCTCTGTATCAGATGATGAAGAAGACAGATCACTTTGTCTGGAGTGATGCTGCCAATCAGGCGTTGAAACAGCAGTTGGCTGAGCCGCCAATCCTTGCAGCTCCTATTGACAAGGAGCCCTTACTATTATATGTGGCTGCTAATAGCAGAGCCATCAGTGTGGCAATTGTTGTGGAAAGGAAGGAATCAGGAAAGGAATATCCGGTTCAGCGGCCGGTTTATTATGTCAGTGAGGTGCTCATTGAATCTAAGCAGAGATACCCACATTGGCAGAAGCTGGTTTATGGGGTGTTCATGGCTAGTCGTAAATTGAAGCAGTATTTCTTTGGTCATCCCGTCACTGTGGTCAGTTCTGCTCCCTTAGGGGATATCATTCAAAACAGAGAAGCCACAGGTCGGATAGCCAAGTGGGCCATTGAGCTTGGACCCCATGATTTGAAGTATATGCCTCGGACAGCTATCAAATCTCAAGCACTTGTGGACTTCATCAATGACTGGACAGAATTGCAGACGCCTGAGGAGAAGCCGGATAGCACATATTGGACTACTCACTTTGATGGATCCAGGCAGTTGGAAGGCTCCGGGGCTGGAGTTATTTTGACTTCCCCACGAGGTGATAAATTTTGCTATGTCTTAAGGTTGACGTTCCCTTGTACTAACAATACAGCTGAGTATGAAGCCTTGCTCCATGGTATTCGGATGGCTAAAGAGATGAATCTAAGCCGGGTGAGGTGTTTTGGTGACTCGGATTTGGTGGATCAGCAAGTTTCACGAACTTGGGATTCCAAAGATCCACTCATGGTGGCTTATCACCGAGAGGTTGATGTTATTGCTGGTCATTTCAAGGGTTATCAAGTGGAGCATGTTGATCACAGGAAAAATGAGGTTGCTGATGCTTTAAGCCGGCTAGGGTCCCAGCGTAAGCCGGTCCCACCTAATATTTTCCTTGACATTTTGCATATCCTTCGGTTAAATTGCCTATGGAGGAAGATCTTGCTATTCCTGACCCAGAGGCACGGTTGGTGGCGGCTCTTCATGCTATTCCTGATTGGACAGTTCCATATTTGTCTTATATGACCCTGGGTGAGTTACCTGAAGATGAAACTTTGGCCAGTTCAATGGACAGTTGCACCGATGCAGTGTCACAGGGGTGTTTCAACGTTGTGTTTCTCCTGAGGAGGGCCGTGAGATTCTACGAGAGATTCATGAAGGAGACTGTGGTCACCATACCGGCTCTAAGTCTCTAGTGGCTAAGGATTTTCTTCATGGGTTCTATTGGCTCACGGCTCATGCTAATGCGGAGGATTTAGTTAGCAAGTGTGATGGTTGTCAGAAATTTGCAAGACGAGCTCATGTGTCGGCTCAAGAATTGAGGATGATTCCCATTACTTGGTTGTTTGCAGTCTGGGGGCTGGATATGGTTGGACCTTTTAAAAGGTCCAAGGACAAAAAGACTCACCTACTGGTGGTTGTTGACAAGTTTACAAAGTGGGTTGAAGCTAAGCCGATCAGCAAATGTGATGCAGCGACGGTGGTTCAATTCATTAAAAAGGCGATCTTTTGTTTTGGATACCCTCATAGTATCATCACTGATAATGGTACTAACCTGTCTAAGGGTGCAATTAAAGAATTCTGTCAACAAGAGCATATCCGCCTTGATGTTTCATCTGTGGCTCACCCCTAGTCCAATGGTCAAGATGAAAGAGCCAATCAAGAAATCTTTAGAGGTATAAAACCCCGGCTTATGGTCCCTTTGCAGAGGACGCCGGGTTGTTGGGTTGAGGAGTTGCCTTCAGTGCTATGGAGTATCAATACAACCACCAACAGATCTACGGGTTACACACCTTTCTTCATGGTTTACGGAGCAGAGGCGGTTCTCCCTAGTGACATCCATCATGACTCGCCCCGTGTGGCGGCTTATGTTGAAGCTGATAATGAGAAAGCACGTCAGGATGCTCTTGATCTTCTGGATGAGGAGCATGACCTTGCAGCGGCTCATTCAGCGATTTACCAGCAAGATCTGCATCGTTATCTGATAGCCCACAAGTATAGGGGATCACAACAGTTTTCGAGGGTAGAGTATTCAACCCAAATTTATTGATTCGACACAAGGGGAGCCAAAGAATATTCTCAAGTATTAGCAGTTGAGTTGACAATTCAATCACAATTGGAAAGCTTAATATCTACAGCAAAGTATTTAGTAGCAAAGTAGTATGGAAGTAACGGTAACGGTGGCAAAAGTAACAGTAGCAATTTTTTAGTAATTGTAACAGTGGCAACAGAAAAGCAACTAAGCAAAGATCAATATGTGAAAAGCTCGTAGGCATTGGATCAGTGATGGATAATTATGTCGGATGTGATTCATCATGTAACAATTATAACATAGGGTGACACAGAACTAGCTCCAGTTCATCAATGTAATGTAGGCATGTATTCCGAATATAGTCACACGTGCTTATGGAAAAGAACTTGCATGAAATATTTTGTCCTACCCTCCCGTGGCAGCGGGGTCCTATTGGAAACTAAGGGATATTAAGGCCTCCTTTTAATAGACTACCGGACAAAGCATTAACACTTAGTGAATACATGAACTCCTCAAACTACGGTCATCACCGGGAGTGGTCCCGATTATTGTCACTTTGGGGTTGCCGGATCATAACACATAGTAGGTGACTATTGACTTGCAAGATAGGATCAAGAACTTACATATATTCATGAAAACATAATAGGTTTAGATCTGAAATCATGGCACTCGGGCCCTAGTGACAAGCATTAAGCATAGCAAAGTCATAGCAACATCAATCTTAGAACATAATGGATACTAGGGATCAAACCCTAACAAAACTAACTCGATTATATGGTAAATCTCATCCAACCCATCACCGTCCAGCAAGCCTACGATGGAATTACTCACGCACGGCGGTGAGCATCATGAAATTGGTGATGGAGGAGCGACGGATTCCCCTCTCCGGAGCCCCGAACGGACTCCAGATCAGCCCAACCGAGAGAGTTTAGGGCTTGGCGGCGCCTCCGTATCGTAAAACGCGATGAATCCTTCTCTCTGATTTTTTTGTCCCTGAACGTGAATATATGGAGTTGGAGTTGACGTCGGTGGAGCTCCAGGGGGCCCACGAGGCAGGAGGCGCGCCCCCCACCCTCGTGGACAGGGTGTGGGCCCCCTAGTCTTGATTCTTTCGCCAATATTTTTTATTAATTCCAAAAATAATCTCCGTGAAGTTTCAGGTCATTCCGAGAACTTCTATTTCTGCACAAAAATAACACCATGGCAATTCTACTGAAAACAGCGTCAGTCCGGGTTAGTTCCATTCAAATCATGGCACTCGGGCCCTAGTGACAAGCATTAAGCATAGCAAAGTCATAGCAACATCAATCTTAGAACATAATGGATACTAGGGATCAAACCCTAACAAAACTAACTCAATTACATGGTAAATCTCATCCAACCCATCACCGTCCAGCAAGCCTACGATGGAATTACTCACGCACGGCGGTGAGCATCATGAAATTGGTGATGGAGGATGGTTGATGATGACCACGGCGACGGATTCCCCTCTCCGGAGCCCCGAACGGACTCCAGATCAGCCCTCTCAAGAGAGTTTAGGGCTTGGCGGCGGCTCCATATCGTAAAACATGATGAATCCTTCTCTCTGGTTTTTTTTCTCCCCGGACGTGAATATATGGAGTTGGAGTTGACGTCGGTGGAGCTCCAGGGGGGCCACGAGGCAGGGGCGCGCCCCCACCCTCGTGGATAGGGTGGGGGGCCCCTGGTCTTGATTCTTTTGCCAGTATTTTATATTAATTCCAAAAATAATCTTCGTGAAGTTTCAGGTCATTCCGAGAACTTTTATTTCTGCACAAAAATAACACCATGGCAATTTTGCTGAAAACAGCGTCAGTCCGGGTTAGTTCCATTCAAATCATGCAAGTTAGAGTCCAAAACAAGGGCAAAAGTGTTTGGAAAAGTAGATACGATGGAGACGTATCATTATCATAGCTGTCGGGTTAAAACCTGGACCTTTCAAGAAGGCGACTTGGTGCTCCAGCTCATCCAGGATCAAACAGACGTGCACAAGTTATCCCCACCTCGGGAAGGGCCCTTTGTGGTCAGCAAAAACCTGAACAACGGGTCATACTACCTCATTGATGTTCGAGAGCACAAGGACTCACGCAAGTCTGAGGAGGAGACCCACTGGCCGTGGAACATTGCTCATCTTCGGCCTTATTACACCTGAGCCACCGGCTCTTATGATATACATACTTCTACCAATGTATATATTATGATTAGTATAATAAAGCTGGCATCCCTGATAATTCAGGGCCTCTGTCATTTCATTTCTGAGAATCTGAGTCTTTATTGTCAATCCATAAGGTCACTTGGGGGCTTTCTGCTCATTGAGCATAGCTATGACTACCCTCTTGATCCGACTTGTACGCCTTGTTACAAAACAACATGGGGGCTTCCTGCTCATTGAGCATAGCTTTGACTACCCTTTGATCCGGCTTATACGCCTGATTGCAAACAACTTGGGGTTTTTTGCCTAAGTTAAAAGGTTACAAAAGAGAACTTGTTACAATGAACAGTTCAAACATAGGTAACCTGCCTTGATGGCTTGTTAAAAATCACTTGGGGGCTTCCTGTTCAATGAACATAGCTTTATTTACCCTTTTGATTGGCCTGGACGCCAGGTGTATTCACAAAAATCCAGGTTATCCTGCCTTTGTATGCCTGCCACTCCGACCAGGTAATCCTGGAATGACTCGCCGAACTCTTGACAGTCAATCTTATAAAGACCCTGAACTTGTCAAAGTTAAAACGACGATTGGTCATGTGAGGCCCGGCTTACAGGTTTGAATAAAGGTTTAACTCAGTGGATGTGCGGCCCTTGAATAGCACTTGATATTGAGGTTTGGCAGCCTATGAAAAGCCTTGTTTTTTCTGGTTTGATTTTATTTGAACATTTTTTGGGTTCATCTTTTGTACCATATTGACATATGGTTTACAAAACGGTTCAGGCCATGTAGCCTTAATCTTTATAGCTCATATTTGAGCATATCTGAGGTTTTGATAAACCGGACTGGCTTTGGACAATAAGTCGCCAGTATATTTTGATTATGCACTTTGGGCGTTGTGCTCTAAGTCTTTGGGCTGATACCCTTGCTGCATATGGCGTTGTAAGCCGGCTGTGTGACTAAATTGCGCAGGTATGTTATTTACTTGTTATATGAATATGCGAGGTTTTGATAACCCACCCTGGTTATGGACTATATAGTCACCAGCGGAGTTTATATGGGACATTATGACCCGCCCTGGGGTAAACCGCTAGGGAACATGCTATCTGCTTGTGTGCAGGACATATGATAAACATGGTCTGCATAATTGATGATATTATAAGCTATGAAGCACCGATACGGCGATACGGGATACGGCAATTTCTAGAAACATCAATACGTCGATACGGTGAGTATATATAAATATAATTTATAAAATGATAAGTAATAAAGACAAAACATAATAGAACGTGTGAGATAAAATCAAAATACTTCCTCATTGGTTGCCTGATTTCCTCCATGCCTCTTTTCAAGTCCTAAATGATCATCGAGGTGCTCAACACATCATGGTGTATGCAAAATACAAAATACATCATATTAATATATACTTGTTCCAAACTTCCAAGTTCAAACAGGTTGCAATTCTGAATTATCAATGGCCATAGGCAAACAATGCAGAAGCACCAAGCAGCCAGCCAAGCATCGTCGACCTAACAAGAACAGGGAGCCAAGAATTATTGAAGAAGGAAAAACATGAATGGATAGATCAACAGTAGAGAGCAGCAGAGTCGCTGGATCTATCTTGCCTCGTTCTTGTTGGTGACTAGTGATGGTGCCCGAGAAGAATCTAGTCAACTGAGGCAGCAGCGTGGCAAGTCGAGGCGGCAGCTAGGCAATTCCAGGCGGCACCGGCGAGCGACTCCAGCAAGTCCAGCGGCGGCGGCTCAAAAGTGCAAGCAAACAAAAGACAGGCAGGGCAAATACTAGGGTTAGCCATGGGCCTTCTACTGGGCTCGACGTGTCGCTCCCGTATCGTAGACACTGCACAGGACGTATCAACGTTTTTTCTTTTCTTTTTAAATCGAAAAATAGGATACTTCGCCGATACCCGTATCATGGCCGTATCGTGCGTATCACCGTATCGGCGACGTTTGGTACGCCGATACACTAACTTCTGCCGTATCAGTGCTACGTAGATTATAAGCATAAGTAGCAGATCTTCGGCATCAGATCGGCGGGTCAAAAGCACTATGCAAATAAACATGCACGATGGCATGGCAGATCATTGTTTTCAAACTAGCCTATTACAAGGCGTCCTACGACCCAAAAGAATAAGTGTTTTAATATACACAGCATCCCATGTTGTGGATGATAAGCCGGCCCTTGCATCAGTCGTCTTGGTCTTGGCGGGTTGAGGCTTGAGGGTCATCCTGTGCCGGTTCTTCTTCCTCCTCTGTTGTCTGGAAGTTAGGCGATGACCAATCGATCCCGGTCAAAGCTTTGAAAACAGCTTCATCGTCTATAAGGGTTGACGGGTCAATGTCAGGAGCGAAGGTGTGCTTACGCATTGGCGGGATAAGATCCACAGCTTCATGAATCGGCGCCCTCACTTTGGAATTTTCAGCGTCATAAACCGGATGATACTTGGAGAGATATGTTTCTTCAGCCAATTTGCTTGCCCAAGGATGCATCTCCCTTGCTATTTTGGTGAAGTCATCAGCGCTGAAGGGAGACCCATCTTCTTTTAAGCTGGGGCAGCCGGTTGATATCTCTTTCGGGTCAAGTTCAGCTTGCCACGCTTTTGCCCGGCTCAAGGCGGTGATGGCGCCAGCTCTGGCGGCTGATCGCTTTAATTCCACAACCCTTTGTGGCAACACAGACAACTTCTCCAACACTTCCTTGATGAGGGAAGGTGCTGGCTTCTTATGCAAGGCAGCAGAAATAGCCCGTTGAGCGCCAGTGTACAGCTGCTCCACAAGGGTATATACAGCTTTCAGCCATATGCGCATATCATCACCCAGCTTGGAGCTTCTGGAGCCTGCATTACCAAAGATATTTATAAACCGATTCAATGGTTGATCAATATTGATGATGAAAGATTGAAGAACAAGGTTACTTACCAAAGATGGCCGCTGTCATGATGTTGATTTGATACTTTAAACCGGACAACTCATCAGTTACCGGCTTAAGGGCAGCTTCGGCATCTTCTGCTCTTTTTAATAGAGCTACCTTCTCGGTCTCCCAGCCGGTTCTCTCAGTGCTGAAATTCTTTTTCAGCTTCTCAATATTTTCTAAGGCAGTCTTCAGCCTGATTTGGCCTTTGAAGTCTCCGATTGCTGGTTTTCTATGTTTTGCCTCAGATCATTGACTTGGGATTCCTTCATGTTTAATTCAGCCTGCAACATGAGCAAGATAGGAGGCATTATGATCCTATTTGAAGTCCCAATCACAATACAAGTATTTTACTTGGCACTTGGGGGCTAATGCACATCGCTCTTTTTGAAGACAATTTTTTAATGATCCATCTTAGCCATGCTGATTAAACCGGCTCATGGGGGCTACATATT
This sequence comes from Aegilops tauschii subsp. strangulata, assembly GCF_002575655.3. Taxonomy (NCBI): domain Eukaryota; kingdom Viridiplantae; phylum Streptophyta; class Magnoliopsida; order Poales; family Poaceae; genus Aegilops; species Aegilops tauschii. The sequence goes on from NC_053040.3 coordinate 378,514,790, forward strand.
TGGATTTTGATCATAATTGTGGTGATAAGTCCCGGCTTAGCCATGCTGATTAAGCCGGCCCTTGAGGGCTACAGGTGCAAAATTGAGCGCTACTACTTGAAGTCCCGACTTAACTTGTCAGTTTAAGCCGACCCTTGGGAGCTACATATGTGAAATTAAGAGCTACATTTTGAAGTCCCGGATTTAGCTATGCAGCTTAAGTCGGCCCTTGGGGGCTACTTGTGTTGACTCTGCAGTTCTAACATGCTATGACATGGATATCAAGATAAACAAGGATATTTAAAGTCTACAGCATATTCAAGTTTATCATATCCAGTAGACTTGGCAGATGACAGGTTTATGTATTTGTGTGAGACAAGCTTTTGCTTACCTCAAAACGATCCTTCATGAGGTTAACCAAGCCGGCCTCAAAGTCACGGCTGGTGTGGAGGCGGTTCAAATAACCCGCATGAAGCTCCTAGGCATTGAATTGAGCATAGCTCTCCAGATCCAGTTTCCACTTGCCTTTGTCAGCAGCGGAGAATTCCTATTTGGCGCTGTGCTTCGACAAGACGGTGGGGTTACCTGCTGCTGTGTAAGCCATCCCAGTAACTATGACGTCTTCGGTTTCTTGAGCCGGCTGAGCAGGGCTGGGCGGTTTAGCGTTCTCCGGGTCAACATTCAAGGTCTCAATGGTGACATGGTGCTCTTCTGGTGGTGGATCATCCATGGCTGCTTCCAAAGTTTGATGCAAAGACTCAAACATTGTCTGCTTTTCCGGCTCAGCAACCTAGGGATCTTCAGCCGGTTTATTATCCTTCAGCTTCTTGCTGGGTTTGGCCATAGCACCGGAAGTAGAACACATGATGATATTAATATGACAATTGATTAAGTGCTGAAGCAAATAAAGTTAAATGTTCTTACCCAGGAATAGTCTTGAAAAGAGGAATCTGAGTCCCAGTTGAGTCACCAGAGGAAGAATGAGAGGTTCCCTGATAGTTTGAGTCAGAAGGGTTAAGAGGTTGTCGAATAAGACCCGCCTTTGGAAAAGCTAAGTCAGAAATTTGTGAAACCTCTGCTTGGCGCTTGCGAGGAGCCGGCGTGTTGGGTAAGCCGGAGGAAAGAATCCCACTGCCGCTGTTCCGGGTTGTGCGGCGAACTTCATGCTGCTGCTTCTTCAAAATAAAGTTGGGATCCAAGTAAGCTAAAGGGTGAGAAAACCTTGCTTTCCGGCTCGCTTGACGAACTTTCTGACTTGGCAGAGGTTCTGAGTTGGAGGAAAGGATAGTTACCTCTACACCATCTGCATGGCTACCCTCCGCGTCATCCTAATAGTAATCATTGTCAATAAGATGTACAAAAAATGAGCCAAGGGAGTCAAGTTCTACCTCCGACTCATCATCATCCAAGTTAAATGATTCAGAGGGGTTGGTCTTCTTCTTGGCAGGTTTTTTCTGAGCCTTATTCTTCGTCCGGGTCTTCTTTCCCGGTTTATCTTGCAACTTCCTATTCCAGAAAGGAGAGTCGGCCTGTGGAAGTTAAAGTGAGTGTAAGAAGGCAGTTTCAAATGAATAACTGAATAAACCGGAAATTGTTTCAAATGCTTACAGCTGGAGATTGGTTAAGGGTGCAAAAAGGATTTAAGCCGGCCTTGCTGCAATCTTCCAAGCTCTCATTCAGCAGAGTCTTGGTCATATTATTGATATCCTCATCAGTCAGCTCTATCTGACAATGGCGCTGACGGTCTTTGATGTTGCCAGTATATTCACACATTAAATTGGAGCGGCGGCTTAAGGGCAAAATTCTCCAGGCGACCCAGCATCGGACTAGGTCGATTCCAGTCAAACCATTAGCCATTAAGGCTCTGATCTTTGAAAAGATGGGCATGTATTTAGCCCGTTCTCCTATGCTAATCCGTTCTGGAAGAGGGTGCCTATTGCTAAGCCGGCTTTCACGGTAACCCGCCAGAGGGTTTTCACCTTCTGGAGAAGTGTCTTGGTACTAAAACCAAGTCTGGTTCCAGTCCTTAGGATGACTGGGCAATTTGGCGGCTGGGAAGGTGGCTTCTTTCCACCTCTGAATCGAAATGCCACCTAACTCTAGGCTGGGCCCATCTGTGAATTCAGTCTGCCGGTTTAAATAGTAAAACTCCCTGAATAGTTCTATAGTGGGCTCCTGTTGAAGGTACACTTCGCAAAACACTTGAAAGTTGCAGATGTTTGAGACGGAATTAGGCCCAATATCTTGAGGATGGAGCTTAAAAAAGTGCAGCACATCGCGGAAGAATTTTGAACCGGGAGGGGTAAAACCCCGGAGCAGATGATTTGTAAAGACAATTACTTCACCTTCCTTGGGTTCAAGAGGGGTTTCTGTGCATGTGACCCTCCAATGGATGACATCTTTTTTGGCTAAGACGCCTGTTTGGACAAACTCATTCAGTGTTTCCTCGGTGACCTAGGAAACTACCAGTTGCAGGAGGTGACGGTCTTGGCTTTAGACATTTTGACTACAAAGGAAAACATTGCCGGTTTAAGATTAAGCTATTAAGCCGACCAGTGATTAAAAAGTAAGTATTGCAAAGATTGACATGATTAAGCCGGAAGACAGTGCCGGCTCATATGGATTGTGAACATATATTGGCGGCTTAATAAGGGGACTAATGTTATATGGCGGGTTATGGTTTATCATATAAGCTGCCCATATGGTCGCAGTGTGACAGATTTGAAAGTGAATTTTTGCTAAGTAATGGACAAACAGATTCCACCGGTTGGTGCTATGATTTTGGATCTGCAGCGGTTCACAAAATAAAATAAATTCTAGACCTAAAGTGAAGGCAGTGGAAGAACGCATGTGTTCGGATGGATCTTATACAGGAAAAGTATTTATCGTGAATGGAAAAGGGATGCTAAGCTACTACCGCGCGTTTTCAATATCATTTTCAGATTCAACTCTGTGATCTAAAGAAGAATAGAGAAGAACAGAGAGGAACTCCGACGAACTGGGGCAAACCCTAATGCAGATCTGTTATACAGGAGGAGAAGTATTTACTGAGGCTGTTGAACTGCGGAGGTGCGCCGCAGTACTCTGGTCTGATCAGGTCGATGCATCGGCCAGAGTTGAGGACGCTGGACGGAGGCGGCGGCGGCAGAGCTCGGGCTCGTTAGGGTATCACGAGGAGGAAGACAAAGACGAGGGGGGCACGATCGAAAAATGAAAAGAAGGACCCCCCCCCCATCGCTATTTATAAGGCAGTGGATAGATGGCAAGCGCGGGAATCAAGGAGGCCGAGAAAATGATTATGTGGTTACACGGATGCCTCGATTTTCGGGAGGTCCATTAAAGATAAAGATCTGTTGAGATGCTCTGGTCTTCGTGTGAAGTTAATGCGTAATGACGTCATGGCGGGTTACCACGTTTCTAGGAGGTGACGTCATGGCGGGTTACAATGAACTGAGGATGGAAGATTTTTGTCAAGTCAAAGTGATGAAAATTGATGTGAACAAGTTCAAATCAACCTGGGGCCTAATGTTGGGGATATGACTATTGGGTATAACCCGCCCAGAAGGGGCCGGGTCATACCACTGGTGACTTAAAAGATGAAGATGGCGGGTCATGAAGCAAGCCTATTGAAGGCCCAAGACCCAGAGGCGACTTGAGGCCCAAGAGGATGAACCGCCATATGTTTAACTTGTACTGTAAGGAAAACTTAGTTAGTCACCGAGTTGGACACGATGTGTATGAGCCGGCCGGGACTCTGTAAGCCGTCGGGCATCAACCTGTGTATATAAAGGGGTGACCGGCCGGCGAGTTAAGACAGGAAACAACAAGTCGAGAACTAGGTCAAGCGTATTCGCTCCCTGGTAATCGAAACCCAAGCAATACAACCTAAAGCAGGAGTAGGATTTTACCTCGTTGAGGGGCCAAACCTGGGTAAACTCTCTGTGTCCTTTGTCCCGTTTAACCCCTTCAAGCTAACCTAGTTGTGATGGCTCCACACCTAAGTCCTTTTGCTAGGGCATCTGCCATGTTAAGTCCACGACAATAAGGCTCCCCAGTAATGGTAACTTCATCCTTGTTCTTCTCAAGAGAAGGAACGCCTTCAGCCGCCTTAACAGGGCTTGAAGCTTGTGCCGAACTTGGCAGGTTGAGATCATCCGCCGGGTTAGACTTGGCGTCCCTTGCCTCTGTAGTTGTTGGATCCTCTTGCTGAGGCGGTTCAACTTGGTCATCATGATGATCTTCATGATTTTCCGTGTGGCCCTCGGGGGTTACCAGGGTCTGATCCTGTGATTCAGGAATCTCGGGAGCTGTTGATGACTCGCCAACCTTTCTCTTCTTGGTTTTGGCTTTGGCCCTGCAGATAAAGACAGCATGTTGTAATATATGTGGTAATAACTAGGAATAAGGTGTAACTCAGTTAAGAGAAAAATTACCCCGGGTTTATACCGGCAGCTGAGTGGCAGACGAGTCTCCCGAAGATGGGGACGACTCCTAATAATTGGAATCAGAGGGATTAAGAGGCTGCCTGATAAGGCCGGCTCGTGGAAGAGAAGGAGTTGGACTATGAGGCACCTTGTTACGTCGCTTGCGGGCGGATGGTTCATGGGTTAAGCCGGCTAGCGGCTCTCCAGATCCGCTCCGAGTTTGGCGCCTTGACTCATGCTGGGTTTTCTTCAAAATAAAGTTTGGATTCAAGTGAGCATCTGGATGAGAAAATCTTACTTTCCTCACCACCCGCCATGTTTTCTTTGGAGACAAGGGTTCTGAGCCGGAAGAGATGGAAATTACCTCAGCATCATCTGCCCGGCTTGTTGCAGCATTACCCTAAGAATAAGAAGTGTCAGCGAGTTCAATAAAAAGACGGCCAAGGGAGTCAAGCTCTACCTCTGACTGGTTGTCAGCCATGGGTGACTCGCCCCTGGCTGCCGGCTCATTCACAATGGCAGGCTTATTCCTTCTTTGAGCTGGCACAGCCTTGGCCTTGCTCGCTTGTGTCTTCCTCTTCTTATTCCAGAATGGAGAGTTGGCCTACATAGTTGAACAAAGGCTAACAAGTGAGGTATCCGGATAAGCAAGGATTGATAAGTCAGACAAGTGGTTATATATATACTCACCTGAGGAGTTGGGTTAAGCTTGAAAAATGACTGCAACCCTGTCTTGTTGCAGTTCTCTTGAGTCTCCCCAAGCAGCTTCTTCACAACTTTGTTGATTTCATCGGCTTCTAAATTATCAAAGCTATACCATTGAGCATCTGTTGAGTCGCCAGAATAATTACACATTAAACCAGGCCAGTGGCTCAAGGGCATGATTCTCAACGTGACCCAGCACCAGACCAAATCAACTCCCGTTAAGCCATTGGCCAATAAGGCCCTGAGTTTTGCATATACAGGGATGGCTTGAGCATGCTCTTCTAGGGTAACCCAGCTAGGGAGATCAAAATCCATTGGAAGACGGTCAGGTCTGTAACCCGGCAAGGGGTTATCAGTGGCTAGAGCTGTGTTCTTGCAGTAAAACCAAGTCTTGATCCATCCCTTGTGATGACTTGGTAAAGTAACTGGAGGAAAGGAGCCATCTCTTCACCTCTGAATTGATACCCCGACAAGCTATAGGCTGGGGCCGTCAGCAAACTCTGTCTGGCGGTTGATATAGAAAAATTCCTTGAAGAGAGGAACAGTGAGCTCCATTTGCAAATATACCTCACAGAAGACTTGAAACTGGCATAGGTTGGATATAAAATTTGGGGCAAGATCTTGAGGATGAAGGTTGAAATAGTTTAAGAAGACCCGGAAGAATTTTTACCCAGGCGGAGAGAAGCCTCTAAGGAGATAGTCTATGAAGACCACGACCTCTCCTTTGCCGGGTTTGGGAACGTCATCTCCTTGGGCAGCTCGCCAGCCAACCTCTTCCTGAGCCGGCAGAAGGCCTTGTTCTTTGTAATCATTAAGTACGAGATCGGAAACTTGGGAAGGCACCCAGTTGCAAACTGTGGTTTTTGACATGCTGAGTCGCTTAAGCAAGATTAAGAGCTGCAGAAATATGAATGGCGGGTTACTTATGAAGTGATAGCCCGCCACATCAACTATATGATGAGACGGCACTACTAGTTGTGGTTAAAGATAACACGGCATAATTATTAATGATGGTGAGTCGCCCAAAGGTGAGCCGGTTCGACACAGAGGAAATTTCTAAATATCTGGCGGGTTACAATTACCAACAACACGAAGGCAATTTAACTAAGTTGGAGATTGCTAAGTTTTCTGCTAAATATGGGACCAACAGGTTTCTACCGAAGCATCTATTATTACGGATCTACAAATCATAGAAAAAGGGAAATATCTCCTAAACCTAAGACGAGCATTGGAAGTGGCTCCTGATCTGCTCACGGATTTTATGAAGGATCTAGGTTTCACAAATACAAAAATGACATTGAAACAAGCTCTGCTGCATCTTTATGAGGAAGTTATGGAGGAAAACTAGATCTAAATAGTGACGGAGGCAAGTTCAACGCCAAAGAACTCCAACGAACTATGAAAGGATTAATGTAGATTTCAGGAGAAGGAACTAGTATACCTGTGACGCCCCCGATTCAATCGTACACTAATCATGCACGCAAACGTGTACGATCAAGATCAGGGACTCATGGGAAGATATCACAACACAACTCTAAAACATAAATAAGTCATACAAGCATCATAATACAAGCCAGGGGCCTCGAGGGCTCGAATACAAGTGCTCGATCATAGACGAGTCAGCGGAAGCAACAATATCTGAGTATAGACATAAGTTAAACAAGTTTGCCTTAAGAAGGCTAGCACAAAAGTAGCAACGATCGAAAAGGCAAGGCCTCCTGCCTGGGACCTCCTAACTACTCCTCGAAGCCGAACTCCATGTAGAATCATCCTCAGGATCTCTAGCTCCTGGACTCCAGCATCTGGTTGCGACAACCAGGTATAGCAAGGGGAAAAGAGGGAGAAAAGCAACCGTGAGTACTCATCCAAAGTACTCGCAAGCAAGGAGCTACACTACATATGCATGGGTATATGTGTAAAGGGCCATATCGGTGGACTGAACTGCAGAATGCCAGAATAAGAGGGGGATAGCTAATCCTGTCGAAGGTTACGCTTCTGGCCACCTCCATCTTGCTGCATGTAGGAGAGAGTAGATGGTAAGTTCACCAAGTAGCATCGCATAGCATAATCCTACCCGGCGATCCCCTCCTCGTCGCCCTGTTAGAGAGCGATCACCGGGTTGTATCTGGCACTTGGAAGGGTGTGTTTTATTAAGTATCCGGTTCTAGTTGTCATAAGGTCAAGGTACAACTCCGGGTTGTCCTTTTACCGAGGGACACGGCTATTCGAATAGATAAACTTCCCTGCAGGGGTGCACCACATAACCCAACACGCTCGATCCCCTTTGACCGGACACACTTTCCTGGGTCATGCCCGGCCTCGGAAGATCAAGATGTCGCAGCCCTACCTAGGCACAACAGAGAGGTCAGCATGCCGGTCTAAATCCTATGGCGCAGGGGTCTGGGCCCATCGCCCATTGCACACCTGCACGTTGCGAGGGCGGCCGAAAGCAGAACTAGCCCCCTTAATATAAGAGCGGGCTTACGTTCCAATCCGGCGCGCGCCGCTCAGTTGCTGACGTCACGAAGGCTTTGGCTGATACCACGATGTCGAGTGCCCATAACTTTCCCACGTAGTTGGTTAGTGCGTATAGACCAAATGGCCAGACTCAGATCAAATACCAAGAACTCGTTAAGCGTGTTATTTTTAAGTATCCGCGGACGCCGACCAGGGCCAGACCCACCTCTCTCCTAGGTGGTCACAACCTGCCCTGTCGCTCCGCCATAGTAACAGTCGGGGGCCGTCAGGAACCCAGGCCCACCTCTACCAGGATGGAGCCACCTGTCCTTTCAGCCCCCTTATCAGAATCACTTGCGGGTACTCAACGAGCTGACCCGACTTTAGTCACCACATGTGTCATGTATATAAAGTATATAGTATATACCCGTGATCACCTCCCTAGTGATCACGGCCCGATAGTATAGCATGGCAGACGGACAAGAATGTAGGGCCACTGATGGAATACTAGCATCCTATACTAAGCATTTAGGATTGTAGGTAAGGGTAACAACTGTAGCAACAATGACAGGCTATGCAGCAGAATAGGATTAACGAAAGCAGTAACATGCTACACTACTCTAATGCAAGCAGTAGAGAGAAGAATAGGCGATATCTGGTGATCAAGGGGGGGCTTGCCTGGTTGCTCTGGCAAGAAGGAGGGGTCGTCAACACCGTAGTCGTACTCAGTGGCATCAGCGCCGGTCTCGGGGTCTGCCGGAGAAGAAGAGGGGGGAGAAACAGTAAATACGGAGCAAACAAAGCATCACAAAACATAACGAGGCAATACGCGGTGCTAGGTATGCCCTAACGCGGTACTAGGTGATGCCGGCGAAGGGGGAAAACATCCGGGAAAGTATCCCCGAAGTTTCGCGTTTTCGAACAGATGAACCGAAGGGGAAAAGTTGCGTGTTTGCTATGCTAGGGATGTGTGACGGACAAACGGGCTGCGTATCCGGATTCATCTCGTCGTTCTGAGCAACTTTCATGTACAAAGTTTTCCCATCCGAGCTACGGTTTATTTTATATTATTTTCCAAAGTTTTAATAATAATTCCAGAATATTATTATTTATTCGAAATTAAATAGCTAAATGCTAGGTGCACCCAGCTCTGCGTACACAGAAGTGTACCAGAGGCTGACAGGTGGGCCAGGGGGTCCCTGTTGACCAATCAAGGTTTGACTGGTCAACAGGGGGTGGGGCCCCCCTGTCGTTGACTGTTACACCATCTAACTAATTAATTTAGTCTAACTAGGTTATTGGGCTAATAGATTTTAATTAGTTTAATTAATTTAATTAATTAATTCATATTTTTAATTTATTTATTTATTTTTAATTTTTTTATCCTTTTTCTTTACGTTCTGGGGTGGGGTCCGTTAGGCAGTGGCCCAGAGGCCTAACGGGTGCGGGCGACGGTTTCAGGGCGGAGCCAAGCGCGAGCGCTAGGCGCCCGATTGGGGGAACCTGGGCGCTAGCTCGGCGAGCCCATCGGCGCGGCCGCCGGCGCCCACGACACCGGCCAGGGGAGGCGGCGGAGGCCTGCGGGCGGCGAGGTGAGGCCGCAGCGGCATGTAGAGCAGAGGCGGGGCGCGGTGCTGTGTACGGCGAGGTGGTGGCCAGACGCGCGGTGCAGCGAGGGAAACGGGGCGGTGGCGCGGTCGGCGAGCGGAGGCACGCGGGCCTACGCGAGCGCGCGCGGAGGGGCCAGCAGCGGTAACCCGGCGAGCGGAGCCGTGGGGTGCGGGGTGGTCCACGTGCGTGAATAGGTAGGTCGCGCGGCGAGCACGGCCGCGAGCGGCAGCACAGCGAGACGGGGCGAGGTGCGGGCGGTGCGAGCTGACGAGCGCGCGAGGGTAGGGTGAGCACGGGCCGGAGGCGCGGACGCGCGTGCGCGGGCGAGAGCGATAGGAGGCGAGGCCACAGCGGGGCGCGGACGACGCGGTCGACGGGAGAGCGGGGACAGGGAGAGAGGGGAGGGCGTGGCCCTCACCGCGTGGACGTAGGGACTATGGCAGCGGATGTCGAGGAGGAGGACGGGGACGCGCGACGAGGTGGCGGTGACAACGGGCGACGACGGAGTCGTGGCGGCGCGGGGCTCCGGCGATGTGGTCCTCCAGGCGGCGTCAGGGACGATGGGCGACGGCGTCAAGTCGCGGGGGACGGGCGTGCGGGAGGAGGGGATCGAACAGGAGCGCCCCTCCTCCGTGCGTCAGCGTGTGTGTGGGTGTGTGTGCGTCGTGGGTGGCGGCGCAGGGAGGGAACGGGGGAGAGTGGGGGATCGTGCGGGAGAAAGTGGGTGTGGCCTAGGGTTTGCGGGAGTGGGGGAAGGATAAGGGAGTGGGGGACGCTGCCGGTTGGGCCGGCAAGGCGGCCCGGTGGGCCGAAGTCCAGTGGGGGGTTCTCCTTTTATTTTATTTTTGTTTTCTTTTTCTTTTTGTAATTTTGTTTTACTGTTTTATATTTGTTTCCTATTATTTTAGTTTCTGTAAAATACATACTTAGCATCTAATTTAGTATTTCAGTTTAGTCCACTGTTACAAAAAGTCTAGTCCCCAGATAATTTAGTTTGATAATTTATTAATTAGTAAAGGTATTTAAATAATTAGGTTTGCTACTATTTAAATCATTTTAGTGCAGTTCAGCATTTCATAAAAGTTTGGTTTCACCACCATAATCACCTATGTATTATCTGGCATGATCCGAACATTTTAGTTTCAATATTTGAAAACTTTTGTTGTTTGCCGTGATTTTGAATTTGAATTTGAATCGGTTTTGAACTAACGCGAGATTAGGAACAGTAACCATGGTGACGTGGCATCATTAACAGAGGTTTACTGCAGCTTGATTATCCGGGCGTCACAATACCTGACTGTGGCAGAGGGCGGCGGAGATGCTTGACCAAGCTCCGGTGAAGACTGGAAGCACCGCGGTCCCGGATGGGTTCACCGATGACGGACGAACAGAGGCGGCGGTGCGGCGAAGAGCTTGGGCACGAGGAAGAAGAAGAGGCGACGAGGGCGAGGTAAAAGTGAAAAAGAAGACCCCCCCCCCCACGTGTATTTATAAGGTGAAGGGATAAGTGTAAATGACAGGTGCGAGAATTGAGGGGGCACGGTAATTTTTGGAGCGAGGGGCGCCTCGATTTTTGGCATTGACGGATATTAAAAGATTCGCTACGATGTCATCATGGGTTTCCTAGATCTCCGGAAGAGGATGTCAGCAATAAGATGTGAGAAGTGACAAGTCAGAAAGCATCATGAGCCGCCGCTTGGTGACCCGGAGAAGATGCAGACCTGACCATAGTCGCCAGGTTAAAATGGTGAAGATTTACATGAATGAATTCAAATCAATCTGGGGGCTAATGTTGGGGATATAACCCCACAATATGACCCGCCTTATTGGGCCGGGTCATCCAGTGGTGGCTGTAGAACAAGACTCAAGACGAGTTGACGCGCCCAGGAGCCAGACCAATAGGGCGGGTCACAGAGTGGGCCGGCTTAGGGCCCAGCATCCGAAGACGACGGCTCGATAGCCTCGAAGTACAAGTCACCAGGAGTCTTCTTACTTAGGAAACAAGACAAGTAGAAACAAGTTAAGTCACGGATCGTGATACGACCCGGACTCTTGTAAGCCCTAGGCCTCAACCTGTATATAAAGGCGAGACCCGGAGGCGGGAAAGTTAAGTTACAATCGATCAATAGCTAGGTCAAGTGAATCCGCTCCCTTATAATTGATCCTCAAAAATAAGCAAACAAGCAGGAAGTAGGCTATTACGTCAATCGTGAGGGGTCGAACCTGTGTAACCCGCGTCTCTCGATTTCGATCAACCCCGACAAGCTAACCACCCGGTTGCGATGGCCTCACGACTAAGTCCTCACACTAGGACATCTGCCGTGACAAAACCATGACAACTTCCTTGCCAGGCCCTTCCCCTTGGCGTCTCCAAAACGTATTTAGTAAGCGTTGAAGTCCTCGTCATACACGTCAGCATCCGGAGGGCCATCATCGTCACTAGAGATGCTGGAGGACTCGGACGAGAAGGGTGGTCCGGCCAGACATCTGGCGGGGTGGGCCTGCTCCTTGTTAAGGCGCCTAACTTTAGCCGCAGCAGCCACCTTCTCCTTGGCGAGGTGCTCGGACTCCTCGAGCCACAATGCCTTTGCATTTTTGCGGCGACGTATGAGTACATTTTGCTTCACTTTTTACCCCTTATTTTTGTGTCATAGTTATACGATTTTCATAATTTTATCGCATTCGCACTACCTTAGTGGATATTGATTGGAAATCACCTATTTCTTGGTGAACACCATGCTAATTGATGTAATAATAACCTAACATACGGAGAGAAGATCAAAGTGGGAAGAAAACCAGCAGCACAAGCCTTACCAGGAGAGAAGACAGTGTGCAGTACAGCCAGCTCCCCATGGTCAACGATTTCATCCACATGTGATCGGATCTCGCATTCGATGAACAGAGACACCACAACCATGAAACAGGAGCAGAAAATCACCTCCAAGAGGGATCTAGAGGGGAAATCGGCGGAAGGGCACCGCCACGCCATCACCTCGACAAAGGAGACTACGACATCAACTATCATTATCATCATCATCATCATCCACATCCTTGCCATCGACCCCTCCATTCCTTTCTTTGTAATACCGAACCCTAGTGTGGATACATACGCGTGTTGCATTAATCATCCATCTGTAATTTCCACGAACACCATGATGATGTTTACTATCTCTATTTCTGAGCAGAACCCTAGTTCCTGGGGATATGGAGGAACCCTAGTATGTGTATGAACTGAACACCGATAAGAGGCAATATTTTTCTTATATGTTTGTGTTAATTATTCTTCATTATGTTGTGTGAAGTCGATCACACAACATTTGCCTTAGTGGACATGAAGGATGTTACTATTATTGGGAAGCGGGGATGTGGAGGTAGTGTTGTGACAGAAGTTATCTCCCTTCTTTGTTGAGCTATGATAAGGGAAATAACAAAGACCCCAAAGCCTTAATCCACGTCCACTGGAAGTCCCTTAATCATCATTGCTTGCACCGGCAGGAGGGGATGGTGGTGGCATGCGTGATACGGAGTTGCGGCAGTATGCATGTATATTTATTTGGCTCCGCCAACACATTAAACATATAACATGGATTGGTCAGCCGAGAATTATGCTTGTGTGTAATAAAATAACAAGCATACGACTGGTGAATTTGGACTCCTTAAGAAACTCTTAGCCCTATTGCAGTTTCCATCACTTTTCATTACTCTTTTGTTCTTTACTACTTTTCTAGCAACACACTTTAATTCTCTTTTAAACACTCTTGCGATGTTTCTTCCTACACAAAGTTTTTGCTTTGCCTCGCAAATAACTTGCGGACACTTATAAGAGGCAAAGGCCATTTCCTAAGCTCTTTGTGGGATCAATAATCTTACTTCGAAATGGCTACAAATGTATATTGTACACTTAAGACATCAAGCTTTTTCTAACGTTGTTGTCGGGGAGCTATGTGCCTTTGGTCTTTGTTTTGAGTTTTCATTTGTTTTGTGTACTAAGTTTCTTTGCAGTTTCTAAGAACCATGGACGAGTTCGGACATTTGTATCAAGGGCCAATTCCATTTTCCCCCTTAATTTGTGCCCACTATCATCTTTACCCCTAAAAAATTCATTTGCTCAACTTTGCCCCTCTTCCGTCAAAAGCCCTTATATTCAAATAAACTTTGGTGTTGTTTTCGTCCAGTCGAGACATCTCTTGTACATAGTTACCCCTCTATGCATGTTTCACTTACGTGGGACCTAACCTTGGAAAAAGAAAAGAAAAAAGTCTCTCTCTCTCACACACACATACACACCTCCCCCCTCTCTCTTACAGGTGGACCCCACCCTGGAAAAAGTCTCTCTTCTTTTTGTCGTCTCTCTCTCCCTCCAGAGCACGCACGACCATGCCAAAGAGCAGGCCTTCTTACACCCACCTTTTATCATACCGCGCCGAGTGCAATGTTTTTCTACGTAACAAACTAAGCAGGTTACCAATAGGAAGATGAACCACCTCTCTTGTCCACTCCATAGGAAGATGAACCACCTGTCTTGTCCATTCCATTACCGAAAAAGGCTTTTGCCCTGCTTTATATATAAAGCAAAGATCACCAACAACCTGGCACAATGCACGCCACCGAAACACACGCACACACCCAAGGCAGGATACATAGGCGCTGAGCGCAGCAACACCACCCCTAGCACTACATGAGCCACCGGGGCCTCACCCGTGAACACGTCACCGCGAAGAGAAGTCACATACGACGCACCGTGGGCTCCAAGGCGGTGCCTACAGGAAGGTTACGACACCGAAGCACCGCCACCACCCTACCCAAGGATCAGAGTTTCCCCCGGAGCAACACGACAGGCAGTGAGGGTCGCGGCGACGCCTTCAAGAAGGGAATGAGCTTCGTCGTCGCCGGTTCGTCCGAAGATAGAACAGGTTTTCACCCCGGCCAATATTCACCGCCACCGAACGCCACACCCTGGCTACCACGCCGCCCACACGGCCATGGCCACCAGGCAGCACCAAGCCACGGGCTTTGCCCAGGAGCACCGCGACACCACCACCAGGGCCGCCGCCCCGACATCCAGGACCTTGACGCCACCTCACCCGCCACCCACCGCTACCCCAACCAAAGAGATGAGTGGAAAGGAACCGCCTTTCGCACCCCTGAGTTGTCCCCAGCGTCGAGACCCAATAGGCCGGCCAAAACTGGCCACCATCGACCCGTCCTGCTGTCGGGCGCGGGACGAGCTCGGTCCTGCCGCCGGGCGCGAGACGAATCAGGTCCTGCTGCCGGGCGCGGGACGAGTGCGGTCCTGCTGCCGGGCGCGAGACGAGTCCGGTCCTGCTGCCGGGCGCGGGACGAGCTCGGTCCCGCTGCCGGGCGCGAGACGGGCGATGGCCCGCAGCTGGGAGAGGGCCAACCCTCCGATGACGGTAGCGCCCGGACGACGGGGAGAGGAATCGAAGGTCGTCAAGGGCGCTCACCGACAGGCTGACGCCGAAGAAGTCCAGCCGCCGGCGTGAAACGGCCCAGACCACCACCATGGGCCACCACCACGCCGTGGCAGCCCACATCCACTTCGGGACCCCGAGGGGCAGCCCCGAGCCAGCGCCACCACCCTCGCCGCCAACGGCCGCCGCACGCAAGGTCGGCCGAACCCCACACCGCCGCCAGCGCCACCACCAGCACGCAAGGTTTGTCCATTCCATTAACAAACTGCTTGTTCTTCTTTCCTCTTCTTGGTGATATTGACTCCATCTCTGTATCTCCCATTCTATTAATTCAACTAAAGAAACATTGTCATTTCAAGTTAAAAATGAATGGTTCGGATTACGTACTAAGCGTAACACTTTATCCCTTAAGATGTCCAAGGAATTTGTAATGCATCCAACTGCTTCAACGCCCTTATAAAGGCACATATATTTACCAGTTTGCATCAGGTTGGTTGTGATGAAGATTATTAAAGAGTTAAATGCACTGAAGGTCCTAAAAGTTTCGTCAAGGTGTCACTTTAGTCCTAATTATTTCAAAATGCACATTTAGATCCTAATTCTTTAGTAAGTGGTTCACCCGAGGTCCTTTTTTCACGACCGCTCGCTGTCCTGTCCGCGTGGCGCGTTGACCCATGCCATGTCGACTGAGGGCCAAACTGAGGGGCAGCGAACTCCTCGGCAAGGAAGCGGATGACGAAGAGGAGCGTTGCAGCATCGTTAGTGGCACTGCTTCCTCCACAAGCTCCTACCACCTAACCTCACATCAGAGAGAGTGGTTTCAAAAACTTAATGAAACAATGCAAATCGAACTAAATCAATGCCTACACGTAGTGATTGTGGCAGAGTAGCTACGGGACGATAGGGGCAAAAAAATTGTTTTTTTGCAATGTTCCCCATCTGCTAGTGACCCTAAGTTGACGTGGCATGGGTCAACGCGCAACCAAGCAGGTCAGCGAACGATCGTTCATAAAAGAACCTCAGGTGAACCACTTACTATAGAATTAGGACCTAAACATGCATTTTGAAACAAGTAGGACTAAAGTGACACCCTGACAAAACTTTTAGGACCTTCAATGTATTTTTCTCGCCAAACGGTTGGGCCATCTGACGACGTGGCATGGGTCAACGTGCTACGCGAGCAGGTCAGCGAGCGCTCGTGAAAAAAGGACCTCAGGTGAACCACTTACTAAAGTATTAGGACTTAAAGGTGCATTTTGGAAGAATTAGGACTAAAGTGACACCCCGATGAAACTTTTAGGACCTCTAGTGCATTTAACTCATTATTAAAAGTAGGTACGAACAACAAAGTCAATAGTTCATATGGCTATGTGTGTTCAACTGGTTTCTTGTACCGATGGACGGACAAACTCGGAGAAGTTGCAAAGTTTTGACACCTCGTATTTACCATTACAGTTCTCGTGTTCATACTTCATAATCCTCTTTGTGTGACAACAAAGAACACGTGTCACGAGAGATATGTAATAAATGAACGTGTTGAACGGTGAAATGCATGATTTAATTCGCGGTCTCTTTTAATGAATAGGATGAACGCTTGCATGTTTAGGAGAAACTTGGAATTCCGATCACAGGGTCGTTCCCGTTTCGTGGTTGTTGAGAGATCCCAAAGCTCGGCTATATTAAATTTCTAAGGGGAATAGAGTGACCCAATCAGATGTGAACTTAAAAACCAGGTTTGTTTACTGTTTCTTGTCTCTCCCTTCCCTCACAATTCACCTTCTGTTCTGTGCAGTCATCAGTAGCATCTTAGTTGTAAGTAAATTTTCTTTTGAGTTTGTAGCCTGCTTGAAGCAATCAGAGCCAATCATAAAATCAATTTGCAGACAGACGTGAATTTTACCTAGTCCTATTTGGTATACTGGTCGTGTTTCCGCGAACGGATTGGTACAATTAATTCCTGTACGTTTATCTTACCAAAATCCAACCACACCCATATTATCTGACCTGTGATTGATTTTGACCCAAGATTTGGAAAGTTTGGTGGACAAGTTGGTGAACAGGAGTGCTAGCCATAAAGATGCATGGAAGAAAATCAGGGACCATAAAAAAAAATGGGTGCGTCTCATATCATTGTCGATTTATTTTGGATAAATTGACCTTGTCCTGGTATTCCATGAGTATGACATAGTGTTCACCAATAACTTGAGCCAACATAAACCAGGGACGACACGCGTTCAATCAGTCACCTACTTAAGCTTGAATTTCTTTCCCTGGAGAACTGCACATGCATATTTGTCAAATTGAGTTTTGAAGGAAAAGATGGTACATGACACCTGGATATACATGCTCGTATCGCAACAGTGTACAGGCATAAAACAAAACAGTAAATAAACAATTTAGACATAGCTACTTCCATGCATGGTTAAAGTACTGAACTGTGAAGAAGCTCTGCTCATCAGTGATCACCTGGATATATGGAATCCATAATATTCAGTTATTGGAGCTTGCACAGCATAATCTTCTTCAGATAAGAAACCAGGAAAAGAGCACGAAGCACATTTGCAGTCAAGCTAGTTCTAAATTTCTCTGCATTGTTTGACGAATCGTCTCAATCTAAACCTGCCTCTTTCAGAAAGGGCAAAAAATGCGCATTCTGCATGAAAAGGAACACATGCTACTAATAGAAGCAGTATGTTGAACAGAAGAATTCTTGCTGTCAACATACGGTGCCTGGTTATTCTTTCTAGTAAGCGATGTGTTGTGAACTGTGGTTGCTTCCAGACTCCAGATATTGACGCCATCCAATCAAATTTGCCCTTCATGCAGTTCAGCAAGTTTAGACTTCGGTGAGTGCTAAGGATCAAACTAGGTGCAAAATTCGAACTGAAACTTGGACCCGGTCGAAAACAGACAGGAGAGAAAAAGCACAGTTTCATAGACTTCAGAGTTTAGAATAATAACAAAGAACAAATTGCAAATGAGAAGTACCAAAATTTTGGAATTCAATGTGGGCCACTAGCCTAGGCCATGGCTCTTCTTGATCAGCCATAGACCCCGTCCAGGTAAGTATCTTCTACTGTTGCCCTATGCCCTGCTAATATAGGATGCGCTGCCTCTGCTACCTCCCTCGACAGGCGATGTGGTACTAAACGAAACGAAAGTATGCCTCGCCTGGTGCTCGCTGCGGTGCGGCTTTCCGGGACGAGGAGTTCGAACGGGGCACTGTGTATGGGCCTGTTGGTACCAACCGGGCCAAGTCGGCATTGGAAAAGAAGTTAACCGGGTCGATGTCATCATCCATCCTGTGGCACGGTAGGTGCCAGGTCCCAAGAGGAGCAGAGGCTGAGAACTGAGATCGGATAGGAGATGTGTAGATTCTGTCAAAGTGTCAAACGGAGAACGATGACAGGTCAAACTTGTCGCCGAATACCGCCACGGCTACGTGATCCTCTATAGTTTATCCCCCCTTTTCATTCATTCAGTTTCCAGGTGAGCTTCAGAACTGTTCCTTCCTTGATTAGTAGGAGGATGCAAATCGATAGGTTTTTCTGTGCTAACGACCAAACGTCAGTCAGTCAATCAATGTGTGCTCAAGACTGCGCCAGTGTATTTGAACGGGTTGTCCGTGCACGGTGTTCTGCTCTGAAGTGATACGCACTTGCCGTCAGGCTCCGCACCTGCAGCAACTCAATGAAGTGTGCAATTTGTAGGCAGGGAAGTTTCAAAAAAAGTGTGCAATTTACAGGCAGGGAGACGGAAGAAGTTAGCTCTTCTTCCTTCATCCAGACGCTCTCGTTTTGCCTTTTTGCTTCCACTTTACCCAGAAGACTCTCCGCCACATTCAAACTGACGACGAACTTCCAGGCTGCAAAAACCTCTCAACTCTGAACTCTGAAGAACCTCAGTCTAGCGTCAGGACTCTGTGCCGCCACGCACTGAAGTTTTTTATCCTCCTCTTTATTCGTCTCTTGCCAAGGGCAGTGCCTTTTATCTAATGCAAAGAATGTACGCAGTAAAAACATACTATTTCATTCTAAATGTACTGAATCTGATGGTGCCCCTGCTCGTCGGAGTTGGAGACGCGTGGTAATCTGCTTGCACTTTCACTGCACCGTACGGTTCTACTACACTGAAACTGTCTGTTCTTCTCACCTCTTCTTTGTGATATTGACCCCCTTATCTCCCATTCTTTTAAACTAAAGAAGCACTGTCATTTCTTGTTAGCATGCGTGGTTAGGATTACGTACTAAACGTAGCGCGTTATTTCTGAAGATGTCCACGGAATATGTAATGCATCCAGCTGTTTCAACGCCCTTACAAAAGGCACATATATGTCCCCGTTCGCATCAAGTTAATTGTGACGACGATCACAAAAGTAGGTAAGAACAAGAAAGTCAATGGTTCATGTAACTAGGTATGTTCTACTGGTTGCAAAGTAACCGATCGACAAACTCGGACTTGAGATGGAAAACTTGCAAAGCTTTGACACCTCATGTTTACCACTACAGTTCTTGTGTCCATACTTCATAATCCTCTGTATGAAAACAAAGAACACGTGCCACGAGAGACATGTAATGAATGAATGTGTTGAATGGTGAAAAATGCTTCCTGTCAACGGATGATTAATTCCTGGTTGTTTTTTTCTTAAAGGGGGTCTCCCCGGCCTCTGCATCAGAACGATGCATACGGCCACATAGATATATAAATAAAGTTGTTCAACAAGGTTGTAAAGTCTGAAAGCAAAATAACGGCGAGCTCACAAAGAGCCACAAACGCCAAAAACACAAGGCCCAAAAGCCACAACCGGCTGGCAAAACAAAGATAGGTAAACTAATTGCCTATCCTATTACATGACCGCCATCCAAACCGGTTGAAGATATCCCGCGCTACCATCTCCCACCGGACAGATCCAGTAGCCAAACGCTCCCTGGCCTTCATCGGAGTGAGTAAGGACCACATACGGATCAGCGCAGTAGCTCGGAATAAAACCTGCAAAAAATGAATATTTGTTTTTCTGTTAAAGGTCAAATCATTTCTGCAATTCCAAATTGCCCACAACAAAGCACATACTCCTACACGAATGTGTCTGGCTGTTTCGGACTCTATCCCAACAAGCCACGTTCCAAATAACGTACTGACCGAATTTGGAGGAGTAATGTTAAAGGCAATATGCACCGTGTGCCACAAGACCTTTGCCAAAGGGCAGTCAAAGAAGAGGTGCTTGATGGTTTCGTCCCGACCACAAAAACTACACCTAGTAGATCCTGTCCAGTTGCGCTTAACCAAATTATCCTTTGTTAGAATGACTTGTTTATGCACAAACCACATAAACACTTTAATTTTCAAAGGAACTTTGACTTTCCAAACCTCTATGGAACTAGGGATAACACTTGAGTTTATGACATCGATATACATCGACTTGACAGAGAACTCACCAGACCTAGTAAGCTTCCAACACAACTTATCGGGTTGGTGAGATAGCTGAACCTCCATCAGTCTACTCACCAAGTGAAGCCATGCTTCCCACCGGTCGCCCACAAGCGCCCTCCTAAACTGAATATTAAGGGGAATGAACTGCAAAATCATGGCAACAAGAGCATCACGTCGTTGAGTAATACGATACAGGGACGGATACTGAAGCGCCAACGGCGTTTCACCAAGCCAAGTATCCTCCCAGAAGCGAGTGGTACTACCATTACCGACTATAAACTTAGTTCTATTAAAGAAGGCAGCTTTGACTCTCATAAGCCCCTTCCAAAACGGCGAGTCTGTGGGTCTCACTGTCACCTAGGACAACGTCTTGGACTGCAGATACTTACTTCGAAGAATCTGCGCCCACGTGGCCTCGGTGTCAACTGAAAGTTTATATAGCCACTTGCTGAGAAGACATCTGTTTTTGACTTCAAGATTCTCAATACCAAGGGCCCCCTGGTCCTTTGGTCGACAGATGATATCCCATTTGGCTAGTCGGTATTTTCTCTTTGTTTCATCACTCTGCTAGAAGAACCGGGATCGATAGAAGTCCAGCCTTTTCCTACCAACTGGGACTTCGAAAAAAGATAAGAGAAACATAGACATACTCGTGAGCACCGAATTAATAAGTATTAGTCGGCCTCCATAAGACATGAGTTTGCCCTTCCAGCAACTTAGTTTCTTCTCAAACCGGTCTTCGATGCTCTTCCATTCTCTGTTTGTCAGTTTACGATGGTGAATGGGTATACCTAAGTAGGTGAAAGGTAACGCCCCCAATTCGCATCCAAACAATTGCCTATAAGCCTCTTGTTCCTCATTGGCTCTACCAAAGCAGAACAACTCGCTTTTATGAAAATTGATCTTCAGTCCGGTCAACTGTTCAAATAAGCATAACACCAGCTTCATATTTTCTCGCTTTCGCCAAGTCGTGCTCCATAAAGATGATTGTATCATCAGCGTACTGCAGGATGGATACACCTCCATCAACTAGATGAGGCACCAATCCACCCACCTGACCAGCCTCCTTGGCCCTTCCTATCAGAATTGCCAACCTGTCAACCACAATGTTGAACAGAATAGGAGACATTGGATCACCTTGTCTCAGGCCCTTGTGTGTGTGGAAATAATGACCAATGTCATCATTCACTTTAATTCCAACACTCCCTTTTTGCGTGAAGGATTCTACCTGGCGTCACCAAGCTTCATCAAAACCCTTCATGCGTAAGGCCTGCTGAAGGAAAGGCCATTTGACTTTGTCGTACGCTTCTCGAAATCCACCTTGAAAACAACTCCGTCTAGCTTTTTCGTGTGGATCTCATGGAGCGTTTCATGAAGGACCACAACCCCTTCCAGGATGTTCCTGTCCGGCATGAAAGCAGTTTGGTTAGGCTGCACCACAGCATGCGCGATCTGTGTGAGCCTATTAGTCCCGACCTTGGTGAAAATTTTGAAACTAACATTGAGAAGACAGATTGGTCTGAATTGCTCAATTCTCACAGCCTCTGTTTTCTTAGGAAGAAGGGTTATTGTTCCAAAATTCAGTTGGAAAAGCTGAAGCTGCCCAGAGAAGAGATCATTGAACAAGGGCAATAGATCCCCCTTAATGATGTGCCAGCACTTCTTATAGAACTCAACCGGAAATCCATCAGGGCCGGGAGCCTTATTATTTTTCATTTGCGATATAGCCTCGAAAACTTCTTTCTCAGTGAACGGGGCCGCCAAAATATCATTCTCCACTGCTGTTAGTTGAGGAACATCCTCAATCCTGGACTCATCCGGAGACACACAGTTATCCTCTGGGGGTCCAAACAACCGCTTGTAATACTCGGTAATGTATAATTTTAGGTTTTCCTGTCCTAAAATCGTTCCTTCATCTTGTTCAAGCTGGAAGATCCTCTTCTTTCTGTGTTTACCATTAGCGATCATGTGAAAGAATTGAGTGTTCGCGTCCCCCTGGACTACTCGCCGGACCTTGGCCCGCAACGCCCACTTCAATTCCTCCTCTCGAAGAATCTCTTTCAGCCCCATCTCCGCGTCAAGCTTGGCATGAAGCTCCGAGGATGGCAGAACAGTAGTTTCTGCTTTTACATCTAACTGAATAAGGTTAAGGAGCCTTTCCTTTTCGACCTTATAGATCACACTAAGATGCTTAGCCCACCCACGCAGAAAACTTCTCAAATGCCTGATCTTATTCTGCCAGCGCTCAAGCGCAGACTTACCTCCGGAATCCTTAGCCCACTCTCTGGCTATGAGATCAAAGAAGCCGTCTCGCTCAAACCAAGCAAGCTCAAAAGAGAACGTATTCTTATTTCCCACGTGGGTGGCCTCACCAGAGTCAACAAATAACGGCGTGTGGTCAGAAATTCCACGGGAAAGGGCCTGAACAGTTACAAAGGGAAACTTCTGTTCCCATTCAACGCTAGCCAACACGCGATCCAACTTTTCAAACGTCGGATTTGGCATCGCGTTAGCCCAAGTGAATTTTCTTCCTGAAAGCTCAATCTCTCTCAGATCCAAACTTTCAATGATAGTATTAAACATGAACGACCATCTGCCGTCAAAGTTGTCATTGTTCTTCTCCTCACGCCTTCTAATGATGTTAAAATCACCCCCCACCAGGATAGGGAGCTGCTCAGAGCCACAAATCCTAACCAGATCAGCCAAGAACTCAGGCTTAAGTTCAGGCTGTGCGGCTCCATATACTGCCACCAAAGCCCAATTGAACCCATCGGCCTTTGACCGCACCCGAAACTTGACTGCAAAATCTCCCATAACCACACTTTGAACCTCGAGCGAATCGCATCGAACTCCGAGTAAAATCCCACCCGATCACCCTCTCGGTGGCAAACAGTGCCAGTCAAAATCAATACCTCCCGACAAGGTATTTAGAAATTGTGGCGCAAAATTATCTCTACCAGTTTCCGATAAAGCGATAAAATCTAATCTATGCTCTAGAGACGCCTCCGCCAGAAACCTTCTTTTAGCCAAGTCTTTCAGACCTCTGCTATTCCAAAAGATTCCTTTCATAATTCATCATGGAATTTTTTTGTCGTACGGATCCTTGCACTCCTACGCACTGCGGATACCGGATAAACCTTCCGCTTCCACTTGCGTTTGGTGATATTCTGACTCTGCAACCGGTCCTCACAACCAGTCTCAGCAGGTCTCGCGACATCAATCACCGCTGTATCATCCTCCTCCTCCGACTCAGGCATGGGAGGAATAAGATCCGCACAAAAGTTATCGAGCACTCTGACCCCCAACGCATCAAACTCTGAATCACTCATGGGCTTAACCGCTGCTAAGTTGCGAATCATCTCTAGAGCCCGCTCAGCCTCTAAATCCAGGAGGTCATTAACAGAATTTGAAATTTCAGTAACATTACTACCTAGTGAAACTCCTAACTGATTTGCATTATCGACAATCTCATCATTAGAAAAATGCAAAATGGAATGAGAGGTATTGACCGACATACCAGTAGTGACCTCAACGTCACGAAGCTTGGCCGCCCTCATAGCGCACCGCTGCTGAATGTCGTCCACCTCCGGATGATTCTGGAGACGGCAGCTCAACCGTCGTCCCTCAGAAATCGGATCCGGAATCCCTCCAAACGCAATGACCTCCTCTCGAGAAATCCTGCTCGAGGTGTGGCCTCCTGCCTCACCCCGAACACGGAGCTGGTCAGCCTCCACGGACGCTCTAGCGTCAATGGCAGGACGCGCCCCACAGGGCGGAGACGACAGCGCACCGGGGGGGAAGGAAGTGCATGGGTGCCCGAACGCACCCCCCCCCCCCCCCCCCCCCGCTTGCATGTTTACGAGGAACTTGGAATTCTGATCACATGATCGTTCCCGCTTTATGGTTGTTGAGAGATCCCAAAACTGAGGTACTATATTTAATCTACAAGAGGAATACAGCTGCGCAGTTCTGATGTGAACTAAACCAGGTTTATTGACAGTTTCTTGTCTCTCCCTTCCCTCACAACTCTGCTTCTGTTCTGCCCAGTCATCAGCATCTCAGTTGTAAGCAAATTTTCTTTTGAGTTTGTATCTTGGTTGACGCAATCGGAGCCAATCATACAATCAATTTGCAGACAGATATGAATTTTACCGAGTCTTTTTTGGTATAATTTATGCAACTACTAAGTCTTGTTTCCGCGAACGGGTAGGTACAATCACACCCATATTATCTTACGAAAACCCAACCACACCCATATTATCTGACCTGTTTGATTTTGACCCAAGATACCATCATTGGAAAAGTTGGTGTAAGAGAGTACTAGCCATAAACATGCATAGAAGAATATCAGGACAATAAAAAAACGAATGCATCTCAGATTTGTTGTCTGATTATTATTTTTGGATAAATTGACCTTATCCTGGTATTCTAGATTCAAAGGAGGATGAATTGACATTATCCTGGTATCCAGAAGTATGACACAGTGTTCACAAATAACTTGAACTGACAGAAATCATGCACCACAAAAGTTCAATCAGTCACCTACTTCTGCTTGAATATATTTCTGTGGAGTGTTGCACATACATATATATAATCTGAGCTTTGAAGGAATATGACACCCAGATATGATATCCATACTTGCATCGAACCATCGTAGAACGCCTAAAAAGTTCAGGAGATAAACAATTTGCACATGGCTAATGCTACGGTTAAGTACTGGAAGAAGCTCCCTCTTTATGCTATCACCTTCCAAGATCGGAGGTGATTGCCTCGGTGTGGACGAGGACGAGGCCCGGATAAGAGGTGCCCTTGCCGCCTCGCTTACTGCTACTGCACCGCGTCGGCGGGTTTTGGTCTCTATTTTACAGAACTTTGTGAAATGCATGCTGTCGTTATTATTCATATTTTGCAGCTTGCACGGGATAATCATAATCTTTTTCAGATAAGAAACCAGGAAAAGTACAGAAAGCACATTTACAGTCGAACTAGTTCAATTTTTTTTCCTCGTAGTTTGACGAATCATCTCGATCTAAAGCTGTCTCTTTCACAAAGGGAAAAACCGAATTATGTATGAAAGGGAACACGTGCTACTAAGAGAAGCAGTATGTTGAACAGAAGAAATCTTTGGTTTTTCTTCCTAGTAAGCCAGGTTTCTTTTTCTAGTATAAGCAATCTGATGTGAACTGTAGTTGACTAGTTTTTCTTCAGACTTCAGAGATTGACGCCGTGCAGTCAAATTTTGGACAGTTGGACTGGCTATTTTAAGAAAAGGAAAAGGTTAGGCTATCAGCAATTTCACCTCTCCCACCTCATTACTAGTCTGCTCTTCACCTCTACCATATCATTACCAGTATGCTCGCTCTTAGTGCAGTTCAGCAAGTTCAGACTTCAGTGGGTACTGGTAATACATAGCAGACTATAGAAACAAGCCCAAGGTCACTGAAAACCTTTGTTAGAGGAAAAGACCACTCTCGCACAGACGAAGGATCAAACTCCCAAACAGAATTTGCGAACCTTAAACACACTTGGCCCCAGTACAACACAGAAAATAGAAAGAAGCCCAAGGTCACTCACAGTTTCATAGACTTGGGAAATCAGCCAAGGTCATTCACACTCAGAGAATTCAGAGTTGACACTAGAGACCAACCCACGAATCAAAATGACAAAAAGCTTAAAATTGATATTTGGCAGGGGCCGCGCGAACGCGTACCCCTTTATCACAAATTATGACGTCCACTCTCCCTCAAAGAGGAGATGGTAAGCCAGCACACCCACAAAGTGCAATATGGGCCACTTGCCTAGGCCATGTCTCTTCTTGATCAGCCATAGACCCCGTCCAGGTAAGTATGTTTCAAGGTTGCCCTATGCCCTGCTTATATTGGTTGCGCTGCCTCTGCTCCCTCCTTGCCGGGCGATGTGGTACTAAACTAAAATATGCCTCGCCTGGTGTTTGCTGCAGCTTCCCGGTACTAAACGAAAATATGCCTCGCCTGGTGTTTGCTGCAGCTTCCCGGTACTAAACGAAAATATGCCTCGCCTTGTATGGGCCTGTTGGTACCAACCAGGCTGTTTTTTATGGGTTGGACTGGAAGCCCATGCACCAGATGTATGGAGAGTCTGAAGCTGGCCCGTCAGACCGACATCAACGTGGAAGAAACCGTACGAATAATCACACGTTCAAATGCTCAAAAAAAAAAAGAGTGATCACACGTTCAAAGGTATCCTTTCACAAAGATTTGACAAAAACCCTCAGAAGCTGAAGTTTGGACAAATTCTTTTACTGACCACACTTCTTTAGCCAAGGAGGAATTAACATGGTGCCCATTTTTTTAACTCAAAAATAAACAGATGGATCTCTTCGATTCTTGGTGCTACTGTTGGTAGCAAAAGAACAATGCCGTTCAAATTAGGCAGCGATAATACTTGTTGGTCGGTACAAACAGTGAAGGTGCTAGCATGATGTTTTTACATCTTACGTTTAAGGCCCTAAAAAATATATGCATGTAATCACCTTAGACGTAATAAAATAAGGCATAAAAATAGTATTGGTGACCTAGCAAATTGTTTTTTTTTAGGGAAGACCTAGCAAATTGTTGTCAATAGTTGTTATAATTAGTGCCAAACAAGAATGCAGTTTGGCTTCCAGCCCATAGTTGTATGCGGTATGGCTTCTCGAGTCCACAAGTTGGCTCGAAAATGATGTGACACGGATCCATCTCAGAAATTTCTGTTAGTGTGATTCCTTCAGGTTCTGTAGTAGCTCAACACGTAAGCAGTCAGATTCAGTGTACCATCATATCTTATTGTAGTACTACTATTAGATAGAGAAACCGTAAGCATGAATTTAAATAAAGAGATCACTTAAAAAAAGGGATTTGTGACCAGATCACAGTATTCAGCATAAGAAAAATGCACGTTCTTGTTTGTGACGCGGTAGTTCTACTATTGTAAAAGGGTTTCCCCCCGCTTTGTATTCCAAAGCAACCAACACCGATACAGAATCGCTGGGGCGAACAGCACAACAAGCCCAAAAGAAAAAGAAGAAGAAGCAAATGCCAACAACGGCAGCTCGACAGAGCACGGATGACCCGCCACCGCTACGCCCACCAGACACAAACCACTACAACCCGAGGCTTCGGACCACCGCGTACAAAACAGCACCTCCAAGAAGAAAAAGCGACGCCGACGACGCTGCTGCCCGGACATGTCCTAGGGTTTCCCCGGCACGCGGAGGGAGGTGGGGGATGGATATCACCGACACCCTCCAGGAAGGAATGGTGGCACCCGCAAGTGTCACCGCATCGGGGCCGAAGACCGGCAAGGATTTCTCCCGTACTCCAATCCCCACCGTCCCACGGACCGGAGCCGACCAGCCAGACCGCCGCCCACCACCATGCGCCATCGCGGTTGCGCCGTCACCCACGCCGCCTCACTGCGAACACCAACACACGGCCAAGAGGACCGGGGAGAAGCGCCCCGCGGAGGGAGAAGCAGCACCGAAGCCGAACGGGAGGGAACCACCTCCACCGCCGTCGTGCGGTAGCCGTCCGGACGCGGCAGCAGGGCATACCAGGCCACCCCTGGCCCAGCCAGGCCCGAAACGGGCCCGCTAAGCCCCGCCGCCACACTGCAGCAAGCCGGCGATGGCACCGCCAGCACCCTGCCGCTCATCGTCTCTCCCCCGCCTCCCGGAAGCCACGAAGCAGACCCGCCCCGCCGCCGGCCCGCCCAGGCCCAGATCTGGGCCGAGCGGGCGCCGCCAGGCCGCGCCGCCGCGTCACCCCGCCGCCAACGGCGACGCTGCCGTCCAGAAGTCCGCCCCCGCTCGCGCCGGGAGCCCCCGCCGCCGCCTAGAAGCACCGCCCGGGGTCGCCCCGTCCCGCGCCGGCGGACACCCGAGAGGGGAAAAGCCAGGGGGCCGCCGCCACCAGCGTCGCCCGGGCCAGGCCCGCAGCGGGCGCCGGCGCCGGCGGCAGAGAGGAAGGGGGGGAGAGGCGCGCGGGGGAGAGGGCTGGGCGCGGTCGCGGGTGAGGAGAGGAGTGTGTCTGTTTCAGAACCCCATGGAATGCCCGAGATCCGCGGTAGTTCTACTGACACGGCACATACTGAATTTGAGTTATTTGCAAATCAGTTTCAAACAACTTGCATGAAGTTTTAAATTAGCACCTGATCAGTTAGATGGGCTAAAAGTTTTCAGGAGTAAATCTGGTTTCGGTAATTCAAAGAAACTTTGGTGGTGCTTGATCTACAGAATTTAAAGAAATGGCCAGATGATGTAGGAGAACTGACCACATCATGTTAATAAGAAAAGAAAAAAAATCTCAGCTGGTACAAAGAAAAGATTTAAAAAACACATCCTTAATATGATGAGTGGAAATTTTTGTTTAACAAAAATGCTCGAATGGTAGCAGCTTCTGTAAATAAGCTTGCCACAGCAAACATAGTTCTTTAGAAATGCAAAAGAACAATGAGCTGCGTATTACTGACATGGAAAGAAGCAGAAGTACATTCTCAAAGGACAGTAGCTTTGGCACCGAGCAGAGTCATCTGATCATACAGTTAATTAGCGGTCTACTAACCTGTGCATTCTACACAGGTTGTTAGTGCAACCACCAGAAATTGCCAGCAAAATGAGATCCAAAAAAATTGATGGCAGCATATATCCGCCACTTGTGTAGTGATACAGATTGTTTATATTATAAATCATGTATGTTGATCACCTATCCTGAGAGGGAGGGCAGAGTATCATTAGGATGCAGCGAAACAGGAAACCAACTCTTCTGTTTTTGCAAATCTACAGAAGGCTCACCAGTCCTTGGCTAAGATCATGTCCAGATGGAGCCAGTGATTCATGCCGTTTGTTAATAACTAACTAAAAGGTGTTGATTGATACATCCCCACGTACCCTGGGGTCAGAGATGATGATGATCAATTGATCATGTCGAAGATTGACTGCAGTGGGGGCATTGTAGCACTCAACAATTAACATATGGGCTGCAAGCGGAGTAGTAAGCCCTTTTTTACAATGGAGAAACCATGCAGTGAGCTTGCTCGTAAAATATACCCGGACGGGGGAAGTAAGAATTTAAGTGCAGAAAGCAAAATAAATCATTTGCAACATTATTCTGTGGGCAGTTCCTTGTGCATATTGTAGTAAAATGTATAGAAGATTCCAAACCGCCATCCCACAAGAGAATTTCTGGTGGATTCACACCATGTGCTTCATCTAGAAGTACAATTATTTTTCACAGAAACACTACATTACTGTTACTATTTCAGAGAAGTCAAGACTAACTACAGATAAATATACTGGAAACCCGCCCGGGGCCCGGGGGGTGGGGGGGGGGGGGGCTAACCATTGAAGATCATCCCCATTTTGGAGTAACCCCTTTTTGCGCAACATCAAATTTCCTTGATACTTGCAACAGAATCTTT
Source organism: Aegilops tauschii subsp. strangulata (assembly GCF_002575655.3). Taxonomy (NCBI): domain Eukaryota; kingdom Viridiplantae; phylum Streptophyta; class Magnoliopsida; order Poales; family Poaceae; genus Aegilops; species Aegilops tauschii. Next base: position 378,544,263 of record NC_053040.3, read on the forward strand.
ATCAACATAAAATAGCAATTGTGGAGCAAGCAGAGAGAAGCAGTGGTAGCTACAGAATAGACCTACATAATAAATCAAGCAAGATTAGCTTTGATATAATTCATATTGTCGATTCTAGTAAGCTCATTCTTAGCCCGGTAAACCTGTAGTGCCCGAGGAAAATGACACATAAAGTTCCTCTTTAATTCCAAGGTTGAGCAATGGTATCCTGCAGGTGCAAAAAAACAATCATACCATAAGAACGGCTATCATACACATGTTTAACAGAGGGATCAATTTGATACTAACCAGAATAGCACCAGAGTGGTGAAATTCATAGATGAATTTTATTTGGAGACAGATGAATTTTACCAAGCCCTTTTTGGTAAACTTTATGCAACTAGTGATATTGTCTCCGCGAGCGGGTTGGTACAACTAATTCCTGTAGGTTTATCTTACCAAAACCTAACAACACCCATATTATCTGACCTATGTTTGATTTTCACCCTAGCCTAGATGCCATCATTGGAAAAAATTGGTGATCGGGAGTACTAGCCCTTAACAGGCATGGAAGAATATCAGGGGCAATACAAAAACGACTGCATCTCAGATTGTTGTCTCAAACAGATTAGCTCACGGAATGTTTCGGCAACCTAACATAACATATGACGCACAAGAGATGCACCCTGCAAAGCACCAATACATCAGATTAGCTAAACAAATGTCTCAAGACAAGTCACTGCACCCCACTCAATGTATGGGCGGTTGAGCCAAGGAGTCTAGTCATCTTCGGAGAAGTCATCATCGTCGCTTGGTTCCGACACATCTTCATCCTCAGACTCATCATCTTCGCTCTCAGAAGCAACGTAGACTACTGCTGCCTTCCTCTCCCTTGTTGTCCTTCTCGGTACAACTGGCTCAGCAGAGCTGCCGGAGGGAGGAGCCTCAGCATCTTCTGTCCCTGTTGAAGAGCTCGCCATTCTGTGCAGAACCGAGCCGCTCTTCTTGTTGAAGGGGGAGTCTCTGATCCTTCGCACCTTCTTCTCAGGAGAAGGAGCGCTGAGGGTGCTGTCATCAGTAGGCTTGAATATTTCTTCCATCACTTTCTGCCTCATGCCTTTGGTCTGAGCTGGCGCCCTCTTCCTGATGGTAGTCTTCAGCTTCTCGGCAGCAGGTTTTCTTCCTTTAGTTTTCTTCTCAACTTCCATGGAAGACCCCCCATCGTCGCTCTCATGGTCGGGCTCGGCTACGTCTTCATCAGAAATTTCAGCTAAGGATGACATGGCCTTCTTTGCTGCGCCTCTTTTGCTTGGTCCATTCCACCCTTTCTTTCCTTTCTGCTGTTCTTCTGTTTCCATGGCTGTACAAGTGGTTACACCATCAGCTTAAACTTGTAAGAGATGTATATTTTATGTTCACAAACACAACATTATACCAATGGCCATTACCACTGGGTTCTGGAGAGTTGTCACTATCGATATTATAAGCAGCCAGGCGGTCTTTCAGTTCAGCCACTTCGTCCTCCTCATCTTTCACCTCATCTTTCACCGGTGCACTTGCCTATGAAATTGTTAAATTGACTTGTTAAGGCAGCAAATAAACTATGACACGCACAATAAGAAAAGGTTTGATTAAGGACCCAACCTTCTTGGGTGGTGGTTTCTTCTTTTGTGCAGCAGGTTTCAGAATGTCTCCTTTATAATCAACGTCATCATCACTCCCAGCCTAGAAAAGTTTGATTGTTTTATCAGTAAAGAGCAACAAGTACTACCTAGTCCTCTGCAACTCAAGAAATGCATCACTTGTGTTAGTCTGTACCTTCTGGGATTTGGCTGTGGCCTTCTTAGGCTGTTTCTTGGTTGCTGGCTTAGGGTCCTTCGCTTTTTCAGAATTTTTGGCGCGCTTGCGTGATCTGTCGTTCTGTTCAGCTTCAAGTTTTGCATCAAGCACCTGTATCAAAATCAATGTGAGGAGCAGTGAAACACATAACATCAAGCAAAACCTGCTCAAGAGAAAAAATACATAACAACAGAGAGAAACACTGCTTACATCCAGTTCCTTCTCAAGAGCGTCAAGGTCTCTCAGCCAAAGAGTTTTTGGCTCTGTGTTACGCAGGATTTCAAGATCAGCCTCTACCTTATCCTGCTGCGCGATGAGCTCCTTCACCTTCTCCATAGTCAAGGTACCAATCGACATTGCAAGAAGATACTCATAATCACTTGCTGCAGCTTCAGCAGGACTCTCATCATTATCTTCATCTGCTTCTGTAGATCCTACAGCAACTGGCCCAGACGTGGGTTTTTTCTTTGGGAAAGGTTTATAGCCCTGCTGCTTCAGCTCCTGGAATAGGTCTGCCCTCTTCCTGTTATTAACTATGATTTTCCCGGAAATAACAGCAAGAATAAACCTAACTTTGTTCTGATACTTCAGCAACTCATTCCCCATGTTTTCCAACATTACTTTCTGCACAGCATACGTTTGTTAGATAATGATTTAGTAGTTTGCAGACGAACAACTAAAGGAAAAGGTCAACATGTACCTTCCGTTTGACATAGAATTCAAACCTCAAATCGAAGAACTCTTGAAGCACTGGAAAGTTAACATAATGTCAGTGCCAAAACCACAAGTAAAAGGATTTGTTGCTATAATACAGGTCCATGTTAGAGATACTCACCATCCTCTGGGGTGTCATATTTTTTTATTTTACCATGTGAGTCAAACAAGTGCATGTTTGTTGTTCCTATTGTGGTAGTGAGCTTGAATTTCTTCTCAAGGCCTTCTTGCTTAGCTATATTCATGTTTTGCTCAGTCAGTATAAGCTCAAATTCCACATCCGCATGATCACACTGCGACCTTATTTCCTGTAAATTGGTTGAAGTGCAAGTAAGTCAAAACATCTGAAACCCAAAGAGAATGAACTATTTGCACTATTAACTACCTCTAACAATGGTGGTTCCTTGCTCTTTTCCTTTTCCTTGTCCTTGTCCTTGTCCTTGTCCTTCTTCTTTTCCTTGTTCTTGTCCTTGCTCTTTTCCTTTTCCTTGATAGGAATAGGACACATGGATTCAAGAAATTCTTTGTAATCTGTAGTCCAGCGGCGGACGGGAAGCTCAGTAATTTTAAGCTTGGTGTCAGCAACTTCCTCTATAACACCAGTGATGGTATATGTCACACCGGTTGCCTTTGAACTTGTCTCCTTCAAAGAGCCCTGTCAGGTGATGAACAAAAAAATTGCATCAAAATCAATTGCTGAATTAAGCAGCCAAACTTTCGGTCTAACAAAAATATTATGCTAGTAAAAGCATTGCACCGACCTTGAACCCCCTGTACCAAGGAACCATTGGTACAATAGTCTCCCCATTCAGCAACCTTTTCAGATTAGCAATAATGTCTTTTGGATTGTAATTTGGGACATAGGTGCTCCATCCAGTGCCAATGCCTTCACTTCCATTGACCAAAACCATGGGAATGATTGGCATATACCTGAACATAACATGGCATATTTTAGGTACATAAAAATAAATCCAATCGCAATCATAATTGGCAGGATGAATGTTCAAAGAGATAATATATATTACCAGCTGGGTTCAATTGACTGCCCGTCTTCATTCAAATAGTTCAGAAGAACATCATCATCCTTCGGAAAAATTAAACGGGTGACAGGCTGTAATCTGGTGAAGATGTACCTAGCACTAGCAGCATCTTTGCCCCCCTGAAAATGAATGTAAACAAGCAAAGAAACCTGAGAACCATTACAAACAGAGTAATTGGTACTTGGCTTTAACAAAGCTAACCCACCGCATTTCTGGTACCAAATTGGCCACGGGGCTCCAAAAGATTAATATTATTGCTGCCAACAAAATCCTGAGCCATTCCTATGATTGTGCTTGCTAGACTCTGCTCACCATGGTGGTATGCTGAGTGTTCTGACACATAACCAATAAACTGTGCCACCTGTAGCCAACAAAGATAACAAAATTAGGAATATGCATGATAATTCCAATACACAAATTCAAAAGCTCTTTGGCAAACCTTAGATTCTTTAACCAAATTCTTCTTGAACGAGCAAAACAAAATCTTCCTCTGTCCTGGTTTAAAGCCGTCAACCATTGAAGGTATTGACCGTTCAAGGTCTGCCATCGAGAAGAGTATCAGCTCTTTGTTGATAAAATCACTGTACTTGATGCGTTTCTCACGTTGGTCAAGGCAAGTACCAGGCTGCAATAAGGCTTGTGTGTTACTATTGATACATAATAAGGAACTTCTATCAAACTGGGAAAGGATGCAAATATTTGACCTGATAGTTGGTCAGCCAATCCTTCCTCTCAGAGATCTTTTTCTTGCTGAATGCTAACTCAATAGCTTCACCATCTTCTTTGTCATCTGCCCAAACAAAATCCTTCTTGTGAAGGGCAATATGTTCAAAGTAATCCCGGCCTTCTTCAGCTGTGCTGGTTCCCAGCCCCTGTACCAGTCAGAACTCTTTTTAAGAACAAATATAACTACAGACATCTTTGTTGCACTGCCTTCCAGTGAAAAATCGTGTGTAGGGCGCGCATGAACTATAATGCAAAAACTATAATGCAAAAACTAAATAAGGGGCAAAAGGCACACCTTGTAGTACTTTATAGTCCACGAACTTGCACTTGCTCCTAAGTCCTCTTTCCATGCTTCATAGTCTGGCATTGAGTAAAATGGCTTGACAGACTTGCCCTTGGTTGCCTGGACAAATAAGCAAAAGCATTATTTTTAACTGGAGTTATAATATAGAAAAAAACTGAATGATAAATGTTAGGGTTAAATATGTATTAATGTGCATCTTAACACACAAAAGAGCATCTGTCAAATGACCCAAAGAATTGCCTACCTTGATAATTGGAGTGATGAACTCAACCAAGAAAGAAGGAACTTTGAGGAGAGATGGCCACTCTTTGTGAATGAAATTGATCAGCAACCCTTTGATGTGGGAACCATCATGGTCCTGAAATGTCATCAGTTTAATCAAAGCCAAGAAACAACTTCAATTCGACTAGTTGGGATAAATTGGAGATGATGTCAGGCAAACCTGATCAGTCATTATCATGAGGTGGCCATATCTCAAGCCTTTCGTGCTATCATACTTTTTTTCATGCTGCAGACCTAATATTTTCTTTATATTTTGGATCTCCGCATTCTCCATTAACTGCTTATGGCTCGCTTCCCTCACATTTAATAATTTACCCCTGAGAGGAAACACGCCATAGTGGTCCCTTCCTACTACACCTATGCCAGCCATCTGCAAAGAAAACAGACTGAACTCTTCAGTATGACTGTGAAATAGCATACTATGGCACTTAATAGGTTCTTGTTACTCACAGCTAGAGCCTTTGCTGAATCTCCTTCAGTAAGGATCAAGGTGCACTTGTCAGAGTTCTTCCCACCAGCGTCATTTGCATCCTCCAGCTTAGGGATGCCAACAATACTTGTCTTCTTGGTTCCATCAGTCTTTTTAAGTTCCTTGCTTAGTTTGAACTCGGCCCAAGAAAGAAGATTGGTAACAACACCCGAGCTAGAGACTGCAATTGTAAGAAGTGAACATTAGCATTAGTGGTGCAGCCATAATAGACAAATCAAGGATAGCAAAGTTAACTCATCACATACCCTTCTTAAGGAATTCGTCAGAGAGCTCGCACGTGGACCCAAAGCTTGCTTGACGAGTTGTCAAGGTCTCTTTGGTCTGTGAGTCAAATGCAGGGTTGTCAATGAGCGCATTAACAAATACCCATAGGTAGCCCTTCACTGTATGCAACTTCATGTTAGCCTGCTTGTTCTTCTTGTTCACAACCCCCATCACATGGCTGGCAACTTGGTTTGCAACATAGTCAACATGAGTTCCACCTCTTATGGTGGCAATTCCATTTACAAAACTGACCTGCAATCCAAGCAAAATGTCTGAGGTATAACTATGACAACACACTACAGGGGAGCTTCACAGGAAACTACGCAACACTTACCTGCTGGAACTGGCCTTCACTTAGACTCACACACACCTCCCAACGATCATTTATTTTTTGGTAAATTCTGAAAAGGAAGGCAAATTTGAATATCAGAAATAGTGCTTGTCAGAGTTTTCCTGGAGACGATCAAACAGGTAAGAAAAAACAATGTCAAACCTTGGTAGATCGATTCCTTCTTTGGAAGCAGAGTTAATATACAGTTGCACGTAATCAGAGAAGCTTTTTACTGCCACCTTCTCACCATTCAACTCAACCTTCACGGTTTTGCCAAGGGTGCCTGCCATATCAACCACTCGCTTCCTCATGAGTGCCACAACATCAGCTTCGAGCTCGGTCATGTTGAACTTTGCAAGGTCAGGCTTGAAGGTAACCCTGGTCCAGTTCTCTGACTGCTTGCACTTTTTAATCTCAGGCTCCGACTTCTTCCCCATGTTCTCAGAGAAAACCTGCACAGGCATTCAAGGAGAGATGTCACAATATACCATGCGCTTGGTGATCTGGGTAGCTGTGCCTAAATAACGTACAGGAGATATTAGTTAATTTACTCCTACTGCAACCCTGGTGTGAGTTTAAACTAGCTATGTGTCTTTGTGTTAGTTTTAAACTAGATGCGCATATTCATGGTAAACCACACTGAGCAATGCTAAAAACTATCAAAGGAAACAAGATTCGGACAAGTGTAATAATTAAGAAACCCTTATGTAGCCAGGTTCTACAGACGATAAATTTTGAACTGACCCTGCAAAATTTTCATCAGAAACCCCAACTAAACAACGCACATGCTCCAATCTAGTACCAAAATCTCATTCATGGTTAAAAATACTACGGCCTCACACTCCAATATAACCAGATTCTCAACTCTAATGTGGTCACAACCAACCGCGCCTCATTACAGCCATATGGCACATCGATTCACCAGAATGTCTGCAGTTCTAACTAACCCAGTCCCAAACACCGACCCAAAAACCAGAATAGCAACCGTAAAACGCTCGTGGGATCCGTGATTGTCTTACCTGCCTGTACCGCTTCAGCCGGTGCCCATCAGCGGTCTCGATGACGAACTCCGTGGAGAAGATGTTGGCGAGCTTGGCACCGTAGCCGTTCCTCCCGCCAGTGGTCTTCCGCTCGTTGTCGTCGTAGTTGCTGCTTGTGAGGAGATGGCCGAAGATGAGCTCCGGCACGTACACGCCCTCCTCCTGGTGGATCTCGACGGGCACGCCGTCTCCGTTATTGTAGATGGAGATGCAGCACCCCTCGACGTCGATGTCGACCTTGAGGGAGTCCATGGAGGGGTCGCGCTGCTTGTTGTCTGCGGCGTTGACGAGGATCTCGTCGAAGATCTTGTAGAGGCCGGGGACGTAGGAGACAGGCCGATTCACCATGGCGCCGTCCTCGTAGACCCAGAGCGTCTGCGTGTGGTTCTGGACGGAGCCGACGTAGGTGTCCGGGCGCAGCAGGATGTGCTCCAGCTGTGTCTTCTTCTGGTACATCTCCTCGATGGTCTTCCCGGCGGCATCCCCCGCGGCGGAGTTGTGCGAGGAGCTGGACTTCAGCGGGGGCTTCTTCGCGGCGGGCGCCATGGCGGCACACAGAGGTTGTGTGCGCGCTAGGGTTTGGGGCGTGGGGGGGAATGCGGGGTGGGGTTTGGAATTGGGGATCTGGGGGAGGGGGAGGGGAATGGGGTGGGGTTTAAAGTGGACTGGGAGGGGGCTGCGGGGCGATTCGAAATTTGAATTTGGGGAGCGGGCGACGTTGCGCGTGTGCGCCCAGCGGGTCCGTCCGGTCGGATGGGGGATTCTGGAGACGGCGACGGGAGTGAACGCGCAAGGAAGGGTGTGCGTGCCTACATACTCGAGCCGTTCCGTTCCCTTTGACGGTTTCACACGCGAGAAGAGGGTTGTCTCAGGAAAAAAACACGGAAGAAGAGGGTGCATCCAATCCCACCGTCGGCCGCCGGCGAGGCCGTGGGCTCCTTCACCTCCGTCCGCCACTTCGGAGACGTGAGGCTGGAGGAGCCCCGGATCTCCATGTCAGGCGCTTAGATAGGTCTAGGATAAATTGGTCTGTCGGCATTCACTACGGTTGTGCTGAGAGGCTCGGGGTTGGTGAGTCTAGTATGTTGGACGATGTTGTTCTTTGCGGTGACAGTACCAGCGCATTTAAAAATAATGGTCGGGTTTCGATCCCGTCTAGACGGCATACATGGCGGCGTCGAAGAGTCGATGGGCTATGTCTCCCATCGATCTTTCTGGTCGACGTTTTTTAGGTGTTCGGTCGATATCTATCATCATAGGCGATGTCATCGGCGGACGAGTGAAATGGTGGTTCCAGGTTTGGGCTTGCTGATTGATGGCAGCGGACCTGGTGCTTGGCCTCGACGACGTCGACGACTGACGATGGCTTTAGGATTCGAGGAGGATGGGGATGATCCCTGGCCATCAAGCCACATCAACCAAGGATTTGCCAACGGAAAGCTTCTTCGTCGGCTCACAATGCCCTTCTAGGCTTTGGTTCTCTTTCGAATCCGACGACGGTTAGATGTGACAATGGCGGCTTCAGAATTAGCCTAAGGACTTCGATGTACTTTCCTTTTCTTGTAGAGTTTTTCTATAATTTTTGTGGACACGTGTTTGCTCTCGACCCTTCTAGCCGGTTTCATGCGTGTGTGTGTTGTATTTACCATGTTTGTGATCAATCAAACATGCGGTCATACGGGTTTTTTTCGATTTCCCTGCAGGTGCTCGCGTCCCCAAATTAGTTTCTGATAGTACAACTTCCTATTTTTTTTTCCATTGCTTTGCTTTTCTTTTATTTTTATTTTTGTTTTAGTTTTTTTTTATATTTAATTAATTTAAATACATCAAATTTTAGCAAAATAAAGTGGAATTTGTGCTCAAGTCATGTTTGCAAGTTGTTCGTCTCCTACTAAAAAACGTTCGTATTATAAAAAATATTCATCATGTACTAAAAAAACTTCATGGCATTTTTAAAACATGTCAATTGCCTATTCAAAAAGTAGTTTAGGAAATATTTGATTTTTTCCTTTTATGTTTATGAAAAATTACTACAGGACTACATTTTTAACACATAAGTATTATTTTTTAACACAGTACAGACGCATGCACGCATACGTACACACATTTTTAATACATGATTGAACTCTTTAAAACACGATAACCATTTTCAGAATATATGATGAATACTTTCTAATACACAATGTCCATTTTCAATACATGATTAATATTTTAAAATAACAATGAACATTACAAAAAGAAGATGGCCCTTTTAATACTCCCTCCGTCCGGAAATACTTGTCGTAGAAATGGATACAAATGGATGTATCTAGAACTAAAATACATCTAGATACATCCATTCCTCGGACAAGTATTTTCGGACGGAGGGAGTACATGATGAACTTTTTTAAATATGTGATGAACACTTTTTAGTACTCCCTCCGATCCAAAATAAGTGTCACGGTTTTAAACTAAGGTTAGTCCAACCTTAATTCAAACCTACGACACTTATTATGGATCGGAGGGAGTACATAATTAACATTTTCTCATACATGATGAACATTTCTTTCAGCATGAGGTGAAAAAAATTCCAATACATGATGAATTTTTAATACATGTTTAAAGAAATGGTGTATATTTTTGTACATGGTGAACATTTAAAATGCATAATGAACTTTTTTAGTCTGCGGTAAACATTTTTTAACACACGATTGACGTCTTTGAAATCCTGATGACCATTTTTTGCAATTTTTAAATGTCAAGATAAACATTTACTCAAGTATATGTTGAATTATTATTTTAATTCATATTGAGCATTTTTAATACATGATGAACATTTTTTATACCCAATGAACTACTTTAAAAAATCATGGAACAGTAGGAAAGAAACAGGAAAAAGTGAAAGAAAAGCCAGAAAAAATGGATAGAAAAATGTGAGGCATGGACCAATAGAACACAAAAAAAATGCTACATCGAATACCGCAGAATGGAAACCCGAGAAAAAAAAACTCGAGTTATTGGTTCGGCCGACTCGCTTCACACGCTTAGGCGAGAACTACTTCAGACTCGCAGTAGGCGAGATATAACACTAGTGAGCAAGGAAGGGGGGGTGGTCAACTCGAGGGAGGCAGCTGAGCATCGACAAGAGACAAGAAAGGGGGCATGTCAAGAGAGGAAACAAAGACATGTGATAGGATAGGAGCATGTGTGGGTGGCGGCTGGGAGCCATGAGGGAATCCAAGTAGGGTTTGAGAATAGCGATCTACGGGCCCTGCAATGGAATGGCATGCTTATTGGCCCCTTTTGCTGCGTCTCGGCGGGGAACATGGAGGTTTACCTATCAAAAGTTTGGGGTATGTGGTGTGACGCCCTCGATTCAATCGTACACTAATCATACACGCAAATGTGTACGATCAAGATCAAGGACTCACGGGAAGATATCACAACACAACTCTAGACACAAATTAAAATAATACAAGCTTTATGTTACAAGCCAGAGGCCTCGGGGGCTCGAATACATAAGCTCGAAAACACAAGAGTCAGCGGAAGCAACAATATCTGAGTACAGACATAAGTTAGACAAGTCTGCCTTAAGAAGGCTAGCACAAAAGCAACATCGATCGAAAAGGCAAGGCCTCCTGCCTGGGAGCCTCCTAACTACTCCTGGTCGTCGACGGTCTCCACGTAGTAGTAGGCACCCTCGGGGGTAGTAGTAGTCGTCGGTGGTGTCGTCTGGATCCTGGGCTCCACCATCTGGTTGCGACATCCGAGAAGAATGGAAAAAGGGGAGAAAGAGGAAGCAAAGCAACCGTGAGTACTCATTCGAAGTACTCAGCAAGCAAGGATCTACACTACATATGCAACATTATCAAAAGAAGGCTGTATATGTGGACTTGGCTGCAGAAATGCCGGAATAAGAGGGGGAGAAGCTAGTCCTATCGAAGACTAGCATCTTCTGGAAACCACCATCTTGCAGCAACATGAGGGAGTAGAGTAGTATAACATAAGTAGTAGCAGTGTTATCAACCTCGGCCAGAGATCCTTCCTCGACTCCCTACGAGAAAGCAATCCCAGAGCCATACTATCTAGTTCCAATCATAATCCAATTCTCATATCCACGTCTCATCTCAAGTATCCAGTTATAGTTGTATCGATCGGGATACAACTCCAAGTGTCTGTTACCGTAGGACAGGCTATCGATAGATGTTTTCTTCCCTGTAGGGGTGCACCAACTTACCCACCACGCTCGATTAACTCCGGACGGACACACTTTTCTGGGTCATGCCCGGCCTCGGCCAAACAATACGCAGCAACCCGACCTAGGCTTAATAGAGAGGTCAGCACGCCAGACTAAACCTATGCCCCAAGGGGTCATGGGCCATCACCCCAGGAACTCCTGCACGTTGCGTACGCGGCCGGTGAGTAGACCTAGCTACCTCCCTAAAAAGGCAGGAGCTTACCAGTCCAACCCGGCGCGCACCGCTCAGTCGCTGACGTCTATTAAGCTTTGGCTGATGTATACAACGCAGAACGCCCATACTATGCCCACGTGATGGTTAGTGCTATCAGGCCAGAGGCCCCTCGGATCAAATATCCAAATCGTAGTGGATTAGGAGCACGCGGTAACAAGTAGAGACTCACGAAAGATGTGACCTCGTTGCCCCATCTCGAGGACTTGCGGCAAGGGCTAGGAATGCCCGGCCATGCCTCGTAATTATCTCGCGGGCACCCTCCAGGTCAACCCGTCTCCACATCACTCGCAATTAAGCTCGCGCGGGTACCCCTCAGGGCCAACCCGTCTTTAGTAACATGGTTCAGTGTAAAGTCATAGTAACCATAGTAACTGTGTGTCCAAACATCAAGGGGAAAACCCGAGGAATCACCCCCGGTGAATTCCACCCGATGTAATCATCAAGGTGAACGTAAGAGGAACCACCCTCGAGGTTCACACTTGAGGGGTTGCACGACAGAGTCGTATCGGAAGTGGTTAAGGCGGAATCACCCTCGATGACCACGACCGAATAGCTACACTACAGGGTTAACATCAGAAGTGTTGTAGAGGTCTCACCCTCGGCACTCGATAGTAACCCAGCAGTGTCGAGCAACTAAGGGAAAAGTGATGTGCGGTGCCTGGTCTTCGATCCCGTTGATCGGGTCTTCAATGATGAAGCGGGGGCAACAAGGACAAGGTGGGGGTCACTGATGGATCACTAACCAACCTATACTAAGCAGTTTAGGATAAGCAGGTAGGTAACAATAAGCAGGTTATAAAAGCAGGCTATGCATCAGAATAGGAGCAAAAAATAACAGTAGCAAAATCTAATGCAAGCATGAGAGAATGGAATGAGCGATATCGGGATGATCAAAGGGGGGGCTTGCCTGGAAGCTCTGCTGAAAAGGAAGAAGTGTCGTCGTTGACGTAGTCGATCACAGGGTCATCGGCATCGTCACGAGGTCTACCGAAAAGAAGAGGGGGGAGAAACAGTAAATACATAGCAAGCAAGTGCATAACAGGACAACAGGCAGAGCTAGACGTGTTCTAACGCGGTGCTACACGATACCGGTGAAGGGGGAAGCCAACCGGGAATGTTTTCCCGGTTCCGGACCTGTGTCAGACAGATGACCGGAGAGAGAAAGTTCCATGTTCAGATAGTTAGAGGCATCTGACAGGTAAACGGACCGCGTGTTCGGATTCATCTCGTCGTGCTGAGCAACTTTCATATATAAAACTTTTTCATCCGAGTTATGAATTATTTACTACTAATTTCCAACGATTTAAACATTATTCTAAAAATTCCGGATATTAAATTAAATTCGAAAATAAAACAGTAAAATACCCTTTTTACCTTGTGTAGTGCCAGCCACAGTCAAAGACATGTGGGGCCAAGTCAAAGTCAACAACAGAGCAATCTATTGACTGGGTCAAGCAGTGAATAGTGCATGGGTCCCGCGTGTCATTGTCTCAGGATAAACTAGGGCTAAATAAACTGGTTAATTAAAGGAGGAGGTCCCACTTGCCAAAGGTTAGTAACTAACCTATCCAATCTAATCTAATCCTAATTAATCTAAACTAACCGGCCAGCCCATCTAGCAGTGGCCGAGCTGGGCACTTGCGTGCACACGCTCACGCACGTAACCATGGCCAAGCCATGGCACGGCCGGCCAGCAGCAGCTGCGACGAGCGCAGCAGCAGGCAGCAGTAAAGCAGCAGGAGCAGCGGCAACAGATGGTGGCAGCGACAGCAGGCCGAAGCAGCGTGGAGTAGGGGCGAGCGGCGGCGACGACCAAACAGCAGCATGCATCGGGCAGTAAGCAGAGTAGCAGCGCCAAGGCAGCAGCAGTGCCACGCAGAGCAGAAGCTCAGAACACGCACATACGTACGCGTACGCCCCGGCAGAAGCAGCAACGGGGCGCGGGCTCGGTGGCGTGGCCGCGGGGCGCTGCCGGGGGGGCGTAAGCGAGGCGAGGCAGGGCCCGGCTGGCGGGAGGCACGCACTGGAGGGCGCCGGCGGCAGCAGGAGGGCGTGGGGCCATGGACGGCAGCAGCATACGGGTGCGCGCGCGCGTACACGACCAAGGCGAACTCGTGGACGACGACTACGGCGCGGATCGAGTGTACAAGGAGGGGGGATGGAGGAGGAGCTCACCGTGGTGCGGATGACGAGCTCGGGGAGGCCGGATGTGGACCGGAACGGTGGGAATCGACGATGGCCGCCGGCAATGTACGTGATGAAGAAGACGGCGATGCCGAGCGTACGAGCCGCGCCGGCTTGAGCTGATGCCCGGGACGGACGAAGCCGGCCTCCGCGGATCTCCTGGATGTCCTACCACGCGAAGGCGACGACAGTGGCCGCGACGGTGACGATGGCGCGGCGACGATAGCTTCGGGTGTGTGCGGGGGAGCGAGCAACGGCGCGAGGGAGGAAGAAGTGGCGGCTAGGGTTCGACCGAGGGAGAAAGGAGGGGCTTGAGGTGGCCTTGTACTCATCGGGGAGGCGGGGGATGGCCGCCACGCACGGCATGGCCGGCGGATGAGCGCCACGGCCCCCCTGTCCCCTGTAGCGAGAGGAACAGGACAAGTGGGGGGGGGGGGGGGGGGTGAGCTGGGCCTTTTGTGTAGCTAGCTGGGCCAAAGTGGCCAGTAGTAGCTCTCCCCCTTTTCTGCTTTCTATTTACCTTTTATAACTCTGTTTTGTATATTAATGTGTTAGCAAACGAGTTTTGTAAAAAGTGTAGATGGCCACATAAATAGTATTGCAATATTCGGCACTTCCACAAAAAGTTTGGTACTCAAATAACTTAGTTTGTTATTTTATAAATTATAAAAGGCTTTCAATTAATTGCTTAGGCCACTATTTTAGTTATTGTTGTGCATTAAAACACTTTACAAAAATGTTGGCTCACCATCAATATTAACAAATGAAAATTTGCCACATGATGAATATTTTACTTTTGTCATTTGAAAACTTTTATTTTTGACTTCGGATTGGATTTGAATTTGAATTGTGATTTGGATCAAGTGAAGATTAGCAACAGTAACATGATGACATGGCACCATTAATAGAGGATTACTGTAGCATGACACTGGGGGTGTTAGATGTGGTTAGTTCGGGTAGAAAGGAATAACATGATTTTAGACCCAAAAAGTGAATAGGTGCAAGAATAAAACAAACCTGAAAACCAAAATACTTGCTAACTCGGTGAATTGGGTTGGTTCCTTTTTGGTTTTCATTTTTTGGTTTTTGGTTAATATGTCGACTAGATGAGGGTGAAACAAGCAAGTTCCAATTTTAATATTTTCTTAGTTGATTTCAGAGGCATGTGTGGAATCATATGTTCTCCATAAATGCAACTAAGTAATACACCATATATGATGAGTTATCGTAACCTAGCAAGTTGGACAGGACAAGCATGCAAGCAAGTAATAACAACAAGTAAAGTTAGGGTTATAAATAACCACCAGCGATGAAGACAAAGATGTAATCTAAAGTTCAAACTCTTAGGAGTGTTTTGATCACCATTTAAGAGGTGGGGAACAACACAATGTTCCCATTACAACAAATGTCTCACCTAAGTCACTGAGTGCCTTGACCAACAAATATCCAAGAACCCTCTCATTAGGGATGGCTCTTTGTATGAGCTCCAAACCCTCACAAATGATATCGGGGCACAATTCCACAACATGTCCAAGAGTAACATGGTTCATAAACAAACTAGTGGGGAATTAACAAACTTAAGTTTTACTTTTGGTGCAAGTGTTGACCAGGATCTCCTCTTGGTCTTCCTAAAAGTATAACTTGAATGGAGGACTAGGGAGGGGGGTGTCAAGCCTTTTTAGGTGTCCAACAATGGTGGAGAGAGATTTGGGTTCATCACTTCCTATGTGGGGAATATAATATCTTATATAGGCCCCACAAAAAATATGCCCTTGACATTGTGTTGTAGTATCCTCAAAGGCTCCAAGGTACCTTCAGGTGCCGCCTGATACATCTCCAACGTATCTATAATTTATGAAGTATTCATGCCATGTTTACAACAATTTTATATGGTTTTGGTATGATTTGGATGGAACTAACCCGGACTAACGTTATTTTTAGCAGAACTACCCTGGTGTTCTTTTTTGTGCAGAAATAAAAGTTCTCCAAATGCAACAAAACTTTTTGACAATTCTTTTGGAACAAAAGAGGCACTAGAAGCTTCACGGGAGTACCAGAAGGTGAAGGAGGGGAGCACAAGACACCTGGGCGCGCCAGAAGGCCCAGGCGCGCCCAACTGGGTTGTGCTCACCTCGAGGCCCATCTTCGCGTGAAACCAACGTAAAAAATCCTATAAATACATAAACCCCCATAAATAACCCTAGATCAGAAGTTCCGCCGCTGCAAGCCTCTGTAGCCACGAAAAACCAATCTAGACCCCGCTCCGGTACCCTGCCAGAGGGGAAAATCATCACCGGTGGGCATCTTCATCATCCCGGCGGTCACCATGATGAGGAGGGAGTAGTCCACCCTCGGGGCTAAGGGTTTCTACCGGTACTTATGTGTTTAATCTCTCTCTCATTCTTTCTCTCGTTTTCTTGAGATGTCACGATCTTGATGTATCGCGGGCTTTGTTAATATAGTTGGATCATATGTTGTTTTCCCCTCTATCTTGTTGTGAATTGAGTTTTCCCTTTGAGATTTCGTTCTTATCGGATTGAATACTTTTATGGATTTGAGAACACTTGATGTATGTCTTGCTATGAATACCCATGGTGACAATGGGGTATCATATTGATTCACTTGATATGTGTTTTGGCACTCAAGTCGCGGATTCCCGAGGTGACATTGGGGTAATCTATGCATAGGGGTTGATGCACGCTCTCGTCTTTGTTTCTCTGGTAGAAATCTTGGGGCACTCTTTGAGGTTCTTTGTGTTGGATTAAGTATTATGAATTTGAAATTGTTTGATACATATCGTATAATCAACTCACGGGTACTCGCGGTGACATTGGAGTATCTAGGTGACATTAGAGTTGGTTGATGTGTATCATATGGTGTTATTTTAGTATGAACTCTTGGTTAGATCGATCGGAAAGAATAGCTTGGTGTTATTTTAGTACGAACTCTAGGATAGATTGATCGGAAAGAATAGCTCTGAGGTGGTTTCGTACCCTACAAACAATTTCTTCTTATGTTCTCCGCTAGATAAGAACTTTGGAGTGGTTCTTCATCGCACGTGAGGGATGGTTATATGATCCAATTATATTAGCATTGTTGAGAGATTGCACTAGTGAAAGTACCTAGGCCTCATTTTCAAGCATTGCAAATACCCTTTGTGCTCACTTTTTCTACTCGTTACCTTGCTGTTTTTATTGTTACCATTACAAAAATCAATATCTACTATCATTACTACACTTGTATCACCATCTCTTCGCCGAACTAGTGCACCTATACAATTTACCATTGTATTTGGTGTGTTGGGGACACAAGAGACTTTTTGTTATTTTGTTGCAGGGTTGTTTGAGAGAGACCATCTTCATCCTACGCCTCCCACAGATTGATAAACCTTAGGTCATCCACTTGAGGGAAAATTGCTACTGTCCTACAAAACTCTGCGCTTGGAGGCCCAACACGAGTCTACAAGAATAAAGTTGTGTAGTAGACATCACCGTCCGAGCCAAAATAGAAGCTTGTTGCTTTAGCTAGAGGTACCTAGGAGATTCGAAGGCACACCAATAAAGAGAATTTCATGCAACATCTTGAACGCACTCTATTGCATAGGTTGTGGGTGTATTTGACTTATTTGAAGTTTGTTCATACCCATACATATATCCATAGCATGCCTCAAACGGTAAATCATCGGTAAAAAATTAACGTGACAGCTTCTTTGACCTTTGCATGGGGGTATCCGACCAACCATTTGTTTCATCTTAAGATTCACACAGTTGTGAAAGCACTTTGAAACAAGGCTAGTCTTCTAAACATATGTCATTAATGCCAGGACCCTCTTTATGGGAATATGTTGTTTCAACGAGTAATGAATCTAGAGGGGAATCTATAAGACAGTAACAACATGGATGATGCCTTCCTACCCACCCAGGTTCAAGGCATGGTGCTTGTAATTTGCGTTTGTTCCAACAATTATATTGCAGGGGCCTTTCCTACAATCTTTCTATAAAAAAAGTCTTGTAACTACAAGGCCAGTCCTTGTAGCCAAGTCGATTTTGAAGTTTTCAGTTTGTTACTCAAATGCCAATCCATTTGTTGTTTTTTGTGGAAACAACATGCATCAGATTACATGGTGCCACTAGTAACATGGCCATGCCAACAATTAGTAGGGGGTCACAACGAACCTATAGTGAATGTCGTCATATCGACAAAAAAAATCAATATCACTGTTATAAAACCAAGTAGCATTGCCCCCCTCATCATGACATGCCAAGGTCCAAGGCTTAGTGATGAGCATTATCATTAATAGGCCACTTAGGAGGCACCGGTGACACGAGAGTTCGTCTAGAGAGGTATGTCTGACTGGCCTTGAACTAATGTGTTTATGATGATGTATTCAGACGCCCAAAATAGATTGGTCATCATCACTGACCAACTATCAAAATTGGCCTGTTGGTCTTGTACATTCAAAAAGGACCCTTCACTTTTCGTGTGAGTCGTTGTTGTTGTGTATGCAACATTATAATATGTGTCTGCTGCCCTTCCCCATTAAAAATCCTCATGTTGGTTATGTTGAGCCTATTTCCCTTATGTTTCTATGTCTACAGACACACACATTCGCTCTCCTCCCTCCCATGGACCACCCTCCTATCCCTCCACTTCCCACGAACGCTTATATGTGGGGCCTATACAATGCCCTGATACATGCATTTTACATCATGTTTTCCTACCATTATTTCTTCTTCTTTTAAGTTATATTCCACTTTTCGATGCAATTGTAATGCCTTTTCTCTCTTAATTGCAAGTTCTATCACAAGAGGGAGATTGCCGGTAGCTGGTATTCTGGACCTCAAAAAATATACTCCCTTTGTCCCAAATAAGTGTCTCAACTTTGTACTAACTTTAGTACAAAATTGTACTAAGGTCAAGACACTTATTTTGGGAGGGAGGGAGTACAATAAAGATAGCTATTCGTCGAAGCTCCAAATGACCTGAAAACTTAAGAAGATTTATATTGGAATATATAAAAGATACTGAAAGAAAAATATACTGGAGAGGACCCACCATGGGCCCACAAGCTCAGGTGGCGCCCCCCTCGGCATTCCATGTGAGCTTGTGGGGCCCATAGAAGGCCTCTGAAGCCCATCTCCTCCTATATGGAGCCATCTTCCCTAGAAAAAAAATCAGAAGAAGACTTTCGAGACGAAGCGCCACCGTCTCGAGGCGTAACCTGGGCAGGAGCACTTTTGCCCTTCGGTGGAGCGATTCCACCGGGGTTAATTACTTCCCTCCAGGAGGGGGAAATCGAAGTCATCGTCATCACCAACCCTCCTCTCATCGTGGGAGGACTCATCTCCATCAACATCTTCACCAGCACCATCTCATCTCCAAACCCTAGTTCATCTCTTGTATTTAATCTTTGTCTCAAACCTCAAATTGGTATACTTGTGGGGTTGCTAGTAGTGTTGATTAGATCTTGTAGTTGATGCTAGTTGGTTTACTTGGTGGAAGATTATATGTTCAGATTGATAATCATATATTTATCTCCTCTGATCATGAACATGAATAGGATTTGTGAGTAGTTCCTTTTTTCTTGAGGACATGGGAGAAGTCTCGTTATAAGTAATAATGTGAAGTTGGTCATTCAATGTTTTGATGATGTGTTATGTTTTCCTCTAGTGGTGCCATGTGAATGTCGACTACATAACACATTACCATGTTTGGGCCTTGGGGAAGGCATTGTGGGATTACTAAGTAAATGATGGGTTGCGGGAGAGACAGAAGCCTAAACCACATTTTATGCGCTACTTTGTAAGGGGCTGATTTGGATTCATATGTTTCATGCTGTGGTTAGATTTATCTTAATTATTCTGTTGTAGTTGCGGATGCTTGCAAGAGGGGTAATCATAAGTAGGTTGTTTGTTCAAGTAAGAGGAGCGCCTTAGCACCGATGCACCCACATAACAACTTATCAAAGTAGTGAACACGAGTCAATGAATCGTGATGAAAATGACGAGACAAAATTCTCATGTGTCCTTGAGAATGCTTTAACCACTATAAGAAGTACTTTTAGCTTGTCCTTTGTAATAAAAAGGATCGGTCCAGCTTGTTGCACCTTGTTACTTGCTATGAATTATCTTGCTACCAAACTATCTATCACAACTACTTTACAACACTTACAAAGAATACCTTGCTGAAAACCGCTCATGATCCTTCTGCTCCTCGTTGGGTTCAATACTTTTACTTATCAAAAGGACTATGATTGATCCCATATACTTGTGGGTCATCAAGACTCTTTTATGGTGCCGTTGCCACGGAGTGAAGCGCTCTTTGTAAGGAAACATTTATATTACATGTTGAATTTCATCTTTGATTGTCACTATGGAAAGCAATCCTTTGAGGGGTTTGTTCGGGGTATCTTAATCTTAAGCGGAAGTGGTAAGATCTATGCCTCAACTTACTAAAAATATTTATTATGAAATCCCTTTTGGTATCATGGAAAAATTGCATGCTAATCCCTGTGTAGGAGATCAAAAAATACATCCTGATATGCACTTAGTCTATATGGATGAACTTTGTGGATTGTTTAAGCTTGTAGGTTTATCAAGGAATGGAGTTAATAATAAATTATCCCCTTTGTATTTAGAGGGAAAATCATCAGCATGGTATAGGCTATTGGATGAACCTGAAACATGGGACTGGAATCGACTGAAGCTGGAATTCCATCAAAAAATTATCCTATGCACTTGGTTCATCGTGATCAGAATTATATTTATAATTTTTGGCCTCGTGAAGGAGAAATTATTGCTCAATATTGGCAGAGGACTAAGGATATGATGCTCAAATGTCCCAATCATGAGCTCTCAAGAGACGTGATTATGGCAAACTTTTATGCTCGGTTTTCTCATAATGATAGAACAATGCTTGATTATTCTTCTGTTGGTTCTTTCACAAAAAGAAGTATTGAATTCAAATGGGATCTTATTGAAAGAATTAAATGAAAATCAAAAGATTGGGAGATCGACAAAGGTAATGAGACAAGTATAAATCTTGAATTTGAATGATTTAAGTATTTTGTAGAAACAGATGTTTTTTTTCATAAGCTTAGTGCAAAATATGGACTCAATTATGAGACAGTAGCTACATTTTGTGAATCCTTTGCTACTCACGTTGACCCCCCTAAGGAGAAGTGGTTTAAATTTCATCCACCCACTAAACATATTTGTGAAGAACCAATTATTGCAAATACTGAAATACTTTCTTACACTGCTAATCCTGTTGTGCCTACTAGTTACATTGAGAGGCCTTCTTTCCCAGCTAGGATTAAGGAACATGCTAAAGCTACAACTATGGTCCATAAGAGTAATATTAAAGCACCTAACCCTTTGAACAAATTAAAGTAGAACCTCATGATACGTCTCCATCGTATTTCCAAACTCTTTTGCCCTTGTTTTGGACTCTAACTTGCATGATTTGAATGGAACTAACCCGGACTGACGCTGTTTTCAGCAGAATTGCCATGGTGTTATTTTTGTGCAGAAATAAAAGTTCTCGGATTGACCTGAAAATTTACGGAGAATATTTCTGAAATATATATAAAATATTGGCGAAAGAATCAACCAGAGGGGGTCCACCCATTGGCCACAAGCCTGGGGGCGCCCCCCTGGGGCGCGCCTAGGTGGCTTGTGCCCCCCGGACCTCCTCTGACCCTAATTCCAACGCTATATATTTACATCCCGGGAGAAAAAAATTAGAGAGAAGGATTCATCGCGTTTTACGATATGGAGTCGCCGCCACCTCCTGTTCTTCATCGGGAGGGCAGATCTGGAGTCTGTTTTGGGCTCCGGAGAGGGGGATTCATCATCATCATCATAACCAACCTTCCTCCATCACCAATTTCATGATGCTCACCGCCGTGTGTGAGTAATTCCATCATAGGCTTGCTGGACGATGATGGGTTGGATGAGATTTACCATGTAATCGAGTTAGTTTTGTTAGGGTTTGATCCCTAGTATCCACTATGTTCTGAGATTGATGTTGCTATGACTTTGCCATGCTTAATGCTTGTCACTAGGGCCCGAGTGCCATGATTTCAGATCTGAACCTATTATGTTTTCATGAATATATTTGTGTTCTTGATCCTATCTTGCAAGTTGTAGACACCTATTACGAGTTATGATCCGCATACCCCAAGGTGACAATAATTGGGATTCTTTCCAGTGATTACCGTAGTTTGAGGAGTTCATGTATTCACTAAGTGCTAATGCTTTGGTCCGGTTCTCTATTAAAAGGAGGCCTTAATATCCCTTAGTTTCCATTAGGACCCCGCTGCCACGGGAGGGTAGGACAAAAGATGTCATGCAAGTTCTTTTCCATAAGCACGTATGACTATATATGGAATACATGCCTACATTATATTGATGAATTGGAGCTAGTTCTGTGTAACCCTAGGTTATAACTGCTACATGATGAATATCATCCGACACAATTATCATTGCCGATCCATTGCCTACGAGCTTTTCACACATTGTCTTTGCTAAGTTACTTTCGCGTTGATACTGTTACAATCACTACAAAACTGCTACTGTTACTTTTGCCACCGTTGCCGTTACTTCCATACTACTTCGCTACTAAATACTTTGCTGCAGATATTAAGTCTTTCATGTGCGGTTGAATTGAAAACTCGGCTGTTAATACTTGAGAATATTCTTTGGCTCCCCTTGTGTCGAATCAATAAATTTGGGTTGAATACTCTACCCTGTTGCGATCCCCTATACTTGTGGGTTATCAAGACCTTTTTCTGGCGCCGTTGTCGGGGATCATAGCTCTATTCTCTGAGTCACTTGGGATTTATATCTGTTGATCACTATGAGGAATCTGAAAGATAACAAAACCATGATTTTTCCTCTACTACGAGGGGAGGTAAGGAACTGCCATCTAGCTCTGCACTTGATTCACCTTCTGTTTTGAGTAAGCTTGCGACACCTACACCTGCTATTGATTCTGATATGTCGCATGTTATTGACTCCTCCACTAGGGAGCTACATTGACTTAGGTCTCCCTCTAGCTCAGAATCACTATTAGGATCATATTCTGAGCATGAATCTGTAGGTGGAGAGCGTTTGCATTGCATTGCATCCAGACTTGATTTCAGTCCCTTAATGCCAAGTTTGATAGCCATGGCATTATTCTGCTTTAATCTTTTCATGCGCGCAAGCTCATAATCATTATGATGCTGTTCAGAATCTGAGATTCATGAAAACATAAAAGTAGTCAGATTATCTATGGAATGCATTGCGGATTCAACTCGGAGAGTGTCTCCCTATAAACCCCTGCATATGCAAAGTTCACCTCCCCAACCGTGCTGACCATACCACACACAGAAATACAAACCCCTTATGTCTCTATAACAGGCAGGCACACATTTCAAAACTGAAGTAGGAACATTAGAATCATATGAAATTCGTATTTGAACAAATAAACTAAGCAATTATGAGTGGCGTAATGTTTAGCTTCAAGGGTGGAGTGTTGGTAGTGCGACACAAAGCAAGTAGGCAGATTGTATTCCATGTAAAAGATCGAAACCTATGTAAAAGCTGGAAATGACACTTTCTTTCTATACAATGCAGTGTTCGTTACCCACACATGATGGAAGAGATCACATAGAGAAATACTATTCACTCATGTCTACGATTCCAGTATTTAGAAACAGGGTGGTCCACCCTAAAAGAATATTGACAACAAATATGACAAGGCAAGCATAGATGTAGTGAATCAATCATTTACTTGTGAGCTTACTAGGACAAGTATGCAGAATTGTAACTGCAGTAAGAGACCGTCCAAAATCTAAATGAAGAAGTTTGTCTAGCACTTATTGTTTGCAACTAATCGACGTGAATAATTGGATATTATATCGAATGAGTAAGAAAGACAAGTAAAATTGTCAACAAACCTGGCTTGCAGTAGTAATCTGGGTCAATGTCACTACGACCAACAATCCAAAATGACTAGTTTCTGTTCCGAGGGCCGGAATTTTGAAAACCCTGTGAACTTTAGAGGTACTAAAGATTACCGAAATACATCTGAACCATTAAGTGTAGGTAGCACTGAGCACACAACAAACCCTAATGACAGTCCTGCCTAATGAGTAATGAATCAATTAGAAAATGGGTGATGAGGAGTGGCTGCTGAGTGTTGAGGACGTATCTCAGGATAAATCGGGTTGGCTTGATGGGTGCTGCACGCCTGAGCCCTGAACGGACTGGGAAGGTAGGCACGGCGGCGCGCCCGGGCAGCGGTGACGCTGTTGGGCGAGCGGCTCCTGGCGTCCTGTTAGTCCGGCGTCTCCTCCTAGAGTCATGCCGTCCGGGGACGGCAAGCCGCCGACGAGGCAGGCGGCTGGGGGCGAGTAGAGATCGGAAGCGCGCAGCAGAACAGAGGGGAATCGGGGCCTGGGACGACCCATAATCCCAGGGTGGGCCGGCCCACTGTGGGCACCCTGTAGAGATACACACCCGAGCGGCGAACATGCATTTTCAAAACTAATTTAGGAACATTTAGCTGACCAATTAAACAACTCTGTTTTAATAATATCAGATTCATATTTGAACAACTAAGCTTGTTTAGCTTGATGGGTGGAGCAGTGTTATTATGACACGAAGCACGTATTCTGATCGTATAGTGATCATAAAAGGGGGAAACTCTAAGCATATTTTTTTAGCAAAAGAGGGTTTCCCCTCCGATTTCTATTAAAGAAACCACCACGGAACCAACATGATCAATTAAACCCTAAGCATGATCAATTAAACCGTATTATGGCTGTGCCATGGCATATTTGAGGCCGCAAACCGGAGAAATGATATTTAGCATCCATTGTTTGCTTCGAACTAAGAACTAAATTCTAAGAGCTGAAAAGAAAGTAGAGTAACCAAGTTAAGATCTATTTTCTGGTTGAGATCAAAAAGTTGAGGAGATATGAAGTACCACCTCTCTTGCGGCGCCGTGTAGGCATCGGGGGTGCGATGGCTGTCGGTGGCGTTGAAGCAGATCTGCGACGGTAGACGGGTGCATCGGGGGATAAGTCCCGTTGCGGTGGAAGAGAAGGTCGTGTGAGCGGCCCCGACAAAGAGGATGACGGCGCCGATGAAGCGAGAGGACGCGATGCAAGGCTATTGGTCCGTCGCCGTGGATGAGAAACGTCCATCTCTAGCAGTGGACGACGCGGTCTTGGTAGGCGCTCCGGCATGGTGGAGGACGGTGGCGATGGATGTGGTGGAGGACGGCGGCGATGGATGGGGTGGCGGACCGAGGCTGGTGTGGGGATGGGGTGTTCTAGCGCGGACAGTGTATGCATGGGAAAATGGAGGGAGAGGTACGGGGAACCATGTTTTTGGGACGCGCCTGTCTAAAATATGGGAAAGTTACGAACTTAGCCCCCGTTTAAAATTTGGACGTCTCATCGGTTGGGGATAGGACGGTAATCTCGCATCTCGCCAATATTTGCCCAGAGCGATTTCGGGCGAGGAGAGGGTGGTTGGCGCCCATGGTTGGCGCCCACGGTGTATGAACGGGGCTGACAGGTAGGGCGGTTGTGTCACGTCTGAGTGAAGTTACAAACCTGCCCCTATTGAAAATATTTGCCTACATCGATTTCGGCCGAGTCGAGTTTGTTTTGCCGCCCACCGTGTATGAATGGGGAATGGAGGGAGAAACAGAGGTCTTTCGGACTAGCTTGAATCAAATGAGTTTTGCCGCCCATGTTTGACGCCCACCGTGTCGGAATGGGCTCAGAGGCGGTCGTGTCACGTCTAATTGAAGGTACTAACCTACCCCTATTTAGAGCAGTGGAAATTGGGCCGATGGATTGTCCGTGTAATGGGTAGACAATAATTTCCATCTCCCAAACACTTGGCTTCGGGCAGCTGACGTGGGAGTGGACATTTTGCTGCTTCTTTCGAATTTTGGGACAATAAGCATCCACGTTTACCCTGGCAACTAAATTCGAATCCATTTTGTATTCCTATATGAATCTTTATAAATCCTTCTATGTGTTTTTATATATCTTCAAAAGGACAACAAAGATGTATTCCACTGTCATATATGAATCCAGTTTAAGGTGAATTCAAATATTTGGAACACTTCATGTCCAACTCAAATGTCACACGCAGCATAATGTGTACTCCCATTTAGATATGTACACAAGCGATGTATCAAGATTCAAATACCGAGTCAATCAACCAAGAATGTACAGAACTAACAGACATATAAACACTTATAGAGTATATGGATCAATAATATCAACTAACATACATAAGCCAGGCCGCTGTACTTTTTTTGGGCTACAATAGCATCCTTTTTTTAGCCAGCATCTTGGCCCTTTCCGATGCATGCCACTTATGGTCCATCTATACTACTACTATTGCTGAATGCACATTCAGCCCGATTGGCATATTTGTAGGTCTGGCACAGCAATCCAAATGAAATGTCTCCGAGTCTTATCAATTAATACAGACTTGTGCTCAAATAAAATTACAAACCAAAAAACAAAAAAACAATTATTACATGATCTCTAAAACAAATGGTTTGATTGATTACATGAACAGACAACACAAAGGTTAATCAACTATGGAAAGAACATTTCACCTATGATTTACCAAGTAGGAATTTAATTTCCTTTTTTCCTTCAGGACCTTAACAATCTGGTCAGTCTCAGCTTGCTTCGTTTTGAAATCCACCAAATATTTAATGGTTGTCTTGAGTACTGCTTGTGATTGTGCTGTTTGCTTCCTCAACATGTCAACTTCATCTCTAAGTGCAGAAGCAGAATCTCTTTCTACCACTAGTTTAGCCTATAGAGCATCAGCAGTTGGCAATTCATAATGCACGATTGGGCCGGTGCCACTGCTGTGGGATGATGCAATGTCCATGGGGACCTCGCTCTTTGATCTTGGGCTAACCTGTTTTGCCATTAAAGTTCCGATTGGATTCAGAA
The DNA here is from genome assembly GCF_002575655.3 of Aegilops tauschii subsp. strangulata. Classification (NCBI taxonomy): domain Eukaryota; kingdom Viridiplantae; phylum Streptophyta; class Magnoliopsida; order Poales; family Poaceae; genus Aegilops; species Aegilops tauschii. Next base: position 378,570,889 of record NC_053040.3, read on the forward strand.
AAGTTGAAGTTAGCAAAACATCTCAACTGGGAGTTATAACAGCAAACCAGTTAAACAAACAAGGAATTAAAGAGTTTCAATTGGATGCTGAAAAGTAGTTATTAACATCATTGTAACCCGTTGTTGCAGCAGCAAAGCAGTTAAACAAACAAGTAGATATTTAAGTTAAGGCAAACAGGTAATTCTTAACAGTAAGTATCAAACACATAGATAGGCGCAGTCTACAATATGATTAACAGGCTGTGCCATTATGTAATCAGTAGCAAACTAAATTAAGCCAAGCAACGTAATTGAACAATTTTGCAATAAGTGGCTAACTAAAATTCCGAGAAGCAGGTAACTGAAGTTATGCTAGTTCTTTGTACATGCACACTGCAACTTCTTTTTCGCTTACAAGGTTGTACGAAGGAGTCCATGGCATCAATTGCTTGGATACGCAGTCCTAATACTTCTTTCTTCCCACAATGCATGGGTAAGTCGAATGGTTAATCTGGTAAGATGATGCGTCCTTGATATGTTATATGAGGACGTGTAGTCAGACTAGTTGTAGCCAAACACATCACACTGGCTTTTACTGTATATTTCATGCGATTACTTTTGGCATATAGAGATCTAAGCAATCTACAATAGGATGAAAAGACTGGCATCCTTCACATTATTGGAGAACTCAGTTCATAGAAACAAGCAATTCAACCATTCTGTGGGTAAATCAAAAGCGCCGCTGGAATATTTTTCACTACCCAATCATACACGCAAAAAGGGGCGACGCCACCATAGGGGCTAGTATGGGCGGCCGCCTTAGGTGGCTGGAAAGTGTGCACCTAGTTTGAGTCGTCCAGGTTGGCCCACGCTAGTTTTGTTCGTCCCAACGCACGAGCAGGCAATGTAAAAAATGAAGAAAAATGTTTCAATTTGGATGGGCCAATAACATAAGTGCAAGGCAGGCCCTATAGCAGGCTCGCGGCCCAAACGAGCGCCTCCCATATCGATCCACAGCAGGAAAAATCCCAATTCATTCGCTCCAGCCTCCAGTCTGGTTCGCTCCTAACCTAGCCGCCGCTGGACAGACCGACACATCACTTCCTCGCGCCCTCGTTGGAGGGCGGTCGCCGGGCTTCAAGCGAACGGAAGGACAAGAAGATGAAGATCCAACCCTGGGTGTAGCCTGCGTGGGAGGTAGCGGCGGCAGCACGGGCATGGCATCGAGCTTGCGCAAACGGATAGTCGCAGCTTGCAAGAGTAGCATGCGCAACGAGCAGGTACATCACATCCATGATTATATCTAATTCAACTCTTCAATTTCTGGCCAATAGTTAAACCTGACGGTGTTGTAAAACTGCTTGTATGTAGGGAATCTATGAGAAAATGAAACCAATTTCTACTTATTTTATAACTCCCCCAATCAATACTGAACTGACTGAATCTGATGTATCTAATCAAGTTTCCGGTGCAAACATACAAGCTCATGTTGTTCTTGATCCTGAAGTGTCTAATGAACAGACTGCTAATGAAGGATTTGATGCAAACATTTTACATGCTCCTGGTGATGAACATATAGTGTCTAATGAGGGATCTAATGCAAGCATTTTGCAAGCTCATTGAAGGATTTAGTGTCTAATGATGATCTACTATGTTGAGAGAGACAGAGATTTGCAGGCAGTGATGACAAGCAAATTATAGTGCATTTTCATAGCTTGAGGAAACGTCGAGGCCATCTACCAGAAATTCCCCGTATCATGACAACATAGCATAAATACTTTTCTAATCTGTTGTTTGAAACTATTGGCATACTTGTGCAGGATAGATATATTGATATGCAGTTTGCGCACTGGTTATACGTGCAATTACACTTCGATATTTTCAGCCAGAGAACGAATAATTCAAGCAGGTACAGACCATGTTTGTAGTCCTTGTACACCATGTTGCATTTTGTGTTTTTTGGTGCTTGCATCATTTAGTGTTTATAATCTGAACTACTTTGGATCATTAGCTGGTTTTCAAAGTGCATGTAGCTTCACATTTCTCAAGTTATGTTGATTTCCGGAGTGCAAGTGCCTTCGTATTTTTTAAGTGAAATGTTCGCCCCTGGTAACTTGAATTCGTGGATCAGCCACTGCACACAAATCATACACGAATGCCAGTACGAATTAAATGAAATGCAAGGATTTACGCTAGCTCATTGTACAAGCTCACTGCAGCTCTGCTTGCGCTTGGGATGTTCCATGTACAAGTCCATGTTACCACTTGCTTGGATGTGCAGGCCTTGTGCTCCTTGCATCCCCCTCTGCATTTTTGACACGGCGAATGGTTGATCAAATAAGAGGAATCAACCTTGATGTTGTACCGGAGGACAGATACTTACAAGGTTATACAGGTGTGCAGGATGTGTACCAGATCCCGTAGCGTCGTCATGCTTCGCTAAAAAATGAATTTGCTTGTTTCAGATGATATCTCCAGAAGAAATAAGAGTTAAAGTCAGAGTTGCATAGGCGTGTAAGCTAAGAGAGCAGTGAAAGGATATCCAAACATCGTCGGAACAATGCACAAGGGAGTGATGTGTGGATACCTAGTTCAGGCCGGCGTTTGGGCATGCTCGCCTAGCTAGAGTGCGGGTCACTTCAGAGCCGTTGAGGGTGATGCGCTGGCGTTGGCTGGCCGCGCACGGATGCAGATCTTGAGTGGCAGCGGAGCACTACGATGCGGTGGACGAGACCGTTGGTGAAGCCCCAACGGCCTCGGTGGGCGGAGGTGCGACGATGTGCTCGGTGAAGTAGCCCCGGTGAGCTAGGAGACGGCGTCGGTGAAGCGCACCTGATGCGGTGGAACTCGGTGTCTATGAGGCACGTCGGTTGCGGCGGCCGACGTTGTCGGTGGACCACCCGGTGCGATGGACGAGGGTGTAGATGAGGTCGCTCCGGTGCGGTGGTGAAGCGCGACCGTCGTCTTCGTCGTCGTCGTCCGGCACAGAGGTGGGGAACGGTGGGGAAAGAGACGAGACGAGGGTTGGCGGCGAATTAGGGATTTGAGCAATCTGGGCGCGGAAGGGGACGGTGAGAGATTTTGCAGGGCTGGAATTGGGGCCGCCAGATATTTCAATCCGAAACATGGAAGCGCGAACTTATATTGTCGTTGTCCTGTTTTGGGGGGAGGGGGGGTGGGTGGCTGGGTGCTACGCGTCCGTCCGACACACGCGACCACCCCGACAGGACTATGCTTCGGTGCCTTAAGGCACCTGCCTTTGTGTCCATGACATGTGGGCCCAACAAGTGGCTGGCCCACATGTCAGTGACCCAAAGGCAGTTGCCTTTAAGGCACCGAAGCAGCGTCCACCCCGACACGACCCTGGTCTTCCTGGTGCGCCTACATTTGAGAATGCAAACGAATCTTCTTTCATTTGCAAACGAATCTGTATGTATTACCATGCCCGTGTTTTCCTTGCAATAATTAGTCATTCGAAACGAGATCCTCCATCCGTTCACTTTTGTAAGTCGTTTCAGACAACTTAAAATGAACTGTTTTGCACATTGTCTGAAATGTCTTCAAGGTCTTATAAAAGTGAACAGAGGGAGTACTATAAATTAATTAATGAGGAGTTATTTGAAAAAAAATCGAAATGGTACCCACGCTAACGTGGATTAGAGTGTGTGTCACATAATTAGTTATTTGAATTAGAGTGTGTGTCACGTAGTTAGTTATTTGAATTAGAGTGTGTGTCACGTAGCGATCTCCAATTCTAACGTGGATTTCACATTTCACTGTATCCACGCTACTTTTTTAATACAAATTCATATGTATATGATGAACACCATGGTAGTGAGAAAACTTTTGGATGGATTCAAACATATGACCTACAAAATAGCACAACAAACAGAGTCAATGTCAACTTTTCGAAACTTAGTATGGCACGAATTCGAAATAATTACCCGTATGCCTGGTCCTCGGTTCAAATCTTACAATGTACACCGAATTGAAACATCGATATTAAGTCTCGTACTATGTACATTCAAATGTTATTTTTAGCCCCCCCCCCCCCGCACAAACGCTACATACTTCCTGTATCAGTCAATCTTCCTCTCCTAACCACCTTAGGAAGCTATCGGTTTCCAACACACGTTCATTCTTTCTCTCCATGTTTCGATCTCTAAGTCTCTCAACTACACAACCCCTTTTTCCACTCTGTTACCAAATGTATTTACCTCACACACCCGCCATTGCACCCCATGCCGAGCTCTCTCTCTCCCCCCTCTCCCTCTCACCCTCTCGCGCTAAATACATGCATTGCCTATCTAGCCCCCCAACCTCTCGTGCGCACGCACGCACGTTGTATATCTAGGTCACTCCCTCGAGATTGTCTCACTCTTTCTTCCGCACGGCGGGCCACACTCGCTCAATCTCGCTCTCTTTATCTGAGTCTCGTTTAACCTCGTTTTCTTTCACACACAAATGATATATCTCCCTGTTCGGGCCTCGATCGACACACTCTATACTCTCTCACGCAGATTGTCTATCTAGGTCAGTCCATCCAAGCCGCCGCCACTCTTTCGACCTCATGGTGGGCCACGCTCACTCAATCTCTCTCTCTCTCTCTCTCTCCGTATGTCTTGATTGACCTCGCTCTTTCTCGGAAAAAAATGATATATCACCATGTTTGAGCCCAATTCGACCTATTCACATTGTATACTCTCTCACGCACATCGTCTATCTAGGTCACTCTCTCCAACCCGTCTCACTCTTTCGATCGCACGGCGACCCTATGTGATCGGTTGACCTTGCCTCCTCCCACGCACAAAATATATCTACACGTCTGTGACTGGATCATCTCTCAAGCTCTATCTTACAGCCCTCACCCTTGCCAAAAATCTCAATCGGACAATATCTCTCCAGAGCATATATTTGTTCGATGAATGTCGAACCACACTCACTTTGTCTCTCTATCTATATGTCTCTCGATTGACCTCGCTTTCTCACACCGTATCTTCCACGCATTGAAGCTACTACCTCTCCATCCCTCGCAAGGCCGGAGCTATTTACATTGCGAGGGGCACTCCAACCTTGGATTAGTTTGTGTAGGCATTTATTCCGGTCGGTTTAGATTATATTTTCGTAGCATTCGGCCCACAACTACTCCAAACACCGTTGCAACCCACGCAACTCCCCTAGTTGATTTCCCTCTGGCTCGGTCATTGCTCTCTCGCACGTCCTTTCTTGCCTTCAACGTCGCACCATGGTATTATTGAAAAAACTATGTTGTTCTCTTTAATTATTATAAATAAGCTACAAAACTACACACCGATAGTCCACCTGGAATGGAACAAATTTCGACCCACAAATTAAAGTGCTACAAACTACACACCGAGGGGCCCACATGTCATGAAACAAATTTGGACCCATATACAAATTAAAAAATAAAGGACGAGGATCGAACATGCGACCGGGCCTTCAAGCCGCACGTCAATAGGCAACATACGTAGAATAGCAATGTTTGTTGTACCCCCTTTGTTCACATAATGTTTTTATATTACCACAGCCTAATTAATGGATAACATGTAATATTATTTTTAGTACTATTTGCCTTCACTTACTGGTGGGTTCCATGTGTGCTCTCTATCTCTCCTCCCCTTCCGCGTTTAGACGCACAGGCAAACATGAAGAACTCGCGGGCGATGTTGCCGTTGACCATATCTGGACGCGTTCACAAGTCACGGCACCAGTTTCACGTACTAGCAGCACTAGTCAGTGTGTACGTGCAATGCACGTTAATTTGGAAGTATATTAAGTGCATGCGGATATTAACTACTAGGATATTATTTGCGTGTTGTCATGTGATTAGCACTATTTTTGGCATGAAATTAACTGCACGCTAAACGTGTTGAGCGCTCGACATTGAAGCAGTCTAGGTCGTTGGATGACAAGGAATACATGTGGCTTGATGACGTTTTATATTTAATTTGATACGGCTCTAGCAGAACATTCAATCGATCAAATCATACATTTCGTTCAGTCTTACTCCGACTTTAACTTATACGACGATCGATATAAAATAAACGGAAATGATAAACGTTCGGATTTTAAGCATGGCAATCCGAACGTTTTTCATGGCAAATTTAGATTACGCGGCGGCGGCGGGGGCGTCTCGCGGTGGGAAGCGGCTCCTCTGCCGTGCTCTGTGTGTCGTCGGGCCACTGACCGACGGCGACGGCGGCGTCTTGCGCCGTTGTTGGCGTACTCCTGGACGTTGGCCTAGCTTCAAGGAAGGCCAAAATGTTCTGGACTTTGGAGCGAGTCAACTGGCGGGAGGAGGCGACTGGCGTTGGTGCAAGGAAGCGGTCGACGGCGGCCATCCATGCCGCTGAGGGGGGCACTGGCACCCGCGCGGGGACAGGCGCTGTCAACGACGCGGGGGAGACATTCGTGTGCACGGGCACCGGCATGGACGCGCACGTCAGTGCACGCGCAGGCGCATGCGCTGGCAGGTGCACGGGCACCCGCACGGGCGTGCGCGTCAGTGCACGCGCAGGCGCATGCGCTGGCAGGTGCACGAGCGTGTGAAAGTCGGCTGGGACCTCGTGGAACCCCGTGGGATCAAGCTCGGCGACAATGTGCGGCTCCCAACCCATCAATGCCACGGGGATGGGCGCTGGCGCAGTCGGGGCGACGGGATCCGGAACAGGAGCGGGGACAGGCACGACGTCTTCCCGCAAGGCCAGTTCAAGCTCGTCCCAAAGCGCCTTATGTTCTTGAGACTCCGGCTGGGTGTCTTCCTCAGGAAACTAGAACACTAAGGGCAGACCATCGTGATGCGGCATGGCGTACGTTTAGGTCAGGCTAGTTGGAGGTAGACGACAGGAGAATCGGAGAGGAAGAGAGAGGATTGTAGCGATACCGGGTAGTGCGGGGTTGATTTTAAACTGCGGCGCCGGCGACATTAAAAGTGGGAGCAGTTGGGACGACGGTGGGCGGCGGAGCCTGGTCAAAGGGCTCGCCTCCCGGTGAGCCTGCACAGCGGTCTGCTCGCACGCCTCCCTGACAGCCGGCGCAGCGGTCTGCTCGCACGCCTCCCGTCGACTCACACGCTTGCTTGGACGGCACCTGCTGATGAGAAGCGGGGACTCGTGGCGGCACGTAAACGCCCATGGTTTCAATAGTGAAAGCGTTCGCCTTAACGTGACATGTCTTTGTTCCAAAATACCTTGGCTCTTCATTTGTGCAACTTGTCATAAGTAGCTTGTCTCAAATTGAAGAAAAAACTTACGAAGTAATATTTGTGCCATATCACGTGACCATGCTTAGTTTCAAGAATTTATGCTCACTTTTGGATTTTCTGAAATTTAAGATCCAGGATTCGAAACAATATCATAACCTGCATCATGCAATAAATTTTCAAGCCGTACATCTGTCCTGTTGTATTTCTTAAGAAAGGATTTGGTCAAACATTTTGCTTAGTTAGACTTCAGACAAGTTATATATGCAGAGTAAAAGGATAATCCCTCCGTACCAGTGCATTGCCTGATATATTAACTCAAGTACTAGGCACGAACAAACGGGCTCAATTCTGTGCTCATCCTAGTGTAGTAGTAGTAGTACTAGGCAATGCAGTTGACGGGTGACCTTGACGAGCGGCGACCGAGGGAATTGAACCGTGCTCGGCACGGTAGGTAACGTTGTCTAGTTACTAAAGCATCCCTCCGTTGTTCATCGGTAGTCATTATGGACCGGGGACATGAGGGGAATTTCCTAGGGCTGGAATTTTGGCCGCCAGATATTTCGACTTGAAATGCTGAGGCTCGACTGGTTGGGGTTGCCTAATGTGCGTACCACACACGCCACTGAAGGACACGAGCCCATTTTTTTAGGATCAACATGAGCCAAGGTCTGGCTGGTACGCCGTTGGGTCCTACCATTCGAGAATACGAAAGGAACCTTTTAAATTGCAGAACGAATCTATGTGTATTACAATACCCGTATTTTCCTTGCAAATACTAATCTCAACGTGGTAATTGATTTATGACGAGTTGTTGAATTAGAGTGAGTTTGTGATATAGTGATCTCAACGTGGATTTCACATTTCATGGTATCCCTAGTAAGTTTTCCAATGCAAATTCAAATTTAAAAGATGAACAATACGGAGGTGAGAAAACTTTGTATGTATCAAGCATATGACCACACACACACACAGAGACACGCACGCACGAACACAACAACAATCCAATAAGTATAGTGCATCTATTTTTCCAAACCATGCATGTATGACACGAATTCAAAAATACTCCTTCTATTCCTAAATATTAGTCTTTTAGAGAGTTCAACAAGTGACTACATACGGAGCAAAATGAGTGAATCTAGACTCTAAAATATGTCTATATACATCCGTATGTGCCAGTCCATTTGAAGCCTCTAAAAAGACTAATATTTAGGAATGAAGGGAGTAAAATGTAAGACATCCATGGTCCTCAGTTCAATATTTAAAATGAACATGAAACTGAAACATGAATATTAAGTCTAGTACTACAGTACATGCAAATGTTGTGTTTAGGCGGAGCTATGATTGTCGGGGGTCAACCCCTCGACCTTAGATAAAATTGTGGAGCTCTGTTTAGGGTTGTTTAGATTATATTTGTCCCCACCCTCCCAACCACCGATTGGTTGTGCACCCCCCACCCCTCCTCCTCGGAAGAATATCATGTGCCCCCATACCTTAGATGCTATATGCCGATACGAGTTTCTTGGAGCTTGTAGATCTGAGATATAGCAGCTCACATGATGTGTCTTAATATTTTTCCAGGAAACCTTGATGAGTTTGAGAATTGCACACAATTTGTACAAAAACTACTTAGATGCCCTTTGATCCCATATCCAACGACCTCGAAGCTCGTAGCACCGTAGCATCTAAGATGAAGGAGGACATCATATTCTCCTGTATGTAAGCATATCATGTGCTACCACACCTTAGATGCTTTGGTGATACAAGCTCTTCGGAGGCGTTGGATTTGTGACCCAACACCTCCTCGGTGGTTCGAATGGTTTTTTGCAGAAAAGCCCCAAAAGAGTTCGGCCACTGCTTACAAGCACAAAGACTGCTCAGATGCCATTGGATCTCAGATCAAACGACCTCCAAGCTCGTATCACCGTAGCATCCAAGCTGCGATAGCACCTTATGTTTTCTCGCACGGGAGAGTATGAGCTGCTCCCGCACCGTAGATTCTATGGTGATACGAGTTCACTAAGATCTAAAGGCCCACAGTAGGAGGTTTGAATGTTTTTGCAATATACGGCTGATAGAGTTTGGGAAATGCGCAGAAAGTACAAGTACTACGCATGTGCCATCTGATCACTGATCATACGACCTAGATGCTCATATCACCGCAGCGGGTAATTAAGCTACGGGGAGCACCTAATATGAGCACCGGGGAGCCGTTGGATCGAAGATGCAGCGGCACACACAAGGCCTGAATGTTTTATTTGCAAAAAAAACCTTTGGAGAGTTTGGAAATTGCGCATAATTACAAAGACTACTCCCAAGCCATTGGATCTCACTTCCAACGGTGTAAAAACTCATATCACCATAGTATCTAAGCTGCGGGGTGGATGTGATATTCTATGCCGCTGTCATTTTTGTTCGTAAACTTGCAAAATACGTGTAACTCGTGCCGTTACTTGTCTAACCGCGCAAAGTGTTTGTTCAAAAAAACCATCCTACACTGAAATATCGGAACAACACACGGGGTTCCCACTTGTCATTAATCAAATTTGGACCTAAAACTAACAAATCTGAAAGACGAGATTCAAACTGGCAACCTGGACTACAAAGCATAAGTCGATAGCCTGAAAAAACAAACGGTTGTTGGCTTTGTCCCATAACTTGATTTTATACAGTACTTGCGTTGAGTAGAGTAGAGGGAGTGCCTCGTCAACACGTGCATGACCGTTGTCTCACTTACTGGTGGGTCCCAGGTCTGCGATCTCAATCTCTCTTCTCTCCATTGTCTAACCTTTTCACGGGCACACACGAAGAGCGGCGCTAGCTTGCCGTGGTGTTATTACAACTAAAAAAAGCTTGGAAAATAGAAGAATCGCCTAGAACAAGAGACGTTGTGGCTGGTCGAGACGGAGCTAACCACATCTATCCTCCGTGCCACATTTGCATGATGAAGCTGTGTGGCTAGTGGGGTGTTTTCGACCGACTGGCTGGGTCCCGAGGTCGAACCATAGGTACTACGTCTGATACAGTATATTTTTACACGCACATTTTTCCTCCGTGCCGAGACGTGGCACACCCTACCGCGCGGTTTCGGGGTCCTCCCGGGTGGTGCGCGCATATATTCTTCCTGACGTGGGACGCCCTACCGCGCGTTTTCTGGGTCCTCCTCGGTCGTAGCGCCGAAGCAAGTAAATGAGTCTTCAAATCACGAAAGACCACCTTTCCCGCCGAGTACATCAGTGAAGCACGGTGGCTAGCACTACAGGAAACAGCTACTTTGCCGTTTGCCACGGCGGACGGCAAAGGCTCGAAAGGCGGACGGCAAAGACCTTTGCCGTCAGCCGCGGACGGCAAAAGGCTCCGGCAAAGAAGGCTACGGTAAACAGCTGCTTTGCCGTCTGCTTCCTGGAGGCAGACGGCAAAGGCTCTTTGCCGTCTGCGGCGGACGGCAAAGAGGGCGGACGGCAATAATTGCGCTGTCAGTCCGTTAAGTGGCTAACGGCAGACCTTTGCCGTCCGCCGCAGACGGCAAAATTTCTCTGGTCTTTGCCGTCCGCCTTATGATGTCATCTACACGTCAGTAGATGGCAGGTTCTTTGTCGTCCGCCTTATGATGTCATCTACACGTCACTAGATGGCAGGTTCTTTGCCGTCTGCCACGGACGGCAAAGTCTTTGCCGTCTGCCACGGACGGCAAAGTCTTTGCCGTCTGCCACTGTAGGCAAACTGACCAAATGGGTCAGCTCCCAGGAAGCACAGTTGGCTGCCACGTGGCTTCTTTGCCGTCCGCGGCAGACGGCAAAGAGCTCTTTGCCGTCGGTGGCAGACGGCAAAGAGCCTGCATATTGTCTGTTTTTTTCTGTTTTTTATTAAATCCCACAATTTGCACAGAAAATATATAAGTTTCATATCACATATCCAGCACATATCCAGCACATAAGTTTCATATCACATATCACATCAGTTTCATCCATACACATTGTTCATACATAAGCAAGTTCCATCCATACACATAGTTCCATCCATATATATATTACAATGCAAAGTTTCATCAACATAGCAAGTTAGATGCAATGATCCATATCACATAGTTCCATCCATCATAACAAGCTAGATACAATGCAAAGTTTCATGAAAGGAAAAGCAAGCACTCCATCATAGCAAGCTTCTATGAAGTGAATGAAATCTGCAAAATGGTAAATAAGAAAGTTAGAAATAGGTGACTAGAACAAGAAGAAGACTAGAACAAGAAGTATATGTCATTTATGAGCTAACTTAGGTGAAATGGATCATATATGAGCTAACTAAGTTGAAATGGGTTGTTTATGATCTAACTTAGTTGAAATGGATCATTTATGAGCTAACTTAGTTGAAATGGGTCGTTTATGAGCTAACTAAGGTGAAGGGCATCGTTTTTGAGCTAAGTAAGGTGAAATGGGTCATTTTGGAGCTAACCTAGGTGAAATGGGTCATTTTGGAGCTAATCTAGGTGAAATGGGTCATTTTGGAGCTAACCTAGGTGAAATGGGTCATTTTAAAGCTAACGTAGGTAAAATGGATCATTTAGGAGCTCATCTACGTAAAATGGGTCATTTTAGAGCTAATTTAGTTGAAATGGATCTTTTTGAGCTAACTTAGGTGAAATGGATCATTTAAGAGCTAATTTAGGTGAAATGGATCGTTTTTTAGCTCACTTAGGTCAAATGGATCGTTTATGAGCTAAATTAGTTGAAATGGATCATTTATGAGATAACCTAGGTAAGATGGGTCATTTTGGAGTTAACCTAGGTGAAATGGGCCATTTTAAAGCTAACGTAGGTAAAATGGATCATTTAGGAGCTAATCTAGGTAAAATGGGTCATTTTTTAGCTAACTTGGATGAACTGCATCATTTATAAGCTAACCTAGGTAAAATGGGTCATTTTGGAGGAAAATAAGCTAACTCTAGGTCATTATGGTAAGCATATTGGAGGAAATAAAGCTAAGTCTAGGTCTTTATGCATTTGTTAAGCAAAACACTAGAGAAACTTACTGTGATCAGGGAGGTGTAGGAGCGGGGTGGCTAGTGCCGCTACCTGGAGAAGGATCGTGCGATGCGTTTCTGGAGTTAAGCTGCACCAAAGATCATTTCCAATGTCTCGTTAGCATTACGACACACAAATGTTAAGACTACCAAGTAATGTCCATTCAAACTAAACTCACCGTGCTCCCAGGAGCAATCACTGGCATCGGCGGAGCGGGCTGACCGGACTTCTCGCACACAGACTGCACATTTGGTTTTCAGAACAGAGTCATACTACTTAGTAATGAGACTCAAATGTTAAGACTAGCAAGTAATCTGCAGAAGAAACTTACCACAAGGAGCTCGTACATGGCCCTTGCCTGCATGTCATTCCGTGCCCTCTCCTCCTCCATCATCTTTCTCGTCCTCTCCTCCATCTCCCGCTGCCTCTCCGCCGCCTCCGCCAGAAGTTTCTCCGTTCTATCTCTCTCAGTCTGTATAGCAGCCTGCAACACCACTCACATGACCATTTGTAATCATTGATGGAAGCGCACACAATGTAATGGAGAAAGATAACTGAGTACGTATCACTAACCTTGATGGCGAGTTGCACTGGCCGTTCACGAGGCCTTATCTCAGGAGCGGAGCTCGACTGGCGCGCCTTGATCTCCGGGAGAGTGCTAGGACAACGGATAAGTCCATCTCCAATGGCTATGGAGCCATGGGACCTCCCGCCACCAGATATCATCACCAGCTCTGGATCAATGGGACCCTGGCTCGGGTTAAAGTCCTCCCCTTTCCTCGCCTTCCCCTCATCTCTATATCTCACGAGCTTGTTGTGGGAGGAGATGTTGGTGAAGTTGTTTGCATCATCGAGGTCAGACTGAGAGAAAGCCTTGACTTTCTTGAAAGAGCCAGTGTGGGCCATGGCATACAGGTCGTACACCTCTGGCACCTTATCCGCCTTATTGTGGCGTGCCTGAAAGAGAGAAACAATGAAAATTAGTAATTAAAGGGCTCAAGCTAGCATGATGAATGAATTGCATGAATCATGAAGCAAACCACATACCCAGTTGCGCCCGACCTGATATAAGTTGGAGCTGCCTTGATGGTGTGGCACACCTTCCATTTGGGCACGTTTGTCCTTGGCCTGGTTGTGGAGGGCTAGCCATTCTTGTGAGCACCACTCATCGACCAACACCTCCCAACAATCCATCCGATCCGCACACCATCTCGGAGGCGCCTATAAGTTAGCAAATAGAAACTTGAGCGCTACGGCTAAGAATTACTAAATGAAGGAACTTAAGTAGAAGGCCTTAAGAATTACCTTCATGTACTGCTCCTTACTCAGGAACTTATCACGGCACGCCGGCTTGGTCTTCTTGATACCACGCAAGGCGTAGTAGTCTCGAACAGCCTGCACCCGAGCCTCGTGCCGTAAGTTCTGGAGTAGGCGCTTGCAGACGTTCTGGATAACATTTGCGCTGTCCTCCTCGTATCCCTCCTCACACCTGTAGAATGTCTGCAATCAAATGAGACAATATTGATTAGTACAATTAATAACTAGCTAGTTGAAGATTTTGAAATGTGTAAAGGAGAAATTACCCAGAACGTCCTGATCACCATGTCAGCCCTCGTGTCGCACACGACACCGTCGATAATGACATCCGGCGGGGCCGGGGCAGCCACGTAGTGCTCCCATCTCAACCCAAGCTCTGGAAGCCGACCCTCACCAGGCAACGTGACAAACCCCGGGAAGTTTTGCCGGCAAAGAACTCCAAGGACGGAGTTGGGCCGGCGGACACTATGATGGTGGTCCCAACCCCTGCAGCATGACAAGGCCAACGCATTAGTTATTTCAAGAAACGTGAATGCAGAAGGTACAAAAATATTAAATGCACTTACGTACCTCTCCCCATCAGGGAAGATCAACCACCTCTGCTCGTGGGTCGCCGGCACGGACGGGAGCCGTGTAGCACCACACTGGTAGACGGTGCCACCCTCCTCCTCAAGATCAGTCGGCTCCCCGCCATCATCAGCATGGCCACTCGGCTCCTCGGGCTGATCCGGCCAGGTACCCCATCCGGACGTGTGCTCCTCCGGGGTCTCGTGGGCCGAAGGCCAGTCGACCCGAGGCTCGTGGGCCCAAGACCCGTGGACTGGAGGCTCGTGGACCGGAGTCCGTGTAGCCTCCTCCTCAGACGAGTCCACCCTAGCAGTCATGTGCTCGGGTGAAACAGCTGGGGGTGGCGGCGAGGAAGGTGCCCTAGCAGTCACCCTACCTCCTCTCCCGCGACCACGTGCCCCACCTCCTCTCTTCCTACCTCGTCCCCTGCTGGGCACCGCGGTCGACGAAGAAGGGCCCGGCGGTGTGGACATACTGTCCAGCAACGCTCGGCGGAGAGGTACGTCTGGAATCGAAGACCTCAGACCACGCGCCGACGAAGAAGGGGCCTTGGCGCGCTCCCGACCAGCGCCCACCATCTTTCAACACCTGCCATGACAAACAGTAAACGAAATTAGTACAACATAAAAAAAAGACCGACATGAATAATAATATGTGTATCACTTAAGTGTATCATCATCAAGTACAACATTAAAAAATTTAATACCTGACACTACTAATAATCTCGATCAGTATCATCAATAAATGCATAATCATCATCATCACTATAATCAATGACGGGCTCATAGGGTTCAGTGGCATCAACATGTGCAAGGCCACCTTGACGTAATCGGTCAAGCAATGACAGGTCATCCGCAGCAGTAACCTCTTCTTGTTCCGGCTCTTCTTGTTCCTCCTCTGGGGTGATGTCGGATTCACTGTCGCTGTCTACTTCAATGTTTTGGGGTGAAGTATAGCGGTTCTTGAAACGCTTTTTGGAAAGACGTGTCTCTTGGAAGAATTCTCCTTCATATGTGTCTGGGTTAATGTGAGGTTCATAATCCTCTTCCTTTGGGGGAGATAGTCTAGCACGTGGCGGCACTTCATAAACGACATCCCAACCTTTTAGATTTGGATTAGTTTGGCAGGCCCACGGTAGATAGAATACTTGGGTCGCCTGTTGAGCCGTAATATAGACATCAGGAACATCTAAATGGGTGCTTTGGTTGATTTCAACTAGCCCTATATGTTCATGAGTCCTTCTAGTCTCCTTCGGCTGAAACCAATAACATTTGAAGACTACGACATTCGGTGGGTTTTCACCATAGAATAGAAGTTCATAAATTGCTTCAACTCTCCCATAATACTCGGTACCTCCTTCGCCGATAGCAGATACACAACAATTTGTAGACTTTCGGTCGGCCATAGATAGCTCTTTGCCATAGGTACGAAAGCGATACCCGTTGATGTCGTATTTGTCAAATGAACGGACCTTATAGTCAAAACCATTAGCCACTTGTCTCAATTCGGCGTCCATAGACTCTGAATTAGCCTACAAGTTTAATATGAAAGGATTGTTGCATTACGCACAAATTAGCGAATGAAACCGGGATAGCCGCCTACAAATTAGCCTACAAGTCTAATAGAAATTACCGTTTGTTTGAACCAAGAGATGAAACCGGGATAGCCGCCTCCTTGCTTTGCGAGAAGCTCATACTCTTCGACAGAATCCTTTTGGATCACCGCTCCATACGAGAATAAGGCGACGTATCGACTGTATGAAATATCCAGGAATAAGAGCAGTTCAAAGGAAATAGAAGTTGCGAAACTATGTACCGAGAACTTACTCGATGTACGGCCGCACTTCTATCAGGTTGTTGAAGATATACAACGAAATGTTCCGCCATTGTTCGTTATCCAAAGATACTGGATTTGAAACACTGGCTGGTGCGAGATTCCCTTTGAAAAGGCTGAGGTTGGATCCACCCTTTTTAGGGTCGTCAGCATTGTACCGAGGCTTCGGATTATGCAAATGATGATTTTTGGCTTCATAGTGTGCTGTCACGAAGTTTGCCGCCTCCTCAGTGATGAATGCCTCAGCCATCGATGCTTCAATTCTACGTTTATTTTTACATTTTTGTCGAAGCGTCTTCTGCATCCTCTCAGTTGGGTAGCACCAACGATTTTGCACGGGCCCCCCCAATCTTGCCTCGGTTGGGAGATGCAAAATCAAATGTTGCATTGGATTAAAGAAGCCCGGTGGAAAGATCTTCTCTAACTTGCAGATCAACTCCGGCGCCAACTCTTCCATTTCTTCTAGCACGCCAGGCGATAGTTCTTTCGCACAAAGAACACGGAAGAAATAGCTGAGTTCTGCCAGTACTAGCCATTCATCCTCAGGGATGAAGCCACGCAACATCACCGGCATTACCCGCTCAATCCATATGTGCCAATCATGACTCTTGAGACCAAATATCTTCAATTTATCAAGACTGGCTCCCCTCTGTAGATTCGCTGCATACCCATCGGGGAACATCAACTGCATTTTCACCCACAAGATAATTTCCCTCATAGCTGGCCTTCCAAGATTGAACCATGCCTTTGGCTTCGTCCAGTTCTGCTTTCCTTTCGGTTCTTTCATGTTTTGTAACGGCCTATCACATAGCGCCTCTAGATCGACTCTAGCCTTAGTATTATCCTTTGACTTCCCATCTATGCCGAACAATGTACCAAAAAGTGCCTCGGCGATATTCTTCTCAGTGTGCATCACGTTGATGTTGTGTGGGCAAAGGAGGTCTTTGAAGTAAGGCAGATCCCATAAGCATGTTTTGTGAGTCCAGGCGTGCTTAGAATTATACCCCTTGAAGTACCCTGGACGCTCTGGATCTGGCTCGAGAGCGTTTAACTGATCCAGGGTCTGTTGGCCTGTCAATGCATGTGGTGCAGAGTTTTTGACAACTCTACCTCTGATGAAGTTCTTCTTGTCTTTCCTGAACTTATGGCGAGGATTCAGGAACTGTCTATGCATGTCGAAGCAAGAAAACTTGCGACCGGCCTGAAGCCAACGAAACTCAAGAGCTCCCTTGCATGTGGGGCACGGGAACCTTCCATGCACACACCAGCCAACGAATAGCGCATACGCCGGCAAGTCATGCGTCGAGTACATGTACCAGACACGCATTATGAAGTTCCATTTGCTATAGGCATCGTATGTCTTGAACCCATTATCCCAGGCTTCTTGCAATTCGTCCTTAAGCGGTTGCATGTACACATTCATATTTTTCCCCGGATAGTTGGGCCCTGGAATTATCAACGTCAGGAAAATGTTCTTTCTTTGCATAATCTGTCCGGGGGGGAGATTGAGTGGAAAGACAAATACGGGCCAACAACTGTATTGGGCTGCCGTCATACCAAACACACTGAACCCATCTGTGCTGATGCCGACTCGAGGATGCCTCGGATCTGCCGCTTTGTCACCATGTAATTCATCAAACTTTTTCCACGCAACACCATCCGATGTGTGTACAATCATCAGATTCCCATCTGCATCTAGTTCGGTTCTTTTGCCCGTTTTGTGCCATGTCATCTGTCTGGCCGTCTCTTCGACCATGAAAAGACGTTGAAGTCTTGGTACGATTGGCATATACCGAAGAACACTAACGGGGATTTTGGTATGTGTCTTCTCACCCATACCGTTGTCTACCACAACATACCTGGAAGACTTGCAAATGGGACAATAGTTCAAGTCCGCATAGTCAAGCCTAAACAAGACACATCCTTTCTCACAGGCATGTATCTTATCATAGGGCATCTTCAGTGCACGGAGGATTTTGTCCGACTGGTACAGGTTTGCAGGCATTACATGGCCTTTGGGTAGAAAGCGTCCAAATACTGTCATCATTGCATCGTAGCATTCTCTGCCCAAGTTGAACTGAGCCTTCAGAGCCATTACTTGTGAGATGGCATCCAACTGACAAAGCTCAGTGTGCTCATGGAGCGGACGTTTTGAAGACTCCAACATTTCATTGAAGGCCTTTGCAGATTCCTCCATCTCCTCGTCCGAATCCCGAGCATCATCAAAGTCTTGCACCATGTTTTCCATCCCGGTACCATGCTCGTCGGTGCGACGACGATCCACCTCAGCTCGGTCACGTTGGGCAGACTCACCATGAAATGTCCACACCGTATAATCGGGCGTAAAACCACTCTTCTGCAGGTGTTTGCCCATTTCAGCCTCTGTCCTCTTTTCCCAATTGCCGCACCGTAAACAGGGGCACCAGGTTTTCCTCTGGCCATTTGCAAATGCGGCTCGCACAAACCCCTTGGTTTTTGTGAACCATTCAGTGCTCCATTTGTTCTGACCAGTGTGACCGGTGTACATCCACGCACGATCACTCATCTTGACTTTCAGAGCTACTAGACACACAACAAATATATATATATATATATAATTCACCATGTATGTATTCATCAGTTGATCTACTTTGTCAATTTTATTACGTCCATGCAACCTACACTCTAATAGGTAATGATAGGTCCTAATCCCACCCGAGTATGTTTAGATTGGGTTCATTTTCCCATGCTATGCCCCGGATCCTACGCAAAATTTCGGCAGCACCTCCCCGTTGTTCTCCTGATACACGTCTCTGCAATAAACAGAGAGGATGTGTACCCGGAGAACAACAGGGGAGGCACTGACGAAATTTATGCGTCGGATCCGGAGCAAAGCATATGGGAAAACGAACCCAATCTAAACATACTCGGGCTGTCCATGGATAGCGTTGGACAATTCGAAAGAATCAAGGTTATAAATATGCAAATGCACGCATATTTATAACTATGACGCTTTCGAATGGGAGACACATATTGGTTACGCATACTGATGATTCAAGACACATATATATCTAGCTATCAAGTTTCATCGGAATAGATCAAATAATTAATGGGGGAGGAGGACATGTCATTTGTGCTCACCCACGAACGAAGGGGCAGAGCTCGTCAAACGCACGGCGAGGTCGTCGAATACCAAACCTCGCAGCGATGAAACAACTGCACATTTAAAACTACCCGATCAACACAATTATATATGATGTTTTTCATAACAAAATCGAAAGATATATGACCTAACTAATAATTCACAAATATATGACCCCGTCGGCTTCTGGAAGGCCAAAGAACACCTTTTCGGGAGGTGTCGGGGGTCGGGGTGTCGTGTCGGTCTCGGGGTGCCGTGTCGGGGTCGGGGTCTCGGGGTCGGGGTGTCGGGTCGGGGTCGGGGTGCCGTGTCGGTGTCGGGGTCGGGGTGTCGGGGTCGGGGTCAGGGTCGGGGTCGGGGTCGGGGTCGGGGTCGGGGTCTCGGGGTCGGGGTCGGGGTCGGGGTGTCGGGGTGTCGGGGGTGTCGTGTCGGGGGTCGGGGTGTCGTGTCGGTGTCGGGGTGCCGTGTCGGTGTCGGGGTGCCGTGTCGGGGTCGGGGTGCTGTTTCGGGGTCGGGGGGTCGGGCTGTCGTGTCGGGGTCAGGGGGTTAGGGGGTCGGGGGGTCGGGGTGTCGTGTCGGGGTCAGGGGGTTAGGGGGTCGGGTGTCGGGGTGGAGTCGGGGTCGGGTGTCGGGGTGTGGTGTCGGGGTTGGGGGGTCAGGGGGTCTTCTCATTCTTCTACTACTTCTACTTCTTCTCATTCTTCTACTTCTTCTCATCCCCCGTCTTCTTCTTCTTCTTCTTCTTTCTCCTCCTCCTCCTCCTCTTCTTCTTCTTCTTCTTCTTCTTCTTCTTCTTCTTCTTCTTTCTCCTCCTCCTCTTCTTCTTCTTCTTTCTCCTCCTCCTCCTCCTCCTCCTCCTCCTCCTCCTCCTCCTCTTCTTCTTCTTCTTCTTCTTCTTCTTCTTCTTCTTCTTCTTCTTCTTCTTCTTCTTCTTCTTCTTCTTCTTCTTCTTCTTCTTCTTCTTCTTCTTCTTCTTCTTCTTCTTCTTCTTCTTCTTCTTCTTCTTCTTTCTCCTCCTCCTCCTCCTCCTCCTCCTCCTCTTCTTCTTCTTCTTCTTCTTTCTCCTCCTCCTCCTCCTCCTCCTCTTCCTCTTCTTCTTCTTCTTCTTCTTCTTCTTCTTCTTCTTCCCCCTTCTACTTAACCTAAACCTAAACTAAAAACCTAAACTAATTAAAACTAAACTATTTAAACTAATTAAACTAAATAACCTAAACTAATTAATTCTAAACTGAAAAAACATAAACTAAAAAACCTTATCTAAACAGAAAAAAAACAAAAAAACAGAAAAAATGGGAGGGGCTCACTGTGGGGGGCGCCGACGGGTCGGGGAGGGGCCGGCGACGGGGGGCCGGGGCGGGGCGGTGGAGGAGGCGGGGCGGCGGGGGGCCCGGCCGGCGGGGGGCCGGGGCGGGGCGGGGGGCCCGGCCGGCGGGGGGCCGGGGCGGGGCGGTGGAGGAGGCGGGGCGGCGGGGGGGCCAGGCGGCGGGGGGCCGGGGCGGGGCGGTGGAGGAGGCGGCGGGGGGCGCGGGGTGGTGGGGGGCCGGGGCGGCGGGGGGCCGGGGCGGCGGTGGGGCGCGGGGCGGCGGGGGGCCGGGGCGGGGGGCGACGGGGCGGTGGGGCGGCGGGGAGCCGGGGCGGCGGGCCGACGGGGCGGCGGGGGGCGACGGGGCGGCGGGCGGCGGCGGCGGCGGGGTCGGAGGAGAAGGGCGTGCGAGGACGAAGTGAGTAACGGGCGGGGGGGCACTTGCCGTTAGTCAAGTGCCCTCTTTGCCGTCCGCCAGCCTTTGCCGTCCGCCTTTTTGCCTCTTTGTCGTCTGCTAGCGGACGGCAAAGAGGTGGGCCGTTAACATTTTTTCAAATGAGCGGGGGGTGGGGGCCACCACACTCTTTGCCGTCAGCTGGCAGACGGCAAAGAGCTGGCAGATGGCAAAGAGCTTCTTTGCCGTCAGCCTTTTCTTTGCCGTCTGCTTATGCGTAGCTGATGGCAAAGAGCTGCTTTGCCGTCAGCTAGCAGACGGCAAAGAGCTGGCAGATGGCAAATTAGCTGATTCCAGTAGTGTAGCTAGTTGGGCTAGTTCGACCGATTAGCTAGGCCGCCGCCACATTTGTTTTTTCACCCTTTTTTTATCTACTTGCCGGCAGGTAAATTTAAATATCCACCGCGGCGTTGCTCTGGTGTTTGGGTGCGGCAAGATTTTTAATTTTTTGATTGACGGGAGCAGGCGCGGCAGGATTTTTAATTTTTTGATTGACGGGAGCAGGCGCGGCAGCAATTAGTCACGATGACTCCGCCTATAAAAACCCATTGCTCCCTGATGTGAGAAGTCGTCGACTGGTGTTTTACCGTGGTGAAAACCAAAAGATTCCCCGCTCCCTCCGCCTTCCCGTAGATTGCATTGCCTTTCAGCCGTTTCGCCCCCTTTGCTTCCTCTCCCCATTGCTTCTACCTGGTGCCATGGCGGCGCAGTAGATCACGGAGTACGAGGTGAGGCGCCTGACACAGGGGCTCCATGCCAAGGATGCGGAGCTCAGGGCCAAGGACGTGGAGCTCCGTGAGCTCAAGGAGGAGAGGAGTGCCATGCTCCTCCGTTATGTGCGGGAGTTCACGGAGCTTCAAAAGCGGCAGGCGTCCACCACAAAGATGCTCGAGGCGTCGGCGGCGTTGCTGCAGAAAGCGGGAGATACGATAGGCCGTCAGGGGAGCCGGCTGGAGCGCGAGCGGGCCGATCGTGACGAGGTCCAAGATCGCCTCAGCCACTTGGTGAACCAAGTTGCCACACACGTGTTGCGGCTGCGCGATGCCTACCGTCGTGCCAGCGCGACGATGCCGGCCGTCGGGCTAAACCCGTTCGACCACCCGGTCGACTTCAATGAGCTGCGGCTTCCTGACCTGGTCTCCTTCTTCACCTATATCTCTGAGGAGCTGAGCCGTCTCCGCGCGATGGTGGGGGCTAAGCTGGACAAGGAGGGGTTGCGGGCTGCCATCACCGTTGCCGGGCGAATCCTTTCAGGGCTCCGTCACTGGAATCCATTCGTGCCATTGGACGCCGTCTTTGACGAGCTGGCTCCCGTTGACCGGGAGCGGGCTCTACGGGCAGTTGCACCCTGCATCACCAACGTCGTGCGCCTCGAGAAGCAGAGGGACTTTGGTGGTGTTTAGGCGCCCTCTGCATGGGCATGTCCATGTATCGGCGCAACATGACCGTTGGATCAAACTCAGACGGTGCAGATCAGTCACTGTAGCACAAAGCGTGTGGGTGTGTTTGGTTGCATTCTCATCTCAATATAGTTGTTTCCTCTTCGTGTATTTTTGTCAACCTACTAGTGTGGACTCATGCACCCTTCATGCACTCTGCCAAACACCCAAAAGTGGGTCAAGAAGGGAACTTTTGCTCCCATCCCGTGCACCCTTCATACACCCTGCCTAACACTATTTGTGCTTCATATGGTTCATGTTTCATGGAGTACTGTAGCACCGTACTCTCCGTGCACTGTGGACCTAGTTGTGTTAAGGGTGTGTCTAGGTCTCAGTCGACTGAGACTTAACCAAGTCTCACTCAAGTGATATAGTATATGAGAAGAAAAAGAAAAAACTGAAAAGAAATTTTTGTACGAATCTTAATGCAAGATCAATGGAATATAACATCGACTGAGACATAACGAAGTCTAAGTCGACTGAGACGTAGCAAAACTGTTCTGTTAACATTGATCTCACCGTTCATTCTCGACCGGACAGTCGAAAAAGCGGTACTATGTTACATATAGGAGTAGTTGACATGCGCACAACATCATTTGTTATCGTCATATCTTACTACACTAGCAACAAGATTGTGTAGTACTGACGTATGAACCACTGCACATGCCTAGTAGTAGGAGCACTGTGTATGTTCAAGTGGCTGCCGTGTTTCGCACTCCTCCGTCGTAAGAGTGGAAACGCTTGCTGTAATCATTTTTTCTTCAAAAAAACAGTGGACACGCTCTACCGTGCGGATCCTCCTCCAGCCATGCACTAAATTACTCACTTTCGCCGACGTGTGGGACAGCCAGCACCTGGGTCCACCAGCCATGCACTAAATTACTCCATAGTAGAGTGACGGTAGACTACCCCGATCGAACCGCCGCAGTAATGCCCAATGAGCCGTCAAATCACAAAACTCCCTCCTTTCCAGCAGTAAGTTGGACGGACGAAGCAACCATCATTTCACTCTTCTCTCTCAGCTTCCTCTCTTGAAGAAAACCCCCACTCGCTTCGCTTCTCCCTCATCTTGTTCCTCCTTTCACTCTTCTCTCACAGCTTCCTCTCTTGGATGGACGCCAGAGCACCGGCCGACGTGATGTCTATGGCTCTGGCCAAAACCATCGAGGCTCATGGTACGAAGAAGCGCAAGCACCCCGCCGAGACTACCACAGACAAGCTCAAAGCCATCGCCCTGTCCAAGCCCCCCTCTCCGGATCCCTCATTAAGCAAGTCCAGGTAATGTCTCTTGTTGACGATCTTTTTCTCGATCTTGATCGTGTTTTTTCATCTAACACGCAGTACTAGTACTGGTAGTACAACTTTCTGGGTGATCTTGCATGTAATTTTAGTGTGCCAAATGACGGTTCTAAATTCCTCTTTTGACCAAAACATGCGAGAGGTTGACACTGATTTCTTATAGATTACTTTCAACTACTCCCTCTGTCCCAAATTTCTTGTCTTAGATTTGTCTAGATACGGATGTATCTAATACTAAAATGTGACTTGATACATCCGTATCTAGAAAAATCTAAGACAAGAATTTTGGGACGGAGGGAGTACTTTATGAACATCAATGCTACCTTTTAAGAGGGTATATTTTCCTCAGTAACTTGTGTTATGGATATTGCATGTAATCCCTCTGCTCTCATGCCTTTGAAGACATGTTCTAGTGTCTTTGTTCACTCATTTCTGTGCGTATATGTAGTCATATATGGAGTATAATATCAAAAATCATCTTATATTTCTGAACAGAGGTAGTAATAAAATATGGTTTCTGTTTGAATTAGAACCAGGTCCGCGGTGGATATGAAGTTCTCAAAGTCATGCCGTGTCAACTGGAAGACCTGATGATGAGTTCTACTGCTGAACTATCCAGCTGCTGTGTCCTTGTCGCCACGTGTCCTGAACTAGTGTTTTCCTGTAGCATTGTTGTCAGGCGTGTTCTCGAGGCTGTACTTAACCACAACAATTTCCTGGCTGTGCCTTCGATTACGAAGGGTGTGGTTCTTGTAAAGCTTCCCAACAAATCTGATGCGGCCTGTCTTCATCATCAGGTTTATGAGTGGAAAGACCACTCTGTTAGGTTCTCCAAGGTTGACAAGATGGTGATGGTGCATGTAGACATCTCACACGAAGTCCATGGCCTAGTCAGTTATGCGGGGTTCATCCCGTACGTCGGTGGCAAGAAATAGTCTGCAGAGTTTAGTTAGTGCAACTTTGCTTGTCTATAGTAAGTACTATTGTTCAGTACTTGATTTGTGTTTGTGAACCCTGTATTGTTTATTAGTATTGCCGCTTTTGGTGTGTGAACGGTCTATGTTAATGTCTGTCCACTCAATTCAGTCTGTATATTTTGAAGTATCCAGATCATATTTTTTGTGAGGACGGTTTATCAATTATGGTTACACTCCAATATCTGTATGCATTGTAGGGTTTATCGCACCCACCAGGATTTCCAGTCCCATGGATGTTTGGTCCATACGATTTGTCACGACCTTTGGACTGTCCTGCTTGTGGGAGTAGGCGGGGCGCCTGCATGCCACGCGTAGTTGGACGATCAATCTTATGTTTAGTACTTCAACATAGTTATTTCCTGGTAAGGATTCACTCGTGTCACATCAAGTAAATCTTATTGATCTACTGTCTAAATCTTATTGATTTAATGTCATGTTTTCTTTCTTTTCCTGCAATTTTATGATGCAGGTTTTGCCATGTGACATTCATCACAGAATAAACCGTTTGGTTTGCTCTACGATGGCTATTTTTGCAGGTTTCACTTCTTATGTCGTGTCAGTAACGAAGGCACTGTCCATCACTTATATTACTGGAAAAAATTGGATCAGTCTGTTGTCTGAGTACAAGCTGATGTTGGAAATATGCCCTAGAGGCAATAATAAAATGGTTATTATTGTATTTCCTCTTTCATGATAATTGTCTATTGTTCATGCTATAATTGTATTAACTGGAAACCGTAATACATGTGTGAATACATAGACCACAACATGTCCCTAGTAAGCCTCTAGTTGACTAGCTCGTTGATCAATAGATGGTTATGGTTTCCTGACCATGGACATTGGATGTCATTGATAACGGGATCACATCATTAGGAGAATGATGTGATGGACAAGACCCAATCCTAAGCATAGCACAAGATCGTGTAGTTCGTTTGCTAGTAGCTTTTCTAATGTCAAGTATCGTTTCCTTAGACCATGAGATTGTGCAACTCCCGGATACCGTAGGAATGCTTTGGGTGTACCAAACATCACAACGTAACTGGGTGGCTATAAAGGTGCACTACAGGTATCTCCGAAAGTGTTCGTTGGGTTGGCACGAATCGAGACTGGGATTTGTCACTCTGTATGACGGAGAGGTATCTCTGGGCCCACTCGGTAATGCATCATCATAATGAGCTCAATGTGACTAAGTAGTTAGTCACGGGATCATGCATTACGGAACGAGTAAAGTGACTTGCCGGTAACGAGATTGAACGAGGTATTGGGATACCGACGATCGAATCTCGGGCAAGTAACATACCGATAGACAAAGGGAATTGTATACGGGATTGATTGAATCCTCGACATCATGGTTAATCCGATGAGATCATCGAGGAGCTTGCGGGAGCCAACATGGGTATCCAGATCCCGCCGTTGGTTATTGACCGGAGAGTCGTCTCGGTCATGTCTGCGTGTCTCCCGAACCCGTAGGGTCTACACACTTAAGGTTTGGTGACGCTAGGGTTGTAGAGATATTAGTATGCGGTAACCCGAAAGTTGTTCGGAGTCCCAGATGAGATCCCAGACATCACGAGGAGTTCCGGAATGGTCCGGAGGTAAAGATTTGTATATAGGAAGTCCAGTTTCGGCCACCGGGAAAGTTTCGGGGGTCACCGGTATTGTACCGGGACCACCGGAAGGGTCCCGGGGGTCCACCGGGTGGGGCCACCTATCCCAGAGGGCCCCATGGGCTGAAGTGGGAAGGGAACCAGCCCCTAGTGGGCTGGTGCACCCTCCATGGGCCTCCCCCTGCGCCTAGGGTTGGAAACCCTGGGGGTGGGGGCGCCCCACCTGACTTGGGGGGCAAGTTCCCCCCTTGGCCGCCGCCCCCCTTGAGATTGGATCTCTAGGGGCCGGCGCCCCCCAGGGCCCCTATATAAAGAGGGGGGGAGGGAGGGCTGCACACCCAAGTTCCTGGCGCCTCCCTCTCCCCCCGTAACACCTCTCCCTCTCGCTGAGCTTGGCGAAGCCCTGCCGAGATCCCCGCTGCTTCCACCACCACGCCGTCGTGCTGCTGGATCTCCATCAACCTCTCCTTCCCCCTTGCTGGATTAAGAAGGAGGAGACGTCTCTCCCAACCGTACGTGTGTTGAACGCGGAGGTGCCGTCCGTTCGGCGCTAGGATCATCGGTGATTTGGATCACGACGAGTACGACTCCATCAACCCCGTTCTCTTGAACGCTTCCTCTCGCGATCTACAAGGGTATGTAGATGCACTCCTCTCTCTCGTTGCTAGATGACTCCATAGATTGATCTTGGTGATGCGTAGAAAATTTTGAATTATTGCTACGTTCCCCATCAGTGGTATCAGAGCCAGGTTTATGCGTAGATTCTATGCACGAGTAGAACACAAAGTAGTTGTGGGCGATGATTTGTTCAATTTGCTTACCGTTACTAGTCTTATCTTGATTCGGCGGCATTGTGGGATGAAGCGGCCCGAACCGACCTTACACGTACTCTTACGTGAGACAGGTTCCACCGACTGACATGCACTTGATGCATAAGGTGGCTAGCGGGTGTCTGTCTCTCCCACTTTAGTCGGATCGGATTCAATGAAGAGGATCCTTATGAAGGGTAAATAGCAATTGGCATATCACCGTTGTGGCTTTTGCGTAGGTAAGAAATGTTCTTGCTAGAAACCCATAGCAGCCACGTAAAACATGCAACAACAATTAGAGGACGTCTAACTTGTTTTTGCAGGGTATGCTATGTGATGTGATATGGCCAAAAGGATGTGATGAATTATATATGTGATGTATGAGATTGATCATGTTCTTGTAATAGGAATCACGACTTGCATGTCGATGAGTATGACAACCGACAGGAGCCATAGGAGTTGTCTTAATTTATTGTATGACCTGCATGTCAATGAAAATGCCATGTAATTACTTTACTTTATTGCTAACCATTAGCCATAGTAGTAGAAGTAATAGTTGGCGAGACAACTTCATGAAGACACGATGATGGAGATCATGATGATGGAGATCATGGTGTCATGCCGGTGACGAAGGTGATCATGCCGCGCCTTGAAGATGGAGATCAAAAGGCGCAAGATGATATTGGCCATATCATGTCACTTTATGATTTGCATGTGATGTTTGTCATGTTTACATCTTATTTGCTTAGAACAACGGTAGCATAAATAAGATGATCCCTCACTAAAATTTCAAGAGATGTGTTCCCCCTAACTGTGCACCGTTGCGAAGGACCGTTGTTTCGAAGCACCATGTGATGATCGGGTGTGATAGATTCTAACGTTCGCATACAACGGGTGTAAGCCTGATTTACACATGCGAAACACTTAGGTTGACTTGACGAGCCTAGCATGTACAGACATGGCCTCGGAACACAAGAGACCAAAAGGTCGAACATGAGTCGTATAGTAGATACGATCAACATGGACATGTTCACCGATGATGACTAGTCCGCCTCACGTGATGATCGGACACGGCCTAGTTGACTCGGATCATGTATCACTTAGATGACTAGAGGGATGTCTATCTGAGTGGGAGTTCATTAAATAATTTGATTAGATGAACTTAATTATCATGAACATAGTCAAAAGGTCTTTGCAAATTATGTCATGGCTTACGCTTTAGTTCTACTATTTAAGATATGTTCCTAGAGAAAAATTTAGTTGAAAGTTGATAGTAGCAATTATGCGGACTGGGTCCGTAAACTGAGGATTGTCCTCATTGCTGCACAGAAGGCTTATGTCCTTAATGCACCGCTCGGTGTGCTGAACCTCGAGCATCGTTTGTGGATGTTGCGAACATCTGACATACACGTTTTGATGACTACGTGATAGTTCAATGTGTAATGCTAAACGGTTTAGAAGTGAGGCACCGAAGACGATTTTGAAACGTCGCGGAACATATGAGATGTTCAAAGGGCTGAAATTGGGATTTCAGGCTCGTGCCCACGTCAAGAGGTATGAGACCTCTGACGAGTTTCTTAAGCCTACAAACTAAGGGAGAAAAGCTCAACCGTTGAGCATGTGCTCAGATTGTCTGAGTACTACAATCGCTTGAATCGAGTGGGAGTTAATCTTCCAGATGAGATAGTGATGGTTCTCCAAAGTCACTGCCACCAAGCTACTAGAGCTTCGTGATGAACTATAACAAATCAGGGATAGATATGATGATCCTTGAGCTATTCGCGATGTTTGACACCACGAAAGTAGAAATCAAGTAGGAGCATCAATTGTTGATGGTTAGTAAAACCACTAGTTTCAAGAAGGGCAAGGGAAAGAAGGGATACTTCATGAAACGACAAATCAGTTGCTGCTCTAGTGAAGAAACCCAAGGTTGAACCCAAACCCGAGACTAAGTGCTTCTGTAATGAGGGGAACGGTCACTGAAGCAGAACTACCCTAGATACTTGGTAGATGAGAAGGTAGGCAAGGTCGACAGAAGTATATTGGATATACATTATATTAATGTGTACTTTCCTAGTACTCCTAGTAGCACCAGGGTATTAGATACCGGTTCGGTTGCTAAGTGTTGGTAACTCGAAATAAAAGGCTGCGGAATAAACGGAGACTAGCTAAAGGTGAGATGACGATATGTGTTGGAAGTGTTTCCAAGGTTGATGTGATCAAACATCGCACGCTCCCTCTACCATCGAGATTGGTGTTAAACCTAAATAATTGTTATTTGGTGTTTGCGTTGAGCATAGATATGATTGGATTATGTTTATCGCAATACGGTAATTCATTTAAGGAGAATAATGGTTACTCTGTTTATTTGAGTAATACCTTCAATGGTCTTGCACCTAAAATGAATGGTTTATTGAATCTCGATCGTAGTGATACACATGTTCATGCCAAAAGATATAAGATAGTAATGATAGTACCACATACTTGTGGCACTGCCACTTGAGTCATAATGGTATAAAACGCATGAAGAAGCTCCATGTTGATGGATCTTTGGACTCACTCGTTTTTGAAAAGATTGAGATATGCGAACCATGTCTATTAGTATATATGCATGAAGAAAGTCCATACAGATGGATCATTTGGACTCACTTGATTTTGAATCACTTGAGACATGAAAATCATACCACATGGGCAAGATGACTGAAAGGCCTCGTTTTCAGTAAGATGGAACAAGAAAGCAACTTGTTGGAAGTAATACATTTTGATGTGTGCAGTCCAATGAGTGCTGAGGCATGCAGTGGATATCGTTATGTTCTTACTTCACAGATGTTTTGAGTAGATGTTGAGTATATTTACTTGATGAAACGCAAGTCTGAATTATTGAAAGGTTCAAGTAATTTCAGAGTGAAGTTGAAGATCGTTGTGACAAGAGGATAAAATGTCTGTGATATGATCATAGAGATGAATATCTGAGTTACGAGTTTGGCACACAATTAAGAAATTGTGGAAATTGTTTCACGACTAATACCGCCTGGAACACCGTAGTGTGATGGTGTGTCCGAACATCATAACTGCACCCTATTGGATATGGTGCATACCATGATGTCTCTTATCGAATTACACTATCGTTTGTGGGTTAGGCATTAGAGACAACCGCATTCACTTTAAATAGGGCACCACGCAATTCCGTTGAGACGACACCGTATGAACTATGGTTTAGAGAAACCTAAGCTGTCGTTTCTTAAAAGTTTGGGGTTGCGACGCTTATGTGAAAAAGTTTCAGGCTGATAAGCTCGAACCCAAAGCGGATAAATGCATCTTCATAGAATACCCAAAACAGTTGGGTATACCTCCTATTTCAGATCTGGAAGCAAAAGTGATTGTTTCTAGAATCGGGTCCTTTCTCGAGGAAAAGTTTCTCTCGAAAGAATTGAGTGGGAGGATGGTGGAGACTTGATGAGGTTATTGAACCATGACTTCAACTAGTGTGTAGCAGGGCACATGAAGTTGTTCCTATGGCACCTACACCAATTGAAGTGGAAGCTTATGATAGTGATCATGAAACTTCGGATCAAGTCACTACCAAACCTCGTAGGTCGACAAGGATGCGTACTACTTCAGAGTGGTACATAATGATGTCTTGGAAGTCATGTTGCTAGACAACAATGAACCTACGAGCTATGGAGAAGCGATGGTGGGCCCGGATTCCGACGAATGGCTCGAGGCCATAAAATCCGAGAGAGGATCCATGTATAAAAACGAAGTGTAGACTTTGGAAGAACTACTTGATGGTCGTAAGGCTGTTGGATGCAGATGGATTTTAAAAGGAAGACAGACAATGATGGTAAGTGTCACCATTAAGAAAGCTCGACTTGTCGTTAAGATGTCTTCCGACAAGTTCAAAGGAGTTGACTGCGATGAGACTTTCTCACTCGTAGCGATGCTAAGAGTCTGTTGGAATTATGTTAGCAGTTACTGCATTATTTATGAAATCTGGCAGATAGGATGTCAAAACATTGTTTCCTCGACGATTTTCTTGAGGAAAGGTTGTATGTGATACAACCAGAAGGTTTTGTCAATCCTGAAAGATGCTAACAAGTATGCAAAGCTCCAGCAATCCTTCTAAGGATTGGAGTAAGCATCTCGGAGTTGGAATGTACGCTTTGATGAGATGATCAAAGATTTTGGGTTTTTACAAAGTTTATGAGAAACTTGTATTTCCAAAGAAGTGAATGGGAGCACTATAGAATTTCTGATGAGTATATGTTGTTGACATATTATTGATCGGAAATGATGTAGAATTTCTGGAAAGCATACAGGGTTATTTGAAAAGTGTTTTTCAATGGAAAACCTGGATTAAGCTACTTGAACATTGAGCATCAAGATCTATAAGGATAGATCAAAAACGCTTAATAGTACTTTCAAATGAATGCATACCGTGACAGGATTTTGAAGGAGTTCAAAATAGATCAGCAAAGAAGGAGTTCTTGGCTGTGTTACAAGGTGTGAGTATTGAGTAAGACTCAAGACCTGACCACGGCAGAAGAGAGAGAAAGGACGAAGGTCGTCCCCAATGCTTTAGGCGTAGGCTCTACAGTATGCTATGCTGAGTACAACACCTGAAGTGTGCCTTGCCATGAATTAGTCAAGGGGTACAAGAGTGATCCAGGAATGGATCACATGATAGCGGTCGAACTTATCCTTAGTAACTAGTGGACTAAGGAATTTTCTCGATTATGGAGGTGGTAAAAGAGTTCGTCGTAAAGGGTTACGTCGATGCAAACTTTGACACTAATCCGGATGACCCTGAGTAGTAAACCGGATTCATATAGTAGAGAAGTTATTTGGAATAGCTCCAAATAGCGTGTGGTAGCTGCGTCTAGGAGAAGACATAGATATTTGTAAAGCACACACAGATCTGAAAGGTTCAGATCCGTTGACTAAAACCTCTCTCGTAAGCATAACATGATCAAACCCTAGAACTCATTGAGTGTTAATCACATGGTGATGTGAACTAGATTATTGACTCTAGTAAACTCTTGGGTATTGGTCACATGGCGATGTGAACTTTGAGTGTTAATCACATGGTGATGTGAACTAGATTATTGACTCTAGTGCAAGTGGGAGACTGTTGGAAATATGCCCTAGAGGCAATAATAAAATGGTTATTATTGTATTTCCTTGTTCATGATAATTGTCTATTGTTCATGCTATAATTGTATTAACTGGAAACCGTAATACATGTGTGAATACATAGACCACAACATGTCCCTAGTAAGCCTCTAGTTGACTAGCTCGTTGATCAATAGATGGTTATTGTTTCCTGACCATGGACATTGGATGTCATTGATAACGGGATCACATCATTAGGAGAATGATGTGATGGACAAGACCCAATCCTAAGCATAGCACAAGATCGTGTAGTTCGTTTGCTAGTAGCTTTTCTAATGTCAAGTACCGTTTCCTTAGACCATGAGATTGTGCAACTCCCGGATACCGTAGGAATGCTTTGGGTGTACCAAACGTCACAGCATAACTGGGTGGCTATAAAGGTGCACTACAGGTATCTCCGAAAGTGTCTGTTGGGTTGGCACGAATCGAGACTGGGATTTGTCACTCCGTATGACGAAGAGGTATCCCTGGGCCCACTCGATAATGCATCATCATAATGAGCTCAATGTGACTAAGTAGTTAGTCACGGGATCATGCATTACGGAACGAGTAAAGTGACTTGCCGGTAACGAGATTGAACGAGGTATTGGGATACCGACGATCGAATCTCGGGCAAGTAACATACCGATAGACAAAGGGAATTGTATACGGGATTGATTGAATCCTCGACATCGTGGTTCATCCAATGAGATCATCGAGGAGCATGTGGGAGCCAACATGGGTATCCAGATCCCGCTGTTGGTTATTGACCGGAGAGTCGTCTCGGTCATGTCTGCGTGTCTCCCGAACCCGTAGGGTCTACACACTTAAGGTTTGGTGACGCCAGGGTTGTAGAGATATTAGTATGCGGTAACCCGAAAATTGTTCAGAGTCCCGGATGAGATCCCGGACATCACGAGGAGTTCCGGAATGGTCCGGAGGTAAAGATTTCTATATAGGAAGTCCAGTTTCGGCCACCGGGAAAGTTTCGGGGGTCACCGGTATTGTACCGGGACCACCGGAAGGGTCCCGGGGGTCCACCGGGTGGGGCCACCTATCCCGGAGGGCCCCATGGGCTGAAGTGGGAAGGGAACCAGCCCCTAGTGGGCTGGTGCACCCCCCATGGGCCTCCCCCTGCGCCTAGGGTTGGAAACCCTGGGGGTGGGGGCGCCCCACCTGACTTGGGGGCAAGTTCCCCCCTTGGCCGCCGCCCCCCCTTGAGATTGGATCTCTAGGGGCCGGCGCCCCCAGGGCCCCTATATAAAGAGGGGGGATGGAGGGCTGCACACCCAAGTTCCTGGCGCCTCCCTCTCCCCCCGTAACACCTCTCCCTGTCGCTGAGCTTGGTGAAGCCCTGTCGAGATCCCCGCTGCTTCCACCACCACGCCGTCGTGCTGCTGGATCTCCATCAACCTCTCCTTCCCCCTTGCTGGATCAAGAAGGAGGAGACGTCTCTCCCAACCGTACGTGTGTTGAATGCGGAGGTGTCGTCCGTTCGGCGCTAGGATCATCGGTGATTTGGATCACGACGAGTACGACTCCATCAACCCCGTTCTCTTGAACGCTTCCGCTCGCGATCTACAAGGGTATGTAGATGCACTCCTCTCTCTCGTTGCTAGATGACTCCATAGATTGATCTTGGTGATGCGTAGAAAATTTTGAATTATTGCTACGTTCCCCAACAGCTGAATCCCTATGATGAACTGCAGTTTGGTTTAACAAAAACGCCACAATTAGTCCTTCTCGCATTTAAAAGAAATGAAGAAAAAAACTAGATCACGGTCACGGATCCTAGTCAAGTTAGAAAGCTGATCATAGCAGACCAGACACGATCGCCGCTGTCTCACACAGATCGAGCACTGGCAGTTGCTCTAGCACTGACATCGGCAACAGCTCAGTCTGATCCAGCTGAGGATTGGGCACCGACCGCGTCAGCGGATCAGTCTAATCTACCGGAGGATCGGGCATCGACACCGGCACCTGCTCCGACATCGGCACCAGATCTACAAGGAGCACCATCTCCGGCAGCAGTAGCGGCTTCGGCACCTGCACCAACACTTGCACTTGCATCTGCTCCGGCCCGTGCAGTTGCACCGGCAACAGACTGGGCTGCAGTTCGCACTTCATATACCAAAGTCCTTACAAAAACCGACATGTCCACCTTCTTGATAAACATTGGCCGCCCAAGTGCTCCGTTCTTTTTTCTTTCCATGTTGTTTCACATGATCCACTGTGTTGATCTAACTGTTTGGGTATGTCTTCTTGTTTGCAAACAGAGAATTCCTAGAGCAACGAGGGAGTCGTTCAACAATCTGGGCGACCGCGGCCAAGTTTCTCTTACCATGCACAGCCTTGGTGTGAATGAACCTGCTCAATATACCGTAAGTACAAAGGATGGTCGCATGATGATTGATGCTAAAGGATGGTCAAGGTTCAAATCTAAATCATATGTTGCGGTAGGGGATGCTGTCAAAATCGAACTTTCTCAACAAGGAGAGCTGGTCCAAATCAACTTTGAAATTCTTCAGTAGCAGCACGCAACTTCCGAACTGATCTATCCTCCGAGAGATTTTGTTGTAATAATCTGGCATGGTGAAACAAGTGTCCTGTGTGTATAAGTAGTACGACAGTATTATTTATCACATGGTATATCGTTGATAGAATTGCAACTCTGATTGCTGGTTAGGAACTGTCGTTCGATTTCATTCCAAGAGCTGTCGTGCTTTATTCAATTTTGTGTATTCGCCTTGTGACAGCATCTAAAACCAGCGCCGTACCGATCGCTTGCAATATGAAAAGCGTTGAGGTAGAACACATGGGCCCCCAAACATGCAGGGTCGGCCTGCGGCCCAAAGTCCAGAACCGTGAGCCTATCTGAGTATTATATTCTCAGCTGAACCCCCATAAAAAAAGTTGAACCCCCATAATGCCCGTGCGTTGCAGAGGGAGTATATGTCTCGGCAAGGTGAGCCTGTGATATAAAAGATTTGTAT
Source organism: Aegilops tauschii subsp. strangulata (assembly GCF_002575655.3). Taxonomy (NCBI): domain Eukaryota; kingdom Viridiplantae; phylum Streptophyta; class Magnoliopsida; order Poales; family Poaceae; genus Aegilops; species Aegilops tauschii. The sequence continues at coordinate 378,605,981 of NC_053040.3, forward strand.
ATTTCTTTACAGAGGGAGTATCTCTCTGTCAAAAAATATATTTATGTGTAACTAGTTACTCCTGTCTTTCTACTTCCTTTCGCTGATATGTGGGGCAACCGGCAATGGGGTCCACGTGCCATATGCACAAATTAGAGTGCACAACTTCACGGTAGACACACCCCGGTCGTAGCGCCGCAGTAATGCCCAATGAGCCGTCAAATCACAACCCCCCTTTCCAGCTTTAGCAGTAAGCTGGACGGACGAAGCGGCAATATTTCACTGGGCCTGAATCCCCTTCTCCCTCGTCTGCTTGTTTAGAGAAAACCCCCTCTCGGCGATTGCATAGGGTTTTCTCATGGAGAACCAGGTACGAATTCTTCATCCATCCCCGATAAATCCAAGTCCCTTGGTCGCAGGTAATCCTAGGATGGTAGCCGCCGCCGTTGATGCATTTTTCTTCCTACTGAATCTAGTGTGTTTCATTTGCAGTGCCCAAAGTGCGAGTACCCTACAGGTTTCTGCGCCCTCGGCGAGGCGCCGCACTTGTTCCTTCTCATCCTAACACAACATTTTGAAACGCGCACAGTATGTTCCTAGAATCCTCTTTTCTATCCGGGAGGGTGGGGTTTTTTTGAACATGCTGTGTTCTCATATTATTTTTCCTGCAGTGTATTATTTGCTCTGCCAGAACACATGTACTCAAGATGCTCGGCCTTGCCATAACTGAATAGTTTAATGGTCACAGTGAAGACAAGCCATGGATATAAGTTCCGAGTTGGGTTCATGAACCAAGAAGATCGCTGCTTTTTTTATGGCCGAACTTGGATAAACTTTCTCAAGTGTTACGGACTAAAAGTTGGCACACGAATGTTGATGGAAATAGCAGAACCTGGTCTCATCTTCACTGCCGTTCCAATTGTTCATCCATGTTAGTTTTGTATCTGGTTCTTGCTTGTTGCCTCGATTACTTCTTAATCCACCTATTCTGTCTAACTAATCACAATTTAACTTTAGAAGTAGCAACAAATCTCTCACGAAGATGCTACTTCTAACTAATATTTTCTTATAATTGGTGGCACGTGTAGGTTTTTTCAGAGTTAAGCAGTCTGATCGTTTGTTACTCTGTAATAACTCGGCTGTTACTAATGGCACTGAAGTTGACTGGATCGACATCCACAAGTTCCTACACTTTATTGATCGTCTTGAGGTCCTTGTGGGGCGTTTCAATGGTGGAAGGCCACGTGGGATATGTGTGCCACTGCTGCACTCGTTGAATAGGTCCAACTGTGTCGAGAAACTTATGGTACGAGCTGGTTTCTGTTATATATGTTGTTCATAAACTATTGCTTATACACAGTTTTATAGCTGTGATCTTCTTGAAACAGGAACTGCCGAGTTCTATTGTTCCTATACGGATGCCTGACCATGGTCGGGTCAGACTTGTGCTTGTTCACAACATGATGTTTATGTCGACCTACTCAATTCCCCTTGGAGGTGAAAAGATACTTATTCATGGGTGGTCTCAAATAATGAAGGCCCGTCCATCTTGGAGAATAGGACAGAAGATTATGTTCATGCTTTTCCATGGCTCTAAAGCGAATATCCTGTTTATTGACCACGTTGCAAGATGAAGCCGCTTTCAGAAGGTTGTGGATGCGCGGGGTGGCGCCTGGGCCTTGTCCTGGGGCTTGGCGGCCTCACCCTTGGTTAACTGTAGGCAAAGTAGCACTGTTCGAGGCGTGCTTTGTACGGTTGAACCTGTATAAGTACTCATACTACTTTCAGCTTTGGTTGTTAAGTGTCCCTGCTGGTTTCAGTTAAGGTTGTTAAGTACTCTTGCTACTTTTACAGTCTGTCGTGTTTCTTCAGTCCTGTCTTCCTTCAGCCGCCAAAACCAAACCAGCGCCGGCGGGGCCGCCTGCTTCCGCCTCCCATGGCTGGCTGCGCCTCAGCGCACGCATCGCCGCCCCACCGTCTCCTAAATCGTTAACGCCGACGTCCTCCGCGCGCTTTGGTGCGCTCGCCGCGGCGCCGCCCTCTCGCGTTGTCAACATGGTCAACAAACAACAGGAATCGGCAGAAGTACGTGGAGAGGATGACAGTAGGGGCCCACCACGTCAGCGTATGGAAAAATAAAATGCTTCCTCCTAGTGTTTTCCTGACATCTGGGACCCACGACATTGTGAGCGTATATAGTCAATAGACAAGAGAACAACACAAGATCGGCTGACACATGGGATGTAGCTACTCGAGCAGTATTTTTTTGTTTGGTATTGTTGAGACGGAGCAGGGTTTGAACTGGGCTGTGGCCCGTCTAGCCCAGGCTTATATTTTATGTTCACCATGTGACCAGCCCAGCTATTTTTTCTTTGTGAAAATGAGCCCAGTTTATTTTTTCTGAAGAATACCAATCCAGGCCTACTTATTTTTCTACGCCCTGATGGGCTGCAACTCTTTCAAGACGCCTGCAAATCTTGAAAGTAATATGAAATGGGTTGTAAATATAAAAACAAATGACAAATTGGCAATTATTTTATAATTTCTGAATTTTTTCACATTTTCAGATTCCTATTTCACTGGGCATTAACCTAATTTAAATATATCTTCAAAGTACTTTAAATCTGGCTCGACATTTTGGTATTAAAAATAGTTTGGAACCCACAGAAATATGCGAAATTGGCCCTGGCCAACCAAAAAAACGACTGCAATAAATTGCATAAGAAGTTGCCATGAGCTATATATAAATTATTAAAAAAAAGAGGGAGTGGTCTGACTTGTGAGCCTGTTTAGTTGACGCGTATGCAAGATATTTTTAGTTATTATATACGTCAACAAACGATTCTAGCAGACGTAACCGTTGGATGTCAATCCAACGGCCGTCGTGTTTCTTCAATCTCTGATCTTCTTGCTCCAGCCGCCAAAGCAACGCCGGCGGGACCGCCTACTCCCGCCTCCCGTGGCCGGCTGTGCTGCCGCGCGGGCCTCAGCGCCCCCTACTACTCCCACCGCTGGCCAGGGCATCCCTCTACTCACCCACACCCCCTGTTATTCTGCGGCGACGGTAGCCTCACACCGCAGCCGAACCGGTGAACCCTCGTACTCCTCTCCGCGCGGGCTTCCACTGTCGCGTCTTCCCCGGCTCCGCGTCGTCCCCTTCCTAGGCCTCGCCGTCGTCCACCACCGTGGTGCTCTCGGTGCGGCGTGGTCAATGTGGTCAAGGAACGACTTCCATCGGAAGAGTACTGTACGTGGAGAGGCTGACAGCTGGGTCCACGGCCACATCCCAGTTTTTTTGTGATTTGCCAAGTAAGTCGCTTTGTCAGGCCTGTTGGGCTGCAAATCTTTCAAGACGAGGAGAGCTTTCATTCGGCTGGCCGAGAAAATGGCCCATCAGTAATGAGAAATGGACTGTACATTTTTAAAACACATCAAACCGGCAATTAGTTTCAAATATCTTTTTTTCATTTCAAGATTTTAAATTACATTAATTTTTATGCGTAGAGAATTTGTTGGATTTTATATTGATATACATTTATTTTTAAAATCAGTTTGAATGTGAGTCAAAATTTCGGGATTAAAAACAGTTTGGACCGCACCGAAATATGCAAAAATTCGTATAATTTTTTAACCGTGGCCACAATATGGGCTGTAATGCTAACAAAAAGAATATGGGCTCCAAAAAAACTTAAGAATTAGCAAATGGGCTGTAAATTATTCGAAATAATGGCAGATGGGCTGTATGCTCTTTTCCACAGATTTGAGGCTTCCCTAAAAAAAAGGTTGACGCACAAGCACTGAATGTTGGATGTCCATCCAACGGCCGTCGTGCTTCTTCAATCTCTACTCTTCCTGCTCCAGCTGCTCAAACAAGCGCCGGCGGGACTGCCTGCTCCCTCCTCCCCGCGGCCGGATGTGCTGCCGCGCAGGCCTCACTGCCCCATCGTACTCCCATCGCTGGCCTAGCCATCCCTCTACTCACCCGCACCTGCTGTTATTCTCCGGCGACGGCAGACGAACCAGTAAACCCTCGTACAGTCGTACTCCCCTCCGCGTGGGAAACAACTGCCGAGTCTTCCCTGCCTCCGTGTCGTCCCCTTCCTAGGCCTCGCCGTCGTCCATCGCCGTGGTGCTCTCGGCGCGGTGTGGTTAATGTGGTAACGACCGACTTCCATCGGAAGAGTACTGTGCGTGGAGACGCTGACAACTGGGTCCACGGCCGCAGCAAGGAAGTGCCTCCTTATTACGCGCAAAATAATTATTCCTCCACCTGACAGCGGGGACCCACCGGATGGGCCACCGTATTTCACGAAAAAAACGTTTCCCCCCTGACTGCTGGGACCCACCAGCTACACCTTCGCACGCAAGGAAGTGCGTCCGGGCAAAGAAAAACAAAACGATTCGCCCCCCTAACTGCTGGGACCCACCAGCTACATCTTCGCACGCAAGGAAGTGCCTGACAGTCGGGACCCACCTGGTCGAAGCGTACGTAGCGTTGTCATTCTGGTCGCGAACGTGTACGTACATATATACTGGTGGATGTAGAGGCGCGCACGTGTCGTAGTAGAGGCGCGCACGTAGCATGTACACGTACGTACAACGGCCAGGGTGCAAGAAAGAAAATACGGCCACGTATGTGTACATACGGGCGGGGTCTCGAACGCCTACTCGCGCATACGTACGGCGAGGGCTCGTTAACATGGCTGGGTCGGAACGGAGAAACAATGTCGTCGTCATGTTCATGGGGAGGCAACGGAATGCGTCGTGTTCATGGGGAGGCAACGGAATGCGTCGTGTTCATCGGGAGGCAACGGAACGCGTGGGAGCCAACCGGCTGGGTCGGAACGGAATGCGTAGTCGTGTTCATCGGGAGGGCTTGGACGGAACAGACAATGGAAACGAGGCCTGGCGTACCGCAGAACGGAGGAAACGGCCTTGTGTTCGACCGGCCACGTTCGAAACAGGATCCTGTTCATCGGAAGGGGTCTGGCGTACCGCAAAACGGACGAAACGGGCCTCCTACGATCGAAACGGGGGTCCTGTTGATCAAGAGGGGTGTGGCGTACCGCAAAACGGACGAAACGGACCTCCTACGGTCGAAACGGGGGTCCTGTTGATCGGGAGGGGTGTGGCGTACCACAAAACGGACGAAACGGACCTCCTACGGTCGAAATGGGGGTCCTGTTCATCGGGAGGGGTGTGGCATACCGCAAAACGGGACTTCACGGGATACTGTTCATCTGCACCGTCGACCTCCTCCAGCCTCCACGGGCTACCGTCGACTCCTCCTCCAGCCTCCACGGGCTCCTGTTCATCCAGCCTCCACCGCGCGCTACTCCACCGGCTACTGTTCAACCACCCCTCCACGGGCACCCCTCCACCGTCTACTGTTCATCCAGCCCTCCATACCACGGGGTCCTGTTCAACCACCCCTCCACCATCTACTGTTCATCCAGCCCTCCAGACCACGGGGTCCTGTTCATCCAGAGGCAACGCCACCGCTCACTGTTCATCCAACCCCCCCCCCCCCCGCAACGGCTCACTGTTCATCCCAGAGGCAGCATCGATCGGCTTCAGTTAGCAGCAGTAGAGAAGGAATCGCTCGATCAGGTTCAGTTAACAGCCATCGATCGATCGCTCGGCTTCAGTAACGCGTAGCCTGCAGTGCAATCGCTCGGGTTCAGTTAGAGCCCAACGCCTCGCTCGGGTTCAGTTAGAGCCAACGCCTCGCACACACGCGCGTACGTGTACGAGAGAAACACGCATCGCTCGGCCCTCGACCTCCCACCATAACCGGGAACTCCCCAAAATTTTCCTCGCCCTCGCTTCTACCACGGTTTTTTCCGTCATGGACGGCCCAAAGAATGTCATGCAGCTGCGTCTCCGGCCCGCCCAGGACGAAAAGCCCATTTTCTGTCATAGAAGTAGGAGCCCACCACATCTATGATGATACCGGGTTTTGTCACAATTATCGTCATAGAAGTGTCATATGTATGACAGAAAAAAAATTGTTCGGCCCAAAATGTCACGGATGTGTCTTTTTTTTGTAGTGAAGCCGGCCGACAGTTGCGTCGCTGTGTAGAGAGCGGCCGTGTGGTACCACCTCCGTCTAGTTTATAGTCTCCTTTATATTCCGTGCCATACTTTGCCCTCAAATTTAACCAACGAAATGTAAATGCATGTTTTAAAAATTATATAATTGGAAACTATGTTCAAATACAAATCCAACTATATAATCTTTGGCGACATGCATTCGTATTTTATTAGTTTATAAACCAGGACGGTGGTATAGTAGGTAATTAAATAGCAAACGTTATTTATTAATCGTATGTGTACGTGGCCTTTCGTCCTCCTCTCGCACGTCTTGTCACCCCGCTGCCGCAGACGGCTTACAACGCAAGCTTGCGCAGCGCACGGGGGCGTTCTTTTTGCCAAACGGTGGCGCCATTGAATCGTTGGTGAACCCGTTCCCACACAACCTCGCAGGTTCCCGCGCAAGCTTCCCGCCCGACTCGGTGAAATCCCCCAAAATCCCAATGCTTACCGGCCTGCTATAAAAACCCTCACGGCCGGCGAGTCCTGCGTCGCATTTCCCCTCCATCCCTGTAGCTTATCTCGTCTGCTTCTCCCACAATTGCCAATGGCACCGGTCCGTCATTGTCGCTCAGCCACTCCACCGTCATCAGAGGACAGCTCCAGCTGGGAGGCTACACCGCCGCAGCGGCGCAGGCCCCGGTGTAGTGTAGTGCGCGTGGCGTCCCTATTGGGTGTGCGCGGAACACCCACCACACGCTCCACCGTCGGTGCCCATAGGCAGCTGTTGCCGGCCGCCGTTGCCGCCACACCACCGTCGAAAGCCAGAGCCATCGTCCGCTCCGCCGCTGCGTCCCGAAGGCGGGAGGTGGCCGTCGTGGCCGCCACCCCACTGCCGGCCACTGTGGCCATCACCCGGTCCGCCACCACGGCCTGAAGGCGGGAGGTGGTGGTCGTGGCCGCCACCCCGTCGTCGGCCGCTGTGGCCGCCAGCCCATCGTCGACCGCCGGGGTCATCACCCGCTCCGCCACCACCGCCCGAAGGCGGGAGGCGGAGGTGGATGCCCGCACGTGCGTCAGCGACCTTGCGTGCTACACCGAGTTCCTGCGGGAGGAGGAGGAGCGCCTCATCGAGCATGCAAAGAGCCTTACCGCTGCCGTGGCCGCAGCACACGCCGCCTCAGAGGCGAGGAATCAGGAGATCTACGAGGAGAACCAACGCTTCGAGAGGGGTCGTCTGGAGCGGCAGAGGGCGTTCGAGGTGAGCGTCGCTGAAGCTGCATTAGCGGCAGGCACCGCATTGCGGTTGCCCAGCTCGTCAGTAGGCTCCTCCTCCTCCGCCTCTTACTGAGTGCGCTCGGCAGAGGTGAGGCAGCCGGAAGTAGTACAAAGCCCCTCCGCAGTAGTAGTATTTAGGGGCTATTTTGTTTAGTTCATCTGACTATAGATGTGGTGGAACTGTACAACGTACTTAAAATTAGCTAGTATATATAGTTGAACTAGCTATTTCAATACGTGGTTGGCAACAATTGGGGAAAAGTTTGGTCGGTTCAGCTGTCGAGTTGAACTTTTTGTATAAATTAAGAACGACTGCTTAATCTATGAATGAAATCTATGCTTAATTACTGAATTTTAGTTCCAAAAATTAGATACTGCTAGTGATTTTTAGCTTAATATTTTGACAAATAGCAGTGTTACAAGGATTGATAAATCTTACCAAATTGTTTGTACGTGGTTGCACACGGGTCATCCAAAACAACCGTTTGCGTTGAAGGGATGCACAAATCCTGCGCTGCTCTCACTTTGCATACAGGTGTTCTATCTAAAACGTTTGTGATCAAGAGCTGCAGAAATCCTGCTTGGCACATTTTCTCTTGGCTTCCTGGGGAAGCTGTCGGTTTGCATACGGGTGTTCTAACTAAAACGTTTGCGATGAGTTTTTTATATTTAAAAAGCGAATTAAACTGCGGCTTGGGCGCCATTAATGGAGAGGATGCGAGCAAGGCGGGCGACCATGGAAGTCAAAGGGCTCGCTTCCTAGTGAGCCTGCGCAGCGTACAGCTCGCACGCTTCCCGGTGAGCCTGCGCACTCGAGGACAGCTTGCACGCCTCTCGGCCAGCCTGCGCACCGGACGGCGCTCGCACGCCTCCCGTTCAGTAAAGGTCAAGCAGCTGTCCGCACGACACCTCCTACAACCATTAAAACCAAGACACATGGCGTCACGTGAATGGTTAACAGAATTTTGGATTTACTAGAATTTAAAAACCAGGCATCTCAATGTTTTACTGGCAATCAACGGTGCCCTGGTGTTTGAAATTCATTCCCATTTCTTGCATGGGACCTAAGCATGCACCCAAGGACACCGATTTGATTTTCAACCAATTTATATGCACCGGAGCATGTGCATGTAGTTCAAATTTGAATTATGCACATAAATGCATTGAAAACTGAGTTAATGCATAAAAATGTCCAAACAAACCCCGAAAAATCAGAAAAAATCACACAACACTCCTGTTGTTCTATGCTGACACGAGAAAAAAAATTGAAAGCAATAAGAGGCAATGGACATCGTTTCGTCCCCAAAGGTGAGACGTTCCCTACCGAAAACCATCATGCTTGTTGTGAGAAGCTCCGGTTTGTGAGAAGCATATACCCAAACCTGCCCCAAATGGGACCAAATTTGTACCACGACATGTTGATGCCGCTCCATGATAGCATGCCAAGTTTCATGAATTTCAGACGAGTTTTGGATTTACTAGAATTTAAAAACCAGGCATCTCAATGTTTTGCCGGCAATCAACGGTGCCCTGGTGTTTGAAATTCGTTCCCATTTCTTGCATAGGACCTTAGCATGCACCCAAGGACACATATTTGATTTTTCGACCAATTTATATGCAATGGAGCATGTGCATGTAGTTCAAAATTTAATTATGTACATAAATGCATTGAAAACTCAGTTAATGCATAAAAAATGTCCAAACGAACCCCGAAAAATCACAAAAATTCACACAACACTCCTATTGTTCAATGTTGACACGAGAAAAAAAATTGAAAGCAATAAGAGACAATGGATATCTTTTCGTCCCCAAAGGTGGGATGTTCCCTACCGAAAACCATCATGCTTGTTGTGAGAAGCTCCGGTTTGTGAGAAGCATATACCCAAACCTGCCCCAAATGGGAAAAAATTTGTACCACAACATGTTGATGCCGCTCCATGATAGCATGCCAAGTTTCGTGAATTTCAGACGAGTTTTGGATTTACTAGAATTTAAAAACCAGGCATCTCAATGTTTTGCCGGCAATCAACGGTGCCCTGGTGTTTGAAATTCATTCCCATTTCTTGCATGGGACCTAAGCATGCACCCAGGGACACAGATTTGATTTTTCAACCAATTTATATGCACCGGAGCATGTGCATGTAGTTCAAATTTGAATTATGCACATAAATGCATTGAAAACTCAGTTAATGCATAAAAATGTCCAAACGAACCCCGAAAAATCACAAAAATTCACACAACACTCCTGTTGTTCTATGTTGACACGACAAAAAAATTTGAAAGCAATAAGAGGCAATGGATATCGTTTTGTCCCCAAAGGTGGGACGTTTTCTACCGAAAACCATCATGCTTGTTGTGAGAAGCTCCGGTTTGTGAGAAGCATATACCCAAACCTGCCCCAAATGGGACAAATTTTGTACCATGGCATGTTGATGTCGCTCCATGGTAGCATGCCAAGTTTCATGAATTTCAGACGAGTTTTGGATTTACTAGAATTTAAAAACTAGGCATCTCAATGTTTTGCCAGCAATCAACGGTGCCCTGGTGTTTGAAATTCATTCCCATTTCTTGCATGGGACCTAAGCATGCACCCAAGGACACAAATTTGATTTTTCGACCAATTTATATGCAATGGAGCATGTGCATGTAGTTCAAAATTGAATCATGCACATAAATGCATTGAAAACTCAGTTAATGCATAAAAATGTCCAAACGAACCCCGAAAAATCACAAAAATTCACACAACACTCCTGTTGTTCTATGTTGACACGAGAAAAAAAATTGAATGCAATAAGAGGCAATGGATATCGTTTCGTCCCCAAAGGTGGGACGTTCCCTACCGAAAATCATCATGCTTGTTGTGAGAAGCTCCGGTTTGTGAGAAGCATATACCCAAACCTGCCCCAAATGGGACCAAATTTGTACCACGGCATGTTGATGCCGCTCCATGATAGCATGCCAAGTTTCGTGAATTTCAGACGAGTTTTGGATTTACTAGAATTTAAAAACCAGGCATCTCAATGTTTTGCCGGCAATCAACGGTGCCCTGGTGTTTGAAATTCATTCCCATTTCTTGCATGGGACCTAAGCATGCACCCAAGGACACAGATTTGATTTTTCGACCAATTTATATGCAATGGAGCATGTGCATGTAGTTCAAAATTGTATTATGCACATAAATGCATTCAAAACTCAGTCAATGCATAAAAATGTCCAGACGAACCCTGAAAAGTCACAAAAATTCACACAACACTCCTGTTTTTCTATGTTGACACGAGAAAAAAAATTGAAAGCAATAAGAGGCAATGGATATCGTTTCGTCCCCAAAGGTGGGACGTTCCCTACCGAAAACCATCATGCTTGTTGTGAGAAGCTCCGGTTTGTGAGAAGCATATACCCAAACCTGCCCCAAATGGGACATAAATTTTACCACAGCATGTTGATGCCGCTCCATGATAGCATGCCAAGTTTCATGAATTTCAGACGAGTTTTGGATTTACTAGAATTTAAAAACCAGGCATCTCATGTTTTGCCGGCAATCAACGGTGCCCTGGTGTTTGAAATTCATTCCCATTTCTTGCATGGGACCTAAGCATGCACCCAAGGACACAGATTTGATTTTTCGACCAATTTATATGCACTGGAGCATGTGCATGTAGTTCAAATTTGAATTGTTCACCTGAAATGGCTAGAAAACCAATTTAATGTATAAAATGTTCAAACGAACTCTGAATAATTCCAATTCTTTTACGACACACATATAGTTGCATGTTCACTCCAGATAAAAGGTCTAGCAATTCAAACACCGTCCATTGCCGCTGTGACCCCATTATGTAATTCAAATCAAGATGAAAAATCAAGTAGATCGCACACAGTTTATTATCAGCAACCGTGTGAGATGCAACACAAAATATCCTGGAGCACCGTTGGTGTATAGTATGCCTATGGCTTACACGAGAAGGTGCGTCAGCTAAAGTCCACAGCCGGTGTCTTGAGCACACTAGCTCGCTCCCCAAATATCATTTCACTGTTCAATCGTCGCCGGTGAAAGATGGGCACGTGGACCCGCGTTGTGAGGGCAACTTCGGTGGCCCACTTTGGCGAGAGCGCGGCCGCAGCTGCCATGCGCGTGCTAACAAGGTGCATGAGCGCGACCGCAATCTGTGATCGGGCGGCCCAAACGGCCGCTGTTGCTTCTCAGGTGGCGGCAGCAACATCTGCCTCGGGGATAGCAACTGGCGAGAGCGGCACAACAGCTGTCCGTTCCGCAGCGGCGGCCTTAGCCCTAATGGAGGCCGCCCACGACCATGTCAAGGACGCCCACGACCAGCTCCTGGCGGTCACCGCACAAATCGAACGAAGCTTCTCCGACAACGGTCGGCAACCCACGGCCGAAGAGCTGGCAATCGCCGAGAGCGTTCGAGCAGCCGTCCGTTCCTCCACCGCATACCTTGCGATGACGGAGCCCGTCCAAGCCCAGATCGCGTCCGCCCACGCCTAGCTCGTGGCGGCCTTTTCCAAAGAGATGGCGGACGCGGATGGTGAGATGCTTGCCGAGTATGGTGCGATGGATGCCATGGAACCCCTTCCCCAGGAGACCGTCGGGCGCGAGCTGGACATGGAGGCGGCGGCGGAGATCGACGAGCACCAGCCGTAGTAGTACTCTTTGTTTTGTTTAACTAAGAGCGCCGGTCTTTAATTTGTTAGAGTAATGTTTAGGTCAGCTAGCTCTGTTCAATTGCTGAACTTGCTCGATTAAGAAGTGTGGGTGTGCTGTAGTCTCCTTTGTGTACCCAAATTATGCAATGACGTGGATGACCACTGTAACCATGGAAATTCAAACCAAAACTTTTGACGTTCAAACTCATCACACACGGGTTAAGCTATCTGAATCGTTTGTGATGTCCACATATCGTACACAATTCTGAACAAGGGACCGTGTCTGATGACACTTGCGCGCCAGTTTTTTCGCTGAAGCGATTCCAAATTTTCGGCTTCCGTGGAAATATCTAACTCCCCGCCCCTCCCCCTTACCAAAAGCCACATTTCCCCTCTTTTTGCCTTCCTTTCCAAGTTGAAACCTTCACTCCTTGCTTGCAGCGCCGCCTCCTCGTCGGCGACCCTCCTTCACGCTGCTCGGCCTCCTCTATGTAGGTAGGTAATCCACACCCGACCCCCATCCTCCTCCTTCCACATCCCACATGCCCCGACCGCCGGCGTGAGCGCGACACCTTCCACCCAAATCACCGACCCCTCCACCAAATAAGCGCCGGCCTAAGCCATGGTGCACACAGTATAGCCAGGACCTCAAGGAGCATTTGGCAGTGGAGAAGCAAATCACGGCCGCACACGCGGATGAGATCGCGATGGCTGCCATTCGTGCCGACCCCCAGATCTTGAAGGAGCACCTTGCCATTTGCTAGCTACGCCGGTTAAGCATGCTCGGTTTACCCGTTGCATGTGCTGCTCCTGCCTTTCCTTCACGAATTCTAATGAAGTGTGCTATCTAATTTTACCATGCAATCTGTTGCTCTAGTGTATATGTTCTATATGTCGTGCAGTGTGGTGCTCACTTATTAACTGTTTTGTTAATTAGTTGTCGTCTTCAGTTAACTGTTTGGTTCAATTCTGCAAATATGATGTTCAATTCTTCAGGCTGCAATTTTGTATTGTCTTCCATGTGAGAAATAAATCGAATTTATCTTTACAAAATTGTGTGTGCATTATGTTATTGTATACCATGTGAGGAATAAATTGAATTTGGCTGTAGTAAATACATGAGAAACAAATACAATTGCTACAATTGGCTGTAGTTAACTGTTTGGTTAACTGTCTGATCTTCTATTAAGAGTATGTTATATTGTGCAATGTGATGCTCAGTTAGTGTTTGGTTCATTTGTTGTGGTGTTTAGTTAACTGCTTGGTTCAATTCTGCAATGCGATGTCCGATTGTCGTGGGTAGAATTTTGTATTGTTGTGCATGTGAGGAATAAATCGAATTTGGCTGCACTTAATACATGAGAAACATATACAAGTGCTATATTTCCTAGTTCTTAATCATGCTTGGTTTGGGTAAATGGGTTTTCCGTGTGGCTTGAATTAATCTAATGAATCTGCAATGTGCTTATTTTTCATCAATCTATTTTACTGATAGCATGCGAACCCTTACTTAACCTGATGACTAACTACCTTATATGTGTTGCAGGGAAACAATGGGAAGCACTGAGGTTTACAATCGAGGTTAGCACATGCATGGCCCGTTGTCTAATAGCACATTATTGTGCAATTGCAGGAACCATTCTAATATTTAGGTTTTTAACAATTTGGTCTTGCACATGTAGGTCCTGCTGTCAGAGGTTTTGACCCACTGTTCGACCCTTTTTGCATATGGGGAAATGAGTTGTCCATGAATATCAATCAAATCAAGAAACTCAGAAAGATTGTTAGGATAAAGAAGTTAGCGACAAAAGACAACAAGATCTTTGTCTGCACAATGAAGAAGACATCAGTTCACTACAAGATGGTACTAACTATTATACCTTGCCTTTTTTTATTCCTTTGCCCCATTTTCAATATAGAGAAGATATTTATGCACATCCTTGTTTTCAGGCCTTTCCAAAGCAGTTCACTGATGATTACCTCTCAAACCACCTCTATGGTCAGGAGGCAAGGAAGGTTTTCATGCAACACCCACGGTTCAATATTGAAGTGTTCCTGAAGAGGACGAAGGACGGACGGTCAATCATCCACAGGCACTGGTCTAAAGTTGCAAAGACCTTCAACATGAATGAAGGCTCAATATTTGCCTTTCGCTTCAGCAGTTTTCCAGATGAGATGCATTTGTCTATATACCGTCTATGATGCTAATTTCGAAAGGTTCTACATGTTGCATATGGAACTTGCTGCTGTGCAGTTGTGTAATGGGGTAGCTGAGTGCTGAAACTATATCATGTTGTACTCTGATGTATTTCAATTATGAAATTCTGCTTCCTTAATATGGAAAGGAATTATATTGTGTGCTTAATATGAAATGTCAATTAGGTTAATAAATGGATTATGAATAATCGGATAATTAGCCTGCTAATGGCGAATTTTCCTGCTAATTGGGTTTTGCTATTGCAAACGGTTGTTGAAATAATACCGTGGGCGATGACCTCAGGCAACGCACACAGTTTCTAGGAATAAACCGTGTTGGATCAATGAACAATCACACACGACTTTCTCTTGAAAACTATTTGTGTTAGGCCACCTTGCGCAAACGTTTACCACATAAAAACTGTGTGTGATGGACAGCCTTTGCCACATAGTTTCTTCTATGGACCGTGTGTGATACATTCAATAACGCAAACGATTTAACGAGAAAAATTGTGTGTGATGTACCTATGAACGGAAACGTTTTCCTTGGAGCGACTGTGTGGGATGTGCATACGAACAGAAACGTTTAGTGGGGACTGACTGTGTGGGATGTACTTGCGACCGGAAACAATTTCGCCGTATAATTGTATTTTTTTAGCTCTACTGTACGTATTTCCGTATTTGAGCGCTCGCCGGTCGCACACGAGCTCATTTTGCCGAACGTGTGTGCCAGGAGGGCATACCCCCGACGGTTTCTGGGTCGTGTGGGAAGGACCCCCCTATCACCAACACTCACTTGGCAACGGTTCCAAATGCCGTCGCGGAAAGGGGTTAAAAACCGTTTGTTTAGGACCGACGCGCACCACTATAGTCTGCACGTGGCACCGTACCTTTAATCCAAATGTAGCAACAGACGGTATATGTTCACAAATTTAGGCCATGCCGACCGTGGTAGGTTGAGATTGAACATAGCGAGCACTCCCTGAAGTCATCCGGAATGGTGAGATAGAACTTCGTTTCCGACTGGCCGCGATCACACTTGCCCGATTTGTGCTCGCACTGTGGACACATGAATGAACACCCACGAATTTCCGCCGGTTGATTAACAGCGACAGACGGACTACGATAAGAGATGAGAGAATATTTCGCTAAGTTGATTACCTTCTCCATGAGAAGAATCCCCGGCCCAATCCCGCAGAAAACCCCAATCGACCAGAGTCTAGAATGTCGGTGCAGATAGGCGTCGGAAAGCGGTAGGGGCGAAATCCCGTGCCGTTTGGAGCGCGACCTCTGCCCGCCGACAACAGCCGTCGAGCTTAGGGTGGCCGCCGCGATAGAAGTTGATGAGGTGCAGAGTTGCAGAGGAGTCCGCGGCAAGTGGGTGGGGACGAAGTGGGTGAGGGTTTTCTTTTTTCCTTTTGCATGTGTGAGTGAACACACACGGTTCGCAGAGGCGACGGAAATGAATCGTGTACGATAGTAAATCACCGAGATTGAACGGGAATCCAAATTTCCTTTGTCCTTTGTCCATGAGTTTTTTTCTACGATAAACATAAACCCTACAAATCATCGTGTTCAAATTTGGCACTTTTCCGGGTTCATTTATAATATTTAGGGGATATGTGCATTTTCTAGGCATTAATGCACATAATTCAACAAACAACCGGTGCATGAAAAGGTGCATGAGAACGGTCTGGAAAACCATGATCGTGCTATTTAGTAAATGCTCATGCATTTTACAAGGAATGGGCAGATATTTCAAGGAAATGTGTTTACTAGGTACTATACAAAAATGAAATACATGCTTGGAAAACATGACGCCTGGCGTGGTGCCATGGTATGGCCTCACCATGCCTTGGTAAAAATTTGAGAATGTTTGTCTTATGTCGTCATGCACGCCATTCATAAATTGAACCATCACTGAGGAAATTTCATGGTTTCGAGGGAGGAATCAGCAAGATTGAAGGGGTTGGGAATCCAAATTTCCTTCCTAGCTTGTCATTCCGTTTTTTCTACAATAAACATACCCCCTCAAATGCAACGTGTTCAAATTTGGCATTTTTTCGGGCTCATTTACCATATTAGGGGATTATGTGCATTTTCTAGGCATTAATCCACATAATTAAAATTCGAACAATCGGTGCATGAAAAGGTGCACAAGGACGGTCAGAAAAAACCATACTCGTGGTATTTAGTACATTCTCAAGCCTTTTACAAGGAATGGGCAGAGATTTCAAGGGAATGCGTGGCAATAGTCAACCACAAATGCATCATTTACTGGGTTATCAACTATAGAAAAATGAAATACGTGCTTGAAAAACATGACGCCTGGCATGGTGCCATGGTATGGCCTCACCGTGCCCTGGTTAAAAGCTGAGAAGGTTTGATTTATTTCGTGATGCACGCCCTTCATAAATTGAACCATCACCGAGGAAGTTCCATGCTTTCGAGAGGGAAATCACCAAGATTGAAGGGGAATCCAAATTTCCGTCCTAGTTTCTCATTCAGTGTTTTCTAATGATCAACATACCGCCTCAAATGCAACGTGTTCAAATTTGACATTTTCCCGGGCTTATTTACCATATTTAGGGGATTATTTGCATTTTCTAGGCATTAATGCACATAATTCAAATTCGAACAATCGGTGCATGAAAAGGTGCACAAGAACGGTCTGGAAAACCATGCTCATGCTATTTAGTACATTCTCATGCCTTTTACAAGGAATGGGCATATATTTCAAGGAAATGTGTGGTAATAGTCAACCATAAACCCGTCGTTTACTAGGTTAACAACCATACAAAAATGAAATACATGCTTGGAAAACATGATGCCTGGCGTAGTGCCATGGTATGGCCTCACCGTGACCTGGTAAAAATTTGGGAATGTTTTCCTTATGTCGTCATGCACACCTTTCATAAATCGAACCATCACCGAGGAAGTTTCATGGTTTCGAGGGGGAAATCACCAAGATTGAAGGGGGATCCAAATTTCGTTTGTCCTTTGTCCATGAGTTTTTTTTCTACGATGAACATACACCCTGCAAATCACCGTGTTCAAATTTGGCACTTTTCTGGGTTCATTTACCATATTTAGGGGATTATGTGCATTTTCTAGGCATTAATGCACATAATTCAAGTTCAAACAATCGGTGCGTGAAAGGGTGCACAAGAACGCCCTGGAAAACCATGCTCGTGCCATTTAGTAAATTCTCATGCCTTTTATAAGGAATGGGCAGATATTTCGATGAAATATGTGGCAATAGTCAACCATAAATGTTTGTTTATTGGGTTTTCAACTATAGAAAAATGAAATAAATGCTTGAAAAACATGACGCCTGGCATGGTGCCATGGTATGGCCTCACCATGCCCTGGTAAAAATTTGAGAAGGTTTGGCTTATGTCGTCATGCACGCCTTCGTAAATCGAACCATCACTGAGGAAGTTCCATGCTTTCGAGAGTGAAATCACCAAGATTGAAGGGGAATCCAAATTTTCTTCGCTCTTTGCCCTGGAGTTTTTTCTATGACGAACATACACCCTGTAAATCACCGTGTTCAAATTTGGCATTTGTCCGGGCTCATTTACCATATTTAGGGGATTATGTGCATTTTCTAGGCATTTAGCGCATATAAATCCAATCTAGCTACAACTGCACGGGTGTGATGTGAGGGACGTGGATTGCTGTTCGATCGCGACGCATCCTACGGTGCACACGCGTGATCCGTGTGGCTGGAGTTCCGGCCAATCATAACTCAACACACAATAGGCTCAGCGCACACTATTTCCGGAAGCGGCGGAGATGAACCGTGTGCGATAATGAACGAGTAAATTTGTAAGGGAAGCCAGATTTCCTTTGTCGTTTGTCGTTGAGCTCTTAAAAACCACCGCACTGTACGGCTGCCCGGCCCCTCCATCCCAGAGCTCTCTCCAAGTGTCGTTCATGGCACCGTGGCGTACAGTAACTAGTAAGGAAGCGATGGCATCCCTGCACATCCCTAGCTTTTGGTAATGCTTAGTGTTGGCATCTTGCTTGCATCATGTTTAAATTTCAATTAAATTTGAATTGGGGACATTTGGAAGCCTCAGAAATCATGTTGGAAATGATCAAGATAAAAATTGCTTCAAATAGGTCCAAGAAAATGTTCCTGTTTCTCTCTGAAGATATTGGCCAGAGGTAAAATTCAAACCAATATTTTCAGGGGCCCAGAAATATTTATTTTGGGCATTTGGAATTAATTCAATAACTATTTGCATTGGATTCATATTTGATATATTTTAAATGTGATCCAATAGTTCTGGGAAATTGTGAGGGGCTTTGTAATAATTCTTTTAGTCCATGAAAAGTTCCTCAGAAGTAGTAAAATTGATTTGGTTCCAAAACCAAATTAAAACAAATGTCAGAAATAGAAAACAGAAACAAAATAGAAAAGGAGGAACTACCTGGACTTACCTGGGCCACTTGCTGGCCTGGCACTATGCCGGCCCAGCCGACTGGCCAGCGCCAGTCACCCCAACCTCTCGACAGAAGGACGAGGGGCACGCGCTCGCCGCCCGCGCGCATGGGCGCCACGCCAACTGCCTGCCTGCCCTACCCCTCGACGCCCCGGTCTCTCTGGACGTCACCACGATGCACCCCGGACCCCTCTCACTCTCATCCCCGTTCCCTGCCTCCTCTGCTCTCTCTCTCGCTGGACCGAACGCGCCCATCGCCGCCGCTCGCCGTTGCCGTGCCCACCGCCACGACCTCGCCTCTCCGACGAGTCCAAGAGCTTCGCCGTGTCTTCCTCGTCCTCTCCGTTAAGCCACGCATCGCCAGACGCACTGTGGAGCCGCCTCCGCCGTCATCTTCAACCCCGGCCGCCGTGGATCTCCACCGCCCGTCCGTCACCTTCAGAGCCTCCCCCGAGCCGTTGTTGCCTCTGCTGGACTCTACGTGAGCTCCCACCTCGAATCCCCCTCTCCTCCTTGTCTTTTGCACGCTGCAGCCGCGATCTCGCTCGAGGCCGAACTCCAGCCGCCGCCGCGAGCTCCGGCGTCCCTGCCGCCTCCCACCTCCCCAACTGGGTGAGGGAGAGCCCGGGCTACGCCCCGGTGCCCTTAGCCGCCGCCCCCGTGGCCTGTAACGCAGACACCGCCGTGTCCCGTGGTCGCCGGCGATGACCTCGCCGGCCTGACAGGTGGACCCCGCCGGCCTGACAGGTGGACCCCGCCGGCCAGGTGATTAGCCTAAGCTAATCACCACCTAACCAAACCTCTCCGTGACACTGACATGTGGGCCCCGGCACCCTAATCTTTTAGTTAGATAGAAATAACCCTCCCTGTTTAACCTGTGACACTGATGTGTGGACCCCACACATCAGGTTTGACCTGGTCAGCCCTGTTGACTTGCTGACGCAGTGCTGATGCAGTTAATCATTTTCTGGATTTAAAATAATTCAGAAATTCCAGAAAATAGCCAAAACTTCAGAAATTCATATAAATTCAACCGTAGCTCAGATTGAAATAATTTATATATGAAAATTGTCAGAAAAAATCAATCTATCCATCTGTACCAGGTTCATGCATGACAAACCAACTTATACGTGCTATATATGTGAAAACACATAAAGGGCATTTAAAATGCTTAAGTTTGGAGTTGCATTTGAATCCTTGATTCAAATGAGCTCCATTGAATTTGTTGCTAGTTGCATTAGCTCAAACAACATCACATCTTCATGCCATGTTCATGCATCATATTGTTGCATATGCTTGTGTATTGATTGTCGACACCGTCCTTCTCGATAGGTCCTGCTCCGGAGAGTGCTCCAGAGTACCTGTCTAAGGAGCAGTGCCCCTCTGTTACTCTACCAGGCAAGCAAACCCCCTTGTTCATTCCGATACAATCCCACTCTCTCGCTCCTGCTCTCTTTTATTGCATTAGGGCAACAACGATTCAACTACTACTTTATGCTGCGGTAGTTGAACCCATTCCTCTGCATGACCTGCCGTTGCCACAGTAAATAGTTGAAACCCACTAGCATGTGCAGGAGTTGAATGAGCCATGTTGTGTTCCTACCATGCCATGCCTGCTATTGCTTAGAGTTGTGTCAGGTCTGATTCATTGGGAATGAATTGGAGTGTTATGCCATGTTCTGATGCTGAGAGTTAAGTGTGTGAACACGATTTGGTAAAGGTAGCGGTGAGAGGCCATGTAGGAGTACATGGTGGTTTGTCTCATTGGAACCGTCCTTAAGCACTGGGTTCTGTGTATGTTGTCCAAGGCTAGCTACTACCACACATTGGGATCCTTAAATGACTCTCTCGACTTATTAACCGACTTGATCTCTGTCCAGGAGTGGCAACTAGTTTCTGGTGTTTGTAGGTAGTGCTATTTTTCTACCGAGTGGCACCTGGCAGGGTGGACTTGGGATAGACTAGGCACAGTGGCATGGTGTACCAAGTGGTACCCGGATGGTGGGCTTGGGAACCCTGCTCACATCGTTTGAGGCCGTGAGCGAAACCCCGGTCGGATCTTGTGTCGTTAGTCAGGTCGTGGCTGACACCCTCGCCAGGCTTCTGCTTGAAGGTTGCCGAGATACATGACGTGTACATGGCGGTAAGTGGCGAGAGCGTGTGTGAAGAAGTACACCCCTGCAGGGTTAACATGACCTATTCGAATAGCCGCTTCCTCGGTTATGGATACTTGGATGGTTATGTGGTACATAGACAACTTGAAGTGGACACCCTAAAATGCTCAAGACAAGTGTGAGTGCTATGGATGGCCTTCTCGTAGGGAGACGGGAATGAATCCATAGTAGTGTATTGATGTGGTGATTAGTGGACTCGTGTGCGCCACCTCAAAAGAGTTACAAGCAGTCGTAGTTCAGGATAGCCACCGAGTCAAAGCTGGCTTGCTGCAACTAAACCCCACATTGCCTTCTTGATACTAATGCATGTATGATAGGATCTGATGTAAGTCTTGCTGAGTACCTTTGTATTCACGTTGCTTAAATTATGTTTTGCAGAGGAGACTCCGGTCTCACTAGTATTACCACGTGGACTTCGACAAGTAGCTTGTTACCTCAACCACGATCTTGTACCCTTGGGAGGGTCTTGTAGATAGTCAGGCTTCTCAGCCTTTTTCATTTGTAGTTGTCTGTACTCAGACATGTTTATGCTTCCGCTTGTTGCTTGTATGCTCTGTATGTTGGGCCATGAGACCCATGTTTGTAATACTTGGCTCCTCGGAGCCTAATGAATAAATACTTTGATTTGTAGAGTTTTGTTCTGATGCCATATTGTATTTGCACATATTTAGCATATTGTGTGTATGATTTGAAATGCTTGGCATGTGTGGGATCCGACAACCTAGTTGTTTATTCTTGGTAGCCTCTCTTACCGGGAAATGTCTCCTAGTGCTTCCACTGAGCCATGGTAGCTTGCTACTGCTCCGGAACACTTAGGCTGGCCGGCATGTGTCCTTCTTCATTCCTGTGTCTGTCCCTTCGGGGAAATGTCATGCGTTGTTCCTTTTAAGTCCTTGTAGCTTGCTATGACTTGGGTTCATACGTTGATGATCGACACGTTCGTTGTTGGGTCATGTATGCCTGTCCCTGTAAGTTAGCGCCACCTTGGGTTTACGACTAGTCATGTTGGCCCGGGTTCTTTGTCATATGGATGCTACCGACACTATCATATACGTTAGCCCAAAGGCGCAATCGGTCCCGGGCCAGGTAAGGTGGCACCCGTGAGAATACCGTGCGTGAGGCCGCAAAGTGATATGATGTGTTACATGCTAGATCGGTGTGACTCAGGATCGGGGTCCTGACAATCCCGCCACGCCGCGTTCTTGCCGCCCGCGGCCGCACACATGGTAAGGAAGCGATGGCATCTCACCGCGCCGAGTTCATCGCCGCCGGTGGCCACACAGTTACGTGGGCGGAATTTGAGGCTGCCATGGCCGAATGGGCGGTGGATCTAGAGGCAGACAAAGCCGCACAGAAGGAGCGGAGCCACACAGAAGGAGTGAAAAAGGCAGAAAGCAGTCAAGAAAAGAGAGTCCCGTCACCGCAAGAAAGAAGAGACCACACGCCGTGTTGAGGAGAGCTTGGCAGAGATCGAAGCACGGTGGGCTGTCGCCTACAAGGCCGGGAAGGAGAACACTGGCGTCTAGCTAGCATGCCCCGATGGCAGCATGTGAGAAGTAGTTAGTGCGTGTGTCGCCCGTAATCTTAGGGCAAATTACCAGTAGTACTTTAAGTTTGTACTATCTATTATTAACATACAATGTCGGTAAGAGCATCCTTTGAGGGCTTTGAGCGTTGATTGGCATATGTTCACTGAAGTTTTGTAGCCGCACCCCGGCCCCAAATACTACCGAAACGTCTGCCCGCAGCCACCGGAGGAGACTAGAGCTGGCCACAGCTGGTTTTTAGTCCCACCTCGCCGCGTGAGTTGGCCGCACACCGACTTAAATTGCCGCGTCAGCGGATGGCAGCAAGCTTCTCTCGTTGCATAGGGTCAAATCTGGCTACGTGAGCGAGGCAAGTTGACACTTGATTGCATTTCTAAAACCGATGATTGCTCATCGGGTGTCACCTTGCCTCGTTCATGTACATTGAATAATCCTGATACAATGAAAGAAAATTTTGAAATTAGGTGTGGTTGGAGATGCTGATAGATATAGGAATCATTAGAAGATCACAAAACACACGGTTTTTATGGCGTACCCGTGTTTTTTTTGCGTTAATGATCCATAAGTCAGTTACCTGTGCGATGTTTCCTAATAAACCAGGCGTACCATTGACCGAAAAAATCAACTACACGTGTACATTTCTTTGGAGTCGGGACATGCCAATTTTCTCTTTTCTCGCACACGAGTATTTTACGCGCTTCGTCCACGTTGTGTGTTTCCCCCGCCCAAGTTTCAAGTTTCGCAACAAAATTTTCATTAGGTTCGCGATTTCAGAATTTATTCCTCCAACCACATCCCAACCCATCAAATTTCCTCAGTATCTTGATGTCTCCCTAGCAATAGCGCCAGAAAGCTCCTGTCTGCTAGAACTACGTCGGTATTTCCCCAAAGAAGAAGGGATGATGCAGCACTGCGACAGTAGGTATTTCCCTCAGTGATGAAACGAAGGTTATCGAACCAGTAAGAGAACCAAGCAACACAATGTAAACAACACCTGCACACAAATAACAACTTCTCGGAACCAGACGTGTTAAAGGGGTTGTCAATCCCTTTCGGGGTACGGCGCCTCAAGATAGGCAAAACGGACATGAGGAAATTGTAGTAGATTGATAGATCGAACGCCAAATAAAATAAATAGAAATAAAACACATCAAGGTATTTTTGTATTTTTTGTTTAATAGATCTGAAAATAAATGCAAAAGAAAAGTAGACCGCAAAGGCAAATATATGAGAAAGAAGACCCGGGGGCCGTAGGTTTCACTAGTGGCTTCTCTCGAGAAAAATAGCAAACAATGGGTAAACGAATTAATGTTGGGCAATTGATAGAACTTCAAATACTCATGACGATATCCAGGCAATGATCATTATATATGCATCGCGTCCAAGATTAGCAGACCGACTCCTGCCTGCATCTACCACTATTACTCCACACATCGACCGCTATCCAGCATGCATCTAGTGTATTAAGTTCATGGAAAAATGGAGTAATGCAATAAGAACAATGACATGATGTAGACAAGATCTATCTATGTAGAGATAGACCCCATTGTTTTATCCTTAGTAGCAATGATACATACGTGTCGGTTCCCCTCCTGTCACTGGGATCAAGCACCGTAAGATCGAACCCACTACAAAGCACCTCTTCCCATTGCAAGATAAATAGATCAAGTTGGCCAAACAAAACCCAAATATCGGAGAAGAAATACGAGGCTATAAGAAATCATGCATATAAGAGATCAAAGAAACTCAAATACTTTCATGGATCTAAAAAGATATAACTGATCATAAACTCAAAGTTCATCAGATCCCAACAAACACACCGCAAAAAGAGTTACATCATATGGATCTCCAAGAGACAATTGTATTGAGAATTCAGCGAGAGAGAGGAAGCCATCTAGCTACTAACTACGGACCCGTATGTCTACAAAGAACTACTCATGCATCATCGGAGAGGCACCAATGGAGGTGGTGAACCCCATCCGAGATGGTGTCTAGATTGGATCTGGTGGTTCTGGACTCTGCGGCGGCTGGATCAATATTTCACCGACTCCCCTAGGGTATCTGGATTTTTGGGGTATTTATAGAGCAAAGAGGCGGTCCGGGGGCACCCGAGGTGGGCACAACCCACCAGGGCGCGCCTGGGCCTCCTGGCGTGCCCTGGTGGGTTGTGCTCTCCTCGGAGCACCCCCAGGCATAGCCAGGGCCCATTACGTGTCTTCTGGTCCATCAAAAATCTCCGTAATGTTTCGTGGCATTTGGACTCCGTCTGATATTGATTTCCTGCGATGTAAAAAACATGCAGAAAACAACAACTGACACTTGGCACTATGTCAATAGGTTAGTACCAAAAAAGATATAAAATAACTATAAAATGATTATAAAACATCCAAGATTGATAATATAACAACATAGAACAATAAAAAATTATAGATACGTTGGAGACGTATCAGCATCCCCAAGCTTAACTCCTACTCGTCCTCGAGTAGGTAAGTGATAAAAATAGAATTTTTGATGTGGAATGCTGCCTAACATGTCATATCATATTCTTTTCTTCATAGCATGGACATTTGGACTTTTATGTGATTCAAAGCAATACTCTAGTTTTGACATGATAATTTAAATACTCAAGCATATCAACAAGCAACCATGTCTTTCAAAATATCAACGCTAAAATAAGTTATCCCTAGCCCGTCATGCTCAACCATTGATCCATTCATGAAACACACTCACATATTAGCTACACCCAATACTTAAGCACGATCATATTGCCTCCTAGTTGGTGCTTTTATAAGAGAAGATGGAGACTCAAATTCAAAAATAAGAATTGCATAAAGTAAAAGAAAGGTCCTTCGCAGAGGGAAGTAGGGATTTGTAGAGGTGCCAGAGCTCAAAGCGAAAAAATTAGAGATAAAAACATTTTGGGAGGTGTATCCACCCCACCAACGAAAACGACTTAGAGTTCCCAACACTTTCCATGCTAGATATATCATAGGCGGTTCCCAAACAGAAAATAAAGTTTATTCATTTTTCCACCATACTTTCACTTTCCATGGCTAGCCGTATCCACGGTTGCCCTCCATACCAACACTTTTCAAGGAATTTATTATTTGACAACATAAAGTAAATTCATTTTTGCATTTCGGGACTGGGCGTCCCTAAAACCTTTGCCTTACTGTTGTGCAATGACAAGTGAATAAACACTCATCGTGAGAATAACACATCCAACATGGAAAATATTAGCCACCCCTCACCGCTCCGCGAGAGAAACAAACACACAAAAGAGAAGTTCATTTAAAAAATTAGAGATGGCACATGCAAATTTGCTTAGAACGGCAAAGGAATACCGCATATAGGTAGATATAGTGGACTCATGTGGCAAAACTGGTTTAAAGGATTTTGGATGCACAAGTAGAGATCATACTTAGTGCAAAATGATGGCTAGTAGAAGATTGAGAAGCGACCAACCAAGAAACAAATAATCTCATAAGCAAGCATTAAGCATAATTAACACCGAACAATGCACCACAAGTAGGATATAATTTCATTGCATGACTATTGAATTTCGCACTTGCATAGGGAAGCACAAACCTTAACACCAATATTCTTACTAAAGCGTAAATACTCATCAACAGAACTCACATATCCCATCATCATATCTCAAAACTATTACTAAGAATCAAGTTTATTTTGTCCAATGATCTTCATGAAAGTTTTTATTATATCGTTCTTGGATATCTATCACTTTGGGACTAATTTTCATGTGTTGCTTTTTATAAGCTCAAACAAATATAAGTGAAGATCATGAGCATGATATTTATTTCTCTCAAAATAATTTAAGTGAATCAAGAGAGAATTTCTTGAAAATTTTACTAACTCTCAAATAAATCTAAGTGAAGCAAGAGAGTATTTCTTCAAAAATACTAAGCACACCGTGCTCAAAGGATATAAGTGAAGCACTAGAGCAAGTCCATAGCTCATAAAAATTTAAGTGAAGCATAGATAGCAATTCTAACAAGTCATGACATAATTTTGGCTCTCTTGAATAGGTGTGTCCAGCAAGGATTGATGACTTAAAACACAAAATAAAACAAGCAAAGACTCATATCATACAAGACGCTCCAAGCAAAACACATAGTATGTGACAAATAAAAATATAGCTTCAAGTAAAATACCGATGGTCGTTGGAAGAAAGAGGGGATGCCACTCGGGGGCATATCCAAGCTTAGTTGGTTGCTCATTTTTGGACAATAGCTTGGGATGCCGGGGCATCCCCAAGCTTAGGCTCTTCTATCCTTCCTTCATCCATCGTAAGATAACCCAAAACTTGAAAACTTCAATGACACAAAACTCAACAAAACCTTCGTGAGATCCGTTAGTATAAGAAAGCAAATCACTACTATAAATACTGTATCAAACCAATTCATATTTTATTTTTGCATTATATCTACTGTATTCCAACTTTTCTATGGCAAAAAATCATCAAAGAAAACCATAGAGCCATCAAAATAAGCACATAACACAAAGAAAACAGAATCTGTCAAAACAGAACAGTCTGTAGCAATCTGACTATTTCAAAAACTTCTGGAGCTCAAAAAATTCTGAAAAAATAGGAAGACCAGGGTAATTTGTATACTAAGCTTCTTCAAAAAGAATCAGGGAAAAAGCACTTTTATGTGATTTATGAAAATTATTTTCGTGAGTGCATAAGTTTCTGTTTTTCAGCAAGATCAAACAACTATCACCCAAGAAGATCCTAAAGGATTTACTTGGCACAAACACTAATTAAAACACAAAAAACACAATCATAACATTAGAATAATTGTGCAAACACGCAAGAACAGAAAGCAAAAAGCAAAAATAAATTTTATTCATTGGGTTGCCTCCCAACAAGCACTATAGTTTTACGCCCTTAGCTAGGCATAAAGCAAGGATCTAAGTTTTGTCATCCTTGGTCCGAGATCCATAAGATGACCTCATGATTGATTCATATGGTGGAATAATTCTTGTTCTAGGGAAGTGTTCCATACCTTTCCTCAAAGGGAATTGGAACTTAATATTGCCTTCTTTCATATGAATCACGACACCAATTGTGCGTAAAAACGGTCTACCAAGAATAATTGGGCAAGACATATTGCAATCAATATCAAGAACAATAAAATCTATGGGCACATAATTCCTATTTGAAAGAATAAGAAAATCATTAATTCTTCCCATAGGCTTTTTAATAGTAGAATCCGCCAAGTGCAAATTTAAAGAGCATTCTTCAAGATCGGTGAGACCAAGCACATCACATAAAGACTTCGGAATTGTAGAAACACTAGCACCCAAGTCACACAAAGAAAAACACTCATAATTTTTAATCTTGACTTTGATAGTAGGTTCCCATTCATCATGCAATTTTCTAGGAATTAATACTTGTAATTCTAATTTTTCTTCAAAAGCTTTCATCATAGCATCAACAATATGTTTAGTAAAAGCATTATTTTGTTCATAGGCATGAGGTTAATTTATCATGGATTGCAAAAAAGAAATACAATCAATAAAAGAGCAACTATCATAATTAAAGTCTTTGTAATCCAAAAGAGTGGGCAGATCACTAGTTAAAGTTTTGACCTCTTCAAACCCACTTTTATCAATTTTCTCAACAAGATTTTCACCCTCCGAAGCATAGGGACACCTTCTAGCTAAAGTTGACTCTTCTCCAGTCCCTTTTTCATCAATCTTAATTTTACTAAACAAGGAACCAATAGAAGAAACACCAATCATTTTAAGATCTTCATCACTTTTACGAAAGTAATCACTAGAGAACGTTTTTTCTAAAAATTCTCTTTTAGCTCTAAGCATAGCGGTTCTTTTCTTACTTTCATACATAGAAACATAAAGAGCTTTAATTGATTCATCAACTTTAGGCACAAAAATTTTCCACATCATGAGTAATTCCATCAACACTTCTAGATAAATGATCAATCTTACTCAACTTTTCTTCTATGGAAGTGTTGAAAACTTTTTGCGTATTGATAAATTCTTTAATATTATTCTCAAGATCAGAGGTGTTCCTATTATTATTATAAGATTGATTTCCATAGGAATTACCATAATTATTAGAGGAATTACTAGGAAAAGACCTATGATTAAAATTACCTCTATAAGCATTGTTATTGAAATTATTTCGAGAGATAAAATTCACATCTATGGCATCACTATTTTGCTCAATCAAAGTAGACAAAGGCATATCATTAAAATCAATAGGAGCACTTTTACTAGCAACCAATTTCATAAGAGCATCAACTTTTCACTCAAAGAAGAAATTTCTTCAACCGAATTATTTTTTACTAGTAGGCGCCCTTTCGGTATGCCATTGTGAATAATTTGCCATGATGTTATCAAGCAATTTGGTGGCTTCACCCAAAGTAATTTCCACAAAAGTACCACCCGCGGCGAAATATAAAAGGTTACGAGAAACAAAATTCAACCCCGCATAAATATTTTGTATGATCATCCAAAGATTTATCCCATGAGTTGGGCAATTCCTTAGCATCATTTTCATCCTTTCCCAAGATTGTGCAACATGCTCATGTTCAAGTTGCTTGAAATTCATGATCTGGGTTCTAAGGGAAATAATTTTTGCGGGTGGAAAATACTTAGTGATAAAAGCGTCTTTGCACTTATTCCAAGAATCGATACTATTGCAAGGCAAAGAAGAGAACCATTTTTTTGCAGAATCACGCAAAGAAAACGGAAATAATTTCATCTTCACCACATCATTGTCCACATCTTTTTTCTTTTGCATATCGCATAATTCCATGAAGGTATTAAGATGGGACGCGGCATCCTCATTAGGAGTACCGGAAAATTGATCTTTCATAACAAGATTCAGCAAAGAAGTATTAATATTACAAGACTCCGCACTAGTGGCGGGAGGAGCAATCGGAGTGCCAATAAAATCATTGTTGTTGGTATTTGAGAAGTCACACAATTTGGCGTTCTCTTGAGTCATGATGACTACTCAACAAGATTGCACTCAAAAACAGATCCGGCAAGAAAACGGCGAACGGAAAAAGTGAGGCGAATAAAATGGCAAATTTTTGTGAAGTGGGGAAGAGGAAAATGAGAGGCAAATGGCAAATAATGTAAATTGCGAGGAGATGAGATTTGTGATTAGGAACCTTATATGTTGAAGATCCTCCCTGGCAACGGCGCTAGAATTTCCTTTTGATGTCTCCCTAGCAGTAGCGCCAGAAAGCTCCTGTCTGCTAGAACTACGTCGATATTTCCCCAAAGAGGAAGGGATGATGCAGCACAGCGACGGTAGGTATTTCCATCAGTGATGAAACCAAGGTTATCGAACCAGTAGGAGAACCAAGCAACACAACGTAAACAGCACCTGCACACAAATAACAACTTCTCGCAACCCGACGTGTTAAAGGGGTTGTCAATCCCTTCCGGGGTACGGCGCCTCAAGCTAGGAAAAACGGACGTGAGGAAATTGTAGTAGATTGATAGATCGAACGCCAAATAAAATAAATAGAAATAAAACGCAACAAGGTATTTTTGTATTTTTGGTTTAATAGATCTGAAAATAAATGCAAAGGAAAAGTAGATCGCAAAGGCAAATATATGAGAAAGAAGACCCGGGGGCCGTAGGTTTCACTAGTGGCTTCTCTCGAGAAGAATAGCAAACAGTGGGTAAACGAATTACTGTTGGGCAATTGATAGAAGTTCAAATACTCATGACGATATCCAGGAAATGATCATTATATTGGCATCACGTCCAATATTAGTAGACCGACTCCTGCCTGCATCTACTACTATTACTCCACACATCGACGGCTATCCAGCATGCATCTAGTGTATTAAGTTCATGAAAAAACGAAGTAATGCAATAAGAACGATGACATGATGTAGACAAGATCTATCTATGTAGAGATAGACCCCATTGTTTTATCCTTAGTAGCAATGATACATACGTGTCGGTTCCCCTCCTGTCACTGGGATCAAGCACCGTAAGATCGAACCCACTACAAAGCACCTCTTCCCATTGCAAGATAAATAGATCAAGTTGGCCAAACAAAACCCAAATATCAGAGAAGAAATACGAGGCTATAAGCAATCATGGATATAAGAGATCAAAGAAACTCAAATACTTTCATGGATATAAAAAGATATAACTGATCATAAACTCAAAGTTCATCAGATCCCAACAAACACACCGCAAAAAGAGTTACGTCATATGGATCTCCAAGAGACAATTGTATTGAGAATTCAGCGAGAGAGAGGAAGCCATCTAGCTACTAACTACAGACCCGTAGGTCTACAAAGAACTACTCATGCATCATCGGAGAGGCACCAATGGAGGTGGTGAACCCCATCCGAGATGGTGTCTAGATTGGATATGGTGGTTCTGGACTCTGCGGCGGCTGGATCAATATTTCGTCGACTCCCCTAGGGTTTTTGGATTTTTGGGGTATTTATAGAGCAAAGAGGCGGTCGGGGGGGGGGGCACCCGAGGTGGGCACAACCCACCAGGGCCTCCTGGCGCACCCTGGTGGGTTGTGCTCTCCTCGGAGCACCCCCATGCGCAGCCAGGTCCCATTACGTGTCTTCTAGTCCATAAAAAATCTCTGTAAAGTTTCATGGCATTTGGACTCCGTCTGATATTGATTTCCTGCGATGTAAAAAACATGCAAAAAACAACAACTAACACTTGGCACTATGTCAATAGGTTAGTACCAAAAAATGATATAGAATGATTATAAAACATCCAAGATTGACAATATAATAGCATGGAACAATCAAAAATTAAAGATACGTTGGAGACGTATCATATCTGCCCCTCCCCCCAAGCCTCCCCCTACCGACAGCTCAAACCGTCGCCGCCGCAACCACAGCTTCAACCACATTTACGTTATGCTCGGATCCAGTCAGGTAAGCCACCGATCTCTATCACGACCTCGACCTGATTACTTAAATGGCGCCTGCGAAACATCATCATGCCTCCAAATCCCCACCGCCCTACCTCTAGAGCATCACAGCGCAAGCCCAACCACATATCACGTGGAGGTCGAGGAGCTGATGGCGGTCCATGGCACGATGGCCGCTGTGCGTGTTGACCCGGAGGAACACCTCCGCCGCCGCCGACATGGTGCATGCTCTGGCCCAGATGAAGTGCCCCAGCGACTACCCCCTAGGACTTAACATGTATGATTTGACCAGCTAAATCTTACCAATACCACTTGCAATGGCTATGTTTTGTACGATTGATGTATTAAGCATGTCCGTGCCTTGTTTATTTTAGTACTGCACACTGTATGATGTTCAAGTATTAACTGTCCAGCTCAATTTCACCAATACCAGCAACAAACTTACAATACATGACTCAGGATATCACTAGAGATGTTGCCCATTTGCTATTTTTGGTAGATGCTAACCCTGTTGTACTTAACATGCCTGTCCATGTACTTACGCAGGGTCATAATGGCCGATGTTGTTGTTTGCCGTCGAGGTTAGCTGCATCCCATGTCTTACAGTATTTCACATCATTTGTGCAATTGCAGTTTAACTTCTACCATTTACTGGTCGCCTGTAGGTACACATGTCAGTGGCACTGATCCATGCTTCGACCCGGAGGAACAGCTCGCATCCGCCGCCGCTGACTTTGGGCGGGCTCTGGCCAAGATGAAGTGCCCCAGCAACTACCTCTCAGGACTTACCAAGTATGTACTCACCAGTTTAATCTTACCAATACCAATTGCAATTAATGGCTATGTTTTGTATGATTGATGTATTAAGCATGTTGTAGTAAACATGCCTAACACATTTTAGCTACTTTCCCTACCTTTCTATAGACAACTGGGCCATTCTCTGCTCTGGCAGCACCTGCCTTGTGATGTTTAACTCTGCCAATTGCATTTTTAGTAGTACCGGTTTCAATGGCTATTAAGCCTGTTGCAATTAACAGTTGAATCCATTTTTAAACAGTTGTATTTCAATGGCTACAAACTTACAAAACATGACTGAGAATGCTATTAAGCCTGTTGCAATCAACAATTGTATCCATTTTTTAATCCGTCCCTTTGCTACCATGCTACTCTCCACAATGAAGATATACTAGAGATGCTGCCCATTTGCTATTTTTGGTAGATGCTAACCCTGTTGTACTTAACATTCCTTTCCATGTACTTACGCAGGGCCTTTCCGTCGAGGTTAGTTGCATCCCATGTCTTACAGTATTTTACATCATTTGTGCAATTGCAGTTTGGCTTCTAACATTTACTTGCTTCTTGTAGGTACACATGTCGGCGACACTGATCCATGCTTCGACCCGGAGGAAGAGCTCGCCTCCGCCGCCGCTGACCTTGGGCGGGCTCTGGCCAAGATGAAGTGCCCCAACAACTACCTCTCAGGACTTACCAAGTATGAACTCACCAGTTCAATCTTACCAATACCAGTTGCAATTAATGGTTATGTTTTGTATGGTCGATGTATTAAGCATGTTGTAGTAAACATGCCTAACATTTACTGGTTGCTTGTAGGTACATATATGAGCGGTACTGATCCACGTTTCGATCCCTATTGCGTATGGGGCAATGAGATATTCATGAACAAGCGTCTAGTAAGGAAACTAAGAAAGATTGTTAGGCGAAAGAAACGGGTGATGGGAATTAAGCTCTTTATTTACACTTTGTCCAAGACAATAATGAACTTTAGGATGGTAAGTAATGTGTTGCCTTTTCCCCTGCCCACAACATACTCTATTAGACCTCAGTATCTGATATTTTTTCTCTTCAGTGGTTTTCGAAGCTATTTACTGATGATTACCTTGCAAACTACATGACCGGAGTGGAGGCAACTAAGGTTAAAGTATGTAATTCATGCTACCGTGATAATGCTCTAGAAGTCTTCCTGAAGGCGGTGAAGGATGGGCGGGCGATTGTCACAAGGGGTTGGAAAAAGTTGTTCGTGCCTATGGCATGCAGGAAGGCACATTATGGGCATTCCGCTTCTTCAACGCCATCGGCAGTCAAAATGATTTACACTTGTCTCTTCACCTTTACCGCCTCTAAATATTGTGGTTCATCATAGTTAATTGCTGTCTAATCCTGTAATTACTGAACATATTGTACTAACAATTTTATTTATGGATACGTTGTTGAACCATTGTGCTGAGAATTTGAATTGCATGTTTCATATTTCAACATTTTCAATTCGAATAATAAATTACAGGGAAAAATAAAAATATACAGATGCAAATAAAATAATGTGCACACGGTTAGAAAGAAAACAACGTGTGTGATGAAAAATAGAGAACAGACGGTTCATTGACGTGAAACATTTGCGATGCCCGATGGACGCACACACGGTTTTGTCTCATATGCGTGTTTGATTCATGGTAATACGACAAATGTTTCAAACCAGTGTGTGTGTGTGATAGGAATACCAATTGCACACAGTTATGAAAATGGACATGTTGGCGTTAGTAGAGGCACCACACACATTTTACATTCTTGAACCATGTGCGATAACGTACCTATCACAAATATATCGGTAGATTAAATGTTGATGTCCACCTTTTTCACATGACTATAGCGGCGTAATCGTTTGGGATGTCTCTCTGATCAGAAACGTAACGTCGAGATGTAACGTATGGGACTGGGACAACTTCTCATATGTTTATTCTATGGCGATCGTTAGTAGCCGCTCGCCCATCCCCGACGGTTTCTAGGTCGTGTGGGAAGGATCCCCCTATCGCCCACACTCACTTGGCGACGGTTCCAAATGCTGTCGCGAAAAGGGATTAAAAACCGTTTGTATAGCACGATATGGTACCAGTGTGCTTTGCTTGATAAAACTGTGCCACTGGGTGAATTGCTTGATGAACAACTTGCTAGAGCTAGAACTATTGAGTATGCTGAAGATGATGATATTTCTGAAACTGAACACTTTGAAACACCTGTTAGACCTAGCTATCCTAGATATGAATTGCATGTTATGCCTGAGGGTTATGTTATGGATGGAGAGGTAGTTAGGGACTTTCTTACTTGTATGGATAGAGATGATCTTAAGAAATTATTATGCAAGTGGAAAGAAAAATCTTTGAATGCTAGAATGCAATATGATCCTAAGTTTGCTACTTCACCTATCTTTGATACTGGTAAGGATTATGAATTCTCTGTCGATCCTGAGTTAATTACTTTGGTTGAATCTGATCCTTTTCCATGGTTATGAATCTGAAACTGTTGTGGCACAGCTTACCAAATTAAATGATATAGCCACCCTATTTGCTCATGTGGAAAAAATTCGTTATTACTATATTCTTAAGTTGTTTCCTTTCTCGTTAAAGGGTGATGCTAGGATATGGTTTAATTCTCTTGCTCCTGGTTGTGTGTGTAGTCCCGAGGATATGATTTATTACTTCTTTGAAAAATAATTTCCTGCTCATAAGAAACAAGCTGCTTTACAGGAAATATTTAACTTTGTGCAAATTGAAGAAGAGAGTCTCCCACAAGCTTGGGGGAGGCTTCTCCAATTACTTAATGCTTTGCTTGATTATCCTGTCAAGAAAAATGAAATACTTGATATCTTTTATAATGGACTAACCAATGCTTCTAGGGACCACCTAGATAGTTGTGCTGGTTGTGTTTTCAGGGAACAAACTGTTGAACAAGCTGAAGTATTATTGAATAATATATTGAGTAATGATAATGATTGGACTCTTACCGAACCACCTCCTAAGCCAACTCCAAAGAAAAGAGGTATTCTATTTCTCAGTCCTGAAGATATGCAAGAGACAAAGAAATCTATGAAGGAGAAAGGTATTAAAGCTGAAGATATTAAGAATTTACCACCTATTGAAGAAATACATGGTCTTGATAACCCGACACAGGTACTAAAGGTAAATTCCCTCTATAGATTTGATGAGGGTGACATTCCTTATAGTAAGTCTGCTAGTCAATGCTTGGATGAATTCGGTAACTTTATTGTTAAACAAGAAAACTTCAATGCTTATGTTAGTAGACAATTGAAACGAAATGCTTATATGCTTGAATGCTTGGGAGACTACATGTGTAGACCTGTTAATGATCTCACAATTATTAGTAAGCATGCTTCCATGGTAAAAACTCAAGTAGAACAAGTTCTCAAGGCACAAAATGATTTATTGAATGAGTTGAATAATAAGAACAGTGATCATGCTGTTAGAGTTATGACCAAAGGTGGTAAAATGACTCAGGAACCTTTGTATCATGAAGGCCATCCTAGGAGAGTTGAGCAAGATTCTTAGAGAATTAATACTGATGCACCTAGTCCTAGTAATAAAAAGAAAAAGAAAACTGATAGGACTTTGCATGCTTCTAGTGAGCCTGTCATAGGCACACCTGAGAATCCTAATGATATTTCTATTTCTCATGCTGAAACACAGTCTGGTGATGAACATGAACCTAGTGATAATGTTAATGATGAAGTTCATGTTGATGCTCGACCTAGTAATGATAATGATGTGGAGATTGAACCCGCTGTTGATCTTGATAACCCACAACCTAAGAATAAAAGATATGATAAGAGAGAATTCGTTGCTAGGAAACATTGTAAAGAGAGAGAACCATGGGTTCGGAAACCCATGCCCTTTCCTCCTAAACCATCCAAGAAAAAAGGATGATGAGGATTTTGAGCGCTTTGTTGAAATGCTTAGACCTGTCTTTTCGCGCTTGCGTTTGACTGATATTTTGAAAATGTCTCCTTATGCTAAGTATATGAAAGACATTGTTACAAATAAAGGAAAGATACTAGAAGCTGAAATTTCCACCATGCTTGCTAATTACACTTTTAAGTGTGGAATACCAAAGAAACTAGGAGATCCCGGAATACCAACTATACCATGCTCCATTAAAAGTAACTAGCACAAATGCCCGTGCGTTGCAACGGGCAGAGAAAAAATCGTAAAACCTGCTCTGTGTGCCATTACGCGACATTTCATATATGTAGTTATGATAAACATCGGTAATAAGATTACACTATTATCGCTTTTTGAAGCATGAAACATGGACGTGAAAAAGCCACTTTAATGTCTTTCATCTGATGGAAGAGTAGTGGTGCATGAAATAGTCTATCAATCGGTTTTATTTTTTGCTTTTCGAAAAAACAAAAAAATTATTTATTTATTAAATTTGAACAATTGATAAATTTTGATTTTTTATTAGAACTAAAACATGTTTTCAAGACAAACATTTTTGAACACATGATTTTTTAAACAATTATTAATATTTGTTAATTTTGTGAACAACTTTAAATGTTTTGAAAAGGAACATTTTTTGGGGAGTTCTGAGCATTTTTTTAAAGCGCAAACATATCAAAAAGTGTGAATATTCTGAAAGCGAAAACAAATTGAAATACTCTTTATCTTAAATAAAACACATACACGGTGTCTGCAGTTAAAAAAGATTGATGGTGTCCGCACCATGAAGCATGGAGTTGAGAAAGTCGTAGGGATGTCCTTCGTTGGCGCCTTCTTCGGCTTAGCACTATCATCAGGTGAAAGAGGAGTGGTGTATCTATTTTTAGTGGGATATACAGAGGGTCGAAGTCATTTGCATCAATAGCGAGACGTATATGGTGACTTCATCAATTTGAAGACCTGTCGGCTCAGTCTCTCTAAGGTGAGTGTATATGTATGTTGTGAGTGCCTACGTTTGTACCGTGTTTCTCAAAAGAAGATTCTCTTTAGCCTACAATTTAATGTGCCATGCGTTGCACCCCAGAAAAAAAGCATCACATTTTTAGTGACTCATTCATGTTGACACTTTTCATGTTCGAGTGTTCGCAATCCAAAAAATTGATGAAGCCACATCCATGTCTTTGACGGCGCCTCCTTCAGCATTGCACTATCACCGAACGAAAGAATTGTGGTGCATTGAAGTGGGATTGTTTATATAAAAATGATGAATGTACAGGATGAACACAAACTTAGAAGTATGTATATTTAAAAACACTACTCAACAAAACATTAGACATACTATCAGATACTATGATTAGTGGCAGATAATTTATGTACCAAGTTTTACAAAACAGAGGATGTATCTGATCAGTGTCAGATAATTCATGTATCAAATGTAGAAAACAAACATGGGGTTCTCTTCTACAAAGAGCCTGCACGTGGTGCTTCTGGTGTCTTCGATTGTATTTCTACGTGGCCTACACTACTGATACAGGTGGCGTACATTACTAATGCAATGGCTCACATCACGAGACATGATGATATCAACAAATTCCTTGAAATCCTCCACATTGTCACATGAGAAACAACATAATATGAGGAGTGTTGTCCAAAGATCACCAATCTTTCTATGATATAACAGAGAAAAGTGCGGAGTTTTACTCGCAGACAGTTGGGACTCCGAGTCCGATTCCTTGTACTTTGGTGACGGGTGCTAGTGAGTTGATCAGAAAAATAAGAGTAAAGATGTTTTCTGTTCTCAGAAAAATATAGCACATGACCAATAAAAATGAACACCTTTTTATTGTGATTTAGACATATTTTTTGTGTGTGTTATAAGTATATTTTTCTCTTGAGTTAAAATTTTTTGGTACGTCAAATATTAGTATTACAACATCATATCTTAATTAGTTCTTGACGTCAACAGTTCTGATATATAGAAGTGGTTCAACCGTGGCATATGCACCTAAACAAAACACCTACCAATTCAGTTACAAACGAAGCGGTTCAACAAATTTAGACACAAAAGAAGAAATTCATCGGCCTCGACCATGTAGGTAAATTATGATATTTTTGCACCTGACCGTCTGATCTGGGAGACCGATCGCACATGTGATGATGATCCGATTGTATGGTCCTGTCATGTCCGCTGTGGGTAATGTTGTGCAAGCTGTGTGTTCGTACATCCCATTAATTTTTTGAATAACTCCCCCGCAAAAAATAATTTTTTTGAATAACTCAAAATCTTGATTGGCCACGATCTAAGTTTTTTTCTAGTGCAAAGACATCTAATTTTGTATATGCTCATGTTTTTTATATGTGCTCAAGTCTCAACTTGCATGTTCCATAAATAAATTGTACGCATGTTTTTTTTATATATTTCTGACTCATAATGGAGTGTGGCGTACATGCTTTTTGTTCCAAATATGGTTTCTCCATATACGAGCTCCCCAGCCCGACATCGACCTTTTCTTTCAGAGATGGAATCCTTCTTGAGTCCTCAATCATCATGGCCGATCCCTTTCTTTCCTGCCTCATCTTCCGCACGCACATGAAAGCTTCCTTCTCTCATCCCCAGTCATGATTTAATTCCTCATTCCTTCTTTGTTTTTTAATCACATCTGAAATCCCTCGTTCTTTCCTTATTATCTCAATCCCTCTTTCTTTCCTTATATTCTCTCAATGCCTCTTTCCTTCCTTATTATGAGACGTCTGATTTACTCCTTAATGATTCTTGAGATGTCTCCTCAATATCCAAAAGAAAATCAAGACATATATACATTAGGAAAATTAGATCTAAGGGAGCGAGGTGGGACTATTTAATAGGTTAATCAACATTGTATTCTCATATGTTGCCATCCAGCTTAGTCCAATTTTTTTTGCATCGACCGCCTGGGACTATTTGACAGGTGTGAAACCTTTTGTTTGAACACAA
This sequence comes from Aegilops tauschii subsp. strangulata, assembly GCF_002575655.3. Taxonomy (NCBI): domain Eukaryota; kingdom Viridiplantae; phylum Streptophyta; class Magnoliopsida; order Poales; family Poaceae; genus Aegilops; species Aegilops tauschii. Next base: position 378,644,941 of record NC_053040.3, read on the forward strand.
ACACATCCCAGCTGAACTGGCAACGGCTTGTCATGTTTGGTGTGGAGGTTGTGAGTTTGATCCCAATTGATAGCAGTTTTCTTTTCTGCCTTCTTTTATACAGAAGTTGGGCCGGCTGACTTGGGTCATAAAGACGTTTGACGAAAGAAAATTGATGGGCCGTCTGAGTTAGACATAGCGACAGCGACGACGGACGAAAAAACATGGATCATTGACGTCGGACGAAAATCATCTTAATGACAGACGAAAATTAAGGGGAAGAAGCAATAGTACCACCTAGGATGTAGAAAATAATATAGGTGAAAAAAACTGAAAGCGTAAATTCATGAGAAGAAGCGTATTGTGACGGTGAACCCACGGAGTCAATCCGTGCTTTATTATTAGGGATAAACTATGTTAAAACTGCTTTATGTGATTTGAGAGCCGGTGTTAGTGTTATGCCTTTCTCTTTATATCGTAGACTTGATTTGAATAAGTTGACACCAACAGAAATCTCTTTGCAAATGGCTGATAAATCAACTGCTATACCCATCGGTGTTTGTGAGGATGTCACTACAAAAAAATACACTTCCGTGAAGATACGTGTTTGTCATAGTAGGTCACATTTTCTGTCATGTATATCCATGACAATTTTATGACAGAATCAAGATAGTCATACCTGTGCTGTCGTAGAAGTGTTCCATGACAATACCAAAATTATCATCACGAAAGTGTCCACTTCCATGATGATAAATAGCGCATCATGGAAGTGCTTTCGTCAAGGGTAACTGACACGTGGCATCCACCGTAACGGGTCGCCGATAAGCTATCGGGTTCCGGTTTGGATCCGGTAACCCGTTAACCGCCCGGACCAATGGGAATTTTCCACGTGTAAAATTCTGATTCGCCTTAGTATCCACGTGTTAGCTCCAGGTTGGGACAGGTGTCATCAAGCGAGTGGACGAGACAAGCCTATGGTATGTCGACACGTGGCTTGGCCCAACAGTGGTCCATTTAGGTTAAAAGGCTGGCCTCTCAAAATAAGCGGGCCGGCCCATTAGCGACCTGCTTGAGTCAGGCCCATTCACAGCACGGCCCATGGAAGCTACACAGAACCGGCCCATCAAAGGCCCATTCTAGATTTGACAACTTCTAGCCCATCGTTAGTTTCAGCCCATTAAGGGCCCGCTACATCTTTGGGCCCAATTTCGTCCCGACTTTCTTTTGGCTTGTTAGCAGCCCATCGTCAGTTCCAGCCCATTAACGGCCCAGTACATCTTTCAGCCTTTTCCCGGCCCATTCTGCAGTTAGGCCAAATTCTAGCCCTTTGTGACTTTCAGCCTTTCCTTAGCCCATTAGGTAAATGGGCAAATTCCTAGCCCATTTTGTCTTTCGGCCTGTTAACGGCCCGCACAATAGTTGGGCCTTTGATGGTGCAACCTGAATTTGGGTCCATTAGCGGCCCATGTTCCGCAGGGCGCAATTTCAGCCCGACGCGACTTTTGGCCTGTTAAAAGCCTAGTTTGCAAATTGGGCCTCTTCTGGCCCAAAACACTTCCGGCCTCTTACTGGCCCATCAAGTAAAAGGGCCGAGACAAAATTGACATTTATTTCGGCCTTCTAGGGCCCGCGGGCCATTTCCATTTATATGGCCCTATCGAGCTTTCGGCCTGTTAACGGCCTGCTAAGAGCCGTTGTTATGGTGGGCCACATCGTTTGGGATCCGCTAAATATTAAGTTGACCAGCCCAATTAAGGCCCGCTTTGACTACACATGTTTGTTCGTTCGGATGGCGTCCATGTAATGTTTGGGCTTGTTGGCACCCATTTCAACGATATACCATATACAAAGAATTATCCTACTCTATACTGCCGCCTCTAAAAAACCTGCACTATAAAATAAAGAGACTAAGGCATAGAAATGAAGAATAATCCCACACTATACAATAAAGAAATTACAGCAGATTATACCCACCAGTAATAATAAAGCGTACACAAACACTAAATTACATACACTGGGCAAATAAAGCTCATACATCATGGACCCTCATCAACAGAACTTACCATTTGAACTACAATCTCTTCAGAAAATAGGATTGGCCGGATTCAGATAGCACAAATTCCAGTCTACAAAATCTCCAATTCCTTTGTGGTTAATTACCTCAGTGTCTCGTTTCATTTTTTTGACTCCTGCATCTAATACCTGCAAGTCCAGTCTCAACATGTTGATTGCATGTTGAGAATCATGTACACGTTGTCTTGCCACCTCTAGTTGATGCTCGAGAACATCAGCACATTCCAATTCCAATCAATAATCATTTGGTAATGGCCATGCCACACTACTCTCAGATCTTTGTGTTGATGTCACTTCATCCTGAAATGTTTCTGTAAGTACACATGACTAGGGCAAAAATATAGTTACAACAGTGAAGCGAGCAAGACAGACTATTTTGTACATGGCAAAACAAGACTAGCAATAATGTTACACGTCATGAACCATAAGCAGGTGATATTTTAAAAATTATAAAAATGGTAGTCTGTGCAGCCCGCATACAGAAATCTCTCTTAGCTCACCAGAGGAGCATGATGTTGGGGCCAAATAAAAAACACAGACATGTTACAAATTTAGACCACACGGAGCTACTGAACATTATATATATACTAGCAAGATGCTCGTGCGTTGCATGGAACATCAAGATGCATTTATATGAGTAGTTTATCTTGTGAGATAAAAGGATGAACGAGGGAAGGCCTTATTTGCAAATGTGGAGAGGGGTGTGGGTATGTTTTTGCAAAATTGCCATAGTTTCCTTCCTATCCGTCAGATATAAATCAGACGGCCTATATTGTAGGATGGCAGGCACACCATCATCACCAATTCTGTTTTTTATAAGAGTAGAGAGTAGAGATAGAGAGTAGATATATATATATATATATATATATATATATATATCTTGCGTATAAGTAAGCAAGCAGTTGGCCATTCTGTAGCTCAATTAAAGTTTTAGGGAGCATAATGAACTGCAGAGGGATTCATACAAACCTACTACATCAAGCAAGACTCTGCAATCATTAGCCTCGTATAAACTAGATTGTGAGCCTCATGCAGTAATAGTTGGTTAATAGACTTCGAAGCTTCAGGCACACTTTGCCAGAGCAATTAAATGGCAAGGCCTTTAATTATGTCAACTAATAGTTATACAAGTACCCAACATCAGGCATCATTGTTTGGGCATCTCATTAACTAAGGACGAATAAAGCAATTGAAAAGAGCAATTTAACTATGCCTGAAACAAACAAGCAATTGAACTGTTGAGTTGGCAGCATGCATACATGCATGCCTCAATAACATCCATGGCCTAGCTACATTTACTATATAAAGTAACAAGTAATGTAATATTGTTTGCCCCCTATGAAGTATCTCGACTAGTATGTAATCAAGATCCTAGTAATGATAGGGAGGCTAATGATGTGAATATGCGTTCGGTTATGACATTTAGGACATCGACAACTCTACCATAGCAGGAAGCAGTTTCACATTGTTCACTACTATAAGATGTTTTAGATATTTAAAAGTAGACTACATCCGTAATGAGTGAATAGACACATTAAAATGTGTTTACATACATTTGATTTACAAAAAAGTTAGAACATCATATAATAGTGAGCGGAGGGGGTTTTAATCAATGGACAAATGACTGGGTTACAGGTGAAGAACCCTACGCAAGCACAATGTCAGACAAATAGGATGTCCTGGTAACTGTAATACAGTGACTATTGATGTTGGCTTGAACTACATCGGTATTTCCCCAAAGAGGAAGGGATGATGCAGCACATCAATGGTAGGTATTTACCTCAGTGATAAGACCAAGGTTATCGAACCAGTAGGAGAATCACGCAACACTACGTGAACGGCACCTGCACACAAATAACAAATACTCGCAACCTGACGTGTTAAAGGGGCTGTCAATCCCTTTCGGGCAACGGCGCCAGAGATAGGCAAACGGACGTGAGAGAGTTGTAAATATTTATAGATCGAACGCCAAATAAAATAAAGTGCAGCAAGGTTTGTATTTTTGGTTTAATAGATCTGAAAATAAAAGCAAAGGAAAATAGACCGCAAAGGCAAATATAATAAAGAAGAGACCCGGGGGCTGTAGATTTCACTAGTGGCTTCTCTCGAGAAAATAGCAAATGGTGGGTGAACAAATTACTGTTGGGCAATTGATAGAACTTCAAATACTCATGACGATATCCAGGCAATGATCATTATATAGGCATCACGTCCAAGATTAGTAGACCGACTCCTGCCTGCATCTACTACTATTACTCCACACATCGACCGCTATCCAGCATGCATCTAGTGTATTAAGTTCATGAAAAAACGGAGTAATGCAATAAGAACGACGACATGATGTAGACAAGATCTATTTATGTAGAAATAGACCCCATCGTTTTATCCTTAGTAGCAACGATACATACGTGTCGGTTCCTTTTCTGTCACTTGGATCAAGCACCGTAAGATCAAACCCACTACAAAGCACCTCTTCCCATTGCAAGATAAATAGATCAAGTTAGCCAAACAAAACCCAAATATCAGAGAAGAAATACGAGGCTATAAGTAATCATGCATATAAGTGATCGAAGAAGACTCAAATAACTTTCATGGATAAAAAGATAGATCTGATTATAAACTCAAAGTTCATCGGATCCCAACAAACACACCGCAAAAAGAGTTACATCATATGGATCTCCAAGAGGCCATTGTATTGAGAATCAAACGAGAGAGAGGAAGCCATCTAGCTACTAACTACGGACCCGTAGGTCTACAAAGAACTACTCACGCATCATCGGAGAGGCACCAATGGACATGATGCACCCCTCCGTGATGGTTTCTAGATTGGATCTGATTGTTCTGGAACTTGCGGTGGCTGAAATTGATTTTCGTCGACTCCCCTAGGGTTTCTGGAATATTGGGTATTTATAAAGCAAAGAGTCGGTTCAGGGGGCACCCGAGGTGGGCACAACCCACCTGGGCGCGCCCTGGTGGGTTGTGCTCCCCTCGGAGCACCCCCCAGGTGCTTCTCCGGCCCACTGGATGTCTTACGGTCCAAAAAAATCCACAAAAAGTTTCGCTACGTTTGGACTCCGTTTGGTATTGATTTCCTGCGATGTAAAAAACATGCAAAAAACAGCAACTGGCACTTGGCACTATGTCAATAGGTTAGTATGAAAAATGATATAAAATGACTATAAAATGATTATAAAACATGCAAGAATGATAATATAACAGCATGGAACAATAAAAAATTATAGATACATTGGAGACGTATCTGCATCCCCAAGCTTAATTCATGCTCGTCCTCGAGTAGGTAAATGATAAAAATATAATTTTTGATGTGGAATGCTGCCTAACATGTCATCTCATATTCTTTTCTTTATAGCATGGACATTTGGACTTTTATATGGTTCAAAGCAATAGTCTAGTTTTGACACGAGACTTAAATACTCAAGCTTATCAACAAGCAATCATGTCTTTGAAAATATCAACGCAAAAGTAAGTTATCCCTAGCCCATCATGCTCGATCATTGATCCATTCATGAAACACGCTCGCATATTAGCTACACCCAATGCTCAAGTACGATCATAGTGCCTCCTAGTTGGTGCTTTATAAGAGAAGATGGATACTCAAATTAAAAATAAAAATTGCATAAAGTAAAAGAAAGGCCCTTTGCGGAGGGAAGTAGGGATTTGTAGAGGTGCCCGAGCTCAAAGCGAAAAACTTAGAGATAAAACATTTTGGGAGGCATACTTTTCCCACCAACAAAAACGACTTAGAGTTCCCCACACTTTCCATGCTAGATATATCATAGGCGGTTCCCAAATAGAAATTAAAGTTTATTCCTTTTTCCACCATAGTTTCACTTTCCATGGCTAGCCGAATCCACGGTTGCCCTCGATACCAACACTTTCCAAGGAATTTATTATTTGACAACATAAAGTAAATTCATTTTTCATTTCAGGACTGGGCATCCCTAATACCTTTGCCTTACTCTCGTGCAAGGACAAGTGAATAAACACTCATCGTGACAATAACACATCTAGCATGGAAAATATCGGCCACCCCTCACTGCCTCACGAGCACACAAAAGAGAAATTTATTTTGAAAACTAGACATGGCACATGCAAATTTTCTTAGAACGGCAAAAGAATACCGCATATAGGTAGATATAGTGGACTCATGTGGCAAAACTGGTTTAAAGGTTTTTGGATGCACAAGTAGTGATCATACTTAGTGCAAAATGAAGGCTAGCAAAAGATTGAGAAGCGAACAACCAAGAAACGAATAATCTCATAAGCGAGCATTAAGCATAATTAACACCGAATAATGCACTAGTAGGATGTAATTTTATTGCATGACTATTGACTTTCGTGCTTGCATAGGGAATCACAAACCTTAACACCAATATTCTTACTAAAGCACAATTACTCATCAACATGGCTCACATATCACATCATCATATCTCAAAACTATTACAAGGAATGAAGTTTATTTTGTCCAGTGATCTTCATGAAAGTTTTTATTATATCCTTCTTGGATATCTATCACTTTGGGACTAATTTTCATGTGTTGCCTTTGATAAGCTCAAACAAATATAAGTGAAGATCATGAGAATAATATTTATTTCTCTCAAATTAGTTTAATTGAAGCAAAAGATAATTTCTTAAATTTTTTACTAACTCTCAAATAAATCTAAGTGAAGCATGAGAGTATTTCTTCAAAAATACTAAAGCACACCATGCTCAAAAAGATGTAAGTGAAGCACTAGAGCAATTCCATAGCTCATAAAGATTTAAGTGAAACATAGAGAGCAATTCTAACAAGCCATGGCATAATTTGGGCTCTCTCAAATAGGTGTGTCCAGCAAGGATTCATGACTTAGAACACAAAGCAAAACAAGCAAAGACTCATATTGTCGGGGGTTGGGTGCGACATATGCCAATGGATGGCTTATCATGGTGGTGTGAGTAGAACGTCGCCGGTGCCTGGAAGCGGGATGAGGCGTAGACATGAACGCCGGCGCACTTTACCCAGGTTCGGGGCTCTCCTAGGAGATAACACCCCTAGTCCTGCTCTGAGGGGTCTCCGCATGATCACTAAGGCACTAGTGAATACAATCGTGCTCCTTGAGCTGTATGCTAGAGGTAGACGAAGACAGGCACGCTCTCTCCTTCCTCTAGGTATGAGTCTAGTTCTAACAGGTTGGGAACCCTTTGCATGGGTGCCCTGTGGGTTTATATAGGCCTACCCCCCAGGGGCACATTGGTAATCTAACCGGGTGTAGGACCCGACTGTCAGTGTCTCTGGTCGCCGGCTTCTCCACCGGCTGCTGGGGCCCGCCGCCTGGTGGGCCCCCCCGACTGGTCTGGTACGGAGCCGACAAGCCGCTCCCTCCGCTCTCGGGTCTTGCCGGCTGCTGATTACTGTAGCCGTGATGCTAATGACGCAGGCTTGGTCAGGGGAGCGTGGGTACAGTCCCGCCGCCTGGTGGGACATCACTGTAGTCACACGTTGTCTCATCTGGTTAATGGTGCATGGGCCCCGAGGGAGGAACATGCCGCCTGCTGGAAGCCGGCCTCCCTCAGGTCCGGCTGGTCTAGCTTCCGCCGTCTTCTGGGCTCTCACTGCCTGGTAGGGCCCGCCGCCTGCAGGCCGTACCGACGGGCCGTCGTGGGAACAGGGCTCCGCCTGTCAGGAATGACGTCAAGGGGGAGTGGCAACAGTGCCGCGCCGTGCGGAGATCTCCGCCTGTACGGGGCACTGTGGCCACGCCCGGCCCTGGATACGGGGGGATGGGCTACACTGTAGCCACACTCGGTCTTATCTTCTTAACAAGGGCACATAATTTGAGGGCGCCGTGGGCCGACTGCTAGGAGCCGGCCTCTCTGGAGGCCGCCTTCCAGAGCTTGGCCGTCTTCTGGCAGCCGACCATTCGGCCAGCCGGCCATCAGAAGGCGGCGCTTCATCTTGATGCCTTGAGGGGCGCAGCAGCCCCGATGTCTTGAAAGGTTCAGGGACTCGGGTTAGGCTACCCGTGGCCCATTACTCCGATAGTAGTCCCCGAAGCTGGTGAGGCGCCGCGGCCGAGGAGTCGAGGAGCCTTAGCAGTTTCCTTCTCCGGGTGCTTTGGGTGGTAGCTTCATCCGACTCCTGCCATGCCGCCCGGTGGGAGTCGGCCTCATCCAGTCGGGCTCGTCCAAAACTTCGAACGCAACGACGGGAACTAGGTGGCGTGCTAGTTAAGCTTCCAGGCCCACCGCCCGCGCGGGCATGCCATGTGGCGTCGAACAGCCGGGCCAGCCTGCCAGCCCACGCGCGCGATGGGACGCGACAGCAGGCTGGGCCCGCCACTACCGGGCCTCGGCGCGCAAGCGGATCCGCTGCGGCCGAGGCGGCCGGTTGAGCTTCTTCGTGGAGTTACTGCGCGCGGGGACGTGGGGTCGTGGGCACAGTTAATCCCATGATCCCACGCCCCGCCCCCTCGGTTTCATAGCCCACGGGCTATAAGTAGGGGGAGGAGGGGAAGCGGCGGAGCACGCGTGCCCTCCTGCCCCATTCTCATCTCCTTCTTCCTCCTCTCGCCGCAGCACTCCCGAGCCATGCCGGAGCGCCGCCGCTGCTCATCTTCGTCGAGCTCCTTCGTCCCGAGCCCACTTGGCCCCGCACCAATCCTCCGCTCCCCCGCCGCGCCATTCACCTCGTCGAGCTCTCCATGGCGGCGAGCGGGGAAGAGACTGGGACGGGTCGAACGTCAACGAGGACCACATCGCCTTTCTTCGCGACATGCGGCGCCTTCCCGGCATGGGTTTCGTGAAGGCGCGCGTGCCTCCTGCGTAGGAGATTTCGCCGGCACCGGGGGAGAACGAGCGGGTCGTCTTCCGCTCCCACTTCATCCGTGGCTTCGGCCTGCCGGCGAGCGGCTTCTTCCGCTCGTTCGTCGAGTTCTACCGTCTCCAAGCGCATCACATCACGCCCAACACCGTGATGCTTCTGTCTGCCTTCGTCACAATGTCCGAAGGCTACCTCGGCATCCTCCCCACCATCGAGTTGTGGGGAGCGTTCTTCTACACCAAACTGGGCACCTCCGTCCGGGAGGTGGCAGCCCAGTGCGGCGCCTTCATTGCGGTGCGCCGTCCGTCTCCCAGGAACGCCTTCCCCACTATCAAGCTGCCACAGTCAGTCAAGATGTGGCAGCAATCTTACTTCTACGTGGAGAATGTCGACCCGACCGACGACTTCCTCAACCTGCCAGCCTATGAAGCCGGCCCACTGGCTGAGCCCCGGCTAACTGGGGCTACAAGCCAAAGCCTGTGTCAGCAGACGGCGTCGCCGCCGTCAACCGACTCCAGGAGCTGACCGAAGCTGAAGGCCTCAAGGCGTCTGACTTGCTGGTCGCCTTCGTCATGCGCCAGGTTCTCCCGCTCCGAGGCCGACCGCACTTGATCAGTCGGATGAGCGGGCATCACGACCCGTGCCGTCTAAGTACCAAGGAGATGCCGGCTGCCGAGGTGGCGAACTTGGTGAATGAGATCTCCGACCTCAAGCTGGAGGGGTCCTGGCGGTTCGGCAAGCAGCCGTACTCCCGCGCGGACCCGCCGCCAGCCGTAAGTTCTTCAATCTTTCCCTTCTTCAATACTTTGTCTTGATTCCGTCTTGCGGTCTTGAATAGTCGGCCTCTTACCCTTTCAAATAGATCTTCATGTCTGAAGCGACAGCCGCCATCGTGGGGGCGGGTGGCCCCTACAAACCGGACCGAGCTGTGAGCGACATGGACGACCCCGACCTGGGGGCGGCCGCCTTGGAGGACGACGCCACAGGCGGCGTCTACGGAGCTGGCGGCTCCGAAGAAGGCGGCATCGAGACTTGGCCTGACGATAACGATGAGGAAGACGAGCCGCACCCTGTATGAGGCGCCGGCAGAGCGGACTCAGGACCCTCCGCCGAACCGACTGCTCGAGGCGGCACGCGAACGCGCAAACAGGGCGCCGCCTTGTTCGGCAGCGCTCCGAAGAAGGCCAAGAATTCGACCGCCGCGACAAGGCGGAAGGAGGCCGCCGTGAAGGCGGCCAAATTTCAAAAGCTCCCGAAGGCGCCTCCCATGGTGTCGGTGTGAGTATCTTTCTTGTGCTTTCCTTCCTTTCTTGTTAATTCTTTCTGAGCTTCCTTTCTTCGCTTTACTTTTCTTGACTTAGGGCCCCGCTCTCTCTTGAGAAGTCGGCCGCCGCCTCCGTCATTGGGTCGGCGCAGACCTCAACCACCATCCGGCGAATTGATCCGGCCGCCGACCTCCGGGAGGCACAGGAGCGAAACGCGCGGGAGGTGCGCGAGGAGCGGGAAGCCGCCCGCCTGGAGAAGGCGGAGGCGGACAAGGCGGAGGCCGCCGCGTTGAAGAAGTTGGCGGAGGCTGAAGCCGATGCCGCGGCGAAGAAGCGGCTTGAAGAAACTGCGTGCCGCCAGGAGCCGCTGTTCGTCACTCCCTTGAACTCCGCGCCACCACCACCAGAGTTCGTGGCGTCGACTGGGGGAGCCGGCGACGAGCACCCGATCATGGAGAGGGATGGCGGTGATGTCGTCATGCGGGAATGGCCGTGCCTTCGCCGCCACCATCTGGAGAGGCGTGAGACAAGTAGCCGACAAACCCGCCGGTGCCGCCAGCCGGAGACGAGATGGTGACGGGCCCGACTCCCGAGGTCCGCACACCATCGCGCCGCCGGTTTGCAAAGGCGGCTTCGGCACCACGTCCGCTGGACACCGGTGCCGCGAGCTCTTCGATCCAGGACACGGAGGCGTCCAGCGCCGCGCCCGCTGATTGGGTGTGGGGAGGCGGAACGGGCCCTTTGAATCGGGCGATCCTAGACGTCCAGGCCAAGCTCCGGGCCGAGGCCGACGCTCTCAAGCATTCCAACACGTCGTTCTTGGACTCGCGAGCGGCCATCCGGGTATGTTTCTTCTTTATTTCTGATTCTTGTGCTTCTCTGTGGGGGCGCGCCAGCGCACCCACTGGGTGTAGTCCCCGAGTTTCGGGCCGGCTGCTGAGCAGGCGGCTCAGAACTTTTAATTGGTGAGCTCCGAGTGCTGACTTTATCTGATATCTCCATCGTAGGATTATCATAACCTTCACGTGGCCGCCTTCAACTCCAACGTCCAGGAGCTGGATCAGCGGACCGCCGACTTGTCAGAAAGCCGGAGTAAGTGTTTGTCCTCTTTCTCTGCGGGGGCGCGCTAGCGCACCCGCGGGCTGTAGTCCCCGAGATTCGGGCCGACTGCTGAGCAGTCGGGCCGGATCTCCCCGGGAACTGCTCTTTCTCTTTGTTGATATTGATAACTTTCTTCTCCGCGGGGGCGCGATAGCGCGCCCGCAGGCTGTAGTCCCCGAGATTTGGGCCGACTGTTGAGCAGTCGGGCCGGATCTCCCCGGTGCCTGTACTTCTTCTCTGTTGGTTGCTGATGTCTTTTTCTTTCTCTGTTCTTGTAGAGGCCAACGCTACCTTGCGGCAGCAGCTGGGCGAAGCCAACACCGCATTGCGCACCAAGCAGGCGGAGTGCAACGAGCTGGGCCAGGAGCGTGACCGGCTGGTCAAGCAGCTGGAGGAGCAGGCGGAGCTTCTCAAGAAGGCCCAGAGGGAGGCGGAGGTCAAGGAGTCCAACCTCCTTGCCGAGTTCGAGACCGAACACTCCGCCTGGACCGACAAGGAGGCATTTCTGACTGCCGGCTTCAGCCAGATTGAAGACATGGTTGACATGAGCTTCTTCTTTTCTTCTTTCTTTGGGTTGCTGTCAGCCGATCGGGCCGGCTTCTGACTTCTAGCTCTTTGCTTTCTGATTGAGCAGACTTCTTCCCTGGTCATTCTAGCGCTGCCAATCAGGCCATTGAGGCTGGTCGCGAGGAGCGGAGGGCGGGAGGTGCGCAGATTGCTGCCGACGCCCCTCGGACCCTCAGCGAACAGCTTCTCAGCATTCAGACCCGTCTTTGACCGGCTCATCGGATACTGCGCCGTCTTCAGCGTGTCGGGGCACAGGCCATCTCCGCCTTGTGGCCAGACATGCCGGCTCCGCGCACTCCCAGTCGGACTGCCGACTGGCTTGAGGTGGTGGCCGGCCGTCTTGAGGCCTGGAAGGGCTCCTCGGCCGGGGCCGGAGCACGCCGGACCTTGGAGTTCGTCAAGGCATGGTACCCTGGGCTAAACTTAGCCCAGTTGGCCACGTTTCGGCAGGAGGCTCGGGAGGAGCTGGTGGTGGTGGAGGAGGATCTTGTCAAGCGTGCCGCGGCGATCGCCGAGTATACCAACACCAGCATCTTCATCCCGGAGCTGACCGAGACCGGCGCCGCGGCGCCGCCGGAGTGGTTCAGACTGAACCCGGAGGATGGCGAAGACTCGGCCGAAGTGATCGACTCCAGCGACGAGGGAGAAGACGAGGAGGACGAGGAAAGTGAAGAGGAGGCGCCAGAGGTTGAAGCGGACGGCCAGCCCCAGCTTGACCGCGCCTCCAGCAACGAGCCAGGCCCGAGCGAGCCGGCTGCTGCTGAAGGCGACCAAGCGGAGACTGACCAGCCGGCCGCTCCACCGACCGGCACCACCGACTCCACCGTTCCGCCAAACCCGTCTGCTGCTCCCTAGGCTACCAATTTACCTTGTGTTTTTACCTGCTTATCAGTCTTGACAAATTTTGTTAAATTCGCACAATTCCACCCGCGGGGTGTACTTCAAACTCTATTGAATGCGGATCAAGACCCTTTTGATATGTAAATATTTTTGTCGAGTTCTATCTTTCCTTGCTTTTTGCTCCTTGGCTTTTTTCCTTTGCGGCCCTCCCTCATTTGCCGTCTTGCCAGCTGATCAGCCGCTCTACGGACTGTGGCTGGGTCAAGTACTTAGCCACTTTTGGGAAGGCAAGTACTAGTTGATTAGAGCGTTTTAGCAAGTTAAGTAGGAAACGGCCGGCCGGCTGCTCAGCAGCCGGTCGGCGAGGCGGGAAGCCGGCTTGAACTATGTGCATGCTTTGAGTCCTTAGCCATTTTTCATGCGGACACCCTTTCTGCCTTAACTCCTGCCCACCAGGCAGTCGCTCTGCGAGCTGTGGCTTTTGGCAGGAGAAAGCTTAAGTGCCAACACATTACTTGTCCGGCTGCAGGAAGCATTTACATAGTACAAGGCGGTGAGTCCCCAGGTGGACTGGTCGAACCCGGTGCCAGGCGGACTAAAGGAATAACACATTTATAGGCGTAATACTTATCATATAGATAAAAGAGGGCAGTCCTCGAGCTCTCCTCGGGGGACCCGGAGTCTTCATGCTTAATACAAAAAGGTAGCGTGGTACATAGTGCATCAATTGTAAAATCTTCGGAGGAGATTTGCATTCCATGGCCGCTCCGTCTCCTTGCCGGAGTCGTCTCTCTTGCGTGCTTGGTGCTTCTGAGCATCGATCAGGTAGTAGGAGTCATTGCCCAAAACCTTGCTTATGATGAAGGGGCCTTCCCAAGGTGCCAAGAGCTTGTGCTGGCCGGTTGTTCGCTGGATCAGCCGGAGCACAAGGTCTCCCTCTTGGAAGGATCTCGGCTTGACCTTCCGGTTGTAGTATCGGCGCAGGCTCTGCTGGTAGATGCTGGACCGGCTGAGTGCCAACAGCTGGCCCTCTTCCAGCAGATCAACGCCGTCTACTCGTGCTTCTTTGGCCTCCTCTTCGGTGTACATGGTGACTCGGGGGCAGTCAAATTCTATGTCCGTCGGGATGACGGCTTCGGCACCGTAGACGAGGAAGAAAGGCGTGAAGCCGGTTGACTTGTTCGGAGTTGTGCGCAGACTCCAGAGGACGATCGGCAGCTCGTCGAGCCAATAGCCAGCCGAACGCTCCAGAGGCTCGACCAGTCGGGGCTTGATGCCAGATAAAATGAGGCCGTTTGCTCGCTCGACCTGGCCGTTTGACTGTGGATGGGCAACGGATGCTAAGTCCAGTCGGATGCCCTACGTCGCGCAGAAACGAGTCAGGGCGCCTTTGGCAAAGTTTGTGCCGTTGTCGGTGATGATGTTGTGTGGTATGCCATACCGGATGGTGATGTCAGAGATGAAAGTCACAGCAGTCGGACCATTCAACTTCTTAATCGGCTTTGCCTCTATCCACTTGGTGAACTTGTCCACCGCGACAAGCAAATGAGTCATGCCGCCACGTGCTGTCTTGAATGGTCCCACCATGTCCAGGCCCCAGACAGCAAAGGGCCAGGCAATGGGGATAGTCTTAAGTGCAGAAGCCGGCAGATGTGGCTTCGAGCGGAACTTCTGGCACCCTTTGCATTTCTAGACCAAGTCTTTGGCATCTTCTAGAGCAGTCGGCCAGAAAAAACTGTGGCGAAAAGCTTTGGCAACGAGTGCTCTTGAAGCCGCGTGGTGACCACACTTGCCTTGATGGATATCTTTGAGGATTGCTTGGCCTTTCTCCGGCTCCACGCAGCGCTGGTAAACACCAGTGACGCTGCGCCTCACAAGTTCTCTGTTGACGATGGTGTATGCTGCTGCCCGGCGTTGCACTTGTCGGGCCGAGATCTCGTCAGTCGGCAGCTCTTTGTTCACCAAAAAGTTGAGGATGGGCTGAGCCCAGGAAGGTGCTGCAATTTCTTCGACTGCTAGGACTGCTACTTGCACAAGGGTGGTTGGGCCGGGAGGCGGTGGGTTGGAGTCGGCCGCTGCTTGCTGAGTCGATGAAGTCCTGGCCGACTGCCGCAGTCCCCGGGCCGGGTTCTGAAGTTCCATGGTCGGGTGCGACTGCTGCAGTCCCCGAGCCGCCTGCCAAAGTTCCCGCGCCGGCTGCTGGGGTTCTCAAGTCGGCCCAGTCGACGAGGAAGTCAGCCAGTGCTTGGGACTTGATGGCGGTGCGAGGCTGGTAATAGATGGTGTAGGGGGCCAAATCTATGGCCCATTTGGCCACTCGGCCTGAAGCATCCCGGCTTCCGATGATCTCGGCAAGCGGAGCAGTGCAGACAACAGTGATTGGGTGCTCTTGAAAATATGGCTTCAGCTTCTTGGCGGCAAAATGCACGCCGTAGCACATCTTCTGATAGTGGGGGTAGTTCTGCTTGGAGGCGGACAACACTTCACTCAGGTAATACACCGGCCTCTGGACTGGTAGTGCTTTGCCTTCTTCCTTGCGCTCCACAACTATGACTGTGCTGACCACCCGGCTGGTGGCGGCGATGTAGAGAAACATGGGCTCCTTAGGAGTCGGAGCCGCCAGGACAGGCGGAGTGGTCAACATCTTCTTGAGCTGGAGAAAAGCTTCATCCGCCTTGTCGTTCCACTCGAAAAAGTGGTCTTCTTCATGAGCTGGTACAAGGGAAGGGCCTTCTCGCCCAGCCGACTGATGAAACGGCTGGTGGATGCCAAGCAGCTGGTGAATTTCTGCACGTCCAGCAGTCGGGTGGGCACCTCCATCCTCTCGATGGCCTTGATCTTCACGGGGTTGCACTCTATGCCGCGCTCCGAGACCAGGAAGCTAAGAAGCTGGCCGGCTGGTACTCCAAAGACGCATTTCTCCGGGTTGAGCTTGATTTGAAATCGGCGCAAGTTCTCAAAGGTTTCCTTGAGGTCTTCTAGCAGCGTGCCACACTTCTCTGTCTTCACCACAACGTCGTCCACATAGACATGGGCGTTCCTGCCGAGTTGTTTGAGGAGACACTTCTGCATGCAACATTGAAACGTGGCGCCGGCATTCCTCAAGCCGAACATCATGGTCAAGTAAAAGAAGGCTCCAAATGGTGTGATGAAGGCGGTCTTTAGCCTGTCGGCCGGGTTCAGCTTGATCTGATGATACCCTGAGTATGCATCCAAAAAACTCAACAGCTCGCATCCGGCTGTGGAGTCTATCACTTGGTCAATTCTTGGCAAAGCAAATGGGTCTTTGGGGCAAGCTTTGTTGAGGCTGGTATAATCAATACACATGCGCCACTGCTTATTCTTCTTCAGCACAAGGACTGGGTTGGCCAACCACTCTGGAAAGAACACTTCCATGATGAAGCCGGTTGCTAGAAGCCGGGCTATCTCTTCTCCAACGACTCTTCTCTTCTCTTCTGACAGGCGATGCAAGGGCTGCCTGACTGGCTTGGCATCAGGTCGGACATGCAATTTGTGCTCGGCGAAATCCGTCGGAACACCCGGCATGTCCTTGGGAGACCATGCAAAGATGTCCCGATTCTCACGGAGGAAATCGACGAGCTCGCTTTCCTATTTGCTGTCAAGGTTTGTACCTACGACAGCGTGCCTTTCCGGGTGCTCTGGGTCCAAGGGTATCTTCTTTGTTTCCTTCGCTGGCTTGAACGAGTCCTCAGCTTCCGACTCCTTGGGGTTGGGTGACATTTCCGGCTGCTTGCTTGCCATTGCCACAACCCGGTCAAGGAGCCGTTTCTCAGCCGCGATCATGAGGGACTCGGCTAGCCGGCTGCTGTCTGCTGCGCAGGCGAACGACTTCTTGTAGTCCCCTGCTATGGTCAGGATTCCCTTGGAGCTCGGCATCTTCATCTTGAGGTAAGCATAGTGGGGGACCACCATGAACTTGGCCAGAGCAGGTCGGCCGAGTAGAGCATGGTAGGGGCTCTCAAGGTCCACCACTTCAAACCAGACTGGCTCTCAGCGGAGGTGATCTTTGTCCCCAAAGAGGACATCTATTTGAGTCTTGCCGATTGGTGAGCAGGAAAGGCCAGGAACTATGCCATGGAATACAGTCCGGCTGGGCTGAAGCTGCCTCTGTTTGATT
The DNA here is from genome assembly GCF_002575655.3 of Aegilops tauschii subsp. strangulata. Taxonomy (NCBI): domain Eukaryota; kingdom Viridiplantae; phylum Streptophyta; class Magnoliopsida; order Poales; family Poaceae; genus Aegilops; species Aegilops tauschii. The sequence continues at coordinate 378,661,724 of NC_053040.3, forward strand.
CCTAACTTCTCCATAGTATCTCGGTACAGGATATTGATGCTGCTGCCGCCATCTATCAGGACTCGAGAGAAACGAGCAGCCCGCCTCTCTGTTGCGAAGGTGGCATCTAAGACCAAAGCATAGGAACCAGGAGAGGGCATCACCTCCGGGTGGTCAGCTCTGCTCAAACTGATAGGCTTCTCTGACCAATGCATGAACTCGGGGGTCTCTGATGCTACTGCATTTACTTCTTGTTGTCGTTGCCATCTGCTGTGCTTATTGTCGGCCACGCTGGTGAACATGACATAAGATCCATGCTCTTCGGGATACTCGTCTTGTATGGCACCAACTGGCCGAACCGCTGGCTGCTGGGGAGGAGGAGGAGGCAGCGGCCCAGCAGGCGGAGGAGGCAGGAGTCCGTCACCCTTGGCGATCCTGGTGAGCCAGTGGAATTTCCGAGTGGTGTGGTTGGATGGCTTCGCGCCGCTATGAAACTTGCAGGGTGCATCAAGAGTGTGCTCGTATGAGAAAGCGGGCAGCCAATTGGGCTTGCCGCCCTTCTGGCGCTTGGGCGGTGGCTGCCCTTCTGGCTGCTGGTCTTTGACTATCGCCACCTGCCGACTTATGGAAGCCGGCTGCGTGGCCTTGCGCTTGTTATCGTTTGGCTGCTGACGCCGACTGGTATCACTAGCCGGGGTCCGAGGAGCTGGAGGAGCCACATTGCCAGATGCATCAACTTGGATCTCCGCCTTCATGGAGGAATTGGCCGTGGCGTACTTGTCCGCTATGATCAGCAGTTCGTCAAGGGTCGCCGGCTCATCGCAGAGAAGCTGGTGCTTGATGAGGGTGCCTTCTCGGCACCCGGCGGTGAAGTACTCGATGGCCTGCACCTCGTGCACGCCTTCGCAAGAGTTGCGCAGCTCGGCCCAGCGCGTGAGGTAGTCGCGAGTCGACTCGTTGGGGCCTTGGATGCACAAGGAGAGCTGGCGAGGCTTGGGCGGCCGCTTGTACGTGCTGGTGAAGTTGCGGATGAAGGCTTCAGTGAAATCAACCCAGCTGTTGATGCTGCGGGGCTTCAGGCTGTTCAGCCATGTCCGTGCCGTGCCCTGGAGCATGAGCGGAACGTACTTCACGGCAACACGCTTGTTGCCGTTTGCAATGCTATCGGCCGTGGAGTAGTCGACCAGCCAGTCCTCCGGCTTCATGGAGCCGGTGTACTTGGGCATATCTCTCGGGAGAGTGAACCCTTTGGGGAAGGGCTCATCTCGGATGCGGGGGCCAAAACAGGGCGGACCCAGCTCATCTTCTTCTTCTAGCGCCAAGGATCGGTTGAGGCGGTCGATCCGGTGGCGGGCATCATTCTCTCTGACTCCTTCTCGACGGCCAAGGCAGTCGCCGAGTGTCGGGTGCTCAACAGGCGGCAGGGAAATGCGCCTCTCCCTGCGGGGGGAGGGGGGGAGGAGGCGGACAGTCATCCCGTCGTTCCACTGTTCTTGGGCGGCCGTCTTGGTCGCGCTCGATGGTGATGCGAGTTCGGCTGCGGCTGGCAGCTGGCTCCTTGTCTCTTCTTCCACGGACGCCACCAGTCGGCGTCCGGGATGTCGCGCCTTGGTCTCGGTGGGGAGGCGGGTCGTCATTCGCCGGTTGGGCGCTTCAGTGCGCCAACCGGCCTCGTGCTGCTCAGCAGCCGCGTCAAGGAGCCACTGGACGCGCTCCGCCATGTGGCGACGCTCTTCACCCTCGAACTTGTCCAACTCATATATTCTCCGCGATGTGGCGTAGACGGGGCGATCTGCCCCGAACAGGCTGGCTATGGCCACGCCGCGCTGCTGGACCGTGCCGATGCGGCTAGGCCCGCCAAGAGCCGGCGTGCCACCTACAGCGCGGTCCATCTCATGCTGGTAAGCCTCCGATAGGCGTCTCATGCTGGCCAGCCTCTTGGCGCTCTCGACGAGCTGGACGCGGCGTGCTTCCAACGTCTCGGCGTCGGCATCTTCTGTAATAGGCGCGGTCAGGTCTTGCAACGCCGCCTCGAGCGGGTCTCGCGCTCCTCCGTCGGAGTGCTCGCCATGGCTGATGACAAGCACCTCCGTTACGGTGCTTCCGCCGCTATCCGTGCGAGGGAACAGCTCGTCGTAGACCACCACGTTGGTGGGGAACACGTCGAGCGATGCTGTGTCGGAGTCGACAAGCATTGGGTCGGTGGAGCCAACTAACTCCAAGTCTACAGCAGGCTCGCTGGCGACGTGGAGCTGATCGAGGAGGCTGACGAGGCAACTCTCGGGGCCTTCTGTGCCCGCGTCAGACGCGGGCTCGTCGAAGAGGAAATCTCGCCAACAAGATCGGCGAGGCATCTCGCCGCACAGGCGAGCTCCGCACCGTGCAGCGCGTCGGCGTAGACGCCATCTGGCGTGCCGGGCTGGCTGCGCTCGCCAGGGAGGAACAGGGTTCCCGTCCAGAGCAGGTCTCCGGACGACGGTGCACCTCGCCCCACGGTGGGCGCCAAATATCGGGGGTTGCGTGTGACATATGCCAATGGATGGCTTATCATGGTGGGAGCGAGTAGAACGTCATCGGTGCCTGGAAGCGGGATGAGGGGTAGACATGAACGCCGGTGCACTTTACCCAGGTTCGGGGCTCTCCTAGGAGATAACACCCCTAGTCCTGCTCTGCGGGGTCTCCGCATGATCACTAAGGCACTAGTGAATACAATTGTGCTCCTTGAGCCGTATGCTAGAGGTAGAAGAAGGCAGGCACACTCTCTCCTTCCTGTAGGTATGAGTCTAGTTCTAACAGGTTGGGAACCCTTTGCATGGGTGCCCTGGGGGGGTTTATATAGGCCTACCCCAGGGGTATATTGGTAATCTAGCCGGGTGTAGGACCCGGCTGTTAGTGTCTCGGGTCGCCGGCTTCTCCGCCGGCTGCTGGGGCCCGCCACCTGGTGGGCCCCGCCGACTGGTCTGGTACAGAGCTGACAGGCCGCTCCCGCCACTCGCGGGTCTTGCCGGTTGCTGATTACTTTAGCCGTGATGCTAATGACGCAGGCTTGGTCAGGGGAGCGTGGCTATAGTCCTGCCGCCTGGTGGGAGATCACTGTAGCAACACATTGTCTCATCTGGTTAATGGTGCACGGGCCCCGAGGGAGGAACAGGCCGCCTGCTGGAAGCCGGCCTCCCTCAGGTCCGGCTGGTCTAGCTTCCGCCGTCTTCCGGGCTCTCACTGCCTGGTAGGGCCCGCCGCCTGCAGGCCGTACCGACAGGCCGTCGTGGGAACAGGGCTCCGCCTGTCAGGAATGACGTCAAGGGGGGAGTGGCAATAGTGCCGCGCTGTGCGGAGATCTCCGCCTGTATGGGGCACTATGGCCACGCCCGGCCCTGGATACGGGGGGGGGGGGGGGGATGGGCTACACTGTAGCCACACTCGGTCTTGTCTTCTTAACGAGGGTGCAGACTTTGAGGGCGCCGTGGGCCGACTGCTAGGAGCCGGCCTCTCTGGAGGCTGCCTTCCGGAGCTCGGCCGTCTTTTGGCAGCCGGCCGTTCGGCCAGCCGGCCATCAGAAGGCGGCGCTTCATCTTGATGCCTTGAGGGGCGCAGCAGCCCTGATGTCTTGAAAGGTTCAGGGACTCGGGTTAGTCTACCCGTGGCCCATTACTTTGACACATATCATACAAGACACTCCAAGCAAAACTCATAGTATGTGACGAATAAAAATATAGCTTTGAGTAAAATACCGATGGTCGTTAGAAGAAAGAGGGGATGCCACTCGGGGCATCCCCAAGCTTAGTTGCTTGCTTCTCTTTAGATAATAGGTTGGGATGCCATGGGCATCCCCTTGCTTAGGCTTTTCTTACTCCTTATTCCTTCATCCATCATAACATCACCCAAAACTTGAAAACTTCAATCACACAAAACTCAACAAAACCTTTGTGAGATCCGTTAGTATAAGAAAGCAAATCACTACTATAAGTACTATTGCAAACAAATTCATATTTTATTCTTGCATTATATCTACTGTATTCCAATTGTTCACTGGCAAAAACTCATCAAAGGAAACCATAGAATCATCAAAACAAGCATACAACGCAAAGAAAACAGAATCTGTCAAAAACAGAACAGTCTGTAGCAATCTGAAAACTTCGAATACTTCTGTGACTCCAAAAATTCTGAAAAAATAGGACAACCTAAGAAATTTGTATATCAATCTTTTGTAAAAAAATCAGAGCAAAAGCACGTTTCTGTGATTTTTAAAATTATTTTTTGGAGCGCAAAAGTTTCTGTTTTTCAACAAGATCAAATCAACTATAACCCAAGAAGGTCCTGAAGGCTTTGATTGGCACAAACACTAATTAAAACACAAAAAACACAATCATAACAGTAGCATAATTGTGAAAACACTCAAGAACAGAAAGCAAAAAAAAAATTATTCATTGGGTTGCCTCCCAACAAGCGCTATTGTTTTACGCTCTAGCTAGGCATAATTTTATTGATGCTCACATGAAAGATAATAATTGAAACGCAAAGAGAGCATCATAAAACATATGACAAGCACATTTAAGTCTAACATACTATGAATAGGAATTTTATAAGCAAACAAATTATCAAGATAAGAAATATCTAGCATATGCAAAGGAGAGGAATAAAACATTGACAATCTCAACATAACGAGAGGTAATTTAGTAACATGAAAATTTCAACCATATTTTCCTCTCTCATAATAATTCCATGTGGGATCATAATCAAATTCAACAATATAACCATCACATAAAATATTCTCTTCATGATCCAAATGCATGCAAATTTGACACTCTTCCAAAATAGTGGGATTAGCATCAAATAAAGTCATGACCTCTCCAAGCCCACTTGTATCAAATTTTTTACAAGATTGAACACTCCCCAAATATGTGGGATTATTTTCACCTGAAGTTGACACTCTTCCAAACCCACTTTCAATGCTATTACAATTTTTTATCAATAACATATTCATCATGAGGCTCAAATAAATTTTCAAGATCATAAGAATCATTATCACCCCAATCATGATCATTGCAATAAGTAGTGGACATAACATAACAATCATCCCTAAGCTTGGGGGTTTGCATATCACTAACACAATTGATATTAATAGAATTTATAATAACATCATTGCAGTCATGCTTTTCGTTCAAGGAGCTATCATGAATCGCTTTATAAATTCCTTCGTGGAACACTTCATCACAATTTTCAGATTCATAAATCTCAAGCAAAACTTCATAGAGATAATCTAGTGAACTCAATTCACTAGCAATTGGTTCATCATAATTGGATCTTTTGAAAAGATTAGCAAGTGGATGAGGATCCACATCAATAGATTTTTAGCTAGCAAAGATGCAAGCAAATAGAAGGCACATGGTAACACAAGTAGAGATATTAAACAAGAGATCTGACGAGAAAAAGGCAAACGAAAAAGAGGGCCAATAAAATGGCAAATTTTTGTGAAGTGGGGGAGAGGAAAACGAGAGGCAAATGGCGAATAATGTAAATTGCGAGGAGATGAGATTTCTGATTAGGAACCTGGTAGATGTTGATGATGTCTCCCCGGCAACGGCGCCAGAAATTGGCGAGTTGACGGGAGACTATCTTGACGTGATCCTCCCCGGCAACGGCGCCAGAAATTCCTTTTGATGTTGGCTTGAACTATGTCGGCATTTCCCCAAAGAGGAAGGGATGATGCAGCACAACATCGGTAGGTATTTCCCTCAGTGATGAGACCAAGGTTATCGAACCAGTAGGAGAATCACGCAACCCTATGTGAACGACACCTGCACACAAATAACAAATACTCGCAACCCGACGTGTTAAAGGGGTTGTCAATCCCTTTCAGGCAACGGCGCCAGAGATAGGCAAACGGACGTGAGAGAGTTGTAAATATTGATAGATCGAACACCAAATAAAATAAAGTGCAACAAGGTTTGTATTTTTGGTTTAATAGATCTGAAAATAAAAGCAAACGAAAATAGATAGCAAAGGCAAATATAATAAAGAAGAGACCCGGGGGGCATAGATTTCACTAGTGGCTTCTCTCGAGAAAAATAGCAAACGGTGGGTGAACAAATTACTGTTGGGCAATTGATAGAACTTCAAATAATCTTGACGATATCCAGGCAATGATCATTGTACAAGCATCACGTCCAGGATTAGTAGACCGACTCCTGCCTGCATCTACTACTATTACTCCACACATCGACCGCTATCCAGCATGCATCTAGTGTATTAAGTTCATGGAAAAAGGGAGTAATGCAATAAGAACGATGACATGATGTAGACAAGATCTATTTATGTAGAAATAGACCCCATCGTTTTATCCTTAGTAGCAACGATACATACGTGTCGGTTCCCTTTCTATCACTGGGATCCCTTTCTATCACTGGGATCAAGCACCGTAAGATCAACCCACTACAAAGCACCTCTTCCCATTGCAAGATAAATAGATCAAGTTGGCCAAAAAAACCCAAATATCAGAAAAGAAATACGAGGATATAAGTAATCATGCATATAAGAGATCGAAGAAGACTCAAATAACTTTCATGTATAAAAAGATAGATCTGATCATAAACTCAAAGTTCATTGGATCCCGACAAACACACCGCAAAAAGAGTTACGTCATATGGATCTCCAAGCGACCATTGTATTGAGAATCAAACGAGAGAGAGGAAGCCATCTAGCTACTAACTACGGACCCGTAGGTCTATAAAGAACTACTCACGCATCATCGGAGAGGCACCAATGGACATGGTGCACCCCTCCGTGATGGTGTCTAGATTGGATCTGGTGGTTCTGGAACTTGCGGTGGATGGAATTGATTTTCATCGACTCCCCTAGGGTTTCTGTAATATTGGGGTATTTATAGTGCAAAGAGTCGGTTCAGGGGGCACCCGAGGTGGGAACAACCCACCTGGGCGCGCCTGGGCCTCCAGGCCCGCCCTGGTGGGTTGTGCTCCCCTCGGAGCACCCCCGAGGTGCTTCTCCGGCCCACTGGATGTCTTCTGGTCCAAAAAAATCCGCAAAAAGTTTTGCTGCATTTGGACTCCATTTGATATTGATTCCTGCAATGTAAAAAACATGCAAAAAACAACAACTGGCACTTGGCACTATGTCAATAGGTTTGTACCAAAAAATGATATAAAATGACTATAAAATGATTATAAAACATCCAAGAATGATAATATAATAGCATGGAACAATAAAAAATTATAGATACATTGGAGACGTATCACTTACCATATCTGGTTGAACAGGCTCAGCGCTCCTCCTCCTTCCTAATATCTTGTACTTGGAAATCCGTAATCTTATCTTCATTGCACCCCCTCTGCAAGGCGACACAAACTAGTTACTGGTCTACTTGGAAGATAAATATGCATACTTTCCAGTCTGTGAACAACACAAAAGGATGAGTTTATAACAAAACAACACCACATAATGAAACATGCCACATCTCTTGCACACAATGAAATGAGCATTTACTATGTGTGCACTGTGTAAAAACTAGGCATACCTTCAAACTGGACCTCCAGGTACTCTTGGAGAGCCTACTTTAGTGTGCGGCCAAACCTTTATGTCAAGCTCTGTTAGGTCAAGAACAACAAGTAATCAAAGCACACAGTCCTACTATGGTTGGCTGATACAAACAAGCAATTGAACATATGTGTGGGCAAATCTTGCACAACACTGAATTACATATCAAGAAAAGAAGCATAGAAGGAGGCTTAAAGACCATCACTTGACTGACCAGATTTAAGGGGCATTTAAACATCATGTGCAAGGTATGAACTAACATAAACATTGCATATTTCAGATTCTACAATGAAATGCACATGTATTAGGTTATGCCATGTATGACGCCTAAATGTACACTATAGCAGGCAGGAGTGATTCATCATTGCACGCATAATTGAATTACAGGTTAAGGACCAGTTCTATTCCGACTTTCCATAGCTTATTGTCAAAATAAGCCATAAAAGATGTAAAGAAGTCATTTTTGAGTTATGGGCTTGGGCTTAACTTATTTCGCTTTGGGGGGGGGGGTGCTTCGGGTCGGAGCTCACTAAAAATTGAAGGGAAGGGGAATAGCAAAATGACTCTGTTGTCTACCTATATTACACTCAAAATGCCACTACTCATGCCCGCGTCACACCTGACCCTCAAGTAAAAACAAACATGCAAGCGTTCATTGCCCTGCCCGCTTGCATCTCATCTCCTCTCCCCTTTCCCTCTACCTCAATCCCCTGCCTGCAGCGCTAGGGTTCCTCCAGCGAGCCATCACCACTGGTCCCATCTGGCCTGCTCCTCGACGACGCTCTGTCCAGCTAGGCTACATGGCAGGTGGGTAGGGCCAAATCTCCCCTGCTGCTCCTCCCTCTGGTGCCGCCCCTTACTCTCATGGTCTCCAGCAGCTGCTCCGCTATGGTCCGTCCAATGCACTACTCCGGTGGTTGCCGCACAACTACGGCCGATGCCCCACTCCGGCAGAAGGCACCTCGTTTCTCCTTCCCTCTTCCCAGGCCGTGGCCTTGAGGTGCTGTTGAAGGATGAGCTCATCCAACAAGGTGAGGATCTCCTCTGATTTTTTGGAAAATTTTCATTCTGATCCGCTATACAATGAATTGCTATGAGCTGTTGCTGCTGCTATATGATGCAATGTTATGAACTGCTCCTCCTGCTGCTATATGATGAATTACTATGAGCTGCTGCTGCTATATGATGAATTGCTATGAGCTGCTGCTGCTATATGATGAGTTGCTATAACCTACTCCTGTTGCTGCTATATGATGAATTGCTATGAGCTGCTCCTACTGCTGCTATATGATGAATTGCTATGAGCTGCTCCTGCTCCTGCTATATGATGAATTGCTATGAGTTGCTGCTAGTATATGATGAATTGCTAGCTAGCTGCTGCTGCTGCTATATGATGCTTTTAGGTGGTGCTGCTATATGATAATAACCAGCCACTTGGACCAATGAATTTCGATAAATAATGGTTCTTCATTTAAATTTAGGTCATGCGTTCTTCATTTAAATTAGGCAATGGGATCTCTATGGAAGACAATGACCAAAGTAGATTGTGCCAAGTATGGTATCTTTGTATTTGCATTTTGAACAAATATTGATGGTTTGTTTTCCTATCATATTAATTACTGCACTGGGTTCAATTTGTGATGTTTGCAAGTCAAATTAATTCATATGGGCAGCAAAATGACAAAATATAATGCAATCTAGACTTTTCACTGATCATACCACAGATAAGCTGAAAAGGCAGGCAATGAAAAGAACTGGTTGGCTTATTATCTGGAGCTTATATTCGAAGGTGCTTATTTTCTTAGGATAACTCAAAATAACTGTCCCTAAGAAACTTGGCTAACAACACTGACATACAAATAACATGTCATGATGATTGCAATGGAGAGTGACCTACCATAGCACACTGTATAGGCTCACCGCTGCCTCTCCTTTTTTGCGATGTTCCATGAAATTGCCACATACATCTTGTACTAAGAAATCTTGTACTTTTTCATTGTGTAACCCTATCTGCAAGTTGACACGGCTAATTTCAGATATCTCCACATGATAATACATCGCTTATCCCTTGCGCATATTTAAACCACCAATTAACGATTGTGTGTGTAGCATAAACTAGCCATGGCTCTGTGTTCTAGACTAGCAGGCACTCTAAGGGAGCCTAATGTAGTGCACTGGAATTCCTACATGCCACCTATGATTTTGTGTAATGTAGTATCATGTATGACATCTACATCTCTAATTTAGCAGCCAGTAGTGGAATCATTGTCTGCACAAAGGGATTACTGGTCGAAAATCCTAGCAAAGCACGCTGGCAGCCACACAACAATACAAGAGAGAGACGCACTTACAAGATCATAGCAATTCCTCAGTTCAAGATCTTGGTTGGCCAAGCTGTTAGATCCAGAAGAAACATCGTCCTTGTAGTTTTTGCCAGCTGCATAACATGTAACAACGACCTGTTAGTATATTTGAAGTACATCAAGCAGGTGATGCTGGACGGGTTTAAAGGTGACAAGTACCTAGGCCGCGACGGGTGCGTGGCATCTTGCCAGCCGATGGGAATCAGGTTAGAAACATCAAGGGTGATGACGTTGCGCTGGCTGTCGGGGTCCGGTAAGGAGATCTAGAACCGTGGAGTAGGGTGTTTGTGGAGCGGCTCCGGTAGGGTACACTACGGTGTGGGCGAAGCAGATCTGAGGCCGTGGACGAGGGCGTCGGTGAAGCTGCTCCGGTGGTTGGGTTTAGGATGGTGTCGATGATGCAGATCTGCGGCCATGGACGGGGCGTGAGAAGCTGCTCCGGTAGGTTGGACGAGGGTGCGACGAAGCGGATCTAAGGCCGTGGTCTTGGGCGTTGGCAAAGCGGCCCCGGTAGGGCTGAGAAAGGTATAGGCGAAGCTACTCCGGTAGGGTTGAGGTTGGTGTCGGCGAAGCGGCTTTGGTAGGGTTTAGGAAGGTGTCGGCGAAGAGGATTAGAGGCCGTCGACGAGGGCGCGATGGGGCGGCTCTGGGGGTGTGTACGAAGCGTCTCCGGTGGGGAGTACGAAGGTGCCGCTGCAGATGCGCTGTGGTGACGAGATTGCCGGTGAAGCAGATTCGACGCCGTGGACAAGGCCAACACTGAATGGGCTGTGGTACAGTGGTGGATGAGCAGTCTACTTGTTTCTCGGGGAGGTGGGAGGGGTAGATGCGGCCGCGGAAGCAAATCCACCAAGGTGGACGCCGGTGGCAGTGAATGGGCTCTGGTACGCCGGTGGATGAGCAATCTAGGGTTTCGAGAGGGGAGGGGTAGTAAGGCCGATGAAGTACGGACGACGTGATGTAAGATGCTCTGGTGCTGTCGAGTAGTCGTTTTTGTGGGAGGGGAAGAGGAAATTGGGGTGCCATGTGGTGGGGGGAACCGAAAGTTACCAAAGCAGCCCCGACCTATTATGTAAATGAGGGCCGTATTGTAACTATTGTTCTCCGTGCACCAAGGACAGAAGGGGAATTTCGCATGCTAAAGACTAGGTGGCGGAAATTTTAGAAGGAGGCGGGAGATTTTGCCGCCCGCGGGATCGTTCGTATTCAGTTTCAACAAATTTTGGACAGTGCTAGCGGGAAGGTCATCCGAGACTGTGTACACGGGGCACACGTCAGCACTTAAGAACTGGTATGAAGTCCACCCTAGAAAAAAAGACAATACCTCGGGATGATGCACCAATAACTTGGACGTTCACATGGGCGCGGCCAATCGTACGGGTGTAGAGGCATGTTCACAAAAAAGGGATCAAACGCTCAGCCTATGTTTTTCTCGTGTAAATATATAATTTAGTGCCATTGGTTATTTGTTTTAAAGATAATGCATTGACGTGTTAATTTTAATATAGAGGCACAGAAAGAAATGGATATTGTAGTCCCACAAAAGAAATGGATATTGTAGTCCGCTACTTAAAAGTGTTATCTCATATGATTACATGGCCTCCATTTCATAAAATGCGTACCCGTTGAATTCATATGTGAATATACATATATTACTTCATAATAGAACCTTAAATCATCCAAGACTAATGGATTTTAATGCAAAACTAACAATGGTGCATCTACATGATATCTACAATAGTTGTTTGAAGAAACATCACTCAAACTTTGGCATGCACAATTGAAAAGGACTATTTGGAAAAAAATGTGATATGTCAGTGTCCAATATTTATAGCGTTGAATCGATATTGTATCTTTGGCCACGATACGAAGTAGATATTGATTTATGTTCAAGCGATGCATGTCCACGGTCGCTAGATAGTGATAGGTGAATGAATTGTGCACTCTCTCTCACACGCGTACATATCTCATTTCTCTGTGGGCATCGGAATCACACGCGCGCACTTCGTGTGTTTCTCTTCCTCCGTCAAGGTTAGAATCCGTCTTTCTAGCCCGTCCTACAACTCTCTCACACAAAAACACACACGCTCTCTCTATCGAACATGCCCACCCCTTTAATTCCGCCCACCCACCGCCACTATTGTCTCAAACTATAACTATGTCTCGCACACATATGCGTAAGGTTAACTCGAGTCCCGGAACCATATGAATACATACAATGGGATTCCATCAGAGCACCTTTTGTTTTGAGATTTCGCTCTCTCTCTCTCACACACACACGCGCGCGAGCGCACGCGCGCGCACCACTTGTTTATCTCCGTGATGCTTTATGTATGCCTTGCACACATGCTATCTACCTATCCCTTCATATAGATATGTATCACACAAACTCCTTCTCCCTATATCTAAGTGTCACTGCCCCCCCACACCCACGCACACCCACTTCCCGACACCGAAGGAGTAGGGTGATACCTTGATCTTGATGCTAATCTATCTACTGGCTTCTCTCTCTCTCACACACACACACACACATGCTAGTTGTGCCTCTGTGCCTACCGCACGCACACTCTCTATATGTCTTTCTCTCCCTCCCCCCTCCCCACCCCCCCAATAATGACATCAGAAGGGTGACAACTCGATCTTGATTTTAATCTATCAATTGGCTTCTCTCTCAAACACACACACACACACACAAGTTGTGTCTCTGTGCCTCGCTCACACACACTCGATACGTCTTTCTCTCCGTAGCCCCCTCGATATGTAGACTTCTCGTGCGTGCATAACTGTAGTGACGATGACGCTGAACCCAGTGTGCCTTGTTTTTACCAGACTCATGTGATAGTCTTCACCCTATTTTCTATTAATTAACAAGGCAACCTTTTCTATGTTACTACTAGTGAATTTGAGATCATTCGTGGTAGACATAAAATATATCACTTCAACCCAATTATCGCAGTAACTATTTAATAAGAAACTAGCAAGATGCCCGTGCGTTGCACAGAACATCAAGATGCATTTGTATGAGTAGTTTATCTTGTGAGAGAAAAGGATGAACGAGGGAAGGCCTTATTTGCAAATGTGGAGAGGGGTGTGGGTATCTTTTTGCAAAATTTCCATAGTTTCCTTCCTATCCGTCAGAGATAAATCGGACGACCTATATTGCAGGATGGCAGGCAGACCATCATCACCAACTCTGTTTTTTAATAAGAGTATACTAGCAATATGCCTGTGCGTTGCTGGGAACATCAAGATGCATTTGTATGAGTAGTCTATCTTGTGAGAGAAAAGGATGAACGAGGGAAGGCCTTATTTGCAAATGTGGAGAGGGGTGTGGGTATCCTTTTGCAAAATTGCCATATTTTCCTTCCTATCTGTCAGATATAAATCAAACGGCCTATATTGCAGGATGGCAGGCACACCATCATCACCAACTCTGTTTTTTATAAGAGTAGTATCATCCCACAGAGTACTTAGAATACAAGATTAAGGATGTATTTTTTCCTTTTTAACTTTCTGTATGAATCTGTAGCTACCCTGCAAGTCATGTACACTGTACATGCAATTAACTTTTTATAGAGGGAGAATCATACATGCAATTAACTCAAAAGGATTGGATGTGACTATTATTCTCCAATGGCAACCGGCAAATTTCCTCCCGCTTCCTTCTGCGGAGGAAGACATCCAACGCCAGCGGCATACATTTTCACAACTGTAACCAACCAGAGGAAATCCGTGCAAACACAGACTGCTTTCATGTAAGCATGAAGGATTTCTTATAAAAAAGCCGGATCTTCATATAAACATGACGGATTTCATTACATTTACATGAACTAAGCGGTGCTAATCCGACTCTTGTGGTATAATTAATACCTAATCTAAATGGCCGCCTGTGGATCGCTTTGTCTTCCTCATGTCCGGCAGACACTTGCGGGGTCGTCGAAGGTCCTCGCAAGAGACAAAGCAGCCAAGAAACCACCTGTATACGTAGTCATCGCCTCGGCGGCAGCCTTCATGGGACCCAAGCAGCGGCGGCCTTCCGTGTTCTACTTCTCCTCAATGATGGCGGCGAACACGGAGAAGCTGGCCACCGACTCATCGCTCTCCGCGCACCCGACTTCTGTCTCTGCCTACATGGCGCTGCCGTAGGCACGGGAGGCACACCCACAGACAAGGGAGGCGCGGCCGCAGACATGGGATGTGCGGCCGTAGACACTGGTGGCACAGTACGATGCGGCAGCGACGACGCCCGTGCTGCCGTGCTCACCACCGTGCTGGCGTGGAGCAACTCGCCACTCCTGGTCAAGCTGAACTGGAGTGGCAAGTTGCTGAACCACACGCTGTCTTGGGGCGGCAACTGGCTCCGTCAGGCCAAGCAAGGTAGGTGAAGCACCGAGCGGCCTCGCTCGTATCTGGAGGGCTCGGCGGGCCACCTAACCGGGTAGTATGCCGGAGAACAACTCCTCGGAAGCCATCGGAAGAGTGGAGAAAATGGTGAAGGATGAGATGGGGAAGCGGTGGAGGGGTGCGATTTGTCGGGACCCCGATTCCAAGTCACATCGATCTAGCCGGTAACACCTCATATCACTTTGCGGCCTCACGCACGGTATTCCCACGGGTGTCGCCTTACCAAGGCCCGGGACCGTTTGCGTCTTTTGGCTCACGTATATGATAGTGTCGCTAGCATCCATATGACAGAGAACCCGGGCCGACATGACTAGTCGTGAACCCAAAGTGGCACTAACTTACGGGGACAGGCATACATGAATCAACATCGAGCATGTCGGTCAGCAGCGTGCGAATCCGGGCTGTAGCACTGGGCTAACAGGACTCCGGTGAACCGGGCTGTAGCAGGCTAGGCAGGACTCCGGATGTCACCGCGTGACATTTCCCCGAAGGGACAGACACAGGAACGAAGTGAATCACATGCCGTCCAGTCAAGTGTTCCGGAGCAGTAGTGCTGGGCTAGCAGGACTCTGGTGAACCGGGCTGTAGCGGACTACTATGGCTCATGGAAGCACAAGACTACATTTCCCCATAAGAGAGGCTACCAAGGATAAACAACTAGGTTGTCGGATCCCACACATACCAAGCATTTCAATCATACACACAATATGCTCGATATGTGCAAATACAACATGGCAACACAACAAGACTCTATGACTCAGAGTATTTATTCATTAGGCTCTGAAGAGCGAGATATTACAAACATAGGTCTCATGACCCAACATTCAGAGCATACAAGTCAAAGCACATGCGGAAGCTTAACATGTCTGAGTACAGACATCTACAAATGAAAAAGCCTGAGAAGCCTGACTATCTACCAGATCCTGCCGAGGGCACAAGATCGTAGCTGAGGTATCAAGCTAAACGTCGAAGTCCACACGGAACTACTAGCGAGACTAACGTCTCTCTGCAAAACATAAAATAGGCAAACGTGAGTACAAATGTACCCAGCAAGACTTACATCAGAACTAGCTACATATGCATCGGTATCAACAAAGGGGGGTGGTGGAGTTTGACTGCAGCAAGCCAGCTTTGACTCAGTGGCTATCCTGAACTACGACTGCAAGTAACTCTTTTGAGGTGGCGCACACGAGTCCACATATTCACCATACCAATACACCACTATGGATCCGCTCCCGTCTCCCTACGAGAACGCCATCCATAGCACTCACGCTTATCTTGCGCATTTTAGAGTATCCACTTTCACTTGTCTATGAACTGTACAGGCAACCCAGAAGTCCTTTTCCGCGGACACGGCTATTCGAATAGATGATGTTAACCCTGCAGGGGTGTACTTCGTCACACACGCTCTCGCCACTTACCACCATGTACACGTCGTGTACCTCGGCAACCTTCAAGCGGAAGCCTGGCGAGGGAGTCGGCCACGACCTGACTAACCACACAAGTCTCTCGTCCAGGTTTATCGCCTATTCGGGTTCCATCCGCAAGGAGATCCGGCCGGGGTGTCGCTCACGGCCCCAAACGATGTGTGCAGGGTTCCCAAGCCCACCTCGACGGATGGATCTACGCTTGGTACACCGTGCCATGGTGCCTAGTCTGTCCCAAGCCCACCTGTACCGGGTACCACTTGGTAGACTACTAACACAACCTACAAACACCAGAAACTAGTTGCAACTCCTGGACAGAGATCGAGGCGGTTAATAAGCCGAGGGGGGTCGAGTTACCGGAACCCAATGTGTGGTAGTAACTGTTCATGGATCACAAACACAGAACTCAGTTCCTAAGGACGGCTTAAATGAGACAACCCACCATGTACTCCTACATGGCCTCTCACCGCTACCTTTACCAAATCGTGTTCACACACTTAGCTCTCACACAGTAGGACATGTTCACCACTTTCCAATTCATCCCCGATGAATCAGACCTGACACAACTCTAAGCAATAGCAGGCATGACAAACAAGCATGAATGAGTAGGCACATCAGGGCTCAGACAACTCCTACTCATGCTAGTGGGTTTCATCTATTTACTGTGGCAATGACAGGTCATGCAGAGGAAAGGGGTTCAACTACCGCAGCATGTAACAGTTGAAACGCTGTTTTCCTAATGCAGTAAAAGAGAGCAGGAGCGAGAGAGTGGGATTGTATCGGAATGAACAAGGGGTTTTTGCTTGCCTGACACTTCCGAAGATAGTATAGCTCTTCATCGGTGTCATCGATCGCATCGTCGAAGCAATGTCTACTGAGAGGGGACAACACCGGCAAACAGAGAAGAAACACGATCAATGCAATGCACAATATGATGCATGCTATGACATGACAATATGAATGTGTTTTGAGCTAATGCAACTAGCAGCATATTAAATGGAGTTGGTTTGAACCTTAGGTTCAAATTCAAACTTCATATGTGGAAATTCAAATGCCATTTACATGATTTGTCCTAAACAGCAAGGTTAAGTTGCTCTAACATGCATGAAACCAGTGCAGATGGATAGATTGGATTTTTCTGATCATTTTTCATATATAATTTGTTTCATTTGAAGCTAAGGTTGAATTTCTATGGATTTTAGAAGTTAGGGCATTTTCTGGAATTTTCTGAATTATTTTAAATCCAGAAAAGGATTAATTGCGTCAGCACTGCGTCATGCCTGTGTCAGCAGTCAACTGGGTTGACCCAGGTCAAACCTGACGTGTGGGGGCCACACGTCAGCGACACAGGGCTAATCCCGGTCAAACCCAGCGCTGACTGGGGTTTGACCAGGCCTGGGGCCCACTGTCAGTGGTTGTGGGCGGTTTAAGCAGCGGGGTTAGCGCCTAATGGCCATGCCACGTTGGAGTGGTTACGCCGGCAATGACCTGACGCGGCGGCGATCGCCGGCTGGCCGTTTCCGGCCACGGATGGCCGCGCGGTTAGGTGCGTTGGAGAGCCCGTGGTGCGGGGCATCCAATGGTGGTCGTGGGGATGCCGGGGACGGCGTGTAACGGCGGCGGCGATGAGCTCAGGCGGCGGCGGTTTCAGTCGTCGGCAAAGCGGCAGCTGCGGCGTGCAATCGAGAAAACGGAGAGGGGGCAGAAGGAGCAGCAGCTCACAGCGGTTGCAGTAGGCTTCGAAGCTGGCTCGGGGAGGGCCGGAGCTGAGCGGGGCGGCGAGGCCGATCTCCGGCGGCCGAGGAGGGGAAAAGCGCCGGGGCGACGCTTCGGGGCTCTTCCGGTCACGTGAGCCGTCGTGGAGGACGAGGGAGGCACGTCGGAGGTCGGGGCCGCGTTGGAGAGGTGAGGGGAGTGGCAGTGGCCGTAGCAGCAGCAAACGGCGACGACGTCGTGTTCGGTGGTGCTGCGGGGAGGGAGCTAGAGGAGAGGGAGAGAGCTCCAGAGTGAGGGGAGAGTGAGAGGGGGGCCTCGGGCATCTCCAGATGCGGATTAGGACGAAGGGGCGGCCTCCAGCGCGAAGCAGGAGGTGGAGGGCTCCGCGGGTGCGCGCGTGTGTTCGCTCCTGCCTACTGGCAGGAGGAAGACGACGAGCGAGGAGGTAAGTGGGCTGGGCCAGCCAGCTACAGTGCTGGGCCGGTTCATTGGCGCCAGGTAAGTCCTTTCCTCTCTCTCTCGCTTTACTGTTTTTCTAATTTTTGCAGATTTGTTTTAATTTGGTTTGCTAACCAAATTATTTTTGCAGCTTCTGGGAATTATTGTGGATGCAAAAAGGTTTATCCTAGAGCTCCACAAAATATTCCAGGATCATTGGAGCAATAAAAATATTTATAGAATTTTTTTGCTCCAACTCAAATACAATTATGATTTAATTCAATGGCCAAAATGTCCTGGAAAATTATGCATCATCTATGGCAGAGGCTTTCACCTTTTTCCATAAATCATGAACATTTTATAAGGATATTTTGAGTTCGTTGAAAATATTTTGGTTGAAACTATTTGAGTTCTTTTGGTGCTAGGGTTTTATCATCCCCCATTTCAATCTTAAATAAAATTTAAACATGATGTACTCATGGAGCTAGTCTAGTGCAAAACCAGAAGCTAGGGATGTGACACGATTGTTGCCTGCTGTCTGGCCTCATTTAAATAGAGGGCGGACAGTAGGAGCTTGGCCGGCGTCTGGCCTCGTTTAAACTAAGGGCGAACGAGAGGAGCTAGGTCAGCGTTGCGTTTAATTCCGGCCCGCTCATGAACGGACGTGTGGCCAGAGTAGGTTTCTTGGTTTGCATTTGGGTTTCACGGAGGCATTTGATGGAGGCGAGGAGGCGTGTTCAGCCGGGCGTGTAGCGGGTGGCACAATACTATTCGATTTGACAGCTCCTAGTAGTACACCAGGACAGTTCCCGATATGACTTTAATGCAGACGAGGGAGAGGGTAGCGGTTCCCGAAATGTTGAACGACCAATGATGCATCCTCCTTCAATTAGCATCCTGAATGCATGAGGGAAGTAATGTGAGGAGGACGGGGAAAAGAGGCAGCACAATGTGAATGCTATGCAGTTTGCACTCATATAAAGGTGCCCCTATGCATCTACCAGATCGTACGCACCTAAGCACCTACACTAAGCGCAAAAGTGCTCACTCTAGACCCATGGCGGCGATGCGCGCGAGCGGCCAGCGGCTGTGCCAGATGGTCCACGACACCGGCTTGCGGCATGGCACCGAGGATCGTCTCTAGATGGTGTTGGCGACCGGCTGGTTCATGGCTAGCATTGACGCCAGCTACAACTCTCAGTTGGACCAGATGATCGTTGCCACCATCAACAAGTTCACTGTCGTCAAGAAGCTCGCGGTCGACATCGCTGTACTCCTCTAGCCCGTGCGCCCGAGCTCCTCATTGCCTGCCACCCTAATCGGCCTCCATGGTGAGAACCTCTTTCAAGCACTGGTGGCCCTACGACTGCCCGCCGACGCAACGAAGAATGTCCACCTAGAGGTCGCGCTCACCGCGAGGCGCCTCGCCCTGCAAGAATTCATCGACCTACACATCCACATGTATGAGGAAGTCGTGTACATACGTATCTACAAGGCCAGTGAGGATGCTATGATGTTGGCCTTCGTCAACCGGCTGGAAGCCTTGGACGCCTTTGTTGAGAAGCACCTTGACCTCGCCACAAAAGCCGCCGCTCCTAAGCCGCCGGTCGGTGGCCCAGCGCACTGAGTCGAGGAGGAGGAGGTTGTATGTTGATGGATGCATCTTTCTTCTTGCCTCCTATAACCACCACTGCGATTGCATCATCGTGGCCTTAATTCTTATTGTGCTATTGCATTCTCGTTCCAGTCAATATAGACATGTGCGATCCCTTTGCTCACATTTGGAGGCAATTATATGCATCACTATAAATAGTACTCCATCCGTCAATTTATAAGTTGTGCTTACCTTTTCCATCAACTTCGTAATTTACGTTCGATGCTTGACCTGACCTATGAACTACTCCTAAATTCAAAAACTGAGACCGAACCTATAAATTCAAAACTACTCGTGCAACACCCTATCACGTTCACAAGTTCAAAATGAGAAACTGGAACACATACATACTGTCATTCTACCACTCGGTCAACGCGCATTAGCTAGGCTTTATATCACTACGACATGTGGGACCGCATGTGACCAAACTGATGATGCGCCAACCTAAGCTACTACCCTGCTTATCTGGCGGGAAAAGCCCTGCCCTAGCATTTCCAATCATTATTTCTATCTATCGATCGTGCCAAGGAGAAGAACCAAATGTTACAATTTATACATGTTTCTCTACTCCCATTAAAGACTCAGTTGGTGATGGTGGTGTGTCTGCCATCCGTCATTTCTGACCATTAGATCTGCATCTAACGGCTGTGAGGTAAGTTGTGGCATTTTTGCAACAATAGCCCACTTCTCTGTTGCAACGTGTAGAAAACCCCTTATTATCTTGAAAGCAACCACATCCCTCCCTCACCTCATCAAAACCGCCTGAGAAATATATTTTGAGTGAAAAGTAATATATTTTTAGTGGTATATATGTATATCTAAACAAGAGTGTTTTCTTTCAAGTTTGTGAACAAGTACTGTTCTACTTTGGATCCGTTGCAATGCACAAGCACATTGCTAGTAAAAGTAAAAAGCATGCCGCGTTCGCGTCGCACCCCCACACGCCCGGGAATCGGGAGTGCTCCACGGCCCGTCCGGCATGCCACATACCTAGGGAAGGCGTGTTGCCTAGAATTTTCACTTTGATGTGGGACCGCAGTTGAGCAAATCGACTATCGACAAACCGCACCCCGCCCGCCGCGTTGGAAAATAGAAACGAGGAGGGAAAGATCTAGCTATAGCACGAAAGCCAAGAAATTTGGTGTCAGATGGGACTCGTTGATAGAGTAGGAGCACTCCGTACTACACCTACTACGAAGTTTGCACTACTACTACTACCACTATACAACTAGGTACGTGCATGTAACACCCCGAGAATCATGCTACAGTAACTCTCTGTGATTAAGCTAATCATGTTGCTAAACAGGGCTTGATCACATTGGAATCACATTTCTTTTCAAACTCCTAATTCAAACTTAATTAAATTTAAAGTGGAAAATAAAAGTTTTCAAAAATTTAAACAAAAATGTTCGGGCCATGCCAGATATTGCACTGATAATTATTGTGGAGAAAACACATTTTTATAAAATGCCTAAATACTTTTAAATGAACTAAAACAGAAAACAAAATAAATAAAAAGAAAAGAAAATGCAACAGGGGAGAAACAAACAAAAAAAAGAGAAGAAGAGAAACCCCCTTCCCCCCCACTGGACCCTGGCCCAACTGGGCCGACCCCAGGCCCAGCCGGCCTAGCCCACCTCCCCGGGTCGCCCTCCCCTTCCATGTTCCCCCGACCGGGGTCGGAACAGGGGCAGGTCCCCGCCGCACCACCTCGCCGGCGACGGGGGAGGATAAGGCCGCCCCGACGCCTCGGTCTCCGCCCATCCCTCCCACTTGCCCCTCTCGGCCTCTGCGCCTCTCCCTTCCCCCCCAGATCCACGCCGCTCCCTCCTTCCCCACGCCCGAGCGCAGTCGCCGACGTGCCCCCGTCGTTCCCGCGGCCACCGAGCCCCGTTCCCCTCCCCGACGTGTCCACGAGCTCCGCCACGTCGAGCCCGTCCTCCCCGACCACCTGCTCGAGCCGGGACCCCCTACATCACCCCCAACGCCGTCGCCTTCTTCCCCGGGTCGCCGCCGTCTTCTTCGACTCCGGCGACTGCTGCTGCTACTAAGCCTCTCACCGGCCTCCGTGTGCCGCACGGGCTCCTCTACCTCCTCCCCCTCTCCACGAGCTCGCTAGCTTGCCGTAGCCACCGCGCCGCGTTAGGCCGCACCCTCCGCCGCCTGGCCTCGTCGCCGGCGTGGCCACGACGACCTTTTGGTCCCGCTCGTGCCTCCGTTGCCTTGGCCGCATCGAGTAGACCTCGCCCCGCTCTTCGGTTTGCCCCGGTTCGCACCGTAACCCCGCCTCTACCGCACGCCTGAATCACCCCGCCGCCGGCGAGCTCCTGGCGCTCCGCTCCGACCTCCCCAGCACCCCGCACCGCCACTGTTCGACGCGCGGCGTCGAGCCGCGTCGAACGCAAGCAACTGTGGCCCCGGAGACCCCCTGTGCGGTAAACCCGAGCCGAGCCCGCCGCGCGCCGCCGCGATTTGGCTCGCCGGAGCTGCTCCGGCGCCGTCCGCCGACGTGGCTAAGTGGCCCCCCTGGGTCGCTGCCAGTGGGTCCTGGTGACCCCAGTCAACTGCTGACTGGGCAGGCCCCAGCCACTGACATGCGGGCCCTGCCGCATAATTAACAAAAAAAATGTTTTTATAAATAAAACTAATTAATTAATCTAATTAGGCACTCACAGGTGGGGTCCAGTAGTTATTAGTTAGTTTAATCTTCTGTTAGCCCACTGTCTATGACAGGTAGGGCCCACTGGTCAGTTTGACCTGGTCAGCCGACCTGTTGACCTGCTGACGTCAGCATTACCTCATGCTGACGTCATAATTCATTTTTGCTAAATTCAAATAATTCCAGAAATTCAAATAATCTTCGAAAATTCATATCTTTTAAACCGTAACTCAGATGAAAATGTTTTCTACATGAAAGTTGCTCAGAATGACGAGACGAATCCGAATACGCAGTCCGTTCGTCCACCACACCTCCCTAACCTATCGAACTAGCAACTTTCCCCCTCCGGTCCGTCTGTCCGAATACGCGAAACATCGGGAATACTTCCCGGATGTTCCCCCCTTCGCCGGAACCACCTACTGTCGCGTTAGGACACACCTAGCACCGCTCATTGTCATGTCACGCATTGTCTTGTTTATGTTTGCATTGTATTTACTGTTTCTTCCCCCCTCTTCTCTCCGGTAGACTACGAGACTGACGCTGCTGCTGCCCAGTTCGACTACGGAGTCGACGACCCCTCCTACTTGCCAGAGCAACCAGGCAAGCCCCCCCCCTTGATCACCAGATATCGCCTATTCTTCTCTATACTGCTTGCATTAGAGTAGTGTAGCAAGTTACTGCTTTCCGATATCCTATCCTGATGCATAGCCTATCCTTGCTACTACTGTTGATACCTTTACCTGCAATCCTACATGCTTAGTATAGGATGCTAGTTTTCCATCAGTGGCCCTACATTCTTGTCCGTCTGCTGTGCTATACTATCGGGCCGTGATCACTTGGGCGGTGATCACGGGTATATACTTATATACTATATACATGACACATGTGATGACTAAAGTCGGGTCGGCTCATAGGAGTACCCGCGAGTGGATCTTTGTGGCGGAGCGACAGGGCAGGTTGAGACCGCCTAGGTGAGAGGTGGGCCTGGCCCTGGTCGGCGTTCGCGGATACTTAACACACTTAACGAGATCTTGGTATTTGATCTGAGTCTGGCCATTTGGTCTATACGCACTAGCCATCTACGCGGGAGTAGTTATGGGTATCCCGACGTCGTGGTATCAGCCGAAGCCTTCATGACATCAGCGACTGAGTGGCGCGCGTCGTGTTGGACCGCTTTGACGTAACCGCCGTGATCGTGTGGGTTGCTAGGTCTGCTCGCGGCCGCGTTCACAATGTGCAGGTGTGCATAGGGCGATGGGCCCAGACCCCTGCGCGCTTAGGATTAGACCGGCGTGCTGACCGCTCTGTTGTGCTTAGGTGGGGCTGCGACGCGTTGATCTTACGAGGCCGGGCATGACCCAGAAAAGTGTGTCTGGCCAAATGGGATCGAGCGTGTTGGGTTATGTGGTGCACCCCTGCAGGGAAGTTTATCTATTCTAATAGCCGTGTCCCTCGGTAAAAGGATGACCCGGAGTTGTACCTTAACCTTATGACAACTAGAACCGGATACTGAATAAAATACACCCTTCTAAGTGCCAGATACAACCCGGTGATCGCTCTCTAACAGGGCGACGAGGAGGGGATCACCGGGTAGGATTATGCTAAGCGATGCTACTTGGAGGACTTCAATCTACTCTCTTCTACATGCTGCAAGATGGAGATGACCAGAAGCGTAGTCTTCGACAGGACTAGCTATCCCCCTTTTAATCTGGCATTCTGCAGTTCAGTCCACTGATATGCCCCTTTACACATATACCCATGCATATGTAGTATAGCTCCTTGCTTGCGAGTACTTTGGATGAGTACTCACGGTTGCTTCTCTCCCTCTTTTCCCCCTTTCCTTTCTATCTGGTTGTCACAACCAGATGTTGGAGTCCAGGAGCCAGACGCCACCGTCGACGACGACACCTACGACACTGGAGGTGCCTACTACTACGTGCAGGCCGCTGACGACGACTAGGAGTAGTTAGGAGGATCCCAGGCAGGAGGCCCGCGCCTCGTTCGATCTGTATCCCAGTTTGTGCTAGCCTTCTTAAGGCAAACTTGTTTAACTTATGTCTGTACTCAGATATTGTTGCTTCCGCTGACTCGTCTGTGATCGAGCACTTGTATTCGAGCCCTCGAGGCCCCTGGCTTGTATTATGATGCTTGTATGACTTAATTATGTTGTAGAGTTGTGTTGTGATATCTTCCCGTGAGTCCCTGATCTTGATCGTACACATTTGCGTGCATGATTAGTGTACGGTCAAATCGGGGGCGTCACAGTGCACGGCACAACATCGTAGGAACAAAAAAAAGGGAAGATCTTGTTTTGGGTGATTTATCTTTATTTCAGTCAACATAGTATGAATAATATGATGTGGGGGGCACCCATGAAGCCACGTGGCACGTCTGGAGGTCTTATTTAGAGCTTCTTGTGTGGATCAATCACACTGTCGTGCTGGATGTTAGAGAAGAATGTGTATGGGTACTTATAGTAGATCCGAACCGCGACAACCTGGGCCATTGGATCAACATCAATCAACGGTTTATATCGTGTACGTTCAAATACATGCATTGACTCCAGAAAAATAATGGATATAGAATGTAAAATACATATACCGCATATTGGGTTTCTCTAAAGTCAAACTTTGTATACTTTCAACAATTTGTAGGAAAAATTATTAACATATACACCACCAAATATATATCATTTGATTCATCATTGCTTTTATTTCCACATCATGTAAATTTGTCTGTGTAAATGTTCATATTTTCACCAAATTCGGTCAAGCTTTATAAAATTCGGCTGCAGTCAAAGCTATATATGTGCGGAGTAAATTACAAACTGAGGGAGTGGAATAGATATAGATATAACTATACAATAAAAAAATAGTAATATAGTCTATAAATATAAATAAGGCTACTACCCTTTTTCTACATTAGAACCCGCGTTGTTGTGTACACATTGTTTTGTTTTCGCTATAATGTGCATTTGCGGGGTGTGTGTAGGACTACCGCCTTTTGTTCAGTACCAACAACCCCACCATTATCCTTAATTACTTCATATTGGCAATTACGATTGCATTAAGTTCTAGCCGATTCTTCGGTTGCTTGGAGGAACTCCATCTCGTTATTCATGTTGATTTTGTGCATACGACAAGATCATCGTCGATTGAAGATTTGTTTAGTAACGATTGTTGATTTGTATCACTGGGTACGATATAGCTGGATCGTCAACGTCAAAATCCACCAAGTCGATACTTATCCCACTCTCATTGAAAGATTGGGTCGCCATCATAAGATTACCACCTAGACAATTCCTTCCCTATAACATACACATAAGCACCCATCTCATTATTCAGGTCCACACCTCCCTCTCTCTCTGGAAACACACACACCTCTCCCCACGATATGTGTCTCTTGGTCTCTCTTCCATCCCATGACAAAAAGGCACACCGCCATTCTCTTCTTCTTGCTACCCCTGTCTATGTAGTTAGGTCTCCTTGCAACAAACAAGCATTCATCTATCTCTCTACTATCTCTTTCTACCACACATAACCTTCCACCCCTATCTAGCCATGCCGTCGAGGTCTATCCAGCTCTCTCACATGCAAATAGACGCTGTCAGTGTGTCCCTCCATCGCACACACACTATCTCTCTCCCATATCCGCAACCTCGTCACCTTGTCGATCCCAACGTTACACGCACCTCTCTCTCTCTAACACACACACACACTCTCTCTCTCTCCCTTTCAGACACTCCTCTCTCTACGACACACAAAGTCTTTCGAACACGCATATGCCCCTCTCTCGTTAGGTATCGCAGCCCCCGCCCCCCTCTTTGTCACATAAATATTCTCTCTATATATCTCTCTTGCAATAATACATGCATAGTCTAAATTGAAGCCAAGTACAAAAATGAGCTCCCATTACAAAAGTCAAATCCACTCCCAAACAGAATAAGAAAATAGGGTGAAATCGTGCACACAAATGTTTGTTGCATGCATGAATGTCAATGATATGGATGTACTACTCGTACATCACACAGACCCATTTCACACAAATTACATTAAACCCTTCTCAAAATATGGTCCGCATGTGATATTTGTTGTACTGCTCTTGCCAGCCTTCCTCCGACACGTTCCAACATATTGTGCTACTTCCGATTCTATTTTTCTCCTCAGACCACGTGAAACCATGAAAATGTCACCCCACCCCCACTGGTACTGTAGCTCGAAGCTCACATATGGACACAACACCCACCGGAGCACGCACCCATTGCCTAAGTGGATGGCGCCGCGTCCTGGGAAGAGGACGGAGTCTCCGACATCGCCAAGGTGGAGCACGCCCTCTACGGCCGCGAGTAGCGCTTGCTGACTGTCAACGCGGTGGACAGTGTGATCTAGCGGCTCGCCCTCGTCGGCCACGAGGGGTAGCTGTGCTCCAGCAACACACCCTGGTCGGTCAAGAGGAGGTGCATCGCGTCCTCGCCGCTCACAATGTGGACGAGCGGGTTCTCCAGCAGCATGCCCGTGAGCATCGCATCGTCGAGCGCACGTCCGCGAACATCGCATCATCGCCGCTCTCGACGTGGACGAGCACGTGCTCCGTCAGCACGCCCGCAAACATCACATCCTCGCCACTCACAATGTGGATGAGCGCGTTCTCCAGCAGCATGCCCGCTAGCATCGCATCATCGCCGCTCTTGACGTGGACGAGCGCATGCTCCGGCAACATGCCCGCGAACATCGCATCCTCACCGCTCAAGCGCACGAGCGTGTGCTCCAACAGCACGGCCGCGAGCACGGCATCCTCGCAGCTCATGAGGTGGTTGAGCGCGTGCTCCAGACAGTACCCAGGAGTCGGGACGCGAGCACCATGCCCTCGGCTACGAGGAGTACTACATGGTGCCCATCGTGGTTTAGGAAAATCCCGTGACTCAGTAAATAGATAATGTATTTAGAGTGCACTCCACTAAATGGGAGCATGTAAATATCTTTAGAGTGCACTCCACTTTTTTTCAGACGCTTAGGTGCACCGGATGCCGTGCCACGCTACAAAATGTTAGAAAAAAATCTGCTCCATTGTTTTAAAAATATATTATTATCTTGAAACCAGCCACACCTGCCCCTCACCTCATCAAACCAGCCCGAGGAATATGTCTTCAGTGAAGCATAATTTATTTTTACTGATATATGTATATCAAAACTAGAGTGTTTATATTTCAAGTTTGTGAACAAGTATTATTCTACTACTTTGGATCCATTGCAATGCACAGGCCGGCACATTGGTAGTAGTAAGAAACAAATTCCGGGTTTAGCACGAGTTCATACTGCGGGAGCACCACAAGGTCTGGCGCAGGAGTTACATTTCCCTCTCAGAACCATGGGTCCGAGCTTCAACGACTATTGCACCTGCCTTTGAGTCAATGATATGTAGACCCTAAATGCGGCTGGCCCGCATGTCATTCTCATAAAAGCAGAGGGGCGGTGGGACCGAGAGGGGAGAGGCACAGGTCGGCGGACGTGTGGTGTCTTGGGTTCGAGCGGCGTCGTGGGAATCAAGTGGGACGAGGCTTGCCTGCTCCCCTTCCATGCTCCAATCCATACTCCCGCACCACTAATTTTCATCCAACGTTTATAGTAGATTTCCTCGTGTGGGTCATCTATAGCCTAAAAACGGTAAACAAAGGCCGTGTTTCCAGGAAATAATTTCCTGCATGAATCTGTACATGCATGCAAGACCCTTTCCTTTCCTGCTCGTCCTCCGAGTGTGGCAACAGGTGCCTGCCTAACCCATGTAGCATGCTGCGCCACTAGCGAGTAGCACCTCCTCCATGCCAACATCGGCGTCTGGGCCATGCACATGCAGCTGTTCCCGTACTAGTATTTTACCCGCATGTTCGACTGCAGTACCACACCGATCTTGGATGAGACCATGGAGCTTGTGGCCAAGAAAAGTCTCTGCCCGGTCGACGCATGTCGAGATGCTTGTCTGTTGTGACGTGCTGCATGACGTTTACTAGCTCGCGCTCCGGATGAGCTCGGGCAGGAGCCAATGACCTACCCGAGGCACATAGCTCGACTTGGGCTCGAGATTCCGACCGCTTGCACCGTCCCTGGATGTACCACTCAACGACGAGGCTGTAATGCTAGATATGTATAGGCATGTGCTTGTGGGCTGGAGCAACCTGCTCAATGGATACCGGTTTGCGAACGTGATGTACTCGACGTAGTTGAGCCAGCGAGCCTGGAGACGTTCCTGCCGTCGTACGTCGGCGTGCGGCTCAACGGCGTGCAGCCACAGGCCAACGTAGGTTGGCTACGGGGAAGCGGCATCGGTGTGGTTCGAGATGCCCGGCTAGTCGTTGTCGCGGCGACATTCGCGACTGACTCGTTCGAGATGAACTGGCCGGTGGTGGCCTGGCCATGGCGAGGGTGCCACAGCTAGACGTCGGGGTGTTACGAGGCGTAGATGGCCACACCGGCGGGTACTACCTGTATTACAGAAGTAGAAGGCAAAGACGGGCCTTTATCTTATTTATTATATTTGTGGCTGAGGAGTGATGCCCGGGAGGAAATGTGTCACAGCCACTGGATGAAAATTGGATGGTGCGGGAGTACGGATCAGAGCCAGGAGCGGAGCATGCAAGCCGCGTCCAATCCCGTGTGGCTGTGGTAGAAACTTGATGGTCGCCGCAGTTCAGCTGGCCCACATGTCATACACACAAAGGCCGAGGAGCGGTGGGGCCGAGAGGGGTGAGGCGCACGTCGGGGGACATGGTGGCGTGCGTTGGAGCGGCATCGTGGGAATCGCGTGTGGTAGTGGTAGAAACATGATGGTCGCCGTGGTTCAACTTCCATGGACAAGCTGTCATGTCTACTGACACATGCATTGCGGTAGACATGACACATGCATTGCATACCGCTCACTGCAAGGAGTAGTAGTAGAGAAAACTAGGCGAATAAATTGTTCACTATAGTCAAGCAGGCCTATATCAATGTACACAAAGTACACTTGTTCCAAAGACATGCACACCAGCGAAATAGTTCATCTATATCAATGTACATAGAGAGGAAATATAATTTTTACAAGATAGGAAATAGTTCATCCATGTATAATGCCCTTCTTCTGGTGCTTCTCGAAACTCACACGGGCATCGAGGGCATCATATTTTATCCGCTCATAGGTCAAGGGATAATTCTCTCATCCAGACGACCTTAATCCCAGCGTCTCGTCACTCTTCTCAAGATTTGTTCTGAGAACATAATTTGCTATGTCGAACAGGGATGTCGTTTTTTTATCACAACCGTCTATAGGAATTCTAGTTTGTAGGTTAGCGATGTTTTTCAAGTCAAGGTTGTACGGCGCCAGCTTCTCTTTGTCCCCTTCGATGGCACGCTCCGTGTACTCTGCGTCGAGACCGACGACCTTCATCTCCACCTTTTGGAGGAAGTTGGATACATTGTTGATCCACTCCCGAACAACCCTTGGGTGGTCAGTGACGGTGGCAACTATGCTCAACGAGCCTTCGATGAGGACATGTTTGATGCTAAAAACCTGCCTAGGGATCTCTTTCGCCATTTGGAATCGCTGGACCGGAGCGCTATGGTTTGGAGAATTAGGATTGAGATGGCTAGTCTAACTGAAGAAGATGATTATTTAAAGTACTCAAGGAGGATGTGAATCCAGTGGGGTTTGAATGCAAATGAAGGAGAGGTGAAGAAGCCAAGGAAAATCGGTTCCCGATGGAGAAGTAAATGGGAGAAGTGGCATGCAGGCAGTTGATTAGACGGCTAGGTAAACCAACCTGCAAAACGAAAAGGCTATGCGGGTAGTGTACTGAGGAGTGGTCCGTGTCCGTGTACGTGCCCATCCTTCTATCGCTACATGTGCCACTGGTTAGTTGAGGTCACTCTTTTGAATCACTATGGTGAAACATTTTATGATTACTTTTCATTTCTGCACCCCTCCTGATAGGTGGGATCTACGCAAAACCCACATGGGTGGACGAATAGATATACAAACATATACATCTCTTTACACAAAAAATATGGCGTAGTTGGTTCGGATTGATATTGGCGCGTGCCTGTGAGATGCAACCTTTTCTGGTTAAGGAATATATGCGGTATCCCAAAAAAGAAAAAAGCCCTTCTTCGCGCTTCCGCATGCACGAGAATTTGGTTCTGCTCGCAATATGGATGCTACCTAGAGGATGAAGTGAACCTAGAGGCGTGCTAGCACGGGAGACCTATTTCCGCTATACAGTACTACTCTGTATGTTACTACTAGTAGTAGTACAACTATGGTACACTTGATGGTCAAAATATTATTCATCTGGTCCTCACAGTGAAGTGACAAGACCCTGCACCCGAGGTGACAATAGTCCAGGCGGCGTGTTCGGGTTACCAAAGTCAGCCTCACCTTATGCACTGTGCAGTCACTATCACCGCCGCTGTATAGCATGCCTCGCCTTGTCTCCCTCTCCCCGCCTAGCACCAATCCATCTCCATCTCCATCTCGCCGGAGATCCTGAGGTCACTCTTCATCATCTCCCTTTGCCCCTGCGTACCCTCGCCTCGCTCGGCTCCCCCAGTACCACTATTCCCTCGCTAGCCGCTCCAACACCGAGAGCCTTCTCCCCCGTAAATCAAGCCCCCCAAAGCCCCACCTTCCAAACTCCACCATGGCCGAACGCGAACCACGCAACATCCATATGAGCCGCGATTGCAGCAATCTCCCCAGCGACATCCTCGACCTCTGTTGTTCATGTATGGATATGTTGAGCGCCGTGCGGTAGGCTGCATGCTCGAGGGACATGCACACGACCATCGTCGAAGCGAGGCCTAAGCTTTTCAAGACACCCTGCTTGCTGCTATCTGGTCTTGCGAGATTTGCTCATCATGATATGGAGGCGTACATGATGCCCCTCGACTTCAATCCAACCTCCATTAGCTGAAACTTCTTTGTAGGTATGTAGTGGGTTGCCGTACATCATTTCCCTCGACTTTGATCCGATCACCATCGCCCGAAACTTCTTGGCAGGTATGTACTGGGTCGGCATGAACTCCCACTGGATGGTTGCCGTCAGAGAAGACGGGAAAAAGTTGGTGCTCGTGAACTTCCAGACCTCCCATGAGATTATCCTTCCTCCATTGGATTATATAGGGTTTTACCGTCGCGGTCCAAGTCACCTAGATTACCACGTCAGTTGGATGGACCTTGTTTTGCAGAAGATTGTAATCTGCCAAGTACCCACACGACATGCGGATTACGCAGACTTCAAGCTATTTGCCTTGTTCGACCGCGGACTCGCCTATCTTTACGCTGGTGCCTTCTTTAGCTGGAGACAACTCAGCTCACAGTGGATCGTCAAAGCTGATACACACTTCTATGATGCTATTGAACACAACGGCATCATCTACGCGATCGACAAAGCAGATGGCACCACATATTGCTGGGACGGCGTGTGTAAGTTGTTTTCGTCTGATGTTAATGATAACGCCATGACACTGTTTGAACTTTTTGTGATGATTGACATATCCCTGTTTGAGCACAATTTGAGTAGAACTATGGCAGCAATGTATTAGCAACGCCGTAAATCAGCTATATTTGGAATGAGTTAATTCATGCGATTGCGACCATGTCATTATAGCCAATTTGTACCCTTGAATAATCAAATGGTTAGGAAATGGATATTTTCCTTACTTTATAGTAATCTATATACTACTAAATATGAGTGTGTATCAATAGCCATGTTAGTTTCCTCATTTTCATGATGTAGAAACATGCATCACACTATTGGTTTCATCTAACCGTACATTAGGGAAGTAAATGTGCATATGGAGAACTCTATATTTGGAAGTAGTGAAATCCTGTAATGCTTACCATGTGTACATACCTATATTCGCCCTTCAGCAATCAATGGCTAGAATAATATCCTCACAAAAAATTTGCCCATAGAACATGAGTATATAACAATTCATGGTCTGTTAGTTTCCTTGAAGAATTTGTTTGTGAGGACAGAACATGATTACATAACATGCATGACATGGTAGTTTCCTGTGAAGAATCGATTGCGAGATAACATGAGTATATAACCATGCATGGCACTTCTATATTTTTGAACCCAGTATACATTTCCCTGTATTTTCCTCTCAGTTCCAACAGGGACAGATCAATGCTGTTTCTTGCATTATCCTACTCATACTTTGAACAATGCTGATCTTACGTTAACAATGCCTGTCCTTTTTGATATGATGTAGTGTCCCTACAGTTACTACCCTTTGTAATCACAACACCTTTACCAAAAACAGGGAAGCACAACTGGTTCCTTGCTCGATCAGACGACGGCAAAACTGATGACCATTCACACACATGACCCAGAAAAGTTATATTGCAAAACCCCCACTGTGTACAAGCACCATGAAATACGTGAGTATCCGGACAGTGGCTATTACCTCTATGAGCAGGATACCAACTTGTTGGGGCCTTCAGGATTTTTGAGTTGGAGGCGGGTAAATAGCCTTGGTTCACACTCTCTGTTTCTTGGACTCAATTATCTGATTAACCAGGAGATCACCGTTGGCAAGGACCTTGATGGCAGAGAGGCTCTGTTTGCTAAGGAAAACTGTGTCTAAATTGCGAGCCCTAGGACATCGGGAGCAGATTTGTGACACCCAAAATTTTTGACCTTGTTTTATTTATTAAAATGTTGCCAGGAAATAAAACTTTTCCATTTTTGTCAAGATTTACCCTTTGTGATTTTGGATTTGTGCCTCTAGTGGAAAAACCTTCAAAGAGTATGGTTGGACTTGAATACTCTCTATAATAAAACAATTCTTTATCAGTGGATTTAAATTGCAAGATTTGTTTTCTCAGAGCTTTATTCTTTTAAAATGATTTCTTTTGAATTTGGAGCCTGTTTTGCACTGCAACCATTTGACAAATGCATTTAAGATTTCCACCAAAATTTGGGGATGTCATGTGATGTTTCCACATCACTTTTATGCAAAAATACCTTTTGGCCATTGGAGATTTTGAGCTCTACACCAACTTCTCCAATCAGGTCCAGTAGGCACTTTTGCACTACAACCCATTTAAATATTCCTTCAAAAATTCTTCCAAGTGTTTGGAGATGTCAGTGGATGCATACAATTCATCTTCATGCAAAAACCCAGTGATGTTCTTTGAAAAATTTGAGTGAATCACCCTCTTTTGCATTCTGGTCCAATTTGGTGATTTGTACTGCAACCTTATTTTATTTTGCTCTAGTGACTCTGAGCTTTTTCATACTTGTAGCCCTCCCTTCAAAACCCTTAAGCCCAGAAGAGTGGACTCATTGGAGGTTTTGAAGTGCATGCAATAAACCCTCTTTCTTTCTGTCCAAAACTGGAGTTTTGCAAAACTTGCACTAACTAGTTTCTGGTTTTGCCCATATGATCTTGCCTTCATCATCCACACCTAAAGAGGCCCCGATCTGGAGATTTTGGCCACTCCAAGAGTTGCCTAAGTGCACTTGGCATTCTGTCGAACACTTGGTGTGCACAGTCTGTTTTGGCATGAGTTCTTTGTTTGCGCTGTGATCTTGTTCCACTGACCCAGCAACCATGTCCACTGAGCTCCTAGCTATCTCTATCCTAGTCCTGTTATTTGCCAGCCCCACCCTCGCGCTCTAGACCGCCCTGGCATTTTGTCGAGCAGGTTCCGTGCGTGCTCTGGGCGCACCCAGAGCGCATGTTTTGCACGCGCGCGCACTGAGCCGCCGCGCCGCACTGCCGCACTCGACGCGACCCGTCCCTGGCCCCTGCTCCACTGCTGAGCCGCGCACTAGCTCGCCCCCTCTCCACGCCATCTCTGGCGCCCTGCAGCGCCGCTGGCAGAGCACTTGGCGGCACGCCGGCGTCGGCAGCGAGCTCTGCCATGTTCGGCACCGCCCAAACCACACCAGCGCGCCAGCTGCCCCGTGAATAGCCCGGTCTTATCCCGAAGCTCGTCGGCACGCGCTCGTCGCCGCCACGTCGCCCTGCAGCTACAGCACGGCTGTCGCCGGCGATCTTATCCTCAGCCGCCACGGCCCAGCCCCGAGCGCCTATTTAAAGGGTCCCCGAGCTCGTTCAAGACCCCAGGCGACCTCAGACTTTCCTCCTAACGCTCCCCAAGCAGTGGATCGACCCGAAGTAGCCGTCTTCCTCGTCTCCGGCCAGTTCGGCCGCCGCCGAACTCCGGTGAAATACGTCGCAACCAGTCACTCCCTCGCCCAACCAGCGCCACCAGTAGCTTCCCCTTGTCCTTGCGGAGCTGCCCAACTACCCAACCTCGATCGGAGACCACCGGAGCCCAAAAACTACTCCACCACCGTAGCCCCCTCCGCCGCGGAGCTCGCCGCCGGCGATTCCTTCCGCCTCCGACGACCCAGCTACCACCAAGGGGACCGCCTCAGTCTGGCCAGTCCATCCCTGCCCTCAGATGCCCTCGAGGAGCCGCCGTTCATCGCCGGAGTCCCGCTCCCGTCGGGCAAAGAAGAGGAGGGAGAGGGAGGAACGGTCAAACCTGACCAGTGGGCCCTCTGGACCCACTGTCAGTGACCCACACACCGTCTTCTCTGTTTTAAGTGAAGGCACATAAGTCCCGAGTACGTCTCCTCTGCTGCGAAAGCGTATTTCTCCCGAAACGTTTTCTTTTCTGGTTTTATTTAAAAACAGAGATTTGACCAAACTTTGACTGGCTATAACTTTTAAAATAAAACTCCAAATGAGTTGATTCTTTTTCCCACCTCTCCCAAATTTCATCTAGTTTATTTTAAGATTTATGTAAAAAATATTTGAGACAACTTTTTGTACTGTGTTTGAAATATTTGTTATTTGGATATTTTGCAAAATAGGATTTTGGAGAAAAGGGAAAGCTTTCAAAAAGTGCATCCTTTGCATACTCTTGAAGGCAAGCATTTCTGAACTCTGGCATAATATTTTTGTGTGGTGTTTTGATATGGTTACAGCACCATTTGACTTGGAGCATACATTATTTTTACGTGACGATAAAAATCATTCGCGTAATTGCATAATGGAGATATTTTGCTATTAGTAATGGGTATGCTGGTGATGATGTTCACCCTCGTGAGCTTCTCTTGTATACCGGAAGGAAGCCGGGAAAGTCGTGGTCTTGGGTAGACACGAGCTTGTCCCTAGTTCCTCGTTGAGACGGGTATGTCCGGTGTGGCACGGTGAGGCTTGATGAGTGGTGAGTTTATCTGTTAGTGGTGATATTGTTGGAGAATGCTTGTACCACCTGAGTCGGTCGTAGATCGAGTTTTGATCAGTAACTTCCTTGTTTGTTGGTACTACCACTTGTCCCTGTCGCAGACGGGGTATGGTTCAGTAAGTTGTCAACCCCTTACCAAAGCACACACCGTACAGAGAGGCCATAGTGGAAGATACCGGAGGCCTCTGGTAGGCATGCCACTTGGTCCGGGGGCATGGGTGTTTCCGGTTGGGACCGAGAGGGGGGCACCCCTTAGAGCGCGCGTATAGAAATTTGATCCCATGCTACGTCGAGGTTGTAGCCTCCCCACTTAGAGTTTTGCTTGGCAGGTGTCGTGGGTGATTCCAGACATCGGTGAGTTAAGCTGGTGTGTGCAGGTCAGGCGTGTTTTCAATTAAAAGGCCGTAGGCGGAATTAGTCCCGATGGACTAAGTAAATCCGTTACTCGTGGGAAAATAGTACTCCCTCTGCAGAGGATATATCCTGTTGGATAGCCATGTTCTTGAGTAAGGACCACAGTCTGAGTTGAATCTAGTGACGGTTTTCGGATGGAGACACGGCTAACTGGATCATAGTAACGGTATTCGGATGGAGGACGAATTAGCTAGAGCTCAGTGACGGTCTTCGGATGGAGAAACGGCTAGACTAGATTTTCATTTATGACCTGTGACATCTGAGGATCATGCTTTAATTTTATTATTAATATGGACTAACCATTTACATTATGTAGTTTATTGAGTATCCCTGGGATGGTTCTACCTCCCGGATACTCACTGTGATTATTCTTTCATAAGCCCTTTATGTGGTGTCGCTCAGACGCCCGACTGCGGCATGCTTGTTGTTTATTTATCTTTTATAAGCCCTTTATGTGGTGTCGCCCTGACGCCCGACTGCGGCATTATTATTCTTGCAGTTTCCTCTCGAGGAGTCATTCAGACCCTCGTTTGGCACCCAGTAATTTATTTTGGGATTTCGGGAGGACCACCGCCCGACTTCTCTGTTATTTTCCCATGCATCATTATCTCTATGTCTGATTGCACTTGTTAAATCTGTTCTCATGCATCGGGTTTACATTTGTTATATCCTATGTTCGAACTATCTTGCGAGTACTTCCATAGTACTCACTCACGTACTGCATGTTCATATTATCTCTGCATGCGAGCAACGCAGACTTCCGTGGCAGACGTTGTGATCATAATTATTTCAGAGCAGGATTGTCCCTTATTATATTTCACCCGTGTTCTTAATGTTTGCGAGTACATTCAAACGTACTCACTGGCTTGTCCCTGGCTATTGTCTTGGCCAGATTCCTTGCTTGGAGATAAGCATCGCGATGACGGCCCCGGTACTTGCGCAGCGACGATAGCAGCCTTGCGAAGATAGGAGTTATCCTGGTCAGCTGTTCTTGTGGGAAATGGAGTCCCATAGACGCAGATGTATCCAACCGCTTCCGCCCTCAACCATTAGAAACCAAGTGTTGTACTCCTAGGCCACAATGGTCTTGTACTACATATTTTTGTACCCTGCTTGGAATTCTTGTATCAAGTTGGTGCCTCATCAGCTAACAGTAATCCTGGGGCTGGTGAGCACACAGGCCGTTTTTCTGGGAAATTATTATCCCAAAAATCCGGTCGTGACATGATTCCCCTTATTGTCAACGATACAGCCTACAGCCAAAGGAAGGTGAGAATGACAAAGGCATCTGGATTAACTTTGATCCTTGGATGTCTCAAGTCCGACAGGCAGTGATGTGGTTCAAGCCTTCAGGTTGATAGGTAATTGGGATGTTGCGTCAAAAGGGTGGAGCACTGGTGTCTCCGAATCACTGGTGGCTGAAGCGGGACTGCAAATTATGATGGTGTTGGATCATCCCTCTTTGAATGACTTGTTGTCTTTGCTGCTTGTTCTGGATGGGTAGTTCTCTCTTTTGTTATGCATATTGATTCCTTATCATTTGGTCATCCTCTTCTATGTCACTCTTACTATGTAATAGTTGCCTCTATTTAGAATGTCATTCTCGTCTGGATCACGAGAGTCTGAGCGCTGTAGATGGGTGCGTTTTGGTGGTGTAGCAAGACTTCTTTTGAACTATCATGTCTTGTTGTTTATGTCAGTAGTAGTCACTAGTTAGTGTTTGACTGTTGTATATATCGTTGTTTCAAACTGTTTATTGTCTCGAACTGCTGGTGGGCTAAATGAGGGCATCACCATTCTCTAGTGTTCAGAGTATATCTCCTTTTTTCAAGTTATAATTTGAGCTCCGTGTCTTTTCAATGATGTACACTTGTTTGGGATAGTGAGGTGTCGATGAATATGGGCCGAGTAGTAACGCACTGCCAAACATGTCAATTATGACGCTCATGCCAGGCTCTCAAAAAAAGAAATAAAAAGGACTCTTAGGCCGACATGTGGGCGCCACCGGTGTTTTCATGCGCTTACGCGCCGAGAGCATATTGGCGCGTGTTCGAAATTCATGCTACCTTTTCATCCCCAATCTCCCGCCCCTCCCCCACCTCTGGAATCTCGATTCCTACTCTAGCTCCCCCAAATCCCCCTCCTGTACTCAAGTGCACTATCATGTCGCCGGTCAACGTGGATCTCCGAGCCGGATATCCTGAGGTCCGTCCTGCCTTCGGGCGCTGCGTGCTGTCGCTCAACAGTTGCATGGTGGCGCTTGACGACCAGTTTGCCGGCAAAGTGCTGATGGTAACCATTAACGGCGACCGGCCTCCCGTCTTGCCGGACAACCTTGTCAAAGCTCTTGGCATTGCGCATGACTTCCAAATAAGTGACTTGCTCGTCGAAGTCTGTCCACCACCCGCTGATTTCATCATCAGGTTACAGACAACTTTCGACTGCAGTTGTGTGTTCGAATCTTCCTGGCGTTTGTTCTGCGATGGCGTGCTGGTGAGCTTTGATCGGTGGCACCCAGGATGGGGCTCGGTGCCCTCTGAGCTTGAGTTTTTAACAAATCTTACCTTCCACGACATGCCTCGACGTGCTTGGAACAGCGAGTCCATGAATGAGCTTATCAACGACCTTGGAGGTGAGCTCGTAAGTATGTTTGTTCCTCCAGACAGCTTGGCTCTGACGGTTATGGCATGGATGAAGAAGCCGTCCACCATACCGAAGGTGATTGGTGTTGAGATACCGATGCAGGAATCGGGGTTGTACTATTCGTTGCCACCAAGGCCACCGCGGACCATGTTAGGGATGTACCTGTATCGAGTGTTCGTGCATGTCAAAGAAGTGGTCAATCCATCAATCGAAGTCCTGCCGCCGCCGCTGGTGCCAGGGTCCGTCGACGACGTCCATTACAGGAGTCAACGTTAGACTTTCCCTATGTTGCTCGTAACGATGGATGGCACAGGGCCTACTCCATCACGCGACGGAGGCCACTGCTTCTTTGGTAGAAGAGGCATGGCTGGCTGCCTGGATGTGCTCTTATTTGAGGTAACAACTGAATCTTCTTAGATACTAGTTAAATCCGAGCTATCAGTGTGAAGCACTGATGTGCCAGTACATTTGATTGTGACCTATTCTATTTTTGTGCCTGAACTTTTTTTAGAAAGGGGTGTACGTCAACTTAATGTGCTAGCAGAACTTGTTGTGTTGTCTATCTGTTTTCTTTGCACATCATTCAAGATATTTCCCCGTCATTGATGAAGACGATGAAACGTTATGTATGAGTTCACTGGTTTCAACATAGCCCTACCCGTAGCGATCCACTGCTTCCACCCTGATTGTGCCGCCTGCATGAAATTTTTGTATGCAAGTTCAGTGTGCTATGATGTTCTATATGATTGTGTCAACTATATAAGTTTTTACTCAGCATCAGCAATGCATATGGCTGAAAGATGTATTTACGAGCATCGACCGATGGGTCTCTCTCTCTCTCTCTCTCACACACACACACAAGTGGGACTCGTTGAATTATTTCTTCGCTCATGACAACTTTTAATTTGGTTCCACTGTACTCTAACTTTTTTCTTAAGTTTTTTTTGAGAAATTCTGAAGTTATTAATTGAGCTCAGTGACTTCAAAAGTTGTGCAGAAGACTTGTTTGGGCCTTTTCAGGCGTCGCTGAATGTGGGTGAGTATCCATGTAAAGTTGTAATGTACTACACATGCCTTTTTGGTCGAACATCAACAATGCAACTAGGCCGACAGTAGTACACAAGATCCTAAAATAAGCGTAGCCTAGCCTATGTTTCTTTTAATAAAATGCATAACCCAGTTCATTTTTTATATAATAAGATTACCAAGCCCAACTTAATTTTTTAATAATATTCGTATCTCAATATTATTGTTTATAATAAATGCTCAGTCCAGACCATCATTGTTTTTTCACCCATCCCAGAAAATGGGTCCATTTTTACTAAAATCAAATGGCTTGTAAATTATCAGAAATGATAAATGCGCTGCATGTACGCAATTTTATTTTTCACCCAGCTCAGTAAATAGGTGTATTCGAATAAACCAATAATCAAATGCGCTGTAAATTATCATAAATAGTAATTACCCAGCCTAGTAAATATATTATTTTTTGAGTCAAAGCCCGGGAAATAGATGTATTGGCAAACAAAATGAAATGGGTTGTAAAACCTAAATAAATGGGCTGCATTCCGCCACGGCTTTCGAAGCTGACTTTGTTGGCCCACTAGACGAAGCCAGCACAAGGTGTTGTCCATTTAGTGAACAAAACGATTTAATGATCTAAAATAGAAAGTCAACAAATTATTCTGACATCTGTAGTCGTTGGATTGACATCCAACGACGATCCTGTTTCTTCAATCTCTGATCTAGTTGCTCTTGCTCTAGCCGCCAAAACCATCGTTGGCTGGAGCGCCTGCATCTGCCTCCCGTGGCCAGCTGTGCTGCTACACAGACCTCGCCGCCCCGCCCTACTCCCAATGGTGGCCAGGTCATACCTGTACTCACCCACACCTTTTGTTATTCTCCGGCGAAGGCAGCCTCACCCGGCAGCCGAACCAGTCCCTCGTACTCCCCTCCGCCAGGGACTCCAGTGCCCCTTGTTCCACGACTCTAGATAGTTCCCATCTTAGGCCTCCCCGTCGTCCACTGCCTTGGTGCTATCAGCGCGGCGTGGTCAACGTGGTCAAGGAACGACTTACATTGGAAGAGGACTGTACGTGGAGGGGCTGACGGCTAGGTCCACGGCCGCAACAAGGAAGTGCCTCCTTGTTACGCGCAAAATAATGATTCCTCCACCTGACAGCGGGACCTACCGGAAGGGCCTCGAAACAAACATTTCCCCCCTGACAGCTGGGACCCACCAGCTACATCTTCGCATGCAAGGAAGTGCGTCCATATTACGGGCAAAAAATGATTCTTCCCCCTGACAGCTGGGACCCATCAGCTATATCTTCGGATGCAAGGAAGTGTCTCCTTAGCCTCCCTGACAGCTGGGACCCACCGGGTCAAACCGTACGTAGGGTTGTCTGTCTAGTCGCGAACGTGTATGTACATACTGGTCGATCAGTCTCTCTGCAGAGATGAATCGTGGCCGAGTAAGGAGATGCACGTGTCGTAGTAGAGGCGCGGACGTAGCATGTCATGCAGTCCCATCTATATATATCATGTACATGTACGTACAACCACGCTGCAAGAAAGTTAATACGGCTACGTACGTACATAAGGGTGGGGTCTCGAATGCGTACTCGCACATACGTACGGCCAGGGCTCGTGTACATGGAGAGGCAACGGACGGCAGCGACGCCGTCCTGTTCGGTCGGCAGCTAACCGGCTGGGTTGGAATGGAGGAAACAGCGTCGTGTTTACCGAGAGCCAAGTGACTGGGTCGGAACGCGTCCTGTTCATCGGGAGCCAAGCCACTGGGTCAGAACGCGTCCTGTTCATCAGGAACCAAACGACTTGGATGGAACAGCCGAAACGGGGTCTGGCATACTGCAAAACGAAGGAAAACGGCCTTCTGTTCGACCGCATATGGTCGAAACGGGGTCCTGTTCATAGGTAAAGGTCTGGCGTATCGCAGAACAGAGGAAACCGACTTGTGTTGGAGCGCTTACGGTCGAAACGGGGTCATGTTCATCGGGAGGGGTGTGGCGTACCGCAAAACGGGACCCCATGGGATACTGTTCATCCATCGTCTACTGCCTCGCTCCAGCCTCCACGGGCTACTGTTCATCCACCGCCGACTTCCTCCAGCCTCCACCTGCTACTGTTCATCCACCGTCGACTTCCTCCAGCCTCCACTTGCTACTGTTCACCACGGGGTCCTGTTCATCCAGCCTCCACCTGCTACTGTTCACCACGGGGTCCTGTTCATCCAGCCTCCACAGGCTACTGTTCAACCAGCCCTCCACACGGGGTCCTGTTCAACCAACCCTCCACGGGGTCCTGTTCATCCACCCCCAACCGACTCGGGTGTGTGGCGGCCTCCTCTTGATCGGGGTCATGTTCATCCAGCGGCAAACAACCTCTACTACCACGGGGTCCTGTTCATCCAACCCCCACCAGAAACTGTTCATCCAAACCCCAACAACACCCACTATTCATCAAGAGGCAGCAGCAGGTTCGATTGGCTTCAGTTAGCAGCAGTAGCGAAGGAATCGCTCAGATCCAGTTAACATCCAGGGATCGATCGCTCGGGTTCAGTAACGTACCTAGTGCAATCGCTCGGGTTCAGTTAGAGCCCAATGCCTCGCACCCACGCGCGTACGTGTACGAGAGAAACACACAAACCTCCGTGCATCGCTCGGCCCCGACCACGAACCGTAATCGGGAACTCCTTGATATTTTCCTCGTCCTTGCTTCTACCACAATTTTTTCCGTCATGGACGGCCCAAAGAATGTTATGCAGCTGCGTCCCCGGCCCGGCCAGGACGAAAGCCCATTTTCTATCATGATTTTTTTGTCATAGAAGTAGGAGCCCACCACATCTACGATGATACGTGCTTTTGTCACAATTATCGTCATAGCAGTGTCATAAGCATGACAGAAAAAAAAATTCTTTCGGCCCAAAATGTCACGGATGTGTCTTTTTTTGTAGTGTGTGTCTGTTGTGGTTGCAAACATTACTATTTTAACGGACTTTGTTATTCTTGATATACTCGAGGACGACAGTATATCGATCATCCTTGGTAGACCCTTTTTGAATACTGCAGGGGCTGTTATTGATTGCAACAAGGGCAATGTCACTTTTCAGGTTAATGGTAATGAGCATATGGTACACTTTCTGAAGAAACAACCTCAAGTTAATAGCATCAATTCTATTGGAAAAATTTCAACAATTGCTATTGGGGGTTTCAAATTCCCTATTCCTACTGTCAAAAAGAAATATGATATTCTTATTGTTGGGGACATGCATATCCCGTTGAGGTAACCTAGTGTTATACTAAGATTCTCCGGTTTCATGTCATTTGGAAGAAGTTTGTTAATAAGACTTGATCAACCTTATTAATGGATTCCTTTTGACGGGCATGAGATCGATGAATTTAGTAAACACAACCTTCTGTACCCACTTTTTACTTTCTGTTATTTAGAATAAATAAAGCAAAAATACTATTATTTGCCTGTTTTCTGAATTATCTGTGCAATAAAAAATGTCCCAAAAATAAAAGTTCTCCAAATGCCCTGAAAATTTAGTATGATTTTTATAGAATATAGAAGAATTTTTGGCACTGAGAACACACCAGGGGGCAGTACCAGTGGGCCACAAGCCCACAGACGCGCCTAGGTGGCTTGTGGGCCCCACGTGGGCCCCCCTCACTTGGAGATTTCTTTGGTGGGATTTATGCCACCCGGTTAGCTAATTATCTTAGGGTACCCATAAGGGAAAATGACATTGAATTACCACCTGCTTTCCTTGATTATAATGCTATGGTATGCTATCAGTTTCTTGAGAGGAACGAACAAGCCCTCTTGTACCGATTAATCTTTGACAGGGATCGCATCTATTACGCTTCCCGCTCCTGCCTTCTTTAACTTTCAGGTAAAACGGAGATACTTTATAACCAGAGAGGAGGCAGACGAGTATGAGAGATAGGGGGAGGCCGCTCGCCTCCACGCTGCAGCCCTTCAGACAGTGGCAGCAGCAGCTTAGTACAACCCCAACTACGATTTTGGATACTATCCTGGCCAGCCATGGCCCTAAACCAACTTAGGCCTAAAGCCTAAGCATGGGGGAGTACGTATTTCTCACCGACATTACGTTCATGTTCACACACTCATTCTAGTTGTCGGTGTTCATACTTTTTGTAACGCCCCGAGTCCGACGCTCCAGATGCGTGCCATGTTTTGCGTGTCAGCTCTGTTATTTATTTGTTTGTTGCTTTCATCATCGCATCATCCGCATTGCGTCGGCACCTCATTGCCGTCATTGTTTTTAAAAACATGCATCCGCTCGTAGTTGCCGCGTTCCCCCCCTTGCTTTCGGTGACCGTTCCGAGTCAAACCTTGTTATTCGTTTGCCCTCTTGCCAAAACCCGGAGTCTCTCTGTATGGTGCATTGACCTCTTGCCCGTGTCCGAAACTGCCCCGAACCCGACCCGCTCAGTCATCACCATTGGGTACGGATCATCCCCAAACATCTATATAACATCACCGTTTCCTTTGTTGGACTCTCCTAGCCTATTTTTCTCGATCGTCCGATTTAAATCAGAGGGCCCAAATAGCCTCTAATCTAATCTCATGAGATATATATTAGTCCAACCCTAGAAATTAGGAGCCTTGTCCCATCAGTCCCATCCCGCCGCCGCCAACATCTCCCACCTCGGGATCCCTCCAGATCCACCCTCTCTCCCTCGATTTCCCGATCGGGCCAACCACCTCCTTCCCTCGATCCACCCAATCCCGCAACCGAGGCCCGAGCTCCTCCGGCTCGATCCCTCCTCGAGCACCTGCCTCTGCCCGAGCTCCTACCACAGCTCCCCATCACCCTCGACCCTGCCTCGTCGGCCGGCCGGAGATGAGTGCCCCGACAGCCCCACTCATTTCCCCTCCTGCTTCTCTACCTCCCTGTCTCACGATCTTCCCCTCCCTCTCTCTGTTTTCGCTCATAGGAGACCGCCATGGCGCCGCTGCAGTTCTCCTGCAGTTGGATGCAGCAGCGCTGCATCGAGCGCACGCCCGCGCCGCCGCTGCCGTGTCTGCCTCCCTCCGCCTCCAGCCGTCCCCGCCG
The DNA here is from genome assembly GCF_002575655.3 of Aegilops tauschii subsp. strangulata. NCBI lineage: Eukaryota > Viridiplantae > Streptophyta > Magnoliopsida > Poales > Poaceae > Aegilops > Aegilops tauschii. The sequence goes on from NC_053040.3 coordinate 378,706,320, forward strand.
CCATGCGCCTCGTCCGCCTTGCCGGGTTCTTCGCCAGTCCCTCGCCCCGCCTCTGCGTCTCTGCTCCTTCCTCGACGCCGAGCTCGCCAAGCTCCGCCGCCTCGACCTCAGGCCGGCCTCCCTCGCGCCCTCTCTTCCTTTCCCTCCCCCCTCTTTCTGTCTCACCTCTCTATGTCTCTCTTCGTCAGGGACAGGAACCAAACGAGCCCAGCTGCGGTCTCGCCGGAGAGCTCCCCCGCGCCCGTCCCATCGCGCCGCGCCTGTCCAGCCTCTGCTCGAGCTCGTCGACCCGCCGCTTCCCGCGCCTGCCGGCCCTGCCTCAAGTCCCCGCTGCCGCGTTGTGCCCTGCGTCTGCCTCGCCCGCTCGTCTCTGTACGCGAGGGGAACGAGCGCCTCGCCCGCGTTGACCTCTCCCCTCGCCAAGCCGCCGAGCCGCCCGAGCACCTCCTCCAGTTCGTCGCCTCGGACGCCGCCTGGTCAAGCTCCGCTCGCTGCCGTCCATCGCCGGGAGACGCCAGTGCCAAGTTCCCTGTCTGCTTCCTCTGCATCGAGCGAGGGCAGCGCCCGCGTTGACCGCGTCGCCCATCACCAGCTACCAGGCCAAGCGTGCCCCTTCGCGGCCTGCCCAGCCTCCTCCCCACCGAACTGGGCTTGGCCCATGGTGAGCAGCATCCAGTGCCCTCTCATGTGCACTGTTGGCACAGCAAGTTTCGGCCCGTGTAGTTTTTTTCCCAGAGCTGCGATTTTGTCCATTATCCACAGTAATTCCAGTTTTGCAGAAAACCCCCTCATGTTCATGCATGTAATAACTAATTAACCGTGCATCGGATTAAAATGATTTATATATGTAAAATGCTTAGAATTTTATCTAGTTTCACATTATGCCACTCTCATCCATGTTTAAAATGTTTAAAATGCTATTTGTTTAAATTTGCTCGAATGCCATGTTAAAATGATTTATTTCATAACTAAATAACCGTAGCTCGGATTTTAATAAACTTTATATGTAAATGGGGTAGAAAAATGCCTAGTTTAACATGGTGCACTTCATTTTGCTGTTTAGCAACATTAAAATTGTGTTTAGGGCAGAATAGTACCAATTCCAAAATATGCATATGGGGATTTTCCGGTATTGTCGTTTGTTATTTCCAGCCTCATTTAAACTTGCCTAGATAGGTTGTTTAATTATGCTTCACCTCTTCCCATGTCAATCAACATTTAATATTGTTGGGTACATAACCGAGAGAACTAAATAATTGATGTGGTGTTTCGTTAATATGCAACTCGTTGCATATTGAGCTCCACTTAACTTGTAGTTTCGTTTGTGCACTTTGCCATGCCATGCCTCTTTAAACCGGACATGCATCATACTTGATTGTGCATTATGCCATGTTTATGTGATGGTTGTTTTACTATGTTGTTTGTTTCTTTCCGGGTTGGTTCTCTGGTTACCTTCGGTTTCGTTCCGGAGTTGTGAGGATTCGTTCGACTACGTCCGCTTGTCTTCTTCACGGACTCGTTCTTCTTCCTTGCGGGATCTCAGGCAAGATGACCATACCCTCGAAATCACTTCTATCTTTGCTTGCTAGTTGTTCGCTCTATTGCTATGCTACGCTACCTACCTCTTGCTATATCATGCCTCCCAAATTGCCATGAAACCACCTCTAACCTTTGTCACCCTTCCTAGCAAACCATTGTTTGGCTATGTTACCGCTTTTGCTCAGCCCCTCTTATAGCGTTGCTAGTTGCAGATGAAGATTGCTCCATGTTGGATTATGTTTATGTTGGGATATCACAATATCTCTTATTTAATTAATGCATCTATATACTTGGTAAAGGGTGGAAGGCTCGGCCTTATGCCTGGTGTTTTGTTCCACTCTTGCCGCCCTAGTTTTCCGTCATACCGGTGTTATGTTCCTTGATTTTGCGTTCCTTACGCGGTTGGGTGATTTATGGGACCCCCTTGACAGTTCGCTTTGAATAAAACTCCTGCAGCAAGGCCCAACCTTGGTTTTACCATTTGCCTACCTAAGCCTTTTTCCCTTGGGTTCTGCAGACTCAAGGGTCATCCTATTTTACCCCCCAGGCCAGTGCTCCTCTGAGTGTTGGTCCAAACTAGAGCACCGTGCGGGACCATCCCTTGGCAACTTGGGTTACGTTGGTACCTGTACGCTTAGCTTATCCGGTGTGCCCTGAGAACGAGATATGTGCAGCTCCTATCGGGATTTGTCGGCACAGCGGGTGGTCTTGCTGATCTTGTTTTACCATTGTCGAAATGTCTTGCAAACCGGGATTCCGAGACTGGTCGGGTCTTCCCGGGAGAAGGAATATCCTTCGTTGACCGTGAGAGCTTATAATGGGCTAAGTTGGGATACCCCTGCAGGGTATAAACTTTCGAGAGCCGTGCCCGCGGTTATGAGGCAGATGGGAATTTGTTAATATCCGATTGTAGAGAACTTGACACTTGACTTAATTAAAACGCATCAACCGCGTGTGTAGCCGTGATGGTCTCTTTTCGGCGGAGTCCGGGAAGTGAACACGGTTTCTGGGTTATGTTTGACGTAAGTAGGAGGTTCAGGATCACTTCTTGATCATTGCTAGTTCACGACCGTTCTGTTGCTTCTCTTCTCGCTCTCATTTGCGTATGTTAGCCACCATATATGCTTAGTGCCTGCTGCAGCTCCTCCCCCGTTACACCATCCTTTCCTATAAGCTTAAATAGTCTTGATCTCGCGGGTGTGAGATTGCTGAGTCCTCGTGACTCACTAGATACGTCCAAAACAGTTGCAGGTGTCGTTGATACCAGTGTAGGTGACGCAACTGAGCTCAAGTGGGAGCTCGATGAAGATCTTGTTCGTTGTGTTGTTTCTTCTTCCTGTTGATCAGTAGTGGAGCCCAGTTGGGATGATCGGGGATCTAGCAGTTGGGTTGTCTTCTTTTCTTTTGGTTCCGTAGTCGGATCTATGTTTGTACTCTGAATGATGTATGATTTATTTATGTATTGTGTGAAGTGGCGATTGTAAGCCAACTCTTTATCCCATTCTTGTTCATTACATGGGATTGTGTGAAGATGACCCTTCTTGCGACAAAACCACAATGCGGTTATGCCTCTAAGTCGTGCCTCGACACGTGGGAGATATAGCCGCATCGTGGGCGTTACACTTTTTCATTGTATTATCCATGTTAGTTTATTTCTTTTTCTCGCTTTCTTCTTGTGTGTTTGCAAAACTTTGAGAAAATCCAAAAAATTAGTTGGCGCTTCTTTTTAGTTTTCCTTTCCATTGTTTATTTAGTAGTAGTATTAAAAGAAAAACCCAAAAAGATTTCTAGTTCTTCTTTTGCTTGTTGGGAGCTTTCCCGTGTAAATAGTTTTTCTCGTTCTTGTTTTTGCTTTCTTCAGAAAAACAAAAACCTCCAAAAAAATTGAGTGTGTTTCTTTGAAATTATTTTCCTTTTCTTTGGGTCATAAGGAGAAGGCCACGATGAAAATGTTGAGTGGCTCTCATATGCATTATTGTTGATCTAACAAAGAGCCCATATTACCTTGTCTTCTCCTTTGAATAAATGTTTGCAGATTCCAACTTAGTCCAATGCACGTGCACTCTTATTATTATCCACGCCGTCGGGTCGTGCGAGTGGAAGGCAATAATGACGATATATGATGAAATGATCGAGATGGAAAAAAGCTGGTACGAACTCCACCTATTTTGTTTTTGTAAATATGATTAGCTCATCATTCCTGATTCAGCCCATTATGAATGAAACATGTTTGCAATGACAATTAGAGATTATAGTTACTCATGCCATGCTCAATTAGCTAGGAGTTTATAATGGTTTGTCTTGAGTGCCAACATGCAAATTAAAATGGTTATGATGTACTATGATAGGATGGTATCCTCCTTTGAATGATTCAAGTGGCTTGACTTGGCACATGTTCACACATGTAGTTGAAACAAAAATAACATAGCCTCCACGATATTTATGTTCATGGTGATTTATATCCTACTCATGCTTGCACTCAATGTTGGTTAATCTCCATGCATGTTTATGACTGTTGTCGCTCTCTAGTTGGTCGCTCCTCAATCTTTTGCTAGCCTTCACTTGTACTAAGCGGGAATACTGCTTGTGCATCCACTTCCTTAAACCCAAAGTTGTTCCATATGAGTCCACCATACCTACCTATATGCGGTATTTACCTGTTGTTCCAAGTAAATTTGCATGCGCCAAACTCTAGACCTTCAAATAATAATCTGTTTTATGCCCGGATCGATCATGTAGTGACCGGGGGCTGTCAGTATCTTCCATACTAGGTGGGTTATTCTCACGAGGAGTGTTGATTCACTTGTCATTAACGAGAGAGTGGCTGGTAATCGGGATGCCCAGTTCCATGCTCGACATCAAATCAAAATATAAATTCAAACAAAACTCCCCCAGGATTGTTGTTGGTATGGACGATACCCATTGTTTCGAACCAGCCATGGAGTGTGATTGTTGGTGGAGGGGGAGTAAAAATTTACCATTCTGTTTGGGAACCGCCTATAATGTATCTAGCATGGAAGATACCGAGATCTCTTGGTTGTTATGTTGACAATGAAAGCATACCGCTCAAAATTATATTCATGTCTGTTTTAAAAGCTCGAGCTCTGGCACCTCTGCGAATTCCTGCTTCCCTCTGTGAAGGTCCTGTCTATTTACTTTTATTGTTGAGTCATCATCCTCTTATAAAAAGCACTAGTTAGAGAGAACCACTGTCATTTGTATGCTTTGTTATTAATTGATATTGAGTATGAGTGTGATTGGATCTCTTTTGCCATGAATTATAATGTCTAGTCAGTGCTTGATCTTCAGGGGTGCTCTGCATTTATGTTTTGCGGTCTCAGAAAGGGCTAGCGAGATACCATTTCATCATATTATATCATGATTGTATTAAAAAAGTGTTGTCATCCGAGATTTATTATTATTGCTCGCTAGTTGATTATGCCATTGATATGAGTAAATTTGAGACCTAAATGTTATTGTGAATATGGTTAGTTCATGGTCTTTGCTGAAAACCCGAATACTGGCTAGACATATTTCCAACAACAAGATCAAACAAAGTTCGTAAAAGTTTTTCTTTGTCACTTTCAGTTTGTCAACTGAATTGCTTGAGGACAAACTACTGCAGGATGCTGCTAACGCGACACTATGATCAGAGACCCTTTGACGAAACTGTGTGCGATGCATTAATCACAAACGGTGATGTAAAATAACCATCAAAAAGATGCACAACGTTTGCGATGAAGGATGCATCAAACACGGTTGAGATTTTAGTTGCATGTGCGATGAGGGGCATACGGTTTAGTTCAATGAACTATTTGCGATGAGGCAGAACAAAAGAAACAGGAGCCAGATGAAGGCGTGTGCGATATACGGCATACAGTTCACTCGGATAAACTGTTTGTGATGAGGCGGAACAACAGAAATGGCCTGCCAGATGAAGGTGTGTGCGATATACGACATACAGTTCACTCGGATGAACTGTTTGCATTGAGCCAAGAGAACAGAAATGGTTCAACTTAACAAGATGTGTGTGATACGCGGCAAACAGGTTTGTAATCGGAAATGTGTGGGAAGACCAATAACAACACAGACGATTCCTATTAACAAGCCGTCTGTGTTGTGAGCAAATGATTGCTGGTATACAATTGTGAGTGATTGATGAAATCATCACCGACGGGTTCCATTGTTTAGTTCATGTGCGATGTGATTTGCTCTGTCTATAGAGCATCCACATATATTCTTAAAAAGGCAGCATTGCAAAACCAAATTAAGCATACAACTACACAAGTGACTACACACATAACATTCCCACACACCAAAGTAAGCAATTACATGCATACTAAACTAGGAGAAACGAGGATCTAATCATCTACTTATTGTTGTGACGACGCTTGCCATTGCTCTGCTTCCGGCTGGATCCCTACCCGTTTTGGGGAAGGAGGCACTTCCTCATGTCAATGATCCGCCTGTACATGTCGTAGCTCGTGTACGCCTCCTTGGCCGCGTACATGACATGAGCTTTGTCGAGTTTCTCCATCTAGGACGAGTGATGCACGCTTGTCCTTGATGCATGAATCCTTCATGTCTCTGTAGTAGGGCTCGATGATGGCCCCGGCGAGGTGAACCAGTGAGTCCTTCTCATGCTCCTTGCTGCCCCAGATCTTGTATTGGCCCTGGATGTTAACAAGATTCTGGCAAGCAATGCCTGAATTCTTGAGCACCTTTACATCGTTGGTGATGTCCACCATAGCGAACATGTAGTGGGTGCTGTTGATAAACCTAGCGAAATGCTCGCAAGGCCTTGTGGCCAGGAAGTAGTGGTAGACGAGGACGTGGTTGCGCACGCATATTTGGGCGACGGTGACCTTGGGACGAGACCCGGAATGAGTGCGGGTGTACTCGAGGTCGAACCCGACCACCTTGTACCTCTCCTCGGCAAGCAACAGCTCCATGATGTGAATGGAGTGCTCCACCCAAACCGGGTTGTTGGTGTACACCACCGAGAGCTCCGTGAACCTTCTGCAGGTGTCCACCACGGCATGCATGGTGAACTGCTGCTCGTCGTCAGCAGCCGCTCGGAGCGCCATTGGAGCCGCGCAGGATACCCTCTAAGAATTTGTCGTGGTGGGTGTGCTTCTTGCAATGGTGGGGCGCGATCGAAAGGTTGATGAGACACAAGGGTTAAATGGCCGCTATAATAAATGGGGGCCGGCCGGCCTGTAATCGTCACGTCTTGTCACGGCGTTCATAGCGGAGGATTCCAGTGCACGCTTGACAACACTGCACCGCACGCATTTCGTTTGACCATGCGTGGGTTCGAAGAGGCGCCAAATGTATCTTCGATGAGCCTGTTGCCGCGCTACCGCAGAGTTTACCGCACAAGCTTCCCGCCCGGCTAGTTTGGCCATGCGTCGGCTAGAAGAGGGACAAACCGTGGGTGTTTATTAGCAAAAAGATTTGTAAAAATGAAGTGTGTGGAATGACTTCGGTCATAAGTTTACCCGTGGGTGATGAGGTCAAATTTACACAGAAGGGTGATGATGGACACTCAAGTGCGATAATTAATTCTGCGCTGTACAGGGCACATGGTTGAATAAACCAACTGTGTGCAATAATGTCGAAGATCACAGTCAAGTTAGCTATACAGACCGTGTGCTATGAGATCGACAAGGTAAACAGATTCGAGAATGGTTAATAAAATCTAAGACCATTGCATATGAAGGTCAAAATAGTGCTACCAATATACGAGTCTCATACGATGCCATTTCAACGATTGTACCACAAAAGCTCGAAATATTACAAGGTTCAAATTCCAGAGTTATATGGCTCAAATTCAAAGATTACAAGGTTCAAACTGATATTAGAAATGAAATTCAGCTCATCTGCTGTAAACGCTCGCGCTGATCCGCTGAACATGGATATCAGAGAGGTTCAAACTAATATTACCACTTCTAAGTCTGGTTTCGAAACCTCATAATTTTTGCAAAGGGGTCATCCACTGAGAAGTCATGTATGGGGTTGACACGATGACTTCCGATTACTATGTCATATGAAGTTCTAAAATGAACTTCAGCATTTTTGGAGCCTATTACATTCTGCCGCAGCCGCCGGCGCTGATCAACAAACCATTCATTTTTGCGAAATAAATGTAGGGCAAACCTCATTACCTTCAGCACCCTTGCTCTGACAACAAAGAACCTGGCGAATATAATCTCCGATAAGGTCCCTTGGTAGGAGTTCAAAGTAATTTCTGAGAGATGAAGATCTAGGCATTCACGTGATTGTTGTATTGTATCACATTATCCACCACTAGGGCTACTCTTATCTGCAAAAGAAGAAAACGTGTTAGTGCCTACATGCATTTTTGAACACTAATACAAGCCTATTTGGTTTGCATGATTTGTAAAATGCACTAACATGCCATCTTTGATCTGACATGATTAACATGGGCATTAGATTACAATATAGAAAAATGTAGCCTTCTTCACAAGAGGTTGGAGTGGATGAAAAGTTCCCTAAGAAAACTAGTACAGATGAATCCAAAAGATAAATGCTTATGGATTGTAACCATATGGATCAAGCAACCAATATGGGGGGGGCATGTATGTACTGAAATCCTCCAAAAGAATCCTACAGAAATCATAGTACATTGTCATTGTAAACTTGGAAAAAGGGGTCACAAATTGAACTCCCTTATGGTTAACATTTAACAGGAAAGGAACATCACCTCGATATATAGCTTCTCCAGGCATGGAAAGCATATCAGGAAACTGACAATTTGCTCAGGTTGGGGCCGATAGATTCTAGTGCCAAGACCTTCACTATGCGCAATTTCGGGGTCAAGCTTGTCGGAATCATTTTCTGGATGACAGACGAGCATACATCTTCAAAATTATTAATAATGTTAATTTGTAGAAGGAGAGGTAGAAGGCGGCTGTTGTACCTAAACGGGTGTGGATCCAATAACAAGTTCGGAGTATTTGTCAGACGAGTTGCCCACCACTGTCAATTTTGGCACATAAATGACATTGATTCTTGTTGGACCTTCTTGATCAACTACAAGTGATCTCTCAAGTGCAGGTGTGTCCTCAATGACCATACCGTGGTACACATGTGATGTCTTCTTGCCGCATCAGCAACACACATAAATAGTTCGGAGAGTCATGGAGGTGATGTGGAAGCTACTCAACCCATTGATCGCCTGAAGACGAAGGTACTCGAGTGTAGTACAACCACGGAGCAGGCGCTCCATGTCATTGTTTGGGAGGCAGACGATGACGAGCTCGAGGTGCTTCAGTCGTGGTAGAATAAGAGCGGGCGCGTCATTAAGGGGGGATGGCAGTTCCTGAACTTGGTGACGCGCAGCATGGGCGTGATGTCTACTATGCAACCTTCTTCTTGTAGACGTTGTTGGGCCTCCAAGTGCAGAGGTTTGTAGGACAGTAGCAAATTTCCCTCAAGTGGATGACCTAAGGTTTATCAATCTGTGGGAGGCGTAGGTTGAAGATGGTCTCTCTCAAACAACCCTACAACCAAATAACAAAGAGTCTCTTGTGTCCCCAACACACCCAATACAATGGTAAATTGTATAGGTGCACTAGTTCGGCGAAGAGATGGTGATACAAGTGCAATATGGATGGTAGATATAGGTTTTTGTAATCTGAAAATATAAAAACAGCAAGTTAACTAATGATAAAAGTGAGCGTAAACGGTATTGCAATGCTAGGAAACAAGGCCTACGGTTCATACTTTCACTAGTGCAAGTTCTCTCAACAATAATAACATAATTGGATCATATAACTATCCCTCAACGTGCAACAAAGAGTCACTCCAAAGTCACTAATAGCGGAGAACAAACGAAGAGATTATTGTAGGGTACGAAACCACCTAAAAGTTATCCTTTCTGATCGATCTATTCAAGAGTCCGTAGTAAAATAACATGAAGCTATTCTTTCCATTCGATCTATCCTAGAGTTCCTACTAGAATAACACCTTAGGACACAAATCAACCAAAACCCTAATATCACCTAGATACTCCAATGTCACCTCAAGTATCCGTGGGTATGATTATACGATATGCATCACACAATCTCAGATTCATCTATTCAACCAACACAAAGAACTTCAAAGAGTGCCCCAAAGTTTCTACCGGAGAGTCAAGACGAAAACGTGTGCCAACCCCTATGCATAAGTTCACAAGGTCACTGAACCCGCAAGTTGATCACCAAAACATACATCAAGTAGATCACGTGAATATCCCATTGTCACCACAGATAAGCACATGCAAGACATACATCAAGTGTTCTCAAATCCTTTAAGACTCAATCCGATAAGATAACTTTAAAGGGAAAACTCAATCCATTACAAGAGAGTAGAGGGGGAGAAACATCATAAGATCCAACTATAATAGCAAAGCTCGCGATACATCAAGATCGTGCCAAATCAGGAACACGAGAGAGAGATATCAAACGCATAGCTACTGGTACATACCCTCAGCCCCGAGGGTGAACTACTCCCTCCTCGTCATGGAGAGCGCCGGGATGATGAAGATGGCCACCGGTGAGGGATCCCCCCTCCAGCAGGGTGCCAGAACAGTGTCCCAATTGGTTTTTGGTGGCTACAGAGGCTTGCGGCGGCGGAACTCCCGATCTAGGTTATTTTCTGGAGGTTTCTGTATTTATAGTAATTTTTGGCGTAGGTCTCACGTCAGGGGGGTCTCCGAGCCGTCCACGAGATAGGGCCCACGCCCAGGGGGGTGGGCGCGCCCTCCACCCTTGTGGACAGCTCGGGACTCTTCTGGCCCAACTCTTTTACTCCGGGGGCTTCTTTTGGTCCATAAAAAATCATCGAAAATTGGCACGTCAATTGGACTCCGTTTGGTATTCCTTTTCTGTAAAACTCAAAAACAAGGAAAAAACAGAAACTAGTACTGGGCTCTAGGTTAGTAGGTTAGTCCCAAAAATCATATAAAATATCATATAAATGCATATAAAACATATAAGATGGATAATATAATAGCATGGAACAATAAAAAATTATAGATACGTTGGAGACGTATCAGGGCGCGAGGCAGAGCACGGACGTTGGCAGCGAGCGCATATGCCCATCATCAAAAGTGAGCTCCTCGAGCTGATCTAGGGTGGGGGATCGGAACCAGTTGTCAAGCTTGGCTCGGTCCATGTCGTTGGAACGGAACTTGCCCATTCTATAGCCTCTGGTTGGGCCAAGGTGACTGCCGAGGATCTTGGAGAACGCATCCGAGCTTTTTCGATAGCTATGGCAGAGCTCGTGGGTGTTGATGAGGTCGAGAGGGGTGGAGTTCCATAGGGGGCGCCACCGCCGGGTGGAGTTCCCTAGAAAAGTGTATTGGTAACTAGAAGTTATTAGGTAGGAATGTAGTAAGAAAATGGAATAACAGTTGGTTGCTTAAATACTACACAATCCATTTGATATTGCTGGGTAAGTCAACATGCAGATACTTGAAAAGAAAACTTACTTCGAACAAAGTCTGGACGGATGATATCGTCGAGGAAGTTAGCATATATCTCATGACCAGGCTCTTTTATGTGCAGTGCAATTATAGTGCCAACTTTCAGTACATAAAACTTAGAAATTTCTTTTCAAAGGTCAGTGCCAAAATAGGAGTCACCACGTTCATCAAGTCTTATAGTAGCAACGATTGTAAATCCATGCTTTGTGTTCAGTATGACATCCCTATAGTCTTGATTTATGTAAAGGAAAAGATTGTGCACTACAGATTCTGTTGCATAGCAAGGGACGCGCTGCAGAAAATGGTAGGATTGTTAAAGAAAATATGGTAACATGCAAATATGGGCCCAAATTGAAAGAACTGTACAGCAGTTGAAATCGAAGGACAAAAATCTATAATTAAACAGATAGGGTAAACATGATGTCATGGAAATATGAGAGTAATCGAAAGAATAATACATCATTAATTTGCCTAATGTAGAAAGAAGAGGGGAAAAAATCCCCTTTCACGTATATGGTTCATATGGCACCTTTTATCCAAATGTAGCAATATTTAGTATATGTTTAGGAAAGTAGGCCATGCCAACCGATTTAGGGTGAGATTGAACATACCGCACGCTGTCTGTGTACAAAAGTAGGGGCTCTCCTTTTGACCCCTTTACTTGTGCACGGGCAGTCAGAGCCACGCGCCATGGCCACACCTAGCGAGGCAAAGGAGGGAAGCCGGAGAGAAGCTGAAGCACAAGACAATCAAAGCGACGCCAAGACCAGGAACACGAAAAGCAGGGAGACAAAGCAGGTTCCCCCGGCAAGACCCTTGCCGGGGCAACCTCAGCGGCCCCGGCAAGGGCCCTGCTGGGGCAGCTCGCCCCACACCAGCGGAGTGCGCTACCCTTGAGCCCACGGTTTCCAAACGTAGTCAACCACGTTGGGACAAGGGCTCGGGAGGCACCTCCTTAGTGGCATGCAGATCTTTGTCAAGATCATAAACATATGAGATCAAATAAGGACCAGAAGACGGCGACCCTTGGCAAGATCCTTGCCGAGGAAGACCACAAGACCCCCGGCAAGGTCTTTGCCGGGGACGACTACAAGCGCCCCGGCAAGACCCTTGCCGAACCCCCCGGCAAGGCCGCAGCCAGGCCCGCATCAACCAAGACTCCACGGCTGCTCACATGCATCTGCCAGCCCAACCAGCTGGGCAGGCACCTGCATGGCGATATGCGGCTTCCAGGCCAACTCAGCAAACTCCTACGTGGTGGCATGCAGATCTTCGTGAAGATCCTCCCACCGCGCCACCTCAGCTGCCTGCCTGCCTACATGGCACTACATGCGTCGCTGGCTTGGGCGCGTGTCGAAGCCAGGCGAAGCGGGAACGGATGGGACGGGCTCCGTTCCCATCCCCGATAAAGCAAGGGGACACCTAAGCAGCGCATTAAATGCGTCTTGTCCTGTAATACGGGCGATAAGCTCGTAGCACTGTTTACCTTTCCACCTCCTGTGTGCCACTGTAGCAGCCCCTTTTGCCTATAAAAGGAGGCCCAAGGCGACCAGGAGAGGGATTCGGCTTTTTTGGGCTTGTTACACCTTGTAGCTAGCTCAAGAACACAAGAACACTGAATAGATCCACCAAAGCAGGACTAGGGTTTTACGCATCTTCGCGGCCCGAACCTGGGTAAACGAACCGCGTGCTTCCTATTAAACCCGCTCTTCGCTCAACCCCACGCCCCGCCAACCGTAGCAGGGATTCTTGTGATCCCATAGGTGTCGTTTTCCCCGACATCTTTGGCGCGCCAGGTAGGGGGCGCAGTTGTGAGAATCGGCTTCAGCAGCTAGTTCAGCGGTTCTTCATCACCATGGCTCCTAAGAAGAAGACGGCCGAAAGAATGACGCTGGCGCGGTGACAGAAAAGCTAAGTCACGCCGAACCTTAAATATTTCCTTTCTTTTATATAAGGTTATTCCCCTCGGAGATTTCGTTCTTTGTATGGAGAACCTGCACGCAAAGGGGCCCTCCCGCAATCGGCAACGCCTTTGTTCTGTTTCGAGTCCGCTCAACAGCTCAAGCGGCTGCGTCGAGAGCGGCAGGGTAGCCTTCCGCAATTGGCAACGCTCTCGATTCTGACTCGAGTCAAGCTCGACAGTTCGAGCGGCCGCGTTAAGGGCGGTAAGGTGGTTCGCCTGGCAGCAAGCACACCCGGCTGGCCAATGGGGACCCGTCCTCAAAACGCCGCCCTGGGGTTACGCGCCGGCGAGCCTTCCCAGTTAACATAGGGTGCACATACAAAGGAAAATCAAACAGGGAAAATAACATGCATAATATGAAAAGTACTGCAGAGTTATATTACATCAAATTGTTGCTGTGGTTCTAACTAAAGATAGGAATTGTCTTGGTCATGAACCTGCAGCGGCGATGAGAAACGAGGTGCCTAATCCCGGGGCTAGCCCTCCACCCTTTGAATTCCATCGGTGAGGCTGATGATGGGCTCGATACGCTCCTTGAGCGGCGCGCGGTCAGTACCCTCCGCAAGCTCTCCAGCGCGGTGTCGAAGTCAAGGGTGGGGTTCCAATACGCCACCTTGGTGAGGACCTTGGTCATGGTACCCCGGCAGAGCCTTCGGTTCTCGTCGGCCAGTGAAGCCGCCCTGTTGGAGTGGAACCGCTCCAGGGCCTCGAGAACACCCTCGAAGAATAGGGTCAGCTTGGCGTTAGTGGTCCCGCTGCGCTCTGGGGCATACCTCACATTTGGCATCCCCATGGCGGCTAGCTGTGCAGTGATCCTACCGGCGACGTCTTCGAGGCGGCCGATCCAGCGGTTATGGCCGTCCACTACATCTTCGTGGTTGGCGGCCTCGTTCTTCCGCAGCTGCTTCTCCTTCTCCAGATCCTTGGCCAGGGTCTCCTCCCGGGCCTTGCTCTCTGACAGCATCCCCTCGAGACCCTCCAGCTTCAGCTTGAGGTCTTTGATGGAGTTGTTGGCCTCGGAGAGCTCCCCGGCCTTGCTGATGGCCGCACCCTGCGCCTCCGTCAGGGCGCCGTTGAGCGTGTCCTTCTCCTGGGACAGCTTTAGGTCCTGGTCCTTCAGCCCGTCCCGCTCCATCTCCAGCTCTCTCACCTTGCCGGTGTGAACCAGAGCCTGGGTTTCAAGTGCCTCTTTGTTTTTCTGCTCTAGCTCTTGGGTCCGCCGCATGACAAGGGTCTCGAGCTCCTCATCCTTGCCGCGGAGCATTGCGGCAAGCTTCTCCTAACGCGCGGCAAGGTCCTCCTCCTGGGAGTTCAGCGTGGCTTGGTGCTGGGTTTGAGCGGCCTCGGCCGCAGCAGCCCGATTCTCCACCACCTCCTGGGCCTTCTCGATGTCGGCCTGCTTCAGGGTAAGCTCCACCTCGCGCTTGGCCAACTCGCCCCGGGCGGTCTTCAACTCTTCGCAGGCCTGGCGGAACCAAGTCTGCGTCTCGGCGACGCGCACCTTGAGGTCCGCCTCCACCTTCTCCGCCATTGCCATCCTGGACTTGGCCTTGTCCAGGCGGGCGCGGTGGAGTGCGTGGAGCTTCCGTAAGTTGGCACCCATGGCCTGGAGGAGCCGCTCCTCCTAGGAGCCGTCGCCACCTACGCTCGGCTCGTCGACGATTTCGAACCCGGCGGCGGCAAGCACTTCATTGTCAAACACCTCTCCCTCGACGGGCGTCCTGGTGCCCGACGCGCCCGGAAGGTGGACGAACAGGTCGTCACTCACCCTCAGGTACTTGCCAGAGCCAGAGACAGCTGAGGAGGAAGGCTGGTCGTCGACCACCTCCTCCTCAGCGGCAGCTTTGCCGGCCTCCCCGGCAGGTCCCTTGCCGGCCTCCTCGGCAGTGGCCTTGCCGGGCTCATCGGCAGGCCCCTTGGCAGCGTCCTCAGCAGCGCCCTTGGCGGCCTCCTCGGCGGAGATCTCCTCGGCCTCTGCCGCGGCAGCCTTGGCGACATCCTCGATGATGACGTCCACGTCCTCTGAGTCCGCCGAAGGAGGGAGTGAGGCGATGCCAAGACCAAAGGGTCAGAAAGAGAAAGGAACAGGGACGAAAGGCGGACAACTTACCAGTGCTAGGCTGGGAAGCAGAAGTTCCTTCCCCGCCAATGTTTGGCGCCGAGGCGAAGCCACTGGCGCCCGAGTTCTCCTCCTCCTCCTCCATGTGCGTGGGCCCGGTGCTTTGCGCCCTTGCCGGGGACGCCCCTCAGGGCTGCGTAGTTGATGGGGGCGGCGTGTTGGGAGAAGCCCTCTGTGACTCCTCCTGCTTCTGCTCTCCTCCTGCATACGCGGCAAGGTCAACACCAAGATATCATACCCCTGGCACATGTGGACGAAGGATGAGTGATGAACTTACGCTGGGGGCTGCGCCGGGGGCTGCTGTACGGGCTGCTCAACACCACCAGTGGCTCCCTTGAAGTACCAGCCGGGTGCTGGCCGCCCGCCGAGGCCTTGGCCCTCTTCACCCTCTGGGCTAGCGTCTCCACGTCCCTGCGAAGATAAAGATAAGTCAAGATAAGTGGCACGATCCGGGGGAACGGAGATGACAGTAAGGGACATGATACTTACTCATCCCCCACCTCCTCCTCTGCTGCTTTACTTTTCCTTCTTGGGCTAAGGGACCCAAAGTCAAAAACTACCTCCGCGTCAACATCTGCCGCAGGGGGGAAGAAGGCGGAGTCTGGACATGCTTGGACGAAGAAGAGGCAGTTGTCTTCTTCTTCACCGCGGCCTTCACCAGCTTCTTCGCCGCCGCGACCCTTGTGTGACGCACGGACTCTTCCGGGGTTGGCTGAGGCTGCACAGCCCTGCCGGGCCTGACCGGCTCGCCGGAGCTGGCCCGCCGTAGGACTCGCCCTCTTCCCGTGGCCGGAGGGTCAACAGCCCCGGCCTCCTCCTCCGATGACTTGTCGGCCGCATCTTTGACAATGGGAGCCTCGGGTGCCGGCACTGCTGGCCTCCCCAGCAGCCTCCGCCCACCGGGCGACCTCCTCCTTCTCCGCGGCCGTTGCGGCCCTGTCCTCCATGCCACCAGTGCCGCCAGCCTCCTCGGAAAGCTTTGCCTCCATCGCCCTGGCGGCGATGTAGTCCAACTCCGCTTGGGTGGTGTCCTGGACAAGCCGCGGCTCGGCGGTGACGAATCCCTCATGCAAGGTGTCAAAGAATTCCTGCACCTTAATCTCCTCCGGCTCGATCCAGCTCGGATCAAGGCCATGCGCATTGAAGTCCGGCATCATGGCAATGATCTCGGTCCGGTGCGAGTTGTTGCTTAGTGGGACCACTCCTGCTGGCAACTTGAACAAGGGCCCCTTGGCGACCTTGCCGGCCTTCACGGCGGCCCTCGCGGCCTTGCCGATCCGCTCGACCTCGCTGTCATGATTCACATCGAGCTGGAAGAGCCGCTGGCAGAAGTGAGTGTGCCCCATCACCGTGAAGTTGTGGTCGAGGCCGGGGCGAAGCCTCATGATGTCCGCGGCGTTCGTGAAGAGCCAGGCCGGACTCCCCTTGTTATGCAGTGGGGCGATCCGGCGGCGGATGAAATCCGCGCCGATCATCTCGAGGGTGAGCCGGACCTCAGTAAGCCGAAGGATCCTGGTGGTGGTAATCGTGAGCTTCTCGTCGTTGGCGTCGACGTCGCTCCAGTCGCTCCTGCGGATCGGCGGCGCCTGGCGGACCTCACAGAACGCCGGCGGGTCCTTCTCTTCGATCCAGCACCACCAGCCCCGCCATTCTTCCCACCTCTCCTTCATGGCGCTGTCCGGGTATGCCCCCTTGGACCGTGGGATCCAGGTGATACAGCCGGAGATGGCGCCCCCCAGTTGGATTCGAGGGGAGAAGTAGTGGCGGAAGAGCGCCGTGTTGGGGTGCACCCCGGCGAAGCCTTCACAAAGGTGCGCCAAAAGAGCCATGCATGCCACGGCGTTTGGAGTAAAATCCAAAAGGTGGAAGCCGTAGGTGTGCATGACGTCGCTGAAGAAATCAAAGAAGGGGGGACAGAGCCCGCAGGAGAAGTAGTCGACAAAGAAAGGGTACCGATTTGGGGCGGCCTCGGCGCAATTAGCAGGGATGACGCGCGTGGCTGGATGCCCCGTCTTCTCCCCTGTCTTCACCCCCCACAACGGTCTGAAGGCTTCCCGGAGCTCGAACACATCGACCGTCGAGGGGAAGCAAGCGAGCTGTGTCCGCTGCACCGCCAGCGCACTCTCCGGCGGCTCCGTCGCTCCGGCGTCCTTAGCCTTGCCCTGGGTGGATTTGGGCGCCATGGCGGATGGGGGGAGCAAGGGACAGAAGGCAACAGGGACACTGCGGCGGCGAACAAGAGCAAAGCTTAGGGAGGAAGGAGAAGGGGGCGGCGGCTCTGAGAATGGGAGAAGGCACAGAAGGGGTAAAGTGAGCAGCGCGCCCACGGTTATTCCTTTTTATGGGGAAGGCGCGGGCCGCCTCCATTCCCATTAACTGCGACGTGACGCATGCCTGCGAAAAACCGCATCGCCCATGCCCCCCCACGTCACGCACGATCCTCCACGACGCGCGTTCAACGTGGGTCGTGGGCAAGCACAGCGGACGAAAAGTTACTACGGTGAAAATCCGCCCACCTGCCCGCGCACCGTTTTGGGCCTAGCCCAACAACGCACCGCACTTATGTGTGGCCCAGGCCCGGGGGCTCCTGTTAGTGTGCAAAAGTAGGGGCTCTCCTTTTGACCCCTTTACTTGTGCACGGGCAGTCAGAGCCACGCGCCACGGCCACACCTAGCAAGGCAAAGGAGGGAAGCAGGAGAGAAGTCGAAGCACAAGACAACCAAAGCGACGCCAAGACCAGGAACACAAAAAGCAGGGAGATAAACCAGGTTCCCCCGGCACGACCCTTGCCGGGCCAACCTCAGCGGCCCCGGCAAGGGCCTTGCCGGGGCAACTCGCCCCACACCAGCGGAGTGTGCTACCCTTGAGCCCACGGTTTCCAAACGTAGTCAACCACGTTGGGACAAGGGCTCGGGAGGCACCTCCTTAGTGGCATGCAGATCTTTGTCAAGATCATAAACATATGAGATCAAATAAGGACTAGAAGACGGCGACCCTCAGCAAGATCCTTGTCGAGGAAGACCACAAGACCCCCGGCAAGGTCCTTGCCGGGGACGACTGCAAGCGCCCCGGCAAGACCCTTGCCGAACCCCCCGGCAAGGCTGCAGCCAGGCCCGCATCAACCAAGACTTTGCCGCTGCTCGCATGCAGCTGCCAACCCAACCAGCTGGGCAGGCACCTGCGTGGCGATATGCGGCTTCCAGGCCAACTCAGCAAACTCCTACGTGGTGGCATGCAGATCTTCGTGAAGATCCTCCCACCGCGCCACCTCAGCTGCCTGCCTGCCTACATGGCACTACATGCGTCGCTGGCTTGGGCGCGTGTCGAAGCCAGGCGAGGCGGCAACGGATGGGACGGGCTCCGTTCCCATCCCCGATAAAGCAAGGGGACACCTAAGCGGCGCATTAAATGCGTCTTGTCCTGTAATATGGGTGATAAGCTCGCAGCACTGTTTACCTATCCACCTCCTGTGTGCCACTGTAGCAGCCCCTTTTGCCTATAAAAGGAGGCCCAAGGCGACCAGGAGAGGGATTCGGCTTTTTTGGGCTCGTTACACCTTGTAGCTAGCTCAAGAACACAAGAACACTGAAGACATCCACCAAAGCATGACTAGGGTTTTACGCATCTTCGCGGCCCGAACCTGGTAAACGAACCGCGTGCTTCCTGTTAAACCTGCTCTTCGCTCAACCCCGCGCCCCGCCAACCATAGTAGGGATTCTTGTGATCCCATAGGCGTCGTTTTCCCCGACACGCGCATCCTCAAGTCATCTGGTACGGTGAGATGGAATCTCTGGCGGAGGCCGCAAAGTCCTGATGTGTCCGCGCACTATACACTCTATGAATGAAAGAAAACCCTCAAATCAGCTCGAATAAAAATGAATTCACGGCGATTTCGGCCGGGTGATTAAAGGAGGCAGATGAACTGGGATAAGAGATGAGATAATATCTCATTAAATTAGTTACCTTGTTGTCAATGGGAAAGAACCTCAGTACGGCGAATTCCCCAACCGAGCGGAGCTGGGTCGACTGCGAGCAGTGTCGAGAACGTCGATGGCGATAGGCGACAACAAGCAGAAGTGGTGAAATGCAGTGGGGTTTGCCGACAGCCTGGCGGCGGCGGCAAGCGTCGAGCTAAGTGGTTGCCACCACGATAGGCGGTGCCATGCATAGACGCGGAGGATCTTGTGCAGGTGTGAATGGGGACCGGAGGGGGTGGCTGTGACACCCAAAATTTTATTTGGCCTTTTCAAAATTTCTATTTGACTTGAGGGAGGTGTTTTAAATTTTTCTTCAAAAGAACCCTCCCTTTCAAAATATTTTTTTATGGCAAGGGTTTTAATTGGATTCACCCAAGACTTGATTTTGGCCTTGGAGGTTCTTTCTTTTTATTTTTGGACTCAAACCAAAATGCTTTTCACTTGGGAAAAATGCCTTTTGAAAATTCCTTTGAAATTGCCCTATGGCTTTTGGAATGATTCTTTGCCCCTTTCAACAAATCTCTCTTGCCATGACCTTAGTGCAAATCCACTCTCATAAACCTTTCCTCATCTTTGGATCATGATTTACTCCAAATCCAGCAAGTTGGACCTCTCCATAAAATTTTTCCCATTTATTTCTTATCAAAACAATTTCTGCCTTCTATTCTAGCTCTTGGAGATTTACAAAGGAGCTACCATTTCTGTTTTGATTTTTGCCCCCAAACCAATTTCCCTTCCTAGTCCTTTGAACCCTCAACCAAGATCCATGAAGATCCACTGGTCTTCAGTTCAAACTTTTCAAACTATACTTGCTGCAAGTTTGGACCAGATTTGCCAAATTTGTTGAAATTCATTCAAATCTTTCTCCAAAAATTCTGAGAAAAATCAGGCAGCCTCTGGGTGCATTGAGAGGTCACCTCACCAAGTCCCAGCCCCAGGAAAAATTTTCTTCATACCAAATCATTTCGTCGAACACCTACTGGACACTGTTTCTATAAGGTTCAGTCAAATTCAGTTAACAGTGTCTGAATCACTGTCGTCTTCTTCAGTGTCTGTTGTCGATCTCGCCAGTGCCCGGCATCGCCGTGTTTCCTGTCCCCTGCCCCTTGTCCTCTACACCGCACAAGCGCCTGGATGCTTGCGGGCGTCGGCGACGAGCTGGAGGAGGTGCGCCGCCCCGTGACCGACGCCAGCGGCGGCTTTGCGGCCGCCAGAGAGAGGCGCGGCGCAGACGGCGCCACCCAGCGCCGCCCAAGCCACCGAAGATCGCTGCGTGGTCTTCCACTCCCTAGTGCGCGCTGCCACCCTCGTCGTGAACCGCTGGGCGCGGAGCGCGCTCTCTGCCGCCGTCGTGCCCGTGCGGCCACCCCACCGTGGACCGGCGCCATTACGCCAAGACCGACCAGGACTAGCGGGGGAACGGCACCAGTACACCTCACTAATGCTGCCTGGCCACCTAAACTCCTTGCCAAGCCGCTGCCTTGCCGTAATTGCTCGCCGGAGCAACCCCGTTCATGGCCACCCCCTCGAGCCGCCTATAAATAGAGGCCCGAGCTCCAGCTAGTACCCACACCACCTCTGCACTCCACCAAGACCCTGCCTAGCCACTGGAAGAGCCCCGAGGGAGTCTCCTTCCTCGACTCCGGCCGCCGCGACCCGCCACGGGATCCAGCTCGATTCGCTCCCGTGCGTGCACCTCTGCCTCCCATCTCTTGCCAGTAGCTCCCTAGTGCATCCCTCCTTCTGACCCGCACTTCAATTCGAAGTTTGCAGCACACCACCGGAGTTCCCCACCATCGCCCGAGCCGCCGTCCGCCGGAGAAAGTGTCGCCGTCGACGCGGTGCTCCCCGACGCCCAAGTCCACCACCCACCGACGCGGAAGGGCACGCTGATACTCTTGGTACACTCCGATCTCCCTGACTCGCCGTGGTTCGACGCCGGCGACCTCCGCAGTCTTCGGGCGCCGGCGAGGTTTTTCAAACCTGACATGTGGACCCCCCACGTCAGCCTCTCTTCTTTCACCCCCGAAGCGTTTTCTGTTGGCGCCTTCGGGCAGAGTACGTCTTCTCTGTGGGCTGGCGCTTTCCTCTTCGAACCGTTTTCTGTTTTCTCAGTTAGGCCCCTGGAACTTCTCTGTTTCATTACAGATGAGTCCCTGGACAGAAACCCTTATAACTTTTTAATAAAAAGTGATTTTTGAGTGATTCTTTTTCTGACAGTCTTATAATTTTGTCTAGTTTTTTATGGGATTTATTTGGAAAAATTTTGGAACAACTTTTATGCACGCGTTGGTTTTCACGTTAGTATGCCTTTTCGCTATACCGTAGGTTCCGGAAGAGGTGACGGAGCCGCGAACTTCGCCGAGCTAGACTCCGACTTCTCCGAACCAGGCAAGCATGTTTGAACCTTTGATATGATAGGTGTTTTGCATGTTTGCGTGAAAGGTTGTGCGTGGCATATGAGTATCGGTGAGTATCTCGTTGCTTGTGAGGCAACTACCCGTGTGTTCCAAAGATACTGTGATCTCTGATGAGAGATGGCCTAGTCATGTGGTGACATGAAGGGCAGTAAGGTGGTACTGTTGTAGCATGCCAGCCTTGCGTCATCCGATAACCTCTGACGTTAACGCGGACGGAGTCACGTTATCATTCTTCCCCCTTCCGTGCTACCACTTGTTTTCTTCCAGAATGCGGTTTAGTAAGTTGGTAACCTCTTTTCGTGTACACACCAAACAGAGGGGCTGGGATGATGGTTCCATGGCCCTGGATTAAAGCCAATCATACGGTCAGGGGGCATGGGTGTTTTCGGTTGGGACCGAGAGGGGGGCACCCCTTAGAGCGCGCGTATAGAAATTTGATCCCATGCTACGCGAGGTTGTAGCCTCCCCGTCTCAAGGTTTTTCTTGAACGTTGCCGAGGGTGATTCCTGGCTTCGGATTGTTGAATGGGTGTGTACTGGTTAGATGTGTTTCTTCCAAAACACCGTAAACGGAACTAGTCCCCGTGACTACTGAAATCCGTTGGCTGTGGTTAAAGTACAAACTCTGCAGAGTCAAATCCTTCCGAGTCATCGTATCCAAGGTCAAGTATCGTGATCAACATATCCATGTCTATGTCATAACCTCATGGTATATTCTTCTTTCCGGTAAGTGAGCTAGAGTAGTAATCTTGGCTGAACGTTATTCCTGTGGATGGACTAACCCTGTTGTTTGTCTCATGTCTGATTATTCTCTTGATATGATTTAAAATTCAAGAGCTACTAAGTTATGAATATAAGCCCTTTATGTGATGTCGCTCAGACGTCCGACTGTGGCATGTTTGTCTCTTACTTTCAATATAAGCCCTTTATGTGATGTCGCTCAGACGTCCGACTATGGCATGTTTGTCTCTTACTTTCAATATGAGCCCTTTATGTGATGTCGCTCAGACGTCCGACTGTGGCACGCACTGTCTTTTATTTTCTGTTATAAGCCCTTTATGTGGTGTCGCCCCGACGCCCGACTGCGGCATTATTATTCTTGCAGTTTCCTCTCAAGGAGTCATTCAGACCCTCGTTTGGCACCCAGTATTTATTTTGGGATTTCGGGAGGACTACCGCCCGACTTCTCTGTCATTTTCCCATGCATTATTGTCTCTATGTATGAACGCACTTGTTAATCTGTTCATATGCTCCATGTTTACATTTGTTATATCTTATGTCCGAACTGTCTTGCGAGTACTTTCATAGTACTCACTTGGCTTGTTGATTTGGCCAGATGTTGACGAAGGCGATCTCTTGGATGAAGAGTTTGATAGTGAGTCCGACGCCTAGAGGAATCCCAGTCAGTCCTGTGCGATCCTGGATTTTGGTCACTTGTATTATATACGCTTCCGCCACCCGCAATAAACCTCCTCGAGCTTCTCCCCGACGCTCGAAGAGCTGTAGTTTGCAGGAGTCATATCACCCGCTCCGCTGTGATATTTCCTCCACCGTTGTTATCGTGAGTTAGTAGTTATGCCACCCCATCCGCCGTGATGTTTATTCGGCGTGCATGTAATAAATTGTTGAGCAGTCCCCGCTCAACCTTGTATTATATTCAGTACTCCTGGTACTTTTCTTCTGTGACCAAGATATTGTCTACCAGTGAGAAGGAATTCTTCTTTACTGGTCCGTAAAAGGGATTGGTCTCTCAATAAATATTTTATTGAAAAACCGGTCGTGACAAGCTTGGTATCAGAGCCAGGCTGACTGTAGGAAGCCACTAGGTGCGACCGCTAATCGGTTATTAGCGTCTTTTGTGCTTTTTCAGCATTTTGCAATTGTAGCTATTTTCTGTTGGTCATCATAAATTTATGACATGACTACTCAGAACTTTTGCCTACTTTTGTAGATGGCTGGCAGCAACTGCGAGACTCGAGCGTTCACGAACGTGCCCGAGGGGTTTGTCAAACTCCTCATCTCCATCACCAAGCTCGCGATCGGGCCAGCGACTCGCCCGGAGTTCACGCTTTACCAGCACAAGCTCAGCGACGACGTGTCTATGCACCATGCCGTGGTGCAATTCAAGGGAGGACATTCTGCGTCTCGCCACTTCCGTTTTGTGGGAAGGGCCATGCCTACGGAGAGGCATGCCATGCAGATGGCTGCCCGTGAGGCGATAGCTCGCCTTCGGGATATCCTTCCTATGATGAAGACTCGTCGCTACCGCTACCTCCCATGCCATGTGCCGTACACTTGTCACTATGCATTCGCCTGCCATCGGGGAGAGCGAGATGAAGCCATCGAGATGGTTGTGGAGTATCTCAAGGCTCTGGAGGAGTCTTTCGACAACCTCGTGGACGATCTTGTGGCTGCCCGGATGGACTTAGTTCGGGGCGGTCCTGCCTGCAGGAAGGAGCTTCTTCACACGGCAACGCCTCTGACATTCGTCTCATCCTCAACATCTTATGCACCGGCCATTTTGGCCACTGCTCGTCGTCTACCTACCACTGAGTAGTTCGACCGAGTCATCGCACCTACTCCAGTCAGAGCTGCACCGCCTGCCGCACCCGCACTACCGCCTGTCGCCCCCGCACCATCACCGCAGCGCAGTGCTACGCGCCAGGAACCTGCTAGAGAGGAGGTGGAGGTTGAATCTCCTGCACCGCTGAGTCTTGCCCTCGGCAAGGGAAAGGACATCGTCACCATCTCCGACTGAGAGCGCCGAGTAGCCGCGCGTTATGTCTGCTTGTATGATGTGTTTTATCTGTACGCTAGTTTGTATTAGTGTGTTCGCTGCTTTCCGAAGGAGTATGCTAGTCTAAATAACATGTCAGGATTGTGTACGCACATCCTGAGTGTTGTATCGTGTGTTTGCTTTTCGCGTGTAAGATTTGGGTTAAGCAATTCGCCTCCATGCAAAATCGTTTATGCTTTCTTGAAAAATCTTGAGGTCTTTTAAGTTTTTTTTGCCTTTGCAAGATTTTCCTTGTGCCACACAGTTCTTCTCATGAGTTTTGCAAAATAATACCCCAGACTGGAAAAATGTCTCGTCCGTGGACTCGTTCCATGCCCAATCAGCTAGAAGAAGTTTATGGGACACAGACTAGCAACAACTTCACTCAGGGTCAGTCCAGTCAACAGGACAGCGAAGCAGGCCTGTCTCAAGTATGCCGTCTCTTCGAACAAAGCCAGCAACAGCACCAAGAGATGATGAATCACGTCATCAATATGGGAAACCACCGTGAACCCTATCAACCACATTCCAAATTATCTGAGTTACAGAAGACTCGCCCTTGAACGTTTGCTCACACCGATAGGCCGCTAGAAGCCGATGATTGGCTTCGTGACATCGAAAGGAAGCTGATTATTGCTCAGTGTTCAGATCATGAGAAGGTGCTTTATGCACCACACTACCTTACTGGAGCAGCTGCAGCATGGTGGGAAAACTTCCTACACATGCATCCCCGTGAACACAACATCACCTGGGAAGAGTTCAAGGAAGGCTTTCGTGGGGCACACATCCCCAGGAGCATCATAAAAATCAAGAAGAGAGAATTTGACGATCTCAAGCAAAGAGGCATGTCAGTGACAGAATACAACGGTCAGTTTACCCAGCTATCTCGTTATGCCTACGATGAGCACATGACAGAGAACAAGAAGATGGAAAAATTCCTGGACGGCTTGGCACCAGCTCTAAGATGCCAACTGGTGGTACACACTTTCCCGGATTTTAAAACTCTGGTTGACAAGGCCATTGCCTTGGAGAATGAGCGCCGCAGCCTGGAGGATATCCGTAAGCAGAAAAGGGACAAGACGACCCTCGCTCGCAACAACCGAAGCAAGACTGAGGTTCCAAGGACAGGAGCAAGGAAATCCACGACTACTGATCTAAGGCCCGTCAGACAGTTTCATGCCAGGGACAAGGAGTTCACGTACCGTCCAGGGGTCACATGCTATGCTTGTGGAGAAGAAGGGCACTATGCTAAAGAGTGCCCAAAACCGAGGAACTCGGCCCCCAAGCCGAACAATGGTGGAAACAATCTAGCCCCCAAGCGCAACAATTTCAATCCCAACAACAACCACAGGAAGGGTCACCTGAACCATGTGACCAGGGAAGAGGCGCAGAATGCCCCAGACATCGTGCTCGGTACGTTCCCTGTCAACACAGTACCTGCCACGGTTTTGTTTGATTCTGGAGCTTCCCATTCGTTCGTTTCGAAGAGTTTTGTTTTGCAACATGGTTTTCCGATACTTCCCTTGGAAAAATCTATGATCATCAAGTCCCCGGGAAATAAGCAAATCGCTCAGAGTTACTGCCAAGGAGTGATCATTGAATTCGAAGGACTACAGTTCCAAGCAAATCTCATCGTGTTGGAAAATAAAGGACTGGATGTCATTTTAGGGATGGACTGGTTGACCACCAACAAAGGATTCATTGACTGTTTCAATCGGACCATGATTCTCACTCACCATCACGGCAAGACAATAAAGGTTACAGCTCAAGAAAGGCCACGGTCACGGCAACCAAAGCTAAACAAAGTGGACATTTCAGAACTGAGAAAAGTTCCAGTGGTATGCAAGTTCCCTGACGTACTTCCTGAAGAGCTACCAGGCATGCCACCAGACCGAGAGATAGAGTTCAGCATCGAACTAGCACCTGGCACCGCTCCCATCTATAAGAAACCTTATAGAATGGCACCCTCAGAATTGGTGGAGTTGAAGAAGCAGATAAAGGAATTATTGGACAAAGGATTTATTCGAGCCAGCTCCTCACCATGGGGTTCGCTAGTATTATTCGCCAAGAAAAAGGATGGGACACTGAGACTGTGTATAGACTATCGAGCTCTCAATATGGTCACCATCAAAAACAAATATCCGATGCCACGGATAAATGATTTGTTTGACCAGCTCGCACAAGCCAAGGTGTTCTCAAAAATTGATTTGAGATCGGGATATCACCAATTGAAAGTACGTACAGAAGATATCCCCAAGACAGCATTCACTTCCAGATATGGGTTATATGAGTTCACAGTGATGCCTTTTGGACTAACGAACGCCCCCGCATATTTCGTCCACCTCATGAACAAAGTGTTCATGAAATTCATGGTCAAATTTGTTGTGGTGTTCATTGACGATATTCTGGTTTACTCAAGGACACCGGAAGAGCATGCTGAGCATCTCAGAATTGTTTTGGGAGAATTGAGGAAACATCAATTGTATGCCAAATTTAGCAAGTGTGAATTTTGGCTAAGACAAGTTGGTTTCCTAGGCCACATATTAAACCAAGAAGGCGTGGCCGTAGACCCAGAGAAAGTCAAAGCCATACTTGACTGGAAGCCACCCGCCAACGTGACAGATGTGCGGAGTTTCCTGGGAATGGCCGGATATTACAGAAGATTTATTGAAGGATTCTCCACTGTGGCAAAACCAATAACACAGTTGCTCAAGAAAGACAAGAAATTTGTATGGACGGAAGCATGCGAGAAAAGCTTCCAAGAACTCAAGAAGAAACTAACAACCGCACCGGTCTTAACTGTGCCAGACATACACAAGAGTTTTGAAGTGTATTGTGATGCCTCCCGAAAGGGTTTCGGGTGTGTACTAATGCAGGATGGCAAAGTTGTCGCATATGCCTCCAGGCAGCTGCGAAAACATGAGGAAAATTACCCAACACATGACTTGGAGCTAGCAGCAGTCATACATGCACTCAAGGAGTGGAGGCACTTTCTATTGGGAAATCGCTGTGAAATATATACGGACCATAAGAGCCTTAAATATATTTTCACTCAACCAGAGCTAAACTTACGCCAACGACGCTGGTTGGAATTGGTCAAGGACTATGATGTCGGTATTCACTACCATCCAGGGAAAGCAAATGTAGTGGCCGATGCCCTTAGTCGAAACCCCAGCCCAGACAACGACGGTCCACAAAACTTGAGGCCTGAGTTTCAGCAAGAGTTCGCTAGGCTCAACATGGTGTTAGTCTCTGAGGGCACCATATCAAATCTGGAGATACAACCCACCCTAGTGGAACAAATTAAGAAGGCTCAACAGGGACATCCCAGCATCGAAGATATAAGAAAGAAAATGAACCTTGGTAAGGCTTTAGAGTTCGTCACAGACAGTGAAGGAATATTATGGTACGGAGACAGACTTTGCGTACCTAACATTGAGGAACTCAAGAAACAAATCCTAACCGAAAGCCACACCGCTCCATACTCGATCCACCCTGGAGGAACCAAAATGTACAAGGACATTCAGGAAAGATTTTGGTGGCACGGTATGAAAAGGGATATAGCCACATTTATTGCTTGTTGCGATTCATGTCAGCGCATCAAGGCCGAGCATCAAAAGCCAGCAGGGCTACTCCAGCCAAACAGGATACCGGAGTGGAAATGGGATGAAATACGAATGGACTTCATTGTCGGACTACCTCGATCACAATGCGGAAATGATGCCATATGGGTCATCACAGACCGACTAACCAAGGTTGCTCATTTCATTCCCGTGAAGACTACCTACTCCACACAAAGGCTGGCCAAGCTTTATCTCTCTCGTATAGTTTGTTTGCATGGAGTCCCAAAGACTATAATATCCGACCGAGGCACCCAATTTGTCTCCAAATTTTGGGATCACCTGCAACAAGCTCTGGGAACGCAGCTAGCTTTCAGTACAGCGTACCACCCTCAGACTGATGGACAAACGGAACGTGTGAACCAAATCCTAGAGGATATGCTGAGAGCCTGTGTGCTCACCTATGGATCTAGTTGGGAAGAGAGTTTGCCGTATGCCGAGTTTGCTTACAACAACAGTTACCAAGCCAGCTTGCAAATGGCACCCTTTGAAGCATTGTACGGACAGAGGTGTCGTACCCCACTGAATTGGTCAGAAACAGGTGACAGTCGTATCTTCGGCCCAGACATGCTCAAGGAGGCCGAGGAGAAAGTTAAACAGATCAGGGACAGACTCAAGACAACACAGAGCCGACAAAAGAGCTACTACGATCAAAAACATTGTGAGGTCAGCTTTGAACCCGGTGATTCCGTATACCTACGAGTGTCTCCTATGAGGGGCCTGCAACGGTTCAAAATTAAGGGGAAGCTAGCCCCGAGATTTATTGGACCATTCTGTATAATTGCACGAAGAGGCACGGTAGCCTACCAACTAGACCTACCCAAGGAGCTGTCAGACGTCCATGACGTATTCCACGTCTCACAATTGAGAAGATGTGTAAGTAACCCGGAGAAGCATGTATCTCATGAGAGCATTGATGTACAACCAGACCTCACCTACAGAGAGAGGCCAGTAAAGATACTGGAAGTGTCTGAACGGAGGACCCGACAGAAAACAACTAAGTTTTTCAAAGTTCAGTGGAGCAACCACACTGAGGATGAAGCTACATGGGAAAGGGAAGATTTTCTTCAGGCAGAATATCCATATCTATTCGAGGATCAGCAAAAATCTCGAGGACGAGATTATTCCTAAGGGGGTAGGTGTTGTGACACCCAAAATTTTATTTGGCCTTTTCAAAATTTCTATTTGACTTGAGGGAGGTGTTTTAAATTTTTCTTCAACAGAACCCTCCCTTTCAAAATATTTTTTTATGGCAAGGGTTTTATTTGGATTCACCCAAGACTTGATTTTGGTCTTGGAGGTTCTTTCTTTTTATTTTTGGACTCAAACCAAAATGCTTTTCACTTGGGAAAAATGCCTTTTGAAAATTCCTTTGAAATTGCCCTATGGCTTTTGGAATGATTCTTTGCCCCTTTCAACAAATCTCTCTTGCCATGACCTTAGTGCAAATCCACTCTCATAAACCTTTCCTCATCTTTGGATCATGATTTACTCCAAATCCAGCAAGTTGGACCTCTCCATAAAATTTTTCCCATTTATTTCTTATCAAAACAATTTCTGCCTTCTATTCTAGCTCTTGGAGATTTACAAAGGAGCTACCATTTCTGTTTTGATTTTTGCCCCCAAACCAATTTCCCTTCCTAGTCCTTTGAACCCTCAACCAAGATCCATGAAGATCCACTGGTCTTCAGTTCAAACTTTTCAAACTATACTTGCTGCAAGTTTGGACCAGATTTGCCAAATTTGATGAAATTCATTCAAATCTTTCTCCAAAAATTCTGAGAAAAATCAGGCAGCCTCTGGGTGCATTGAGAGGTCACCTCACCAAGTCCCAGCCCCAGGAAAAATTTTCTTCATACCAAATCATTTCGTCGAACACCTACTGGACACTGTTTCTATAAGGTTCAGTCAAATTCAGTTAACAGTGTCTGAATCACTGTCGTTTTCTTCAGTGTCTGTTGTCGATTGCCAGTGCCCGGCGTCGCCGTGTTTCCTGTCCCCTCCCCCTTGACCTCTGCACCGCACGAGCGCCTGGATGCTTGCGGGCGTCGGCGACGAGCTAGAGAAGGTGCGCCGCCCCGTGACCGACGCTAGCAGCGGCTTTGCGGCCGCCAGAGAGAGGCGCAGCGCAGACGGCGCCACCCAGCGCCGCCCAAGCCACCGGAGATCGCCGCGTGGTCTTCCACTCCCCAGTGCGCGCTGCCACCCTCGTCGTGAACCGCTGGGCGCGGAGCACGCTCTTTGCCGCCGTCGTGCCCGTGCGGCCACCCCACCGTGGACCGGCGCCATTACGCCAAGACCGACCAGGACTAGCGGGGGAACGGCACCAGTACACCTCACTGATGCTGCCTGGCCACCTAAACTCCTTGCCAAGCCGCTGCCTCGCCGTAATTGCTCGCCGGAGCAACCCCGTTCACGGCCACCCCTCGAGCTGCCTATAAATAGAGGCCCCGAGCTCCAGCTAGTACCCACACCACCTCTGCACTCCACCAAGACCCTGCCTAGCCACTGGAAGAGCCCCGAGGGAGTCTCCTTCTTCGACTCCGGCCGCCGCGACCCGCCACGGGATCCAGCTCGATTCGCTCCCGTGCGTGCACCTCTGCCTCCCATCTCTTGCCAGTAGCTCCCTAGTGCATCCCTCCTTCTGACCCGCACTTCAATTCGAAGTTTGCAGCACACCACCGGAGTTCCCCACCATCGCCCGAGCCGCCGTCCGCCGGAGAAAGTGTCGCCGTCGACGCGGTGCTCCCCGACGCCCAAGTCCACCACCCACCGACGCGGAAGGGCACGCTGATACTCTTGGTACACTCCGATCTCCCTGACTCGCCGTGGTTCGACACCGGCGACCTCCGCAGCCTTCGGGCGCCGGCGAGGTTTTTCAAACCTGACATGTGGACCCCCCACGTCAGCCTCTCTTCTTTCACCCCCGAAGCGTTTTCTGTTGGCGCCTTCGGGCAGAGTACGTCTTCTCTGTGGGCTGGCGCGTTCCTCTTCGAACCGTTTTCTCTTTTCTCAGTTAGGCCCCTGGAACTTCTCTGTTTCATTACAGATGAGTCCCTGGACAGAAACCCTTATAACTTTTTAATAAAAAGTGATTTTTGAGTGATTCTTTTTCTGACAGTCTTATAATTTTGTCTTTTTTTATGGGATTTATTTGGAAAAATTTTGCAACAACTTTTATGGACGCGTTGGTTTTCACGTTAGTATGCCTTTTCGCTATACCGTAGGTTCCGGAAGAGGTGACGGAGCCGCGAACTTCGCCGAGCTAGACTCCGACTTCTCCGAACCAGGCAAGCATGTTTGAAACTTTGATATGATAGGTGTTTTGCATGTTTGCGTGAAAGGTTGTGCGTGGCATATGAGTATCGGTGAGTATCTCGTTGCTTGTGAGGCAACTACCCGTGTGTTCCAAAGTTACTGTGATCTCTGATGAGAGATGGCCTAGTCATGTGGTGACATGAAGGGCAGTAAGGTGGTCCTGTTGTAGCATGCCAGCCTTGTGTCATCCGATAACCTCTGACGTTAACGCGGACGGAGTCACATTATCGTTCTTCCCCCTTCCGTGCTACCACTTGTTTTCTGCCAGAATGCGGTTTAGTAAGTTGGTAACCTCTTTCCGTGTACACACCAAACAGAGGGGCCGGGATGATGGTTCCATGGCCCTGGATTAAAGCCAGTCATACGGTCAGGGGGCATGGGTGTTTCCGGTTGGGACCGAGAGGGGGGCACCCCTTAGAGCGCGTGTATAGAAATTTGATCCCATGCTACGCGAGGTTGTAGCCTCCCCGTCTCAAGGTTTTTCTTGAACGTTGCCGAGGGTGATTCCTGGCTTCGGATTGTTGAATGGGTGTGTACTGGTTAGATGTGTTTCTTCCAAAACACCGTAAACGGAACTAGTCCCCGTGACTACTGAAATCCGTTGGCTGTGGTTAAAGTACAAACTCTGCAGAGTCAAATCCTTCCGAGTCATCGTATCCAAGGTCAAGTATTGTGATCAGCGTATCCATGTCTATGTCATAACCTCGTGGTATATTCTTCTTTCCGGTAAGTGAGCTAGAGTAGTAATCTTGGCTGAACGTTATTCCTGTGGATGGACTAACCCTGTTGTTTGTCTCATGTCTGATTATTCTCTTGATATGATTTAAAATTCAAGAGCTACTAAGTTATGAATATAAGCCCTTTATGTGATGTCGCTCAGACGTCCGACTATGGCATGTTTGTCTCTTACTTTCAATATAAGCCCTTTATGTGATGTCGCTCAGACGTCCGACTGTGGCATGTTTGTCTCTTACTTTCAATATAAGCCCTTTATGTGATGTCGCTCAGACGTCCGACTGTGGCATGTTTGTCTCTTACTTTCAATATGAGCCCTTTATGTGATGTCGCTCAGACGTCCGACTGTGGCACGCACTGTCTTTTATTTTCTGTTATAAGCCCTTTATGTGGTGTCGCCCCGACGCCCGACTGCGGCATTATTATTCTTGCAGTTTCCTCTCGAGGAGTCATTCAGAACCTCGTTTGGCACCCAGTATTTATTTTGGGATTTCGGGAGGACTACCGCCCGACTTCTCTGTCATTTTCCCATGCATTATTGTCTCTATGTCTGAACGCACTTGTTAATCTGTTCATATGCTCCATGTTTACATTTGTTATATCTTATGTCCGAACTGTCTTGCGAGTACTTTCATAGTACTCACCTGGCTTGTTGATTTGGCCAGATGTTGACAAAGGCGAACTCTTGGATGAAGAGTTTGATAGTGAGTCCGACGCCTAGAGGAATCCCAGTCAGTCCTGTGCGATCCTGGATTTTGGTCACTTGTATTATATACGCTTCCGCCACCCGCAATAAACCTCCTCGAGCTTCTCCCCGACGCTCGAAGAGCTGTAGTTTGCAGGAGTCATATCACCCGCTCCGCTATGATATTTCCTCCACCGTTGTTATCGTGAGTTAGTAGTTATGCCACCCCATCCGCCGTTATGTTTATTCGGCATGCATGTAATAAATTGTTGAGCAGTCCCCGCTCAACCTTGTATTATATTCAGTACTCCTGGTACTTTTCTTCTATGACCAAGATATTGTCTACCAGTGAGAAGGAATTCTTCTTTACTGGTCTGTAAAAGGGATTGGTCTCTCAATAAATATTTTATTGAAAAACCGGTCGTGACAGTGGCGGGCCGTGTGAGGGTTTTTGTGACGTGGGGATGGTGAGGGTTTTCTTTTTTCTTTTTTGAATTGGGTGGTGAGGGTTTTCTATCCCACAAAGAATTTCGGAGGCAACAGTTTGCTAGAGCCAACCGTGTGTGATTGACGCAATAGGCAAAATGAAAGTCATTGCACACGGTTCCAATTTTGGGAACCGTGTGTGATTGACGTACTACCTCCGTCCTGGTTTACGGGTCCCCTTTGTAATTTGTACCAAATTTTGACCAAATATTTAACTAAGAAATGTTTATGCATGTCACCAAAAATTATATCATTGAACACTATGTTCACATACGCATCCAACGATATAATTGTTGCTGACCTGCACTAACATTTTGTCAGTTAAATCTTTGGTCAAAATTTAACACAAATTACAAAGGGGACCAATAAACCAGGACGGAGGTAGATTCCATCAACCGAACTGATTGCATCCATATCCCACAGTTAGACATAAGTAAACATAGATTAAACATACTCAGACAAAGATAATAAGCGTACACATACACAAGCATAGTTCAACCATAAGTACATAGTTCAACCATCATTAAGCATACTCAAGCGTACATAATTCGATCCCACATCTCATCTCACATGCCGGCACAATCCCGAAGCTTCTCCAGGTACTCGGCGTATGCGCTGTGCGCCACCCTGCGAGAATACTTCTGCTTGAGAAGGAGCCAACTGCCCGTTCTCTTGCATGCGCCAGAACACTTTGATACGTGTCATGAAGCTTGTGGTTGCAAAATGGGCATCGATAGACGCCGTTCCAGGTCCTAATACGCATGGTCTGCATTCCCGCATAAAGCTTCCTCAGGATTTGCCTCTTGTACCTCCTCTGGCCATCTTCATCCTCGCTGTCCACATCGTCAGACAACACCTATACAAGTAGTAAAACAAATTTGGCATCAAATCAATGTTTACATGCCGTGAAGTAGGATTAGGAATTTATGGCTATTTTTTATACATATGCAGAGATTATGGTTTGATTTCTAATCACAGTCGCCTATGTACAGACCAATCTTGAAGAAAATAGTGGCACAAACATATATGTAGGTCATTCAAAATCAATTGTCAAGTCCTGGCTAGGAATTATTAGCACGAACACTAACCCTAGTCGGATTACTAGCAGAAATCATTTGCACAGATGAAACAACTAATCACTTATCACTTGTACCATTCAAACAATCAATACACTACACGGATCTAACGAAACTTACTCAGATTTTATGGATTGGGAGAACATAACCATAGGATTTCTATTCCAAAATGGGGGAGGCAGGAGTAACCAGAGAAACCCTAGGATCTGTTTGACACATAAATGGGTATAGATGACTATAGTTGTCCATCATCGTCGGAGTCATCGCCGGAGTGGTCATCAGAGTCGTCACCGGGGTCATCACCCGACTCGTCACAAGAGTTGGTGTGGAACTCCGCCTCTGGCTGTGGAAGCTTGACGCCGTCGACGACGTCAGGGTGCAGCGATACCTCGTCGGCGGTGGCGGCAACCTCTGTCTCCATCTCCACGCCGTGCTCCGGTGCTTCAGCAGCCCCGACGTCACCACTCCCTCAGATGGGGCGCTTCGGCGGCATCCTCATACACTGACAGCTTTGAGGACTGAGAGCAGCATCGAGGATGCAAGCGGAGAGAGAGGATTGTGTGTGTGGCGAGGATGGGGGATGCGGCCGCTCGGGCGCACCATTAATATGGAGTAGTGAGAGAGAGGCGGGTGGCGGTCAAACAGCTGGCTCGCCTCCCAGTGAGCCTACGCACTGGACTGCTGGCATGCCTACCATCGTTTCACACAGCTACTCGCATGCCTCCCGATGACACTGCACAGCGAGCACGCCTCCATCAATTCACATAGCTGCACGCATGCCTCCAGGTCTGCCTGCGTGGCGGACTGCTCGCATGCGTCCCGTCAACTCACGCCTGCTAGCATGACACACAGGTCGCGTGGCGGCACGTATATTGTTTTTCTATTTGGATGATTAATGATGCCGCTTTATTGCTTAACCGAAGCATGGCATGTATCCATTGTTGGTCTAATGCTCACGGTTCGAATAAATAATCCGTTTGGGACATTGGTTCTCAATTATTAATAATCTCCCATTTGTAAGAAGATAAAGATTACATCAAAACTGGTCTCAAATTTGACAAAAAAAGTACAATGCCACTTTGTATTGGCGTCCATATGACAACACGATAAGTTTCATGAACTTCAAATAAGTTTTGGATGTACTAGAATTTAAAAATCAAGATTCTTCAATGTTTGAAATTTCTTGCACGGGGAGTAAACATGCACCAAGTGAGACACATGTGTTTTTGCAATCCATTTAGGTGCACTGTCACATGTGCATGTAGCTCAAATTTGATTTTTTCACAATATACCCGTAGAAAATCAATCAATGTACTAAAACGTCTTAATGATCTATGTTTTGTTCGAAATTAAAATGTCCCTCCTTTTGTAACATATGTTCACCGCGGGATAATTTAACATGCATCATAGTTGCGGTGGATTCGCGGTGTGTGTCTCGGTGTGTGCGTCTGGGGGTGGCGGGTGGCTCGCAGTACACTACGAGTTGTGAGCCACCGTGTGGGTTGGCCGTTTTGTTAGGCAGGTGCCACATCAGAGTCGTGAATTCGTTATTTAAAATATTACACAACCCTTTCATACATACATGTTTTGGCCACATGCAGTCGATGGTTGTCCTACACGACACTCGATACTCGCGTGTGACGCTTTCTGTGGGCCCGTGAGGTCGTCGTCCATCACTTTGACGAATAGCCGGCAGTGGGGTTAATTTAACCAGCAAGGTAGAATCTTTTTGTTTGTGTTATGGTGGGAGTATATATATAGTATGCGTCGAAGAGGTGGGAGGGGACTAGCATATATACTATACGTACGCGTCCGTGAACAAGTACACCTCACTCAGTGTCGGGACTTTTCAGTTTCCGAGGCACGTGCCACATCAAAGTTGTGAAATTGGCTATTCAAACATCACACAACACCTCTTTGGGCCACATGCATGCAGGCGGTGGTTATCCTAGCTAGGACACTCACGTGTGACGCTTCCATCTGTGGGCCCACGAGGCCATCATCGATGCATGCATCACTTTGACCTACATCGAGACAGGTTAATTAATTTCACCATCGAGGAGGATTCTTTTTGGGTTGTATTACGGTAGGAGCATATAGTATGCGTCGAAGAGGGGGAAGGGGACCATCATATGTAGTACGCTTCATGAACCTCGCTCTATGTGAGGGCTTTACGGTTTTTGAGGCATGTGGCACATCAAAGTTGTGCATTTTGGGTATTCAACATATATTTGGCCCACATGCAAAGTCATGGTGGTTGTCGTCTGATGTCTACTAAGCAACTTTATTCTTGTAGACTCGTGTTGGGCCTCCAAGCGCAAAGTTTTGTAGGACAGTAGCAATTTTCCCTCAAGTGGATGACCTAAGGTTTTTCAATCCGTGGGAGGTGTAGGATGAAGATGGTCTCTCTTGAACAACCCTGCAACCAAATACAAGAAATCTCTTGTGTCCCCAACACACCCAATACAATGGAAAATTGTATAGGTGCACTAGTTCGGTGAAGAGATGGTGATAAAAGTGTAATATTGATGGTAGAAATATATTTTTATAATCTGAATAAATAAAAACAGCAAGGTAGCAAATAGTAAACGGGCACAAAAACGGTATTGCAATGCTTGAAAATGAGGCCTAGGGTCCGTACTTTCACTAGTGCAATCTCTCAACAATGCTAATATAATTGGATCATATAACCATCCCTCAAAGTGCGATGAAGAATCACTCCAAAGTCCTATCTAGCGGAGAACATAAGAATAAATTGTTTGTAGGGTACGAAACCACCTCAAAGCTATTCTTTCCGTTCGATCTATTCAAGAGTTTGTACTAAAATAACACAAAGCTATTCTTTCCGTTCGATCTATCCTAGAGTTCGTACTAAAATAACACCAAAGAAAATTCATATTCATAATACTCAATCCAACACAAAGAACTTCAAAGAGTGCCCCAAGATCTCTACCGGAGAAACAAAGACAAGAACGTGCATCAACCCCTATGCATAGATTACCCCAATGTCACCGTGGGAATCCGCGAGTTGAATGCCAAAACACATATCAAGTGAATCAATATGATACCCCATTGTCACCACGAGTATTCATATGCAAGACATATATCAAGTGCTCTCAAATCCATAAAAGTATTCAATCCGATAACAACAAAATCTCAAAGGGAAAAACTCAACTCATCACAACAAGATAGAGAGGGTAAAACACCATATGAACCAACTACATTAATAAAGCCCGCGATACATCAAGATTGTGCCATCTCAAGAACACGAGAGAGAGAGAGATTAAACACATAGCTACTGGTACAAACCCTCAACCCCGAGGGTGGACTACTCCCTCCTCATCGTGGTGGCCGCCGGGATGATGAAGATGGCCACCGGTGATGATCTCCCCCTCCGGCAGGGTGCCGAAACGGGGTCTAGATTGGTTTCTCGTGGCTATAGAGCCTTGCAGCGGCGGAACTTTTGATCTAGGGCTACCCTGAAGGGTTTTGGAATATTTGAGAATTTATAGGGCGAAGAGGGGGTACGGGAGGCCACGGAGGTGGGCACAACCCACTTGCGCGCGCCTGGGCCTCCAGGCGCGCCCTGGTGGGTTGTGCCCCCCTTGGAGCACCCCCAGGTGTTGCACTGGCCCACTGGTGGTCTTCTGGTCCATAAAAAATCCACAAAATGTTTCACGCTGTTTGGTCTCCGTTTGATATTGATTTCCTGCGATGTAAAAAACAAGCAAAAACAGCAACTGGCACTGGGCACTGGGTAAATAGGTTAGTCCCAAAAAATGATATAAAGTTGCTATAAAATGATTGTAGAACATCCAGGAATGATAATATAACAGCATGAATACTTCATAAATTATAGATACATTGGAGACGTATCATCCTCTCGCACCCACTTAAGAGGTTATCTGCGATATCGATGCTTTCCATCTGTGGGCCCGCTTGGTCAATCACTACTTTTTTCCTGACAATGAGAGAGGTCAATTTGACTTAGGAGGGGATTATTTTTTGTTTGTAATATGGTGTATATATATATATATATAGGTCATGCCCTGGGATGACATGATATAGTTTGAGCACACACACATGCATGTGTACGCATGAATCCCTCCCATCGAGTCGAAGTGGCTAGTACAACGACATGTCATGAACCGATCTCGCTCTGTGTGGGGACTGTATGATTTTCGACGCACGCGCCACATCAATGTTGTGAAATGATATTCAAACATGCATGCACGCATCACCTCCATACATATGCATGTAGTGGTTGTCTTCGAACGGTACACTCCCTCGCGTGGTTATCGGCGACAAGCCTATATATTCGTGGGCCCGCGTGGACATCCATGATCACCTTGACCGACAACAAGATAGGTTACCATGGCAGATTCTTACTTTGGTTCATGTTATCGTAGTATAGGTCGTGAGATTCAGACCTAATTAAGTTTGAGCACATATACTATGCACGCATGCATGCATAAATCCCCGTCATCGGCTTGAAGTGTGGTGTGACATACATATGCATCATCAACCTAACACTCACTCAGTGTGGGGATTTCTGGTTTGAAAGCACGGTGCCACATCAAAGTTGTTCCATTGTGTATTCAAAACACACCTCTCCATACATATGTTTGGGCCACACGCATGCAGTGGTTGTCTTTGGGGACTAGCTACTTGCGTGATTATTGGCGAGCTAGCCCATCTCCGGGGTCGCATGGATGGCCATCACTTTGACGAACAACAAGAGAGAGGTTGTACGACCAATGTCGGGGATGTGGTGCGACATATGCCCGGGGGTGGCTTATCATGGAGGGGGACAAGAGTACGTCGCCGGGTGTCGGTGTCAAAACCGGCGGATCTCGGGTAGGGGGTCCAGAACTATGCATCTAGGATCAATGGTAACAGGAGATGGGGGACACGATGTTTACCCAGGTTTGGGCCCTCTCTATGGAGGTAATACCCTACTTCCTGCTTGATTGATCTTGATGAATATGAGTATTACAAGAGTTGATCTACCACGAGATCGTAATGGCTAAACCCTAGAAGTCTAGCCTGTATGACTATGGTAATGAGTATATCTCCCCTATTTGGACTATGCCCCCCGGTTTATATAGACACCGGAGAGATCTAGGGTTACATAGAGTCAGTTACATAAGAAGGAATCTTCATAGTTGATCGCCAAGCTTGCCTTCCACGCCACGGAGAGTCCAATCCGGACACGGGTACGGTCTTCGGCCTTCACGTCTTCACAGCCCATCAGTCCGGCCCATGGATAATAGGCCGGATGCCCGAGGACCCCTTAGTCCAGGACTCCCTCAGTAGCCCCTGAACCTGGCTTTAATGACGATGAGTTCGGCGCGCAGATTGTCTTCGGCATTGCAAGACGGGTTCCCTCTCCTGAACTCCAAGGTAATCTTCAGATGTAATGATTGTATCCGGACCTGTATACACAATTGCAGAGGATATAATATTTCACGAGTCCAATCTGCTAACGACTTTTTGGGTAGTATGGCATCATGCCTGCACAGCCATTATTTTCGAGTCGTTTGGCCGGCCCGTCTTCCCACGTCTCGAGGCGTGGTTTCATTAGCATGTCTTATCCAAGCGGAGATCGTGTCTCCCTTTTTTAAGGGATTCTTTATCAACCCAGACGCGGGCAACCCAACGGTCACCTGGGTACAACTCCTTGGGAATAGGTAAGTTTTGAGGCCTATGAGGAGACATTTTTATATTCGCGGCCTTTATGTAGGGGCACAGACCCATCTTTTTCCTTTACGCTTGCTTCTTCCTCGAGCCTTTCTTCCCCGAGTTCCAACACCCGGATTTAGACCACCGCAAATCATGTTCAGATCCAACCGTCAAGGCCGGTGGGTGGCTTCTTCCGTCACGGAGAGTGACATTGCAAAGCTTCGAGCGGCGAGGTATCTGACCGCAGAGATTCTCCATTGGCTTCCCGCAGAGGAGCAGGTTATTCCCACCCCCAGATCCGGTGAGAGGGTCGTATTCGTGTCCCACTTCCTCCGCGGGTTAGGGTTTGTGCTTAATCCCTTTGTCCGAGGGCTCATGTTCTATTATGGGCTAGACTTTCACGATCTGGCCCCGAACTCTATTCTTCTTATCTCGACGTTTATCGTCACGTGTGAAGCCTTCCTCCGAACTCCTCTGCACTTCGGCTTGTGGCTCAAGACTTTCAATGTGGAGCCGCGAGTGATAGAGGGGGAGCAGGTAGAGTGCGGCAATGTCGTAGTGAGCAAGCTCGCCTGCGCTGTTTGGCTGAAAGGATCTTTTGCTAAGTCTTCCGATCTGTGGCAGCAGGGGTGGTTCTATATCACCGAGCCCCGGGGCTCCAAGTGGGTAGCTGCGCCTGTATTTCGATCCAGCCCCCCAACTCAGCTTGCGTCATGGATTAATAAGGGGTTGGACTGGGGATCAACGGATGAGGTGCAGACTTTGCAAAGTCGCATCCGAAACCTCATTGAGAGGGACATCAACATCGTCAATGTTGTTCAAGTGATGCTGGTCCGCCGGACCCTGCCGTGCCAGCGAGGGCCACTCCGCATGTGGGAGTTCAATCCAGAAGGGCCGCGTACTCTTTAGCACTTGTTCGGCGCTACGCACGAAGGAATGTGGAAATTATTCTTTGGGAAACGAAGGCAATGGCCGGACACCACCGAAGATGTCGGCCTAGACTGTGACCATTCGGATACCCCGGTAAGTACTCGTTTGCCGGATACCTTATAATTAGATACCCAGTGGCAAGATACCGACAGTATCATCCTTTTTCAGGGCTGGATAAAGAACGTGGAGCGGATCAGGTGTCCAGCTCCCCTTCCCGAAGAATCAGCTACTCCCGTGCTAACACGGATACTGGCCTCGGCACCGTACCAGGCACCAGCAGGGGAGGGTGCGAAAACCCAAGATGACCTTGGTTCCGGAGGTAAGTCGTACACTGAGTCCAGAGAAATCGACCTTTCCTTGCCCGAAGACAAAGGCGGAAAAGGATCCAGTATCCCTTCTCCTAGCAGGAGGAAAAGGGCCGCCTCCGAAGATGGGGAGGGGCGGTCGTCTAAGAAGGGCAAGATGCCATCGTCGAGCGGCTTGAGTTTGGAAAGCGATGCCGTTGAACATCTTCAACAAGGGGACAAGCCCTCGGCCAAACCGTAAGTGAACCCGGAGTACTTTGATAGCATCCGCTCCTTTGCTGTTAACCGAAGATATACATAACGTGTTCATGCATTTTTACAGGTCGGCGCAAAGTTTTTCTGGGCAATCCTCTTCTTTGGGAAGTATCCTTCCAGAGATGATGGATAGCGAGACGCCTCATGGAACCTCCTCGCCCAATAAGGCAGATGACTCTGAAGTGTCATCGCGGAGGGTCCCTCTTAATCAGGGGACAAAAGAGGCTGTGCCCGAAGGTGGATCTCCGACCATCCGGGAGTCCGGGGCTGATGATAACAAAGGCCCCGGACTATCTGGCTCGCAGCCGATAGTGATTCTGGGGGCGGGTGAGCAGATTCTTTTAGAGGACGGAGGTGCTCCTAGAGTGGCTTTCGGAGACCAGGAGGCTCCGGATATATTGCAGGACATGTTGCAAAAAGCATCGGTCTCGGGGGAACAGCGTACCTTGATGGGTACGGTGATTGAGAAGATTTTGTCCGTGAAAAGCGGATTAAATGAAGCCTTTTTGAGCCTACTGAAGGGCTTCGAGGTTTGTGACATAATGTTTTCAGCTATGTTTTATTTGCAAAGATGCGCCTGTGTATAGGTAGTAGCCCCTGAGACTCGGGTTGCCTTCCACTAGGAAGCAATCGGAGGATCGAAAAGGATCGTTTGAGGACTAACCTAATGAATTTGAACACAGGCTGCTTCCCCCTTGGCCACTTCCCAGACTATGGAAATTGCCGAGCTGCAGCGAAAGATTGATGTGGCAGGGGATGATCTTGCGTTAATCAATATGCATCTTGACGAGTCGCAAGTTATGTATTCGGGGAAATCCCCATACGTATTTGTGTAATAAGCATGAAGCTGAAATTTAGATGCTGGAATATGCATGGCTGCAGATGGTGCTGCCGCCGTTGAAGCACTTCGAGCGGAGCTGGCCCGGGTCAAGGAGCAGGCCCGATGTAGCAATGCGGCTACCGAAAAGGCATCGGCTAAGCTAGAAGCCGAACAAGCTGCACGGCGCCAAGACGAGGAGAAGATGTCCACGATGATGCTCGAACTTGAGAATGCTACCGGCCGCTGTGAATTTCTGGAGAAGGAGAGCAAAGCCTTAACGGCTGATCTGAATAAGGCCTTACAAGAGGCGAGAGAAGCGCGGTCGGAATCCAGAGCAGCCCGTGAGGAGATTCGACAGGCAAGGGTGATTGCGGCTGGAAAGCACTTTTTGCTGCAAACTAAGTTTGGCGACCCGAACTATGCCCAGCTTAACCAAGTGTGGAGTTCTCCGAACAAGTTCTTGGACTTGTCGAAGAGTTCTT
Source organism: Aegilops tauschii subsp. strangulata (assembly GCF_002575655.3). NCBI lineage: Eukaryota > Viridiplantae > Streptophyta > Magnoliopsida > Poales > Poaceae > Aegilops > Aegilops tauschii. The sequence continues at coordinate 378,748,997 of NC_053040.3, forward strand.
CCGATGCGGCGCAGTATTACCAAGCATGAGATGGGCATGCAACGGAGAAGCTTTTTTGATCGCAGTTTGGCGCATCGAAGCGCCCCCTCTTGCTCAATGAACAGATGTCCCAATGGGCCGAACTTCATAGGATATCCGGCGCTGCCATGAAGGATGTCATAATCCGGTTGTGGCCAACCGAGCCTGTTCCGAATAGCTATTTCGGTTTGGTACAAAGGCTTGTTGATGCGGTGCCGCGTATCGACGCTGTGAAGCGGTCAACATGCATTGAGGGTGCACGGATGTCCTTTGCCTGAGTCAAGACGTTCTGGGGGAAGATGAAGGCCATCGAGATTGCGACGAAGGGTCCACCCAAAGGCAAGGACCGTCTGGAACCGGAGCATTATTTTGAAGACGTCCTAGAGGCTGCCCGCTTGATAGAGGGTCAATGATCAAAAGACATAATGTTCGAGTGATGTGTATGATAGTTTTAAAATACAACTTAATAGTTAATCTATTTTTATGTTTTGCTCGAAAGCGTGAATTCCTCCTATGCTGCCGTTTTAATATAATCTGAAAGTTTTCCAGTCGTCGGCTTCAGCCCCCTCATAGGAAGTACGGGGGTGTTCGGAAAAGCATTTAATCGCTCTTTATACAATGTCTTGGTCCATGAAGGAGGCGATAATGCGGCGAACCAGGCAATCAGACTCTAAGGCGTTAACACTTTCACTTAGCCATAGGAGTTTTATGGTGGGGCTACGACATAGCCCATGGTATGTATGCGGCGTATGTTGCCTTGCATATTTGATCTGAAACAGATCCTTCGTGTGACACGGGGAATCACTAAGGATTCCAAGAAGTCATCAAGTGGTTGACCAGCTCTCGCCGCATCATGACAGTCAGTTTTCGGCTTTCTCTACTGAAGTGCTCATCCGGTTTAGACCAGGGCACAATCGCAGTAGTTCTCCCTTTACTACCATAGCCGACAGAGCGGAACGTAGGGTAGAAAGCACAGGAGCCGGGCAACCCAACTATTGACCCAAGACAATGATTCGGAGCTGATGCATAGGCCAAACTTGCGATGCCGAAGTACGCTGTAGAGTTGTTCGGGCTTTTGCTGGCAACTCATTTGTTCCCATACCGAGCCCCTGGCAGGTTATGCCAAGGTGCATCTGTAAAGCAGCTGTTAAGGCCGTACTCATTGTTGAAAGAGTATGGAAGATTAGTTCGGATAAAGTTTACTGGGAGCGGAGCAATATGCCAATGATAAATTCATATATAAAAAACCACAAACCCGTCTATTTGACATGCTCGGGTCGGGGATGGAGGAAAAAAGGCATAGTACAGGCTCAAAATATAGAGTGCGGTCTACAAAAAGTGATTTTGGACCTCCTGTCGCACGTCTGCGCCGCCCGTCCTCGGGGAGGGGGATCCTTAACGGAAGTAGCCCCTTAGGTGAGTGTACGGATCCGGACTCCGATAGAGTCCGTTGTAGATGCTGTCCTTTTCGTCACCTGTTTTTTAAGAGATAGTAAAGAAAGAAAGACAAAAAATAGATAAAAAAATGTTACAGGAATGCTCGCAGGGTTGTCCGTATTGTGCTTCCGTCGACGCCCATGGTATCTTGAGTGCGTAGTGATGTACGCGCGGTGTAAATCTTGCCGGAATGAGAGGTGGGTGGCGGAAGCCGAACTGCTATTTCCGTTCCGGGAGTGGTCGAATTCGGAGGGAAACATTTTCTGGCCCGTGGTATTTGGCTGGTGAGCCGCTCTGTCGTCTTTATCGCCTGGTGGCCTCCTCCCCTTGTGTTCGGCGTTGAGCTTGCCTGCCTGCTTGAAGACCCAATAGTTTCTGTTGGTATGATTAGCTGGCTAATCAGTGTGGCCGTGAGTCTGGCATGGTTGGTCCAATATCCTGTCAAGGGTGGATGGCCCGTCTTGGTTTGCCTCCAGTGGCTTATTCTGTTGACCGGGTTTCGGATTGTTGAATCTGGCGTTGACCGCTGTGTCGCGTGATCTTTCATTGTTATTGTGACTTTTATGTTCGGATTGTCGTGGCTTGCCGTTGCCGTCTCGGATTTCGGAAGTGCCCAGGTCACTGGCATTGTTGCTTTTATGAGCGAGCCAGTTGTCTTCTCCCGCGCAAAAGTGAGTCATTAGAGCGGTAAGTGTTGTCATGGATTTGGGTCCTTCCTGGCCGAGGTGACGTGCTAGACATTCATCCCGGACGCTTTGTTTGAAGGCCGCAAGGGCTTCCGCGTCAGGACAGTCGACAATTTGGTTCTTTTTTACTAAGAACCTAGTCCAGAGCTCCCTGGCTGATTCGCCGGGCTGCTGGACAATATGACTTAAGTCATCGGCATCTGGTGGCCGGACATATGTTCCTTGGAAGTTGTCTCGAAAGGCGTCTTCCAAATCTTCCTAGCTGCCAATGGAATTTTCTCGCAAACTGTTTAACCAGTACCGCGCTGGCCCTTTGAGCTTGAGAGGTAGGTATTTAATGGCATGAAGGTCATCTCCGCGAGCCATGTGAATATGGAGGAGGAAATCCTCAATCCATACCGCGGGATCTATTATTCCATCATATGATTCGATGTTAATGGGTTTGAACCTGTCTGGAAATTCATGCTCCATTACTTCGTCGGTGAAGCAGAGGGGGTGTGCGGCTCCTCTATGTTGGGCCACACTGTGAAGCACCTCCGGTGGACTTCGTTTGCGATTTTTCGACCGGGCGTGGTTGGGTCTGTTGTGTCCGAATAGGTAACCATTGTCGCCGATCGGGGCATGTCCCCGCGATCTGTATATCGATCTTGTGTGTCCTGCTCTGCCCTCCAGGTATTGTTGGATGCCGCGAGTGTTCCCCCGAGCTGTTTTGTTCTTGCATTAACGGCCAGGTGGGCTGGTACTCTTGGGCTGCTGCTTTATCCGGACCGAACTGTGGTCGACCAACCGCATTATGCGATGGTGGTGCGGGCTCCAGCGCTCCGCCGCCATGTTGAGGGAGCCACCTATACTTGGGGTGGATTTTGTCTGGGCCGCTAGGGCCGTATTCGGCGGCCACGACCTCGGTCCATCTATCATTGAGCAAATCTTGGCTTGCTTGAAGCTGCAGCTGATTCTTTCTTTGGCTCTTTGCAGTGGCTGTTACCGGCGTTTAAGGCGCTCCTGCTCGAGAGGTTCCTCAGGCAAGATGAAATCCTCGTTGCCGGGGCTCTCCTCTTCCACGGAGAGTGGAAGATAATTACTATCCTCTGAGTCTCCATATATGGCCAGTTCATCAGGGCTGTCTTGCCCATTTTCTTGTTCTTCCTGTTCGGATCCTACCTCAATAGGGTCTTCATTGTCCGGAGTAGTATCTTCTGCGGTGCTAGTATTGTTTTCTCTTGAGCGACGTGACTTAGAGCGGCGCCGGAGGCGCCGTTGTTTGGACTGTGTCACAGGAGGCCTATCCTCAACTGGATCCTCCTTGTCATCGTCGAGAGCGTCGTTGGGTGTGTCTACAATACACACGTCATACCAGGAAGTGGCCGTTCTGGGTCTGGTGTATAGTGGGTTCTGGCCTTGCCCCTCATCATCATCCGTACCGTCGATGTCTTCGGGGCCGGGGTCAAGCGTGTTGGTTGGGTCTTAGACAGTGGCTATGGAGTGGGTGGCGGGTGGGAAGCAAAATTCTCCATCATCCGCCGCCAGTTCGAACCGGACATAGTCCGGCGGCGAGTCACCTGCCAGAGATAGGATTTTTAGTGAGTTTAGTACGTCGCCCATGGGCGAGTGTTGGAAGACGTCTGTGACGCTGAACTTGAAGATCGATAACCGATCAAGTTCGGTATCCGCGGACTCGCAGGGTTCGGAACTGGTCACCGGAGACGAGTCCGGGGTTTCGTTGATGCAGATATCGTATGAAGTAGAATCTATGGGCGGCTCCAACACCGCGGAATCGGTAGCCTCCGTGATGGGGTTGAGCTTCCCATCTTTGGATGACTCGATCTGCTCTACTCTAAGGCCAGAGTCGTTACAGGAGCTATCTCCTGGATGCGGCCCGATGGTAGGTTTAAGCCATGCTCATCGGGGCGAAGGGGAGCGGTTGCCGCGGTCTCAAATCCGTCGAAGATCAAGTCTCCACTGATGTCCGCGACATAGTTCAAGCTTCCAAATCTGACCCGATGGCAAGGGGCATAGCTGTCGATCTGCTCCAGATGGCCAAGCGAGTTGGCCCGCAGTATGAAGCCGCCGAACACGAAGATTTGTCCGGGGAGGAAGGTTCCTCCTCGGACGGCGTCACTATCGACGATTGAAGAGGCCATCGAACCTTTTTTCGACGGCACAGTGGAACTCTCAATGAAAGCACCAATGTCGGTGTCAAAACCGGCGGACCTCGGGTAGGGGGTCCCGAACTGTGCGTCTAGGATCGATGGTAACAGGAGACGGGGGACACGATGTTTACCCAGGTTCGGGCCCTCTCTATGGAGGTAATACCCTACTTCCTGCTTGATTGATCTTGATGAATATGATTATTACAAGAGTTGATCTACCACGAGATCGTAATGGCTAAACCCTAGAAGTCTAGCCTGTATGACTATGGTAATGAGCATATCTCCCCTATTCGGACTATGCCCCCCGGTTTATATAGACACCGGAGAGATCTAGGGTTACATAGAGTCGGTTACATAAGAAGGAATGTTCATATTTGATCGCCAAGCTTGCCTTCCATGCCACGGAGAGTCCAATCCGGACACGGGTACGGTCTTCGGCCTTCACGTCTTCACAGCCCATCAGTCCGGCCCATGGATAATAGGCCGGATGCCCGAGGACCCCTTATTCCAGAACTCCCTCACCGGGCTCTAGTGAGCAAGACAGCCTACGTCGGCGAATCTTACCCAGGTTCGGGGCTCTCCTAGGAGATAACACCCCTAGTCTAGCTCTGCGGGGTCTCCGCATGATCACTATCTCAACAAGGTAGCTACAAGCTTGCTCCTTGAGCTGTTTGGCTAGGGGAGGAAGAAGAACAAGGCTAAGTCTACTCGTCTCTCCCTACGTGGTGTGTCGAACCCCTTGCATGGGGAAGCTTTGGGGGTTTATATAGGCCTACACCCCAAGGGTACAATGGTAATCCGGCCGGGTGTAGGACCCGGCCGTAAGTGTCTCTGATCGCCGGCTTCTCCGCCGGCTGCTGGGGTCCGTCGCCTGGTGGGTCCCGTCGACTGCCGTGCTCTCGGCCGATAGGTAGGGCCTGCCGCCTGCGGGCCATACCAGCCGCTTTATACTGTAGCCTCGCCTCTGATGACGGAGGCTTTGTTGGGGAGAGCGTGGCTACAGTCCCGCCGCCTGGCGGGCGCTCACTGTTGCCACACCTCGTCTTGTCTGGTTAATGGCGCACGGACTCCAAGGGGCAGATGGGCCGCCTGCTAGGAGTCGGCCCATCCTCGATGCCGCCTGCTTGGGGATCGGCTGCCTTCTAGGGCTTGCCGACAGGTAGGGCCCGCCGCTTGCGGGCCGTACCGACCGGTCATCATGGGAGCATGGCTCCTCCTAACGCAGGTGATGTCACGGGCCACGTGGGTACAGTGCCGCGCCGGGCGAGGGGTGTTCGCTCGGTACACCGCACTGTGGCCACGTTCTGCCCTGGATTCAGGGGTGGTAGGCCGCACTGTAGCCACGCCTCGTCCTATCGTGGTTAATGGGGTGCAAACTTGGAGGGGGCGAGGGGGCGCCTGCTAGGAGTCGGCCCTCACTTGAGGCCGCCTTCTAGGAGTCGGCCCCCCTCGTGGCCGCCTTCTGGGGCTCTGTCGCGTTCTAGCAGCCGGCCGCTCAGACCAGCCGGCCCAAGAAGATGGTCGTTTGTCTTGAAAGTGGGAGGGGCGCAGCTAGCCCCGATGTCTTGAAATACCATTGGGGGCCCGATGAGGCTACCCGTGGTCATTTACTCCGAAAGTAGTCCCCGAAGCTGGTGGGGCGCCGCGGCTGAAAAGGCGAGATGCCTCAGCAACTTCCTACTCCGAGTGGTCTGTCGAAGTTGCTTCGTCCGTCTTCTGGAGGCGCCGACAGCTAGGAGCCGGCTGCGGCCAAGCAGCCCGCGTGGTGAATTTGAAACGTCGTGTTGGGGGCCGGGTGGCATGCGAGCCGGATGACAGGATTGCCGTCCGCTGCTCGCCCGCCACGCGGCGCCAGCAGGCCAGGCCGGCCTGCCAGCCCACGCGCGCGACGGGACATCGCAGTAGGCCTGGGCCCGTAGGCCGGAAAGCGCGGGGTCGTGGGGGAAGTGGGCGCAGTTAATCCCACGACCCCCCACGTCTCGCCCCCTGAGCTCCGCCGCGAGGGGGCTATAAGTAGGGGCAGGAGGGGGCGGCGGAACGCACGCGCGCCCTCCTCGCCCTCTGTCCTTCTCCTTCCTCTCGTCGCCGCCGCGCCCCTTCCTCTTGCCGAGGCGCTGTAGCAGCTTGCCGTCGCCGGGCCACCTTGCATCGCGCCTTCTTGATCCACCGCGGATTCCCCGCTCGTCACCGCGCCACGCCTCCGTCGAGCATCTTCGTCCATGGCGCGCGAACGGGCCGACGATTGGGATGGGTCCAACGTCCATGAAGACCACCTCGCCTTCCTTCACCAGACGCGGCGGCTGCCTCGCGAGACGCACGTGAAGGTGCGTGTTCCTCCCCAGGAGAATATCTCGCCGACGCCGGAAGACAGCGAGCAAGTCGTATTCCGGTCCCATTTCCTTCACGGCTTTGGCCTGCCGGCGAGTAACTTCTTCCGCTCGTTTCTCGCCTTCTACAAAGTCCAGTCGCACCACCTTACACCGAATACGGTAGTGCTGCTGGCCACCTTCGTCACCCTCTATGAAGGCTACCTCAGCACTCTCCCCACCCTTGAGCTCTGGGGGGGAGTTCTTCTACCTCAAGCTCGACACCGCCATCAAGAATGAGGCGGCTCAGTGCAGGGCCTGCGTCGCAGTGTGCCGCTTGGGCACCGGGGTCCGCTTCCCGAAGCTGGCCTTGCTGCAGTCGACCAAGCTGTGGCAAAAATCTTCTACATCAAGAACATCCATCCAATGATGGACTATGTCAACTTGCCGGCTTTCGCAGTCAGCCCGCTGGTCGGACCCCGCACCAACTGGCAATTCCGTCCGAAGCACTTGTCGGCCGCCTCCTCTGCTGCTCTCGTCCAGCTTTAGGTGATGACGGAGTCGGAGGGCCTCAAGGCTTCAGATCTGCTGACCGCCTTCATGGCGCGCCGGGTTCTGCCCCTCCAAGCCCGGCCCCATATCATCAGCCGCGTGAGCGGGCATCGGGACCCATGCCGGATGAACACCAAGACGCTGCCACACGTGGACGTGGTCCGGCTGGTGAATGACTTCTCCAACTGCAAGCTTTCGGAGAAGGAATGGCGGTTCGGCAAGCCGCCGTACAGCCGCGCACACCCGCCGCCTGCGGTGAGTCGTTTGATTCATTTTTTTCTTTCATTGGTCCGGGTTCTTTTTTGCTGGCTGATCAGTCGGCCATGATGCAGATCTTCTCGACCCAATCGGCAGCTGACGCCCTGGCCTCGGGCCAGGAGTACTTGCCGGACCGGTCGGTGAGCGACGTGGACGACCCCGACTTGGGGGCGGCCGCCATGGAAGAGGACGACGCTGTTGGGGATCGTGGCAGAAATTATTATTTTTCTACGCATCACCCAGATCAATCGATGGAGAAACTAGCAACGAGAGAGAGGGGAGTGCATCTTCATACCCTTGAAGATCGCGATGCGGAAGCTTTACAAGAACGCGGATGAAGGAGTCGTACTCGTAGTGATTCAGATCACGGTTGATTCCGATCTAAGCGCCGAACAACGGCGCCTCCGCGTTCAACACACCTGCAGCCCGGTGACGTCTCCCACGCCTTGATCCAGCAAGGAGAGAGGGAGAGGTTGGGGAAGACAACTCCAGCAGCAGCACGACGGCGTGGTCGTTTTGGAGCAGCGTGGTACTCCGGCAGGGCTTCGCCAAGCACCGCGGGAGAAGGAGGAGGTGTTGGAAAGGGGGAGGGCTGCGCCTTGGATGTGGTGCGGCTGCCCTCCCTCCACCCCTCTATTTATAGGGCGAAGGGGGAAGGGGGCCGGCCCCTCTAGATGAGATCTAGAGGGGGGCGGCGGCCAAGGGGAGGGGGCTTGCCCCCCAAGCCAAGGGGGGCGCCCCCTTTAGGGTTCCCCCCAACCCTAGGCGCATGGGCCCTGGGGGGATGGCGCCCAGCCCTCTTAGGGGCTGGTTCCCTTCCACATACAGCCCATAGGGCCCTCCGGGGCGGGTGGACCCCTGGAACCCCTTCGGTGGTCCCGGTACAATACCGGCATACCCCCGAATACTTCCAGTGACCGTATGATGACTTCCCATATATAAATCTTCACCTCCGAACCATTCCGAAACTCCTCGTCACGTCCGGGATCTTATCCGGGATTTCGAACAACATTCGGTGACCATGTACAAACTTTCCCTATAACCCTAGGGTCATCGAACCTTAAGTGTGTAGACCCTACGGGTTCGGGAGGCATGTAGACATGACCGAGACATCTCTCCGGCCAATAACCAACAGCGGGATCTGGATACCCATGTTGGCTCCCACATGTTCCGCGATGATCTCATCGGATGAACCACGATGTCAGGGATTCAATCAATCCCGTACTCAATTCCCGGTATGATACTTGCCCGAGATTCGATCGCCGGTATCCCTATACCTTGTTCAATCTCGTTACCGGCAAGTCTCTTTACTCGTTCGTAACACATCATCCCATGATCAACTTCTTGGTCACATTGAGCTCATTATGATGATGTCCTACCGAGTGGGCCCAGAGATACCTCTCCGTCACACGGAGTGACAAATCCCAGTCTCGATTCGTGCCAACCCAACAGACACTTTCGGAGATAACCGTAGTGCACCTTTATAGCCACCTAGTTACGTTGTGATGTTTGGCACACCCAAAGCATTCCTACGGTATCCGCGAGTTGCACAATCTCATGGTCTAAGGAAATGATACTTGACATTAGAAAAGCTTTAGCAGACGAACTACACGATCTTGTGCTATGCTTAGGATTGGGTCTTGTCCATCACATCATTCTCCTAATGATGTGATCCCGTTATCAATGACATCCAATGTCCATGGTCAGGAAATCGTAACCATCTATTGATCAACGAGCTAGTCAACTAGAGGCTCACTAGGGACATGTTGTGGTTTATGTATTCACACATGTATTACGATTTCCGGATAACAAAATTATAGCATGAACAATAGACAATTATCATGAACAAGGAAATATAACAATAACCATTTTATTATTGCCTCTAGGGCATATTTCCAACAGACGCCACAGGCGGTGGTGGTGGAGCAGGCGGATCCTTGGGAGGCGACCTTGAGGACTGGCTGGATGATTATGAGGAGGACCACGAGCCATGCCACCACCGCGGCGCCGACAGGATGGGCGCCAGCTCCTCGGCCGCATCGACTGCACCAGGCGGCGCGCCGAAGCGCCGAGCCGATGTCGGGTTGTATGGCAGCTGGCCCAAGAAGCCCAAGAACACGGGCGCCGCGACCAGGCGGCAGGAGGCCGCCGCGAAGGTGGCCCAATTCCAAAGGGCCCCAAAGCAGCCTTTGATAGTGTCAGCGTAAGTGTTTGGTCTTTCTTCATGTTCGCTTTTCTTCTTTCTCGCAAATTTTTTCTTAGTTCTTCTTGTATGGCTCGAACAGGGCCCCGCTCTCTCTTGATCGGGCCCCGTCTGCCTCGGTGATTGGGGCGGCGGGCGGCTCTGCAGAGCCCCGGCGGGTGGACCCGCTCGCCGACCTCCAGGAGGCGATGGAGAGGAATGCGCGGGAGGCGCGGGAGGAGCAGGAGAAGGCGGAGGCGGCCAAGGCGGCACAGGCGAGGCCGACGCGGCAACCAAGGAGCAGGCGGCCGCGGCCGCCAAGGCATAGGCGGAGAAGGCGGACCACGACTGTGCCTCAGAGCCCTCCATCCCGCAGCCTGCGGAGCCGCAGGTGTCGGATGGCCAGGCACCGACCGAAGGGACCGGCGGTGACCAGGCGGTCTTGGAGGCGAAGGTGCGCCCACATATGTCGACTGCCGACGCCCAAAGTAGTCGGCCCGACGCGCCGCTGGTGCCGCCAGTCGGTGGCGAGTTGGTGGCAGGCTCGACCCCCGCGGTCCGTACTCCAGCGCGCCGTCGTGCGGAGAAGGCGGCCTTAGCGCGACAACCGCTGGAGGTCGAGGCCGCTAGCACATCGGCTCCCGACACCGAGGATTCAAGTGCCTCCCCACCAGAGTGGACGCCTGGGGGCGGGACGGCTGTTCTGAACACGGCCGCATAGGATGTCCAGGCCCGGTTCAAGGCCCAGGCTGCTGCTCTCCAGCAGTATACGCAGGAGTTCCTTGCAACGCGGTTAGCCGTGCGGGTATGCTTCTTGTTTTTGTTTTTGATTCTTGTAATCTTCCGTGGGGGCGCGCTAGCGCACCCACTGGGTGTAGTCCCCGAGTTTCGGGCCGGCTGCTGAGCAGGCGGCTCGAAACTTCAAGTTAGGTTCTGAGTGCTAACTCATTTTTTCTTCTGTTGTCTTCGTTGCAGGATTACCACAACATCCGCGCAGCCGCCTTCAACTCCCATGTCCAGGAGCTGCCAAACGGACTGTTGACTTGACCAAGAGCCGGAGTAAGCATTTCGTCTTCTCTCTCGCGGGGGCGCGTCAGCGCACCCGCTGGGTGTAGTCCCCGAGATTCGGGCCGACTGCTGAGCAGTCGGGCCAGATCTCATGACAACTACTTGTCTTCTTTGTTGATTGTTGATGTCTTTTCTTTCTTATCTTTGCAGGGGCAGCCGCCGGGCTGCAGCAGCGACTGGGCGAGGTCCAAACCAAGCTGCGCACCAAGGAGGAGGAGGAGTGCAACAAGGCGGCTCAGGAGTGCGACCGCCTGGTCAAGGAGCTGGCGGACCAGGCGGAGCGGCACAAGGCGGAACTCCAAAGGCTGAAGGACAGCGAGGCTCACCTCCAGGCCGAGTTCGAGACTTCGCGCTCGAACTGGGCCGAGAAGGAGAAGTACCTCACCGACAGCTACAGCAAGATCGAGGATATGATCGATGGTAAGTCACTTTTCTTCTGGTTAGCCGCCGACTGCTGCCAGAGCCGGCTTCTGGCTGCTAATCATTGATCTTTTTCTTGTGCAGAATATTTTTCTGGTCACTCTGTTGCCGTCAGCCAGGCCATCGAGGAGCAGCGCGAGCGGTGTAGGAGGATTGGAGTGGAGATTGCGCCCAAAGCGCCTCGGAACCTCAATGAGCAGCTCCTGGCCGTCCGGACGCATTTGCAGCCGGCTCACCGCATGCTCCGCCGCCTTCAACGCGTCGGGGCCCAGGTGCTGGCCGCCGTTTGGCCCGACGCTCAAATCCCGCGCACACCCAGTCGGACTACCGACTGGTTGGAGGTAGCAGTTGGCTGCTTCGAGGCTTGGAAGGGCGCCATGGCTCGAGCGGGTGCATGGAGGGTCTTGGAGTTCGCCAAGGTGTGGTGTCCTGGTCTGAACCTGGCCCAGCTGGCCACCTTCCGGCAGGAGGCTGGGCCAGAGCTGGCGGAGGTGGACCGTGCGCTCACCCAACGCGCGGTGGCAATCGCCGAGTACACCAACACTGGTGTCTTCATCCCCGAACTGGACGAGGAGGGCGCCGAGGTGCCGTCCAACTAGTTCGGGCTAATCCCGGAGGACGGTGAGGACTCGGCGGAGGAAATCGCTTCCAGCGATGAAGCCGAGGACGAGGATAGTGAAGACGACGCATTGGAAGACGGAGCGGACGGCCAGCCTGAGCCCGATGAGCCTCGAGCAACGAGCCGCGTGTGGCCGCGCCGACTGCTGCTGATGCTGACCAGGCTGAGACTCATCAGTCGGCCGCTCCTCCAACCGGCACCGCTGCCTCCACCAACCTGCCGGACCCGCCTATCGCTCCTCTGGCCTAGGCGGCCAGTTTTATCTTATCTTTTCATGCTTTTGTAATCGTTCGAACAAACTTGTTAAATTTGCGCAGTTCCACCCACTGGGGGTGTATTCAAACTCTGTTGAATACTGGCTATGAGCCTTTGTTTATGTAAAATATCTTTGTCGCACAAGTGTGCTCTGCCGGGTCCTGACTCAGTCTTCCTTTTCCTGCTCTTATTGGCTTTTTCCTTTGCCGCCTTCCTTTGGCTGCCGCCCTATCAGCCGGACAGCCGCTCTACGGTCTGTGGCTAGGTCGGCTGCTTGGCCGTTTTTGGGAAGACAAGTACTTTGGCCTTTTAGAACATAGCAAGTTAAGTGAGAAGCCGGCCGGCCGGCTGCTCAGCAGTCGGACGGTGAATCGAGGAGCCGGCTTGGCCTATGTGGATGCTTTTTTCCTTAGCCATTTTTCGTGTGGACACCATTTCCTGCCTTTAGCTCTTGCCAGGCGTACAGTTGCTCTGCGAGTTGCGGCTTAATGGCAAGAGAGGGCTTTAGGTGCCGGCACACTACTTGTCCGATTGCAGGTGGCATCAACATAGGACAAGGTGGCAAGCCCCAGGGCCGACTGGTCGGGCCCGGTGCCGGGCAAAGAAATGAAATAACACATTCACAGGCATAAAGCTTATGATATAGATAAAAACGGTAGTCCCCGAGTGCTCCTCGAGGGACCCGTCGTCATTGCACTTAATACAAAGGTGGCGTGATACATACTGCATTAACTATAAAATCTTCGGAGGAGATCTGCGTTCCATGGGCACTCTGTTTCCTTGCCGGAATCATCCCTCTTGCGCGCCCTGGGCTTCTGTGCGTCGACCAGTGATACGTCTCCAATGTATCTATAATTTTTGATTGTTCCATGCTATTATATTATTGATACGTCTCCGTCGTATCTACTTTTCCAAACACTTTTGCCCTTGTTTTGGACTCTAACTTGCAAGATTTGAATGGAACTAACCCGGACTGACGTTGTTTTCAGCAGAATTGCCATGGTGTTATCTTTGTGCAGAAAAAAAGTTCTCTCTTGCCATTAAGCCGGACGAGATTATTTTTCGAATTTATAAAAAATACTGGCGAAAGAATCAAGACCAGGGGGCCACACCCTATCCACGGGGGTGGGGGTGCGCCTCCCTGCCTCATGGCCCCCCTGGAGCTCCACCGACCTCAACTCCAACTCTATATATTCACGTTCAGGGAGAAAAAAATTAGAGAGAGGGATTCATCGCGTTTTACGATACGGAGCCACCGCCAAGCCCTAATCTCTCTCGGGAGGGCTGATCTGGAGTCCGTTCGGGGCTCCGGAGAGGGGAATCCGTTGCCGTCGTCATCATCAAACGTCCTCCATCACCAATTTCATGATGCTCACCGTCGTGCGTGAGTAATTCTATCGTAGGCTTGCTAGACGGAGATGGGTTGGATGAGATTTATCATGTAATTGAGTTAGTTTTGTTAGGGTTTGATCCCTAGTATCCATTATGTTCTGAGATTGATGTTGCTATGACTTTGCTATGCTTAATGCTTGTCACTAGGGCCCGAGTGCCATGATTTCAGATCTGAACCTATTATGTTTTCATGAATATATGTGAGTTCTTGATCCTATCTTGCAAGTCAATAGTCACCTACTATGTGTTATGATCCGGCAACCCCGAAGTGACAATAATCGGGACCACTCCCGATGATGACCGTAGTTTGAGGAGTTCATGTATTCACCATGTGTTAATGCTTTGGTCTGGTACTCTATTAAAAGGAGGCCTTAATATCCCTTAGTTTCCAATAGAACCCCGCTGCCACGGGAGGGTAGGACAAAAGATGTCATGCAAGTTCTTTTCCATAAGCACGTATGACTATATTCGGAATACACCTACATTACATTGATGAATTGGAGCCAGTTCTGCGTCACCCTATGTTATAACTGTTGCATGATGAACCGCATCCGACATGATTATCCATCACCGATCCAATGCCTACCAGCTTCTCACATATTGATCCTTGCTTAGTTACTTTACCATTGCCACTGTTACAATCACTACAAAACTGCTACTGTTACCTTTGCCACCATTACCGTTACTTTTATACTACTTTGCTACTAAATACTTTGCTACAGATATTAAGTGATCCAGGTGTGGTTGAATTGAAAACTCAACTGCTAATACTTGAGAATATTCTTTGGCTCCCCTTGTGTCGAATCAATAAATTTGGGTTGAATAATCTACCCTCGAAAACTGTTGCGATCCCCTATACTTGTGGGTTATCAAGAATATTTTCTGGCGCCGTTGCCGGGGAGCATAGCTCTATTCTTTGAGTAACTTGGGATTTATATCTGCTGGTCACTATGAGGAACTTGAAAGACAAGAAAACCAAAATTTATCCCTCAACTACGAGGGGAGGTAAGGAACTGCCATCTAGCTCTGCACTTGATTCTCCTTCTGTTTTGAGTAAACTTGCGACACCTAAACCTGCTTCTGCTATTAATTCTGATATGTCGCATGTTCTTGATGATGCCACTTCTGCTATGCATGATACTTATGATGAAACTACTTCCATGCTTGATAATACTGTGCCACTAGGTGAATTTCTTGATGAACAACTTGCTAGGGCTAGAGAGAATGAAATTACTAAAACTGATAATATTGATGAAAGTGATGATGAAGATTCTCCCCCTAAATACGAATTGCCTGTTGTGCCTGAGGGTTATGTTATGGATGAAGAAACTGCTAGAGATTTTCTTGCTTGCAATGGTAGATCTGATCTTAAGAAATTATTAGCTAAGCTGAAAGAGAAGTCTCTGAATGCTAGAATGAAATATGACCCTGCTTATGCTACTTCACCTATCTTTGTTACTGATAAGGATTATGAATTCTCTGTCGATCCTGATATAATTACTTTGGTTGAATCTGACCCTTTCTATGGCTATGAATCTGAAACTGTTGTGGCACATCTTACTGAATTAAATGATATAACCACCCTATTCACTAATGATGAGAAAACTCGCTACTACTATATCCTTAAATTATTTCCGTTCTCATTAAAGGGTGATGCTAAGACATGGTTTAATTCTCTTGATCCTGGTTGTGTGCGTAGTCCCCAGGATATGATTTATTACTTCTCTGCTAAATATTTCCCCTCTCATAAGAAACAAGCTGCTTTAAGGGAAATATATAATTTTGTGCAAATTGAAGAAGAGAGTCTCCCACAAGCTTGAGGGAGGCTTCTCCAATTACTTAATGCTTTGCCTGATCATCCTCTTAAGAAAAATGAAATACTTGATATCTTTTATAATGGACTAACCGATGCTTCCAGAGACCACCTGGATAGTTGTGCTGGTTGTGTTTTCAGGGAAAGAACAGTTGATCAAGCTGAGATTCTATTGAATAACATGTTGACAAATGAAAACAATTGGAAACTTCCTGAACCAACTCCTAAGCCAACTCCGAAGAAAAGGGGTGTTCTATTTCTCAGTCCCGAAGATATGCAAGAGGCAAAGAAATCTATGAAAGAAAAAGGTATAAAAGCTGAAGATGTTAAGAATTTACCTCCTGTTGAAGAAATACATGGTCTTAATTTTCTGCCGTTGAAGAAACACATGTTTTTGATAACCCGACACAGGTAGTAAAGGTAAATTCTCTCTATAGATTTGATGAAGGTGATATTCCTCGTTATAAGTCTGCTAGCCAATGCTTGGATGAGTTTGATAATTTTATTGTTAAACAAGAAAACTTCAATGCTTATTTTGGTAGACAATTAAAACGCAATGCTTATATGATTGAACACTTGAGTGGTTATATGTCTAGAGTTAAAGATGAACTTAAACTCATTAGTAAACATGCTTCTATGGTTACCACTCAAGTAGAACAAGTACTTAAAGCTCAGAATAATTTGCTCAATGAATTAAATAGTAAGAATAATGACTTTGCTGTTAGAGTTGCGACTACAACGGGTAAAATGAGTCAGGAACCTTTGTATCCTGAGGGCACCCTAAGAGAATTGAGCAAGATTCTCAGAGAATTAATGTTGATGCACCTAGTCCTTCTAAGAAAAAGAAAAAGAAAAATGATAGGACTTTGCATGATTCTAGTGAACCTAGTGTAGACACACCTGAGAATCCCAATGATATTTCTATTTCTGATGCTGAAACACAATCTGGTAATGAACATGAAACTAGTAATAATGTTAATGATGATGTTCATGTTGATGCTCAACCTAGCAATGACAATGATGTAGAGATTGAACATGTTGTTGATCTTGATAACCCACAATCAAAGAATCAACATTACGATAAGAGAGACTTTGTTGCTAGGAAGCACGGTAAAGAAAGAGAACCATGGGTTCAGAAACCCATGCCTTTTCCTCCTAAACCATCCAAGAAAAAGGATGATGAGGATTTTGAGCGCTTTGCTGAAATGATTAGACCTATCTTTTTGCGTATGCGTTTGACTGATATGCTTAAAATGAATCCTTATGCCAAGTACATGAAGGAAATTGTTACAAATAAAAGAAAGATACCGGAAGCTGAAATTTCCACCATGCTTGCTAATTATACGTTTAAGGGTGGAATACCTAAGAAACTGGGAGATCCCGGAGTACGAACTATACCATGCTCCATTAAAGGAAACTATGTTAAAACTGCTTTATGTGATCTTTGAGCCGGTGTTAGTGTTATGCCTCTCTCTTTATATCTTAGATTTGATTTGAATAAGTTGACACCTACTGAAATATCTTTGCAAATGGCTGATAAATCAACTGCTATACCTGTCGGTATTTGTGAGGATGTGCCTGTTGTGGTTGCAAACGTTACTATCTTAACGAACTTTGTTATTCTTGATATTCCCGAGGACGATAGTATGTCTATCATTCTTGGTAGACCCTTTTTGAATACTGCAGGTGCTGTTATTGATTGCAACAAAGGCAATGTCACTTTTCATGTTAATGGTAATGAGCATACGGTACACTTTCCGAGGAAACAACCTCAAGTTCATAGTATCAACTCTATTGGAAAAATTCCAACTATTATTATTGGAGGTTTTGAATTTCCTCTTCCTACTTTCAAGAAGAAATATGATATTCTTATTATTGGGGACATGCATATCCCCGTTGAGGTAACCTAGTGCTATTTGAAAATTCTCCGGTTTCATGCAATTCGGAATGAGTTTGTTAACAAGACCTGATCAACCTTGTTAGTGGATTCCTTTTGATGAGCATGAGATGGATGAAGTTAGAAAGCACAACTCTCTGTACCCTCCTTTTACTTTCTGTTATTTAGATTGAATAAAGCAAAATAGTATTTCCTGTCTGTTTTCTGAATTAGCCGTGCAATAAAAAAACACCCCGAAAATAAAAGTTCTCCAAATGCCCCGAAAATGAAATATGATTTTTTCTAGAATATGTAAGAATATTTGGCACCAAGAACACATCAAGGGGAGCAAGCACCTGGCCACGAGGGTCTAGGGCGCGCCCCCTGCCTCATGGGCCCCCGGTGGCTCCCCTCCACTTATTCCTGCACCCACACACTCCTTCTTCCTCCGAAAAAAAATCACCAACCAGCTCAAGCACGAGTTCTAGCTCATTTTGCTGTGATTTTTGATCTCCTTGCTCAAAGCTCCATTCACAAAACTGTTTTGGGGGATCGTTCTTCGGTATGTGACTCCTCCAATGGTCCAATTAGTTTTTGTTCTAGTGCTTTATTCATTGCAATTTTTAGCTTCTTAGATGACCCTGTTCTTGAGCTTGCATGTTAAATTTATATGGTTCCAAGTAGCTTTAATGCATTATATAGTCTCTAGGCACTTGTGGGAGTGGTTGCGATCAATATTGCTGAGTTTTTTTCACTTTTATTTTGAGTACTAAAAATTTCAGAAATTTTCAGAAAATGATGAAGATATTTTTGAGGGGCTCTTCGAGCCGAAGCTCGAAGGATAAGCAAAGTGAAGAAGACAAGATGCCCAAATATAATCTCCCTCGCATCACGGAGGTTCGGCCGTGTGAATGGCCTTGTGATGATTTCTTGAGAGCAGCCGGGATTTATGATGATTTTTATGAGTTGGCTGAGAATGTAGGCCTCACTGACTTCCTCCACGACCAACGCGAACAGTATCTCCTACTCACTAATATCTTTGTGCAAAATTTTCATTTCCACTCTAGGAGGTCACCACCTTCGGTGGATTTTTATTTATATGATGAGTATAAGGAGATGACCCTTGATAGATTTTGTGAGGTTTGCAAGTTGCCCTTTAAGGGCAGCGTGGAGGAACCACATGGCGATGATGTGGAGGGATTTATTGATATGACTGCTGTAGAGGAAACGAGGAAAGTTCCCAACGCAAGAATTACTAGCATACACTTTCCTGTTCTACGTTACTTTGCAATATTTGCTAGTAGATGCTTAGTTGGTCGCGGAAATTGTGGCAACCTTAGTGCCCATGATATTGTTATTTTGTGCCATGCTTTATTCTGTGATGACACATTTAGTATGGGTGCTATTGTTGCAAAGCGGTTAAATCTTAACCGTACTAAGGGCCCCATCTTGGGAGGTATCTTCACCTCGCGTCTCGTTGCACATTTTAACATACCTATTAGGCATTATGAGAAAGAAGAAAAGTTGCTGCCTCCTGTTTTTCTAGACTATAAAAGTATGGTAACACATGATTTTATCGTTAAGAATAAGGAAAAGACGCTTAAGTACAAGCTGATATTTGATAAAAATCACCCTGAGATTATTACTTTGCCTGCTCCTTCCTTGTTTGACTTACTGCAGGCAAGTACCTTGTTTCGCCGGAGGCCATTCACGCCTACAAAAACCCCGCACCAGCTACAGAGCCACAATTTGATCCTTCACGATAGTCTGTTTACCGGTGGGATCTGGAGGAAATTGCCAATCGGTGGCACTCTGAAGATGCATCTCAGTACAACCCCGGCTACAACTTTGGATATCCGCCAGGCCAGCCGTGGCCATAGACCAACTTATGCCAAAAGCTAAGCTTGGGGGGTACGTATTTCTCACCGACATTACATTCATGTTCACACACTCATGCCAGTTGTCGGTGATCATACTTTTTCATTGTACTATCCATGCTAGTTTATTTTTCTTTTTCTCGCTTTCTTCTTGTGTGTTTGAAAAACCTTAAGAAAAACAAAAAAAATTAGATGTAGTTTTAGCTAGTTTACTTTCCATGCTTGTAGTAAAAGAAAACCCAAAAAGATTTCTCGTTCTTCTTTTTGCTTGTTGGGAGCTTTCCCGTGTAAATAGTTTTATTTCTTTTCTTTTCTTTGGGGGTTGATAGGAGAAGACCATGATGAAATTGTTGAAGTGGCTCTTATATGCATTATTGTTGATTTAATAAAGAGCCCATATTGCTTTGTCTTCTCCTGTTTCTTGAATGCTTGTAGATTCCAGCTTAGTCCAATGCACGTGCACTATTATTATTATACACATCGTTCGGTCGTGCAAGTGAAAGGCAATAATGACGATATATGATGGACTGATTGAGATGAGAGAAGCTGGTATGAAATCGACCTCTCTTGTTTTTGTAAATATGATTAGTTCATCGTTCTTGATTCAGCCTATTATGAATAAACATGTTTGCAATGACAATTAGAGATTATAGTTGCTTATACCATGCTTAATTAGCTAGGAGTTTATAATGGTTTACCTTGCGTGCCAACATGCTATTAAAATGGTTGTGATGTGGTATAATGGGGTGGTATCCTCCTTTGAATGATTCTAGTGGCTTGACTTGGCACATGTTCACGCATGTAGTTGAAACAAAATCAACATAGCCTCCACGATATTTATGTTCATGGTGGATTATATCCTACTCATGCTTGCACTCAATGTTTATTAATTTTAATGCATGTTCATGACTGTTGTCGCTCTCTAGCTGGTCGCTTCCCAGTCTTTTGCTAGCCTTCGCTTGTACTAAGCGGGAATACTGCTTGTGCATCCAATCCCTTAAACCCCAAAGTTATTCCATATGAGTCCACCATACCTTCCTATATGCGGTATTTACCTACCATTCCAAGTAAATTTGTATGTGCCAAACTCTAAACCTTCAAATGAAATTTCTTTTTGTATGCTCGAATAGCTCATGTATCAACTAGGGCTGTCTGTATCCTCCATGCTAGGTGGGTTATTCTCAAGAGGAGTGGACTCCGCTCCTCACTCACGAGAACATGGCTGGTCACCGGGATGCCCAGTCCCATGCTTTAAGCAAATTAAATCGAAATAATTGCAAACAAAACTCCCCCAGGGTTGTTGCTAGTTGGAGGCACTCGTTGTTTCGAGCAAGCCATGGATTGATGCTTGTTGGTGGAGGGGGGTATAAACTTTACCATTCTGTTTGGGAACCGCCTATAATGTGTGTAGCATGGAAGATATCGAGATCTCTTGGTTGTTATGTTGACAATGAAAGTATACCACCCAAAATATTATTTATCTCGATTTCAAAAATCAAGCTCTGGCACCTCTACAAATCCCCGCTTCCCTCTGCGAAGGGCCTATCTATTTACTTTTATGTTGAGTCATCACCCTCTTATTAAAAAGTACCAGTTTGAGAGCACTACTGTCATTTGCATCCATTACTATTAAGTTATATTGGGTATGACTACGACTGGATCTCTTTTACCATGAATTACAATGTCTAGTCAGTCCTTGATCTTTAAAGGTGCTCTGCATTTATGTTTTGCGGTCTCAGAAAGGGCTAGTGAGATACCATCTTGTTATATCATATTATGATTGTTTTGAGAAAGTGTTGTCATCCGAGATTTATTATTATTTCTCGCTAGTTGATTATGCCATTGATATGATTAAACATGAGACCTAAGTGTTATTGTGAATATGGTTAGTCATAATCTTTGCTGAAAACTTGAATGCTGGCTTTACATATTTACAACAACAAGAGCAAACAGAGTTTGTAAAAGTTTTTCTCTATCAGTTTCAGTTTATCAACTGAATTGCTTGAGGACAAGCAAAGGTTTAAGCTTGGGGGAGTTGATATTTCTCCGTCGTATCTACTTTTCCAAACACTTTTGCCCTTGTTTTGGATCTAACTTGCATGATTTGAATGGAACTAACCCGGACTGACGCTGTTTTCAACAGAATTGCCATGGTGTTATCTTTGTGCATAAAAAAAAGTTCTCGGAATGAACTGAAACTCCATGGAGATTATTTTTGGAATTTATAAAAAATATCGGCGAAAGAATCAAGACCAGGGGGCCCACACCCTGTCCACGAGGGTGGGGGGCGCGCCTCCCTGCCTCGTGGCCCCCCTGGAGCTCCACCGACCTCAACTCCAACTCTATATATTCATGTTCGGGGATAAAAAAAATCAGAGAGAAGGATTCATCGCGTTTTACGATACGGAGCCGCCGCCAAGCCCTAATCTCTCTCGGGAGGGCTGATCTGGATTCCGTTCGGGGATCCGGAGAGGGGAATCCGTCGCCGTCGTCATCATCAAACATCCTCCATCACCAATTTCATGATGCTCACCGCCGTGCGTGAGTAATTCCATCGTAGGTTTTCTTGACGGTGATGGGTTGGATGAGATTTATCATGTAATCGAGTTAGTTTTGTTAGGGTTTGATCCCTAGTATCCATTATGTTCTGAGATTGATGTTGCTATGACTTTGCTATGTTTAATGCTTGTCACTAGGGCCTGAGTGCCATGATTTCTGATCTGAACCTATTATGTTTTCATGAATATATGTGAGTTCTTGATCCTATCTTGCAAGTCAATAGTCACCTACTATGTGTTATGATCCAGCAACCCCGAAGTGACAATAATCGGGACCACTCCTGGTGATGACCGTAGTTTGAGGAGTTCATGTATTCACCATGTGTTAATGCTTTGGTCCGGTACTCTATTAAAAGGAGGCCTTAATATCCCTTAGTTTCCAATAGGACCCCGCTGCCACGGGATAGTAGGACAAAAGATGTCATGCAAGTTCTTTTCCATAAGCACGTATGACTATATTCGGAATACATGCCTACATTACATTGATGAATTGGAGTTAGTTCTGTGTCACCCTATGTTATAACTTGTGCATGATGAACCGCATCCGACATAATTATCCATCACCGATCCAATGCCTACAAGCTTTTCACATATTGATCCTTGCTTAGTTACTTTACCGTTGCCACTGTTACAATCACTACAAAACTGCTACTGTTACCTTTGCCACCGTTACCGTTACTTCTATACTACTTTGCTACTAAATACTTTGCTGCAGATATTAAGTTATCCAGGTGTGGTTGAATTGGCAACTCAACTGCTAATACTTGAGAATATTCTTTGGCTCCCCTTGTGTTGAATCAATAAATTTGGGTTGAATACTCTACCCTCGAAAACTGTTGCGATCCCCTATAATTGTGGGTTATCAATTATCTGTTTTGGATGTTTAATGGGCTTTACTATACACTTATATTATATTTTTGGGACTAACCTACTAACCGGAGGCCCAGCCCAAATTGTTGTTTTTTGCCTATTTCAGTGTTTCGCAGAAAAGGAATATCAAACGGATTCCAAACGGAATGAAACCTTCGGGAGAGTTATTTTTCGAACAAACGTGATCCAGACGACATGGAGTGGACGTGAAGAAAGAAACGAGGAGGCCACGAGGCAGGGAGGCGTGCCTGCCCCCCTGGGCGTGCCCCCACCCTCGTGGGCCCCTCGTAGCTCCACCGACCTACTTCTTTCTCCTATATATATATATATATATATATATATATATATATATATCTACGTACCCCGAAACCATCCAGGAGCACCACGAAACCCTATTTCCACCGCCGCAACCTTCTGTACCCAAGAGATCCCATCTTGGGGCCTTTTCCGGCGCTCCGCCGGAGGGGGCATTGATCACGGAGGGCTTCTGCATCAACACCATAGCCTCTCCGATGATGTGTGAGTAGTTTACCTCAGACCTTTGGGTCCATAGTTATTAGCTAGATGGCTTCTTCTCTCTTTGATTCTCAATACAAAGTTCTCCTCGATCTTCTTGGAGATCTATTCGATGTAACTCTTTTTGTGGTGTGTTTGTCGAGATCCGGTGAATTGTGGGTTTATGATCAAGATTATCTATGAACAATATTTGAATCTCCTCTGAATTCTTTTATGTATGATTTGTTATCTTTGCAAGTCTCTTTGAATTATCAGTTTGGTTTGGCCTACTAGATTGACCTTTCTTGCAATGGCAGAAGTGCTTAGCTTTGGGTTCAATCTTGCGGTGTTCGATCCCAGTGACAGTAGGGGAACCGATACGTATTGTATTGTTGCCATTGAGGACAAAAAGATGGGGTTTATATCATATGCTTGAGTTTATCCGTCTACATCATGTCATCTTGCCTAATGCGTTACTCTGTTCTTATGAACTTAATACTCTAGATGCATGCTGGATAGCGGTCGATGTGTGGAGTAATAGTAGTAGATGCAGAATCGTTTCGGTCTACTTGTCGCGGACGTGATGCCTATATACATGATCATGCCTAGATATTCTCATAACTATGCACTTTTCTATCAATTGCTCGACAGTAATTTGTTCACCCACCGTAATACTTATGCTATCTTGAGAGAAGCCACTAGTGAAACCTATGGCCCTCGGGTCTATTTTCCATCATATTAATCTTTCATCAACTAGCAATTTCTGGCTCCGTTTATTTTGCCATCTTTACTTTTCAATCTATAAAACAAAAATACCAAAAATATTTATCTTGTTATCTCTATCAGATCTCACTTTGCAAGTGGTCGTGAAGGGATTGACAACCCCTTTATCGCGTTGGTTGCAAGGTTCTTATTTGTTTGTGTAGGTACGAGGGACTTGCGTGTGGCCTCCTACTGGATTGATACCTTGGTTCTCAACAACTGAGGGATATACTTACGCTACTTTGCTGCATCACCCTTTCCTCTTCAAGGGAAAACCAACGCTGTGCTCAAGAGGTAGCAAGAAGGATTTCTGGCACTGTTGCCGGGGAGTCTACGCACAAGTCAAGACATACCAAGTACCCATCACAAACTCTTATCCCTCGCATTACATTATTTGCCATTTGCCTCTCGTTTTCCTCTCCCCCACTTCACCCTTGCCGTTTTATTCGCCCTCTTTTCCGTTCGCCTTTTTTCGGTTGCCTCTTGTGTGCTTGTGTGTTGGATTGCTTGTTTGTCACGATGGCTCAAGAAAATACTAAATTGTGTGACTTTTCCAATACCAACAACAATGATTTCCTTACCACTCCGATTGCTCCTCTTACTGATGCTGAATCTTGTGAAATTAATACTGCTTTGCTAAATCTTGTTATGAAAGATCAATTCTCTGGCCTTCCTAGTGAAGATGTCGCTACCCATCTAAACAACTTTGTTGATTTGTGTGATATGCAAAAGAAGAAAGATGTGGATAATGATATTGTTAAATTGAAGCTATTTCCTTTTTCGCTTAGAGATCGTGCTAAAACTTGGTTTTCGTCTTTGCCTAAAAATAGTATTGATTCTTGGAATAAGTGCAAAGATGCTTTTATCTCTAAGTATTTTCCCCCCGCTAAGATTATCTCTCTTAGAAACGATATTATGAATTTTAAGCAACTTGATCATGAACATGTTGCACAAGCTTGGGAGATAATGAAACTGATGATACGTAATTGCCCTACACATGGATTGGATTTATGGATGATTATACAAAAAAATTATGCCGGATTGAATTTTGCTTCTAGAAATCTTTTAGATTCGGCCGTGGGAGGCACTTTTATGTAAATCACTTTAGGGGAAGCTACTAAACTCCTAGACAACATTATGGTTAATTATTCTCAATGGCACACCAAAAGATCTACTAGTAAAAAGGTTCATGCAATAGAAGAGATCAATGTTTTGAGTGGAAAGATGGATGAACTTATGAAGTTGTTTGCTAATAAGAGTGCTCATATTGATCCTAATGATATGCCTTTGTCTACTTTGATTGAGAATAATAATGAATCTATGGATGTGAATTTTGTTGGTAGGAACAATTTTGGTAACAACGCGTATAGAGGAAACTTTAATCCTAGGCCTTTTCCTAGTAATTCCTCGAATAATTATGGTAATTCCTACAACAACTCTTATGGAAATTTTAATAAGATGCCCTCTGATTTTGAGATTAGTGTTAAAGAATTTATGATTTCTCAAAATAATTTCAATGCTTTGCTTGAAGAAAAATTGCTTAAAGTTGATGAATTGGCTAGGAACGTGGATAGAATTTCTCTTGATGTTGATTCTTTGAAACTTAGATCTATTCCACCTAAGCATGATATCAATGAGTCTCTCAAAGCTATGAGAATTTCCATTGATGAGTGCAAAGAAAGAACCGCTAGGATGCGTGCTAAGAAAGATTGCTTTGTAAAAGCGTGTTCTTCTAGTTTTCATGATAATAGGGATGAAGATCTAAAAGTGATTGATGTGTCTCCTATTAAATCTTTGTTTTCCAATAATGAATCTTGATAATGATGGGACTAAAGATGAGTCAACCTTAGTTAAAAGGCGTCCCAATGATTCGGAGTTTTTAGATCTTGATGCAAAATTTGCTAAAAGTGGGATTGAAGAGGTCAAAACTTTACATAGCAATGAACCCACTATTTTGGATTTCAAGGAATTTAATTATGATAATTTTTCTTTAATAGATTGTATTTCCTTGTTGCAATCCGTGCTAAATTCTCCTCATGCTTATAGTCCAAATAAAGTTTTTACCAAACATATCGTTGATGCTTTAATGCAATCTTATGAAGAAAAGCTTGAATTAGAAGTTTCTATCCCTAGAAAACTTTATGATGAGTGGGAACCTACTATTAAAATTAAGATTAAAGATCATGAATGCTTTGCTTTATGTGATTGGGTGCTAGTGTTTCCACGATTCCAAAAACTTTGTGTGATGTGTTAGGTTTCCATGAATTTGATGATTGTTCTTTAAACTTGCACCTTGCGGATTCCACCATTAAGAAACCTATGGGAAGGATTAATGATGTTCTTATTGTTGCCAATAGGAATTATGTGCCCGTAGATTTTATTGTTCTTGATATAGATTGCAATCCTACTTGTCCTATTATTCTTGGTAGACCTTTCCTTAGAACGATTGGTGCAATTATTGATATGAAGGAAGGGAATATTAGATTCCAATTTCCGTTAAGGAAAGGCATGGAACACTTTCCTAGGAAGAAAATTAAATTACCTTATGAATCTATTATGAGATCCACTTCTGGATTGCATACCAAAGATGGCAATACTTAGGTTTATCCTTGTTTTTATGCCTAGCTAGGGGCGTTAAACGATAGCGCTTGTTGGGAGGCAACCCAATTTTATTTTTATTCCTTGCTTTTTGTTCCTGTTTAGTAATAAATATTTCATCTAGCCTCTGGTTATATGTGGTTTTGTGTTTTAATTAGTGTTTGTGCCAAGTAAAACCTTTAGGATAACCTACGGTGATAGTTATTTGATCTTGCTGTAAAAACAGAAACTTTTGCGCGCACGAGAGTAGTTTTCATAATTCACAGAAACGTGCTTTTCAATTGATTCTTTTTGCAGAATTTTAATAAACATATTATCTAGGACTTCCTAATTTTGTAGAATTGTTTAGGTTCCAGAAGTTTGCGTTTGATACAGATTGCTACACACTGTTCTGTTTTTGACAGATTCTGTTTTTTCGTGTGTTGTTTGCTTATTTTGATGAATCTATGGCTAGTATAGAAGGTTATGAACCATAGAGAATTTGGAATACAGTAGGTTTAACACCAATATAAATAAATAATTAGTTCATTACAGTACCTTAAAGTGGTGGTTTGTTTTATTTCGCTAACGGAGCTTATGAGATTTTCTGTTGAGTTTTGTGTTGTGAAGTTTTCAAGTTTTTGGGTAAAGATTTGATGGATTATGGAATAAGGAGTGGCAAGAGCCTAAGATTGGGGATGCCCAAGGCACCCCAAGGAAAAATTCAAGGACAACCAAAAGCCTAAGCTTGGGGATGCCCCGGAAGGCATCCCCTCTTTCGTCTTCGTCCATCGGTAAATTTACTTGATGCTATATTTTTATTCACCACATGATATGTGTTTTGCTTGGAGCGTCTTGTATGATTTTAGTCTTTGCTTTTTAGTTTACCACAATCATCCTTTCTGTACACACCTTTTGGGAGAGACACACATGAATCGGAATTTATTATAATACTCTATGTGCTTCACTTATATCTTTTGAGCTAGATAATTTTGCTCTAGTGCTTCACTTATATCTTTTTAGATTACGGTGGTGGTTTTATTTTATAGAAATTATTGATCTCTCATGCTTCACTTAAATTATTTTGAGAGTCTTTTAGAACAGCATGGTAATTTGCTTTGGTTGAAATTAGTCCAATTATAATAGGCATCCAAGATAGGTATAATAAAAACTATCATATAAAGTGCATTGAATACTATGAGAAGTTTGATACTTGATGATTGTTTTGAGATATGGAGATAGTGATATTAAAGTTGTGCTAGTTGAGTAATTGTGAAATTGAGAAATACTTGTGTTGAAGTTTGCAAGTCCCGTAGCATGCACGTATTGTAACAGTTGTGTAACAAATTTGAAACATGAGGTGTTATTTGAGTGTCATCCTTTGTGTGGAGGTCGGGGGCGCGCGATGGTTAACTCCTACCAACCTCCCCCCTAGGAGCATGCGTGTAGTGCTTGGTTTTGATGACTTGTAGATTTTTGCAATAAGTATGTGAGTTCTTTATGACTAATGTTGAGTCCATGGATTATACGCACTCTCACCCTTCCATTATTGCTAGCCTCTTCGGTACCGTGCATTGCCCTTTCTCACCTTGAGAGTTGGTGCAAACTTCGCCGGTGCATCCAAACCCCGCGATATGATAAGCTCTATCACACATAAACCTCCTTATATCTTCCTCAAAACAGCCACCATACCTACCTATCATGGCATTTCCATAGCCATTCCGAGATATATTGCCATGCAACTTTCCACCGTTTCATTTATTATGACACACTTCATTATTGTCATATTGCCATGCATGATCATGTAGTTGACATCGTATTTGTGGCAAAGCCACCATGCATAATTTTTCATACATGTCACTCTTGATTCATTGCCCATCCCGGTACACCGCCGGAGGCATTCATATAGAGTCATTTTTTGTTCTAGTATCGAGTTGTAATCATTGAGTTTTAAATAAATAGAAGTGTGATGATCATCATTCATAGAGAATTGTCCCAAAAAAAGAGAAAGGCCAAATAAAAAAAGGCCCAAAAAAAGGGACAATGCTACAATCTCTTTTTCCACACTTGTAGCACCATGATCTTTATGATAGAGAGTCTCTTGTTTTGTCACTTTCATATACTAGTGGGAAATTTTCATTATAGAACTTGGCTTGTATATTCCAACAATGGGCTTCCTCAAATGCCCTAGGTCTTCGTGAGCAAGCAAGTTGGATGCATACCCACTTAGTTTCATTTGTTGAGCTTTCATACATTTATAGCTCTAGTGCATCCGTTGCATGGCAATCCCTACTCCTTGCGTTGACATCAATTGATGGGCACCTCCATAGCCCGTTGATTAGCCGCGTCAACGTGAGACTTTCTCCTTTTTTGTCTTCTCCACACAAACCGCATCATCATATTCTATTCCACCCATAGTGCTATGTCCATGGCTCACGCTCATGTATTGCATGAAAGTTGAAAAAGTTTGAAAATTCTAAAGTACGAAACAATTGCTTGGCTGAAACCGGGGTTGTGCATGATTTGAATATTTTGTGTGACGAAGATGGGACATAGCCAAACTATATGATTTTGTAGGGATGAACTTTCTTTGGCCATGTTATTTTAAGAAGACATAATTGCTTAGTTAGTATGCTTGAAGTATTATTATTTTTATGTCAATATTAAACTTTTATCTTGAATCTTTCAGATCTGAATATTCATGCCACAATAAAGAAAATTACATTGAGAAATATGCTAGGTAGCATTCCACATCAAAAATTCTGTTTTTATCATTTACCTACTCGAGGACGAGCAGGAATTAAGCTTGGGGATGCTTGATACGTCTCCAACGTATCTATAATTTTTTATTGTTCCATGCTATTATATTATCTGTTTTGGATGTTTAATGGGCTTTACTATACACTTTTATTATATTTTTTGGGACTAACCTACTAACGAGAGGCCCAGCCCAAATTGTTGTTTTTTGCCTATTTCGGTGTTTCACATACAAGGAATATCAAACGGAGTCCAAATGGAATGAAACCTTCAGGAGAGTTATTTTTGGAACAAATGCGATCCAAAGGACTTGGAGTGGACGTCAAGAAAGAAACAAGGAGGCCATGAGGCAAGAAGGCGCGCCTGCCCCCTGGGCACGCCCCCACCCTCGTGGGCCCCTCGTAGCTCCACCGACCTACTTCTTTCTCCTATATATATCTACGTACCCCGAAACCATCCAGGAGCACCACGAAACCCTATTTCCACCGCCACAACCTTCTGTACTCGTGAGATCCCATCTTTGGGCCTTTTCTGGTGCTCTGCCGGAGGGGGCATTGATCACAGAGGGATTCTACATCAACACCATAGCCTCTCTGATGATGTGTGAGTAGTTTACCTCAGACCTTTGGGCCCATAGTTATTAGCTAGATGGCTTCTTCTCTCTCTTTGATTCTCAATACAAATTTCTCCTTGATCTTCTTGGAGATCTATTCGATGTAACTCTTTTTGCGGTGTGTTTGTTGAGATCTGATGAATTGTGGGTTTATGATCAAGATTATCTATGAACAATATTTGAATCTCCTCTGAATTCTTTTATGTATGATTTGTTATCTTTGCAAGTCTCTTCGAATTATCAGTTTGGTTTGGCCTACTAGATTGATATTTCTTGCAATGGGAGAAGTGCTTAGATTTGGGTTCAATCTTGCGGTGTTCGATCCCAGTGACAGAAGGGGAACCGATACGTATTGTATTGTTGCCATCGAGGATAAAAAGATGGGGTTTATATCATATGCTTGAGTTTATCTCTCTACATCGTGTCATCTTGCCTAATGTGTTACTCCCGCCGCTCTAGCCAAGATATTGGCCGAACTGTTTAAAGGGGAGGAAGAGGAATTTCTTTGCATTAAGCGCAGAGATGGGTATTCTATGTATGATCCTCCCAGTTGGGTAGGCCTCCACCCCTCTGTTTCATTCCTTCCCTTGCCAGATTCCTTTTGATAAATTTCAAATCCGTCTGTTATGACAGCACTGGCGAAAGGTCACCGGAGGACTTCATAGTCGCGCCCCACAGCCGGAGAACCACGACCGGGAGCTTGATCCTGGATTTGAGGAGGATCCAGATATATTCGTGGTGCTCGCCGAGGGAGTGTTTTACCAGACGAGCTATGATGGCATAGAAGTGGCCATCATCGCCGACTATCCTGGCCTTCTTCCTGCTTCCCAGGTAAGTAATCAAGAGACACCTTCTTTAAGAGAGTGCTTTTGTTCGGCCTCACCCACTGCACTGTTTCGTGCTCCATAGGGGAGGCGTTCGACGGTTCCGAAGAGATCTGTTCCTGCGCCAGGCAGGCCTTCAAAGAGGAAGGCCGCTGAAGACACAACTAGGCCTTCATCGTGGAGGTATGGGTAAATATGCTTTGTCAGCAGCCGCATCCAACTGTGACCTGCGCGTTTGTTTGATTATAGGAAAAAGGTTTGCCGAACTGTGTTCGGGGGCCCGACCGGTCATGCTCCCGTCAACCAGGATTTG
The DNA here is from genome assembly GCF_002575655.3 of Aegilops tauschii subsp. strangulata. NCBI lineage: Eukaryota > Viridiplantae > Streptophyta > Magnoliopsida > Poales > Poaceae > Aegilops > Aegilops tauschii. The sequence continues at coordinate 378,779,675 of NC_053040.3, forward strand.
GATCCAGTCGGAGAGACGGGAGCCAGTTGGGGAACCATGTCGGACTATTCAACGGCCGAGGGTTCGGCAAATATGTCCATTACCAAATCGGAGGTAGAGAGCGCCATGAATCATCGGCGCTGCAGGGCGGTCTTATGGGACTCCAGGTTCTCGGAGGAGGCATACAATGCCTTTAACTCGGGCGACACGTACATCCGAGCTGCTCGAGATGGGCTTAGAAGAGCAACGAAGCAATATTTGATGGATGTGCAGGTAAGTTTTCTTTGTAAAAAAGGATGACCATATGCCCGTAGCACCCGAGACTGAAAGCGGTTGGCACAACTGGTTTAAGGATCGTTGTACGACCAGGTCCTTACGGAGAAGAATGGCCTGCTAGCTCAAGAGCTGAAGCAGTGTCGGGCGCAGCTAAATGCTGCTACCGCCGAACTGGGAAACTTCAAGAAGTCGTCCTCAGGTAACGTTCCCCTCCATCGAGGAACAATAATTTTATACCAACTGTGCTAATACTGCCACTGATCGCATAATAGGGTCGCATGATCAACTTGAGGAGAAGTTGAAGATCGCCCAAGAGGGAGAAAGAGAAGCAAAGAGGAAACACGCCACAGGCGAGCGTGTGCTGACCCGCGTCAAGGACGAGAAAAACAAGCTACAGGATTCCAACACTAAGTTGGGTGAAGAGTTGAAAGATGTGCGGGCCCAGCTAGCCGACTCCCTAAAGGAGAACAAGAAGGTGTGGGGCGGCATGTTCAGTATGTTTCCGAACTTTTTTTAGTAGTTCGGAGATAAGTGGAACTGATATAGCTATGCTTGCAGGTATATTGACGGGCCGTCCTGAAGAGGAGGTGTCCGGATCAGCAAGTGAGCTGCTGCAAAGACTGTCGCAAGTGCACGAGCATGCTCGGCTGGCCATGCGGAGTGTTGCCAAGGCCTTATGGCCATCCGCCTCCCTTCCAGGAAGTATGGAGGAGCTTGTAGAGCTTTTCAAGGGAGCGCGGCGGCGTATCCGATTATGGAAGATATCGGCCTGTTGAGAGAGTGCGCGAGAGGCCTGGGCCATGGTGAAAACACGATACACGAAGCTGAATCCTAATCACATGGCCCGGGTTGGACCGTTAGGGCCAAATGGGGAAGAAATTCCCGTTAGTTTAGTATATGACCAAGTAGAGGTGGCCGCCAAATATTCCCAACAGGATTGTAAGTTAGACTACCTGTTAGATGGTATAGAGGCAGAAGTGTTTGAGTCCAAGTGACTATGTACTTTCCTCACCATGGGGAATTCTAGCTGAATTGTATATCATTTGTCATGGCAGACCTTTTCGCTTCAACCTCCGGACCCGAAGGTGCGGAGTGTTTCTGAATACCGTCACGGCCGAATAGGTCGGGGTATGCGTGGAAAACTAAGCGTAGGGGTCATAGTTGCTTGAACAGACAAGTTGTATCCGGCTAGTTATGTTATATTACATTGAGATTGTAAGAAACATCTTCCAGGGAGAATAGTTCCGTTAACGGTTCCTTTCCCTAGGTGTGCATGCATTAGTAGACATGTCCGAATTGTGATGTGAAAATCATAGTGTGTATAGCTTCTGGGGATTCACAATAGAGTGAGTGCAAAAAGTATTTTTCATCCACCGACCGAATATTCTCTTAAGAACGCTAGCTTTTGGCTTCACCCGGTCTGAGGTACACATCCGGATGACCCGACAGTAACAATCGCAGAGGTGCTCCCTTTACCACCTAGCCGAACAATCGGGAACGTAGGGGTAAGCACAGGAGCCAGGCAACCCAGCTTGGCCAAAACTTAAGTCATATCGATGCATATAATGGTGAAGAAAAGACATACGGGGGAAACGCGTATGTGTGATGAGCTTGACGCTCAGAAAACAAGCTTCTGTTAAAGAAGCCCCCAGGTATAACGGGCGTACATATGTGAAGATGTGTACGTCAGCAGTTTTCGGTCAAGCCGAATGAGAAGGAGACTGACAAAGGGTTCGGCACTAGGCATAGAACCTTCGGAGTCTGGCCGCGTTCCAGGGGTTCGGCTCTAGGCGATTGTCTGATGCGTCACGAAGACGGTACGCTCCTCCGGTAAGAACTTCGTCAATTATGAAGGGACCTTCCCATTTAGGCTTGAGTTTGTCCTTTTTCTTCTTCGGCAAGCGTAGAACGAGTTCGCCAACATTGTAAGTTTTGACCCGTACTTCTCTGCTTTGATATCTTCGAGCCTGCTGTTGATAAAATGCTGAACGGGCTTTGGCGACGTCGCGCTCCTCCTCCAGGGCGTCTAGGCTATCCTGCCGATCCAACTCTGCCTCTTTCTCTTCGTACATACGCACTCAAGGTGAGTCATGTATAATATCGCAGGGCAATACAGCCTCTGCACCGCACACCATGAAGAAAGGTGTGTTCCGATAGTACGGTTGGGCGTGGTCCGCAGCCCCAGAGTACGGAGTCGAGCTCCTCGACCCAGTGTTTGTCTGATTCTTTCAAAGACCGCACTAGCCTAGGTTTGATGCCGCTCATAATAAGACCATTAGCTCGCTCGACCTGACCGTTTGTTTGCGGGTGGTAGACAGAGGCGTAATCGAGCTTAATGCCCAGATTAGCACACCAGGTTTTCACCTCGTCAGCTGTGAAATTGGAACTGTTGTTAGTGATGATGTTGTGCGGTACACCATAATAGTGCACTACATCGGATGTAAATGCAATCACCGGTCCGGACTCGGCCGTTTTAACTGGTCTAGCCTCTATCCACTTGGTGAATTTGGCCACCATGACCAGCATATATTTTTTCTTATGGCTTCCCCCTTTAAGGGGTCCAACCATGTCCAAGCCCCAGACCGCAAAAGGCCATGTAATGGGGATTGTTTGTAGAGCGGTTGGGGGCATATGGCTTTGGTTGGCGAAAAGTTGGCATCCAACGCAGCGCTGGACGAGGTCCTGTGCGTCTGCCCGGGCCGTAGGCTAATAAAATCCAGTCCGAAAGGCCTTGCTGACAAGTGCCCGTGATACGGCGTGGTGCCCACCGAGACCGGCGTGAATTTCCGCCAAGAGTTGCCGCCCCTCCTCCTCGGAGATACACCTTTGAAGGACTCCGGTAGTGCTTTTCTTGTAGAGCTCTCCTTCGTGAACTTTATAGGCCTTCGAGTGCCGGATGATGCGGCGAGCCTCGTTCTGATCTTCTGGGAGCTCCTTCCTATTAAAGTAGGCCAAGAATGGTTCGGTCCACGGGGCAATTACTGCCATGATGAGGTGGGCCGATGGTGTTATTTCGGTGGCCCAGCCTCCGATGATATCGGCGTGTTCGCTATCTGTGTTTGTGTTCGGAACGGGACTGTCGTTGCTGTCTCCCCCTTGCCACACCACGGATGGCTTAAAGAGCCTTCCGAGGAAGATGTTAGGTGGGACGGGGTCGCGCTTAGCGCCGATGCGAGCAAGGACATCTGCCGCGTGATTACTTTCGTGGGCGACGTGATGAATATCGAGCCCCATGAACCCAGCCGACATCTTCAAGACGACATTGTGATAAGCTGCCATCTTTGGATCTCTGGCATCAAAGTCTCCATTAATTTGGGATATTGTGAGGTTTGAGTCTCCGCGCACCTCTAGGCGTTGTATGCCCATTGATACAGCCATCCGGAGGCCATGTAGCAAGGCCTCGTATTCGGCTGCATTGTTGGAGTCTGTGTAAAATATTTGGAGTACATACTGGACGATATCTCCTGTGGGTGACTTTAATACGACGCCCGCCCCTAGCCCTGCCAACATTTTGGAGCCGTCAAAATGCATAACCCAGTTGGAATACGCGCCATACTCTTTAGGGAGTTCGGCCTCCGTCCATTCGGCGACAAATTCAGCCAGTACCTGGGGTTTGATGGCTCGACGTGGTTTGTACGTGATGTCAAATGGCAGGAGCTCAATGGCCCATTTGGCAATCCGGCCCGTTGCATCCCGGTTGATGATTATATCATTGAGGGGCACTTCGGAAGCCACCGTGATTGCGCACTCCTGAAAGTAGTGTCGCAATTTTCGAGATGCCATGAAGACTGCATATGCTATGTTTTGATACTGAGGGTACCGGGATTTGCATGGTGTGAGGACGGTGGATACGTAGTATACAGGCTTTTGGAGCGGAAATTTGTGTCCGTCCTGTTCTCGTTTGACGACGAGTACGGCGCTCACCACCTGGTGTGTTGCCCATATATATAGAAGCATTGGTTCGCCGATGTTTGGCGTGGCCTGGATTGGGTTGCCTGCCAAAAGGGCTTTTATTTCTTCCAGTCCGGCTGTCGCTGCGTCTGTCCATTCAAAGTTATCGGTGCGCCGTACAAGGCGATAAAGGGGCAGCGCCTTTTCCCCCAACCTAGAGATAAAGCGGCTTAAGGCTGCCGTGCACCCGGCGAGTTTTTGGACTTGTTTGAGTTCGGTTGGCGTGGCCAATTGCGACAGAGCTCGGATTTTGGCTGGGTTTGCTTCAATTCCTTGGTTGGAAACGATGAAGCCCATTAGTTTAGCGGCGGGGACGCCGAAGACGCACTTTTCCGGGTTAAGCTTGATGTCGTATTTGCGGAGGTTGTCGAATGTGAGATGCAAGTCGTCTATTAGTGTTTCGACATGTCTAGTTTTGATGACGATGTTGTCCACGTAGGCCTCCACTATTTTGCTGATCTGTTTCTCGAGGCATGTTTGGATCATGCGCTGGTAGGTGGCGCCGGCGTCCTTGAGCCCGAAAGGCATGGTGTTGAAGCAAAATGGCTTGTATGGCGTAATGAATGTTGTTGCGGCTTGATCGGACTCCTTCATTTTGATTTGATGGTATCCGGAATATGCATCAAGGAAGCACAACGAGTCATGTCCTGCGGTAGCGTCAATGATTTCACCAATGCGGGGAAGAGGGAAGGGATCCTTAGGGCAAGCCTTGTTAAGGTCTTTGAAGTCGACGCATAGGCGCCAAGATTTATCCTTCTTTGGTACCATTACCAAGTTTGCCAGCCAGTCCGGATGTTTAATATCTTTGATGAATCCGGCCTCGATGAGTTTGGCTAGCTCCTCCCCCATAGCTTGTCGTTTGGGTTCGGAAAAGCGCCGCAGTGTCTGCTTGACCGGCTTATATCCCTTTAGTATGTTGAGGCTGTGTTCGGCCAACTCGCGCGGGATTCCTGGCATATCTGAGGGGTGCCAGGCGAATATATCCTAGTTTTCACGCAAGAACTCTCGTAGTGCGACATCTATTGTGGGGCTGAGTTGCGCTTCGATGGAGGCTGTCTTCTTCGGGTCTGTTGGATGGACCTGAAATTTGACAGTTTCTTCTGCTGGCTTGAAGGAAGTAGATTTGGGTCGTTTGTCCAGGATAACATCATCTCGATCCATAGTGGAGCGTAGTGCGGTTAGTTCTTCAGCCGCAAGGGCCTCAGACAATGCCTCGAGGGCCAAGGATGCGGTTTTGTTCTCGGCGCGGAGTGCTATATCCGGATCGCTGACGAGGGTGATTATTCCATTAGGCCCGGGCATTTTTAGCTTCATATACCCATAATGAGGTATGGCTTGAAAGCGCATGAAGGCCTCTCGCCCTAATAGGGCATGGTATCCACTGTTGAAAGGGGCCACCTGGAAAGTTACTTCTTCGGACTGGTAATTCTCCGACGTGCCGAATACCACATCAAGTGTAATTTTTCCGCACACCGCGCTTCCCTACTGGGAATGATACCTCGAAAGGTTGTGCTGCTTTTCTCGATGCGGCTCCTGTCTATTTCCATCTTGTGGAGCGTGTCCTCGTAAATGAGGTTTAGTCCGCTGCCGCCGTCCATGAGGACTTTTGTAAGTCGGAAGCCGTCCATGATGGGACTGAGGACTAATGCAGCTGGCGCTCTGGCTTTTTTGTATTTAGGTTCGTCACTGGTGTTAAAGGTTATGGCCGTGTTGTTCCAGGGGTCAATTGCGGTGACCTGGCAAACTTCGGCGAGGTCGCGCAGTGCCCTTTTACGCTTATTGTTTGAAGCGAATGTCTCGAAGACTGTCAATACTCTATTGTCGTCGTTTGTTGGAGGGTGTTGTTCTGGGGTATCCTTGATAACGATGCCCTCGCCGCTCTTGGCTACTTGCCGAAGTATCCAACATCCTCTAAGGCTGTGGGTTGCCACGGTATCTGGCGTCGTGTGTATTTTGCATGGGCCATTGAGCCATCCCTCCAGAACGGTGCCGTGCAGCGTAATGGGTTTATGTTTTTTGACTGTTCTACTGGGCGTGCCACGAGGGTGCGTCCTCTTCGCCTGTAGGATGAGTTGGGTTGGGACCGATGGTTCCCAGCGAGCTGCCTGAGTTTTCCAGGCGCTTTCCATCGCGCTGTACTTTTGTACGATAGTTGCTAAGTCAGCGAACTTTAGTATGCGGCGGCGATTGATGGCGTTGAGGATACCTTCATCCGCGCAGTTGTTGCAGAATGCCACTATCACGTCTTCGTCGCGGCAATCTTTTACCTTGTTTTTGACAAGGAGGAATCTAGCCCAGAAGTGGTGGACCGTTTCCTGAGACTTTTGTTTGATGCTCATGAGAGCGTCTATGTCCGGGTGGGTGGGTGGGACGAAATCCGAACCCTGACCCGGTTTCGGATCCGGAGCTTGAAGATCTACCGGACCTGGCAGTTCGGGCTCCGGGATATCAACTGATTTTTTAGGCTCATCGTCTGACTGCATGTTCGGAGGACGGGGCATGCCTTTCTGTCGGAGAATATCCGACCCTTCAAGATCAGAGATCCGAACATAGTTCGTCTTCAATATAGTAGAAGAGTTGCTCCGTTCCTCGACTACCGCTACCTGATGGGTGATCGGCGGAGTTTTAATTTCTCTCTGGTCAGGTTTAAGCCCGACCCGATCATAGTCTGTAGCGACCCCCAAGGCGGCCATGCGATCCAGGAGTTCGTTCAACGACAATAACTCCATTGGATCCATGCGGGCGGAGTATTCGGGATCAACGCGGCGGCGATTTTTGATGACTTGAGAGGTCATCGTCGGCTTAAGGGCCGACCCGGCAGTCATGATGAAGCCGCCCAACCGGAGGGTTTGGCCTGGGGCCAGGGCTCCTCCGGGGATGATATTATCCTTGAAAACAAGGCGAGCTATCAACCCTCTTGGCAACGGCACAGTGGAACTCTTAAATGAAAGCACCAATGTCGGTGTCAAACCGGCGGATCTCGGGTAGGGGGTCCCGAACTGTGCGTCTAGGATCGATGGTAACAGGAGACGGGGGATACGATGTTTACCTAGGTTCGGGCCCTCTCTATGGAGGTAATACCCTACTTCCTGCTTGATTGATCTTGATGAATATGAGTGTTACAAGAGTTGATCTACCACGAGATCGTAATGGCTAAACCCTAGAAGTCTAGCCTATGTGAATATGGTAATGAGTATCTGTCCCTATCCGGACTATGCTCTTCGGTTTATATAGGCACCGGAGAGATCTAGGGTTACATGGGGTCGGTTACATAAGAGGGAATCTTCATAGTCGGTCGCCTAGCTTGCCTTCCCCGCCAAGGAGAGTCCAATCCGGACACGGGTATAGTCTTCGGCCTTCATATCTTCACAGCCCATCAGTCCGGCCCATAAATAACAGGCCAGACGCCAGAGGACCCCTTAGTCCAGGACTCCCTCGGGCGCAGCTAGCCCCAATGTCTTGAAATACCATGGGGCGCCGATGATGCTACCCGTGGTCATTTACTCCGACAACCAAGGTGGGTTATTCTTGGTCCGTTTTACGATCCATCTTGGTGAGATGCCTCTCTGGCCCGCTGACTGAAAGTGGGTGTGTGTGTGGGGGGGAGGGCTACTACTTCACACTTTGTTAGGTGAACCTCGGTTGGGGGGCATGCATTCGTAGCTTAGGATTCCCTTCATGCCGACATGAGGGGGGCAAGAATCACTGTGCGCTTTGCGAGATAGGTGCCACATCGAGGTTGCATTTGGTATTTGAACATCAAACCACGCTTTTCATACATAAATTTGATCCACGTGCAAGTGTTTTTGTGTTCTGACCCTCTCCTGCGTCATTTTTCACCAAATTTATGAACATTAGACAAGTCGGATGATGCAACAGACACGGTTCACTCACACTAACCGTGTGCCACGCCGGTGCCCCTGTCATGCACATCCGCACAGTACATTGGGCTCCACGAGGCTTCCCCTCTCAAAAATATCTACCTGCCTGCAACTTTTTCTGTTTGATAACACACGGTTATCGACCGTGTGTGATGTTTCTTGTTCCCAATCCCGCCTGCATCCCTCGAAAATATCTGCCCGCCTCAAGGGTCTTTCTGTTTCATAACACATGGTTGTTATCTCCGGACTATGTGCGATGCACCATCATCCAAATTTTCAATAGCCCGGCGTTTCACTCCCGCATAGTAAAATTTTCAGTAGCCGCGTCATTTCCTCAAACACACCCCCGCCCCCCCCCCCACACACACACCCACACCAAAACATCCTTGAGCGCGCGCGCGCGTGCGCGCACGAACACCCCCTCCCTCGCTCGAAACCCTAGCAAGGTCCCCGCCACCGCCGCCGTCGCAAGGCCTCCATTGTCAACATCTGCCGGTTTGCCTGTGCAGCTTACCCACCGATCTCCATACCCAGGCCGCCCTGAGTTTCTTAGATGACGCCTGCCAAACGCCCCCTTTCCCACAGATCCCCATCCCCATCCCCGGCCCCCACTCCAGAGCGTCGCAGACTAAGCTCGGCTACGCTTCCCGTGGAGCTCGAGGAGTGACTGGCCCAAAAGAGGTGTATTGCGGTCTCTTCGCCCGATGTCACCAAGGAAGTTGACAACCATTACTGGCCACATGCACTCAATCAGCGGGCTAGAGTATGCGGGTATGTCGCGGACACTGGCTACGACATCGAGGTCGTCGACAGCGACGGCCTGAGGCGGGCTATGTCACAGGTTAAGTGGCCCACCCCCAACCCCTCGGGTTCAACCGCCGTCAATCTCATCCATGGCCCCGCAGCTGATCTCCTCTGGCTCGCTGTCAAGAATTTACCATCCTACATCGCCATCGAGCCCCTTTTGTCATTTTTGATGGACACATTATGCGACGCTGGCTTGGGATCCACAGCTTCCAAGTCGGACCTCATCCACGGCGACCGTGAGGAGGGCACCCTCTCCGGCTCTTCCAAGGGGAAAGGGCCCATCTTCTCTTCCAAGGGGAAAGAGCCCGTCTGCGACATCAGGGAGGGCACCCTACAGCCGTTCTCTTCCAAGGGGAAGGAGCCCATCTGCGACAACATGGAGCGCGTCCAGGGTCCGTGCTTTTCCCACAGGAACGAGCCCATCTGTGACAAGTGAGGAAACCCATGATTTGTTTTGTCATGCCTCTTCACAGGGGGAACCCATGATTTGTTTTATCGAGTCCCTTTTGTAGTGTAGTGAGAATATGTCTAGTTTTAATTGCTATATTTGGTTGTTTGTAGTATGCATTGTTTATTTCAGTTGTTCACAATGTGATGCTCTATATGTGCAATTATTTACTGTGTAGTACATTTCATCAATCCAGTTTTAAACAAATACCGATAGGAATGCATATATTTGCTTGTTGTTAAGCATGTTATAGCTAGCATATGCCTCTTTTAAAGATTTTTTATTGTTCAGTTGTTTGTAGTTAGCATATGTCCAGTTTCAAATGCTATCTTTGGTTGTTCGTAGTATGCCTTGTTTATTCCAGTTATTCACAACGTGATGTTCTATATGTGCAAGTATGAACTGTGCAATTCAATTTCATCAATACCTGTTTCGACAATACCACTATGAATGACTACATTTGGTTGCTGCATCTTGTAGTAAACACGCCTTTCCATTTTTATTTAACTATAACCGGTGTACTTAGACCGGCACAAACCAGTTTGAATGGCTATGTTTGCTTGTTGTTAAATGTTAGGCCTGCTGTAGTTAACACACCTTTCCACTTGTTTTGCTTTACTAGCATGCTTAAACCTGCACACTGAAGCTATCTTTTGGAGATTATTTTGTCTGCCATGGATAATTTTGGTTGATGTTTATCCTGTTGTGCTTAGCATGCCTCTCGATGTACCTACAGAGGACAATTTTGGGAACGACTGATGTTTTCCATCGAGGTTAGTTTCATCCCATGGCTTATATATACTCACTGTTCAGGATAGGCCGGGGGCTGATAAGGGACTAATCGGTGAATCGGACTTTTAACTGAATATATCTGTAATCCATTTATCGTTAGGTTAACTAGGGCCATATGTAATATATCTGAGGCTATATAGCAACATGCACAATACTTAATATCTAAATATGCAATCCTAGGCTACATAGCAACAAGGAAGAGTGTTACCTTAATGTTCTGATGATGTCTAGATATACGTAGAAGAGCAACAGCAACAACAACAACAACAACACAGTCTTGTTTGGATACTCAACTTAGCTAGAGGTTAGAGTTAGTTTCTAGCTCATGACTAAACCTGAACTAATTCCATCCAAAGAGGTGTTTGGATGACAGGGTTAGATTGACAATAAATGCACTAGGAGAACTAGCTCCAATTAGCACCTCTTGGTTGGATAGTTTTCTTGGGTGGGTTAGATGCAACTAGCTCAGACTAGCCCTCATGTTTGGATATACTTTAGGGCTATTTGAGCCCGAACTAGCTGAAACTAACTCTAACCCATGGATACAGCAGCAGTTAATCAGCCGATAATTTGTAAGAATGCAATAAACTCCTTCCGACCCATAATATAAGAATGCAATAAACTCCTTCCGACCCATAATATAAGATGTTAATTCATCTAATATGTGAGTATATTGGATGTTATAAGATATTATAAAAGAGTGTTGTACTACATTATTGTGCAATTGTTGTTTAGCTTCTAATATTAACTTGGTGCTTTTAGGTACATATGTCATTGGTAAAGATCCGCCTTCGACCCTTTCTGCGTATGGGGCACTGAGATATCGATGAACCAGCATCAAGTGAGGAAGCTGATAAAGGTTTTTAGTAAAATGGGTCAAAAGATGGCAATTAAACTATTTGTTTACTTTATCCAAGACAACAACAAACTGCAGGATGGTAAGTAAGAACTCTGCAGCCTTCTTTTTACTGCCCATAATGAGTTGTGTTAGATGACAATGTCTGAATCTTTTTTCCTTTGCAGTGGTTGCCAAAGCAGTTTACTCAAGATTACCTCTCAAGCTACATCATTGGTGGGCATGCAAAGGTTAAAGTATTTCTACCAGAACACGATGATTATCTAGATGTTCTCATGAAGACCGTGAAGGATGGGCGGTCGGCTGTCACAAGGGGTTGGACTAGAGTCGTGCGTGACTTCTGCATGGAGGAGGGCACAATATGCGCATTCCGCTTCACCTTGTTCAGCAACCAGAATGTGTTTCGCCTCTGTCTTTACTGTCTTTAACAGTACAAGTATACAACTGTGGTTCATCATTCTTTGTTTGGTTCTTATGTAATTCTTGAACATATGTACCTATGAATCGAATAATGCATTGGTTGTTTGAACTTGATGGATATGAATAAAGCCATAGCATACATTGAAATTCAAATCCGGTACAATTTGAAATAGCAGCAATTAAATTACAGTGAAATTATGCTCTACGGGTCGTTACGACACACACGGTTGATAAAACACAAACGTTTGCGATATACACCATAATCCGACATGGTTCACATAGAGGAAACGTGTGCAAGCATGCACATAGTTGCCGCTTGCAAAGTGTGTGCGATGTCAGGCAATATCACAAACGGTGTGGGCAAACTAAACGTTTGTGCTAGTTGCCTTATCGTACACAATTCGCAACCATGAACTATTTCTGATGAAGTATGCATCGTAAACGTTGCACCACAGAATGGCATGTGCAATAGTTGTCGTGTACGACGATGTTACGACGTTTCGTAATCCTGTCTGACACTCGTACGACGATTAGCTAATCTTCTTAATTAGTTATCGCATACGGTCCGGGAAAAGCAAATGTGTGTGATTGTCTGCTTATCATACACGTTCTATAATAGTGAACCGTTTGTGATGGGTCGTGCATCATAAACGTAGCACCACAGAATACCGACTGCGATGGAAATGTGAGCACAAACGAGTAGGAGTACTGTATATGCATCTTGGCTCCCTATCCCCGACGGTTTCTGGGTCGTGTGGGAAGGACCACCCCCCCTATCGCCCACACTCACTTGGTTACGGTTCCAAATGCCGTCGCGGGAAGGGGTTAAAAACTGTTTGTATAGCACCTCGATGTACCAGTGACAAGCAATGGGTTAAGCTTGGGGGAGTTGATACGTCTCCATCGTATCTACTTCTCCAAACTCTTTTGCCCTTGTTTGGACTCTAACTTGAATGATTTGAATGGAACTAACCCAGATTGACGCTATTTTCAGCAGAATTGCCATGGTGTTATTTTTGTGCAGGAATAAAAGTTCTTGGATTGACCTAAAAATTTACGGAGAATATTTCTAGAATATATAAAAAAATTGGCGAAAGAATCAACCAGAGGGGGTCCACCCATTGGCCACAAGCCTGCCCCCCCGGGGGGCACGCCTAGGTGGCTTGTGGCCCCCCTGGACCTCCTCCCACCCTAATTCCAACACTATATATTCACATCCGGGGAGAAAAAAATCATAGAGAAGGATTCATCGCGTTTTACGATACGGAGCTGCCTCCACCTCCTGTTCTTCATCGGGAGGGCAAACCTGGAGTCTGTTTTGGGCTCCGGAGAGGGGGATTCATCGTCATCATCATCACCAACCTTCCTCCATCACCAATTTCATGATGCTCACCGCCGTGCGTGTGTAATTCCATCGTAGTCTTGTTGGACGGTGATGGGTTGGTTGAGATTTATCATGTAATCGAGTTAGTTTTGTTAGGGTTTGATCCCTAGTATCCACTATGTTATGAGATTGATGTTGCTATGACTTTGGCATTGTCGGTGTCAAAACCGGCAGACCTCAGGGTAGGGGGCCCCCAGCTGTGGATCTAGGATCGATGGGGAACAAGGGACAATGAACACAATGTTTACCCATGTTCGGGCCCTCTCGAAGAGGTAATACCCTATGTCCTGCTTGATTGTATTGGATGTATGATGTGGTTTATAGAGTAGATCTACCTCGAGATCAGCATGAGCTAAACCCTAAGGAGATGAGGTGACGAATGTAGCTCTAGCCCTAAAGACCAAAAACCCTCGGTTTATATAGACACCGGTAGGGTCAGGGTTACCGAAGATAGATTACAATAAGGAATTAAAGAGATCCTACGCCTTCTTAATTTGTAGGGCACACCACGGCTTCATAGATCTCCTGTCATTATATGGCTCCACCAGTCCGGCCCATGTACAATGGGCCGTCGCCCTGAGGACCCCTTAGTCCATGACTCCCTTAGTAACCCCCAAACTTGTCACCAACGCCAAGGCTTGTATCCGGCATTCGCTCACTCAACCAGTATTCGGCTTGCGAGGCGAGTTCTTTACTATATTTCGCCCATGTTCAGAATCAAACAATGTCCAGAATCTGAAACGACAGTTTTACTTAACATCGAAGGCAATAAAAAATATCGTTCAAGTGTGAATAGTGCCTTCATCTGACAACTTTTCCTCCTCCAACAAAGAGTCACTTCCGACCATAATGCCGAGCAGTTACTATTTCTCGAAGCGCGGCTCGAGGCCGACGTCATGTTGGGCACATCCCCTCGAGGTGGAGATCGTGTCCTGTCTTTCGGGGGATATGGTTAATGATTTCGATTCCCCTCCCCGCACATAACATCGCGGGCATATCGGGAAGTGGAGAAGCCAACGACGTGGAAAAAGGAACCCCTGGCCTGTCAACAGTCTATAAAGGGAGGGGGGCACTATAGTCAGCATCCACGCCTTTCTCCTCCTTCCGCTCACGCAAACCCTCAAAGCTCCAGCGCCCCCTTTCTCTGCTTCCACAACGAATCCCACTTCGCCTCTTTCGACCATGGCCGGATCCGGCGCCAACGGGAAGTGGCAGGCCTCCTTCCTCACCGACGGGGACATCTTGAAGGTGAAGGAGGTCGGCTATTTGTCGGCCAATATTGCTCATCGGGCCCCTGAAGAGGGCCAGATCATCCCCACGCCCCAGCCGGGCGAGAGGGTTGTATTTCTTCCCTTCCTTAGGGGGCTAGGATTTCTCCTGCACCCCTTCGTGCGGGGGCTGATGTTCTTTTACGGGATAGATTTTCACGATCTAGCCCCCAATTCACTCTTCCACATCTCGACCTTCATCGTCTTCTGTGAAGCGCTCCTTGAGGGAGTCCTGGATTAAGGGGTCCTCGGGCGTCCGGGCTATGTGACATGGGCCAGACTAATGGGTCGTGAAGATACAAGGTAGAAGACCTTTCCCCGTGTCCGTATGGGGCTCTCCTTAGCGTGGATGGCAAGATTGGTGTCGGATGTGTAGTTTCCTTCCTCTATAAACCGCCTTTGTACAACCCTAGCCCCCTTCGGTGTCTATATAAACCGGAGGGTTTAGTCTGTAGAGGCTATCAGAATTCATACAGGCTAGACATCTAGGGTTTAGCCATTACGATCTCGAGGTAGATCAACTCTTGTAACCCCTATACTCATCAAAGTCAATCAAGCAGGAAGTAGGGTATTACCTCCATCAAGAGGGCCCGAACCTGGGTAAACATCGTGTCCCATGTCTCCTGTTACCTTCGATCCTCAGACGCACAGTTCGGGAACCCCTACCCGAGATCGGCCGGTTTTGACACCGACATTGGTGCTTTCATTGAGAGTTCTACTATGTCGTCAGCAGAAGGATCGATGGCTTGTTTGATCATCAACAACGATGCTATTTCCGGGGAGACCTTTCGCCCCGGTCAACTTTTTGTATTCGGCGGCTTCGCTCTGCGCACCAATTCAGTTGGTCACCTTGAGCAGATCGACAGGTACGCCCCTGGTCATCAGATCAGATTCGGGAGCCTGAATTACGTCGCTAATATCCGAGGAGACTTGATCTTCGAAGGGTTCACGGCCTCAACCACTATTCCTCATCTCCAACAAGGCAACCCGTCGGAGCCGTCATCAGGCACCGCTCAAAGACCAACTATCATCCCTGCCCTGGCCATAGATCCAGAGCAGGCCACCTCGTCCGTAGATGGGATCTTAAAACCCACCGGACCCTCTGCTCCCATGGAGCTCTTTGCCGAACACCTAGGAGCAAATGTATGTTCGGCGAGCCTAGAATCAAGCAGGACCCTCCTTGTCATTGGAGAGCCGAACTTGCCCCTGGATGCTAACTCCGAACCCCCAAGATCTGCGTTCATTGAGCACGGCCATGTGTCATGTACCATGCCCAGCTCCGTTCGACCCTCACTCTTAAGCGAGGCTTGGACCTAATGCGATCTCTCGCCATCATGGAGGTATCACCTCTGAATTACGCACAACCTGAACTAGGGGCTGAGTGCGGGGAATTTTACGTCCCACCCACCACCCACTTGATAGCCACTGTCGAGGATTTAACCGACATGCTCGACTATGCCTCCGAAGACATCGACGGTACGGACGACGATGCCGGAGACAAACCAGGCCAAAACCCGCCTATCACCGGACGTTGGACTGCCACGTCTACATACGACGTGTACATGGTGGATACACCCAAAGAGGATGACGATGGCAATCAGGATCCGATCGAGGACAAGCCCGTTGAGGTACCACCGAAGCGTCGACGTCAGCTCCGCCGTTCATGATCGCGGCGGGAAAAAGAAAGTAATGCCAGCACTGGAGACATTGATACTCCGGAGAATGCCGAAGACTCTGACCAACCCATCGAGCCTATCGTAGAGCAGGATGATTGGGAAGAGGGACAAGTTAACCCCGACGAGCCAGTCAGGAATGAGGATCCGGAGGATAGTAACTATCTGCCGGTCTCCGAGGAGGATGTCAGCCTCGGCAACGAAGACTTCGTCGTGCCAGAGGAACCCCTCGAGCAAGAGCGCTTTAAGCGACAGCTCATCGCAACTACGAGGAGCCAAAAAAAGAAACAGCAACATCTTCAAGCCAAATAGGATACGCTCAATGACAGATGGACCTAGGTCCTAGCTGCCGAGGAGTACGGCCTCGAACGCCCAACAAAGAGCTATCCGAAGCGTCGGCTACTGCCACAATTCGATGATGAGGCCCTTGAGCCAATACCATCAACATATAATCATGATGATGAACCAGACCGACCACCACGTGGGCGAGACAGACCGTCTGCTTACGCCGAACACCAGCCCGCGCCACCTCGCCGTCAAGGCAAAGAGGTAGCGGCTCCAGGCTACACCTACGACTTACTTCAGGACCTGGACAATAGAGCCGGCCAGACCAGATCAATATACGGATCAAGGGGGCGTGCTCTAACAAGAGACGACGGCCTTCAAGCTCGGCGCGAGCAGCATAACCGAACTCGGGCCGAAAACTAAACACGGATGTCATCCGAACTCCGTCGTGACGTTGCCCGATACAGAGGCACCGCACACCCCTTGTTCTTTACTGATGAGGTAATGCAGCACCAATTTCCAGAAGGGTTTAAACCCGTAAACATCGAATCATACGATGGAACGACAGATCCCGCGGTATGGATTGAGGATTTTCTTTTCCATATTCACATGGTCCGCGGCGATGATCTCCAGGCCATCAAATACCTCCCCCTAAAGCTCAAAGGACCAGCGTGGCACTGGTTAAACAGCCTACTGATGACCCACAAGTGTAGGGGATCTATCATAGTCCTTTTGATAAGTAAGTGTGTCGAACCCAACGAGGAGCAGAAGGAAATGACAAGCGGTTTTCAGTAAGGTATTCTCTGCAAGCACTGAAATTATCGGTAACAGATAGTTCTGTGATAAGGTAATTGGTAACGAGCAACAAGTAATAAAAGTAAATAAGGTGCAGCAAGGTGGCCCAATCCTTTTTGTAGCAAAGGACAAGCCTGGACAATTTCTTATATGAAGGAAAATGCTCCCGAGGACACATGGGAATTATCGTCAAGCTAGTTTTCATCATGCTCATATGATTCGTGTTCAGTACTTTGATAATTTGATATGTGGGCGGACCGGAGCTTGGGTGCTGCCCTTACTTGGACAAGCATCCCACTTATGATTAACTCCTAATGCAAGAATCCGCAACTACAAAAGAAGTATTAAGGTAAACCTAACCATAGCATGAAACATATGGATCCAAATCAGCCCCTTACGAAGCAACGCATAAACTAGGGTTTAAGCTTCTGTCACTCTAGCAACCCATCATCTACTTATTACTTCTCAATGCTTTCCCCTAGGCCCAAACAATGGTGAAGTGTCATGTAGTCGACGTTCACATGACACCACTAGAGGAGAGACAACATACATCTCATAAAAATATCGAACGAATACCAAATTCACATGACTACTAATAGCAAGACTTCTCCCATGTCCTCAGGAACAAATGTAACTACTCACAAATCATATTCATGTTCATAATCAAAGGGGTATTAATATGCATTAAGGATCTGAACATATAATCTTCCACCGACTAAACCAACTAGCATCAACTACAAAGAGTAATCAACACTACTAGCAACCCACAGGTACCAATCTGAGGTTTGGATACAAAGATTGGATACAAGAGATGAACTAGGATCAGAGAGAAAATGGTGCTGGTGAAGATGTTGATGGAGATTGACCCCCTCCCAACAAGAGGATCATTGGTGATGACGATGGCGATGATTTCCCCTCCCGAAGGGAAGTTTCCCCAGCAGAACAGCTCCGCCGGAGCCCTAAATTGGTTCCGCCAAGGTTCCGCCTCGTGGCGGCAAAGTCTCATCCCGTAAGCTTGCTTCTGATTTTTTTTTCCAGGGTAAAAGACTTTATATTGCAGAAGATGGACACCGGAGGCCTGCCAGGGGGCCCACGAGGCAGGGGGCGCGCCCAGGGGGTAGGGCGCGCCCCCACCCTCGTGGCCAGGGTGTGGGCCCCCTCTGGTATTTTCTTCGCTCAGTATTTTTTATATTTCCAAAAAATAACTTCCGTGGAGTTACAGGACTTTTGGAGTTGCACATAATAGGTCTCTAATATTTGCTCCTTTTCCAGCCCAGAATTCCAGCTGCCGGCATTCTCCCTCTTCATGTAAACCTTATAAAATAAGAGAGAAAAGGCATAAGTATTGTGACATAATGTGTAATAACAGCCCATAATGCAATAAATATCAATATCAAAACATGATGCAAAATTGACGTATCAACTCCCCCAAGCTTAGACCTCGCTTGTCCTCAATTGGAAGCCGATATCGAGAAATATGTCCACATGTTTAGAGATAGAGGTGTCGATAAAATAAACTACAGACATGAGGGCATCATGATCATTATTATAGCAGCAACATATATGAATATTGTCATATGAATTCTTATGATAAAGTAACAATCTATTCACAATATCAAGTACGAATCAGAAACTTTATTGAAAACTAACAAACTATAATCTCAGTCATTGAAGCAATTGCAATTTATCGTAACATCGGAAAGAGTCCATGTAAGAGCTTTTCAGCAAGTCCCCATACTCAACTATCATTTAGTCTTTCACAATTGCTAACACTCACGCAATACTTGTGGTTACGGAGTTTTAATCGGACACAGAGAAAGATAGGGGCTTATAGTTTTGCCTCCCAACCTTTTACCTCAAGGGTAATGTCAACAATAATAACCCATGCTAACTTACATCCAATTGGATATATATATATCAGGATCATTCCAACACAATGTGCTTACCAAAGGATAAAATGTAAAAAGGAAAGGTGAAGATCACCATGACTCTTGTATAAGGTAGAAGAATAAAGTGAAAGATAGGCCCTTCGCAGAGGGAAGCAGAGGTTGTCATGTGCTTTCAGGGTTGGATGCACAAAATCTTAATGCGAAAGAACGTCACTTTATATTGCCACTTGTGATAAAGACCTTTATTATGCAGTCCGTCGCTTTTATTACTTCCATATCACAAGATCGTATAAAGCTTATTTTCTCCCTCACTAATAAATCATACATATTTAGAGAGCAATTTTTATTGCTTGCACAATGACAACTTACTTGAAGGATCTTACTCAATCCCATAGGTAGACATAGTGGACTCTCATGACAAAACTGGGTTTAAGGGTATTTGGAAGCACAAGTAGTATCTCTACTTGGTGCAAAGAATTGGCTAGCATGAGGGGGAAAGGTAAGCTCAACATGTTGGATGATCCATGACAATATACTTTATCTCAGATATAAGAAAACATAACCCATTACGTTGTCTTCCTTGTCCAACATCAACTCTTTAGCATGTCATATTTTAATGAGTGCTCACAATCATAAAAGATGTCCAAGATAGTATATTTATATGGGAACTTCTCTTTCTTTATTACTTCCTATTAATTGCAACGATGACCAAAACTATGTTGGTCAACTCTCAACATCTTTTAATCATCATACTCTTTATATGTGAAGTCATTACTCTACATAAGATCCATATGATCTCTTTATTTCTTTTTATTCTTTCTTTTTCTTTTATTCACTCAGGATCATAGCAAGATAATCAAGCCCTTGACTCAACACTAATCTTTATTATATAGCTCACGGACTCAATTACATAAAGGGATTATAAAGCAAAACTCATGGCTAGATCATACTAAAACTTTATTCTACTAGATCAAAATATTACCAAAAGGATCGAACTAAGAAAAACAGTAAAGATAGGAGGGTGATGGTGATACGATACCGGGGCACCACCCCCAAGCTTGGCAGTTGCCAAGGGGAGTGCCCATACCCATTACTCAGTTGTCCCTCCTCGGAGGCAGTGACGATGGAGTTGTCGATGATGTAGGCTTGTCGTCCATCTTCCAAGGCATAGGCTCACCATCATAGAAGGATGATCGATTCTCCGGAATCCTCAAATCTGCAGCCAAACTCATTCTCCTGAATCTATATTCATACTCACAGTTTTGGTTTTGCAGGTCATAGATCTGGGCCTGGAGGTGCTTGATTTTCTCGTGAAGCTTGAAGATAGTCTCCCCAATGTTCTTGACATCTAGCTTGTGGTTGTTGGTGAACTCCATGATCATTATGTGGTTGGCATCGAGTCTGCGTTCCACCATCTCTTGACACTTGAAAACTTGTTGCTCCATTGCTTCGAGCTTTCTCTCCGTGCTTCCAGTCCTCCTTGGTCCCTCCACATCGCGGATGTGCAGCACCCCCTCATGCATCTCAATGGTTTGAGGGTGTTGCAGCACCTCCGCAAGGTAGGGGTTGATGACCTTCTCGAAGAACTTGTCCTTGGGGGCACTTGGAGACGTCATGGCGATCTAGATCTGTCAGAAAAACAGCTCGAAACGAAAACAGAGGATAATTGCATGATACGGGGGTCAAAACCTTTGGGAGATTATATAATGAATTTTTACCCACCGAAAGAAGTATCGTGCGAGAAAACGGAGTCCGGATAGCGCACGGGGTGCCCACGAGGCAGGGGGCGTGCCCAGGGGGTAGGGCGTGCCCTCCACCCTCGTGGAGGCCTCGTGTCCTTCCCGGACTGCTTCTTATTTTCCTATTTTCTTAAATATTCCAAAACGGAGTAAAATTGCCATTAGAACTGTTTTGGAGTCGGTTTACTTACCGTACCACGTACCTATACCTTTTCGGAGTCTGAAACGTTCTGGAAAGTGTCCCTTATATATTCCTCCGGGGTCACGGTTTCAATAACATTGGTTTCAAGATTTATGGGATTACCTGAGATATAATGTTTGATTCTTTGACCGTTAACCACCTTCGGATTTGTGCCTTCGAAGTTGTTGATTTTTATGGCACTGGAACGATAGACCTCCTCGATAACGTAAGGGCCTTCCCATTTACAGAGAAGTTTTCCTGCAAAAAATCTTAAGCGAGAGTTGTATAGCAAAACATAATCACCGACATTAAACTCACGCTTTTGTATCCTTTTGTCATGCCATCTTTTAACTTTTTCTTTAAACAGCTTGGCATTTTCATAAGCCTGGGTCCTCCATTCATCAAGTGAGCTAATGTCAAATAACCTCTTTTCACCAGCAAGTTTGAAATCATAATTGAGCTCTTTAATAGCCCAATATGCCTTATGTTCAAGTTTGAGAGGTTAGTGTCATGCTTTTCCATAAACCATTTTATACGGAGACATACCCATAGGATTTTTATATGCAGTTCTATAAGCCCATAATGCATCATCAAGTTTCTTAGACCAATTCTTTCTAGACCTATTAATAGTCTTTTGCAAAATTAATTTGAGCTCTCTATTACTCAATTCTACTTGACCACTAGACTGTGGGTGATATGGAGATGCAATTCTATGATTAACGTCGTACTTAGCAAGCATTTTACGGAAAGCACCATGAATAAAATGTGAACCACCATCAGTCATTAAATATCTAGGGACTCCAAACCTCGGAAAAATAACTTCTTTAAGCATCTTAATAGAAGTGTTATGATCAGCACTACTAGTTGGAATAGCTTGTACCCACTTAGTAACGTAATCAACAACAACTAAAATATGAGTATAACCATTAGAGGCAGGAAACAGTCCCATATAATCAAAGCCCCAAACATCAAATGGTTCAATAACAAGTGAATAATTCATAGGCATTTCTTGACGTCTACTAATATTACCAATTCTTTGACACTCATCACAAGACAAGACAAACTTACGAGCATCCTTGAAGAGAGTAGGCCAATAAAAACCGGATTGCAATACCTTATGTGCAGTTCTATCTCCAGCGTGGTGCCCTCCATAAGCCTCGGAGTGACACTTACGTAGGATCTGTTCCTGTTCATGCTCAGGTACACAACGTCTAATAACACCATCTACTCCTTCTTTGTAAAGATGTGGGTCATCCCAGAAGTAATGTCTTAAATCATAGAAAAACTTTTTCTTTTGCTGGTATGTGAAACTAGGTGGTATAAATTTAGCAACAATGTAATTAGCATAATCAGCATACCATGGAGCAGTACGAGAAGCATTTATGACATTTAATTGTTCATCAGGAAAGCTATCATCAATAGGTAGTGGGTCATCAAGAACATTCTCTAACCTAGACAGGTTGTCTGCAACGGGGTTCTCAGCTCCCTTTCTATCAATAATATGCAAATCAAATTCTTGTAGCAAGAGAACCCATCTAATGAGTCTAGGTTTAGCATCCTTCATTTCCATAAGATATTTAATAGAAGCATGATCCACTACAAAAAAAATACACTTCCATGATGATACGTGTTTGTCACAGTAGGTCGCGTTTTTTGTCACGCATGTACATCCATGACGATTTTATGATAGAATCAAGATAGTCATACCTGTGCTGTCGTAGAAGTGTTCCATGACATTACCAAAATTATCATCACGGAAGTGTGCACTTCCATGACGATAAATCGCGCGTCACAGAAGTGCTTTCGTCAAGGGTAACCGACACGTGGCATCCACAGTAACGGAACGCCGTTAAGCTATCGGGTCGGGTTTTGGATCCGATAACCCGTTAACAGCCCCGACCAATGGGGATTTTCCACGTGTAAAATCATCATTGGCTGGAGGAAACACGTGTCGGCTCATCGTTGGGACAGATGTCATCCAGTCATTGGACAGAAGGCGCCTATGATACGTCGACACGTGGCACGGCCCAACAGAGGCCCATTCCTGTGAACAGGCCGTTTGACTTGGTCAAAAGGTGGCGGGCCGGCCCATGGAAAGCATGTTAACGGCATGTTCGCATATAGCCCATTTACAGCCCGCTAACCCAAGGCCCGTTACGCCCTATCCGAATTAGGCCCAGTAGCGTCATGTGGGCCATCCAATATGATTCCAGCCCATTTTCACTTCTGGCCCATGTATGGCCCATGACGTCTTTCGGCCCATATGAGGCCCTATGTAACTCTTGGCCTATTAATGGCCCGTGGTGAAACTGGCCCGTAATGAACAGTGTATCACTTTACACCCATTAACGGCCCGTGGTGAAACTGGCCCGTAATGAACAGTGTATCACTTTATACCCATTAACGGCCCGTTATTCCGTTGGGCCGTTTCCAGCCCATGTTATCTTTCGCCCTTCTCAGAGCCCATTTATTCTTGGGCTCATTTCCAGCATTCGTTTACTTATGGCCCGTTACTCTCATTTTCTGCTTGTGGGCCAAATTCAGCCCGTGGTTACAGTCGGCCCATTTGTGGTCTGTTAATACGTTAGGCCGTTTTCATAGCGTCATCAAATACGGCCTATTAATGATGGCCCGTTATGGTCGGCCCATGAACGGACGATTCCAACTCTAGCCCGTTTACGGCCATAATGCGGCTTGTTATTGGCCCATGTTTGGCCAATCGATCATACGGCCCGTATAAGGCCCATTGATGATATGGCCCGTAGAAGGCCCATTGTTTCTATGGCCCATAGAAGGCCTACTATTTCTACGGCCCGTAGAAGGCCCACTATTTCTACGGCCCGTAGGAGGCCCAGTGTCACTACAGTAAATATTAGCCCATGGTTATTGTGGCCTAGTTTTAAAAAATAGGTTATTGCAGCCACTAGCAAACCGCGGAAAAAGAACTGCACTGACTACAAGCAAACAAATAAACAAGACAACAAGGAAATAAATAAGCAAGCAACTTATGCTAGGCTATCACGGCTATTACACATATTGCATCCACTGGGCATCAAAGTTCGCCACCAGTGCAAATATAGGGAACAAAGCAGCATATAAACGCCCAGCAAAACAAGTCCAGAACTGAAACCACTTCAGAAGAGTTCAAGAAACAATATCCTGGGTACCCATAATGCTGGCAAGATGCTTAGCAAGCTTATTAACTTGCTCTTGTTTGGCGCTTAAATCCTCCAGCGCTTGCTATTGCACAAGAAAGTACGCATCTGAATTCTGCAGGGACTTCCTCAGTCCTTCAGCTTCTTGCCATAGCACAGCTGACTGATGCCTTTCAGCTTGTAGCTGAGACTGAAGAAGCCGAAGTGATTCAGGCAGCGAGTTTGAAGAGCTTGTGCCAGCGGTACTGGCCAGTAACTCGAACACTATATCAACGCAGGACTGTGGGGTTTTCTCACTGTCTACAAGATCGTTTTTATCACCTTTCTTGGAGACCAACAGGGTTGTCTCACTATCTTGAACCTTATCTGCATTACTTTCTCTACCATTGCATAGTGGGGTGCTCTTCTCCAATATTCTGTTTGCATACTACAAGAGAAACAAGCAGACACATCACAGGTTTAGCTTGTAGTATATGAAACTCATTTTGGTAAACCGGTTCAGTAGTAAGGTGGACAGGATAACAGCATGAAACAAACATATATCTATGTACTATGGTCACTGTATTGTCCATATCATTCTAGTTTATGTTCCCTAATCAAGATAGAGACACAGTTCAACTCATATATTTTTAAGACACAGCGGCATAGACAGAATATAAGTGTGAGAAACTACACAGCATTGGCAGCACTTGTAATGTGCATCACATGAGAACATAACTGTTTATACAAGTTAAAATGAAATCAACATAGAGCAAGAAGTTAGAATAGCAATCCAGTTAAAGAAATAGGTTTAAAACATACCTGTTGCGCCATTGGAGTTTCAATTGGATCCTTCAAATTCGAAAGTAGTTGGTATGAGTAAATACAGTGATGCAACAGCAAAGGAGTATGGACCATAGCTCGAATCTAACCTGAGAACAGTTGCTCTTCTGCTTTAAAAGTGGAGTTTGGGTTAGCTGTGGTGGTCTTCGTGCTTTGGGCACTGCAGTAGCTTTACAAACTGCTCGTGTGGGGGTACTCTGTGGTGGACATGGTGCTTTGTCAACTATAAGTTGGTTACTATCCGCTGGGGTTGTGGTTAGATGGGTTGTAGCTGGTTCTCTGTCCAACGGTGTAAGTGTGCAATCTGGAAGAGTCTCGATTATGCGTGGTGGGGCTAGTTTGTGGGCCAGTACAACCATGGTTCTATCTGCATCGACGGGTAGCACTGTCTTTTGTGAAGAACGGGTTTTTGCTCCCTTAGATACTGCCATCACCCCCTCCAATTCAAATGGCTGATAAACAAGAAAAGAAATTGAACGTACAGACATTGTATGATAGACAGATGTGGTAACTCACATATATGTTGTCTAACCAAACAGGACAGCATGACACAATTTCACATATATGATGCCTAACTAAACAGGATAGCATGACACAGTTTCAGATATATGATGGATAACTTAACAGGATATAATGGCATAATTCAACATATGATGAGTACCTAAACAGGATGACATGACAAAACTATATGATGTCTTTCTAAAATAGGTTGGGATGAAATAATTCACATACATGTTGTCTAAGTATACAGGATGGCATGATATAATTGACATAATTGATTCATATACTAAGCAGCTGGCACTCGCATGTATGATCTCTAAACTAAGCAGATAGAATTCAATATTGTGCATATGATGTCTAAACTAAGCAATGCAAGACACCATATGCATCATATGAGAAATATAAACATTGCAACTTAGAGCATACACCTCAGGTGGTATATAGGACTGGTCATCTGTCTGTGAATCCTCCTCTAAGGAGCTCCTTGTAACCATCGAGATATATGCTTCAACAGGTACCATTGCCTGCTCTGAAGACCTTGTTTTCACTCCAAATTTTTCCATAACCGACTCAAATGGCTGATACACATGAAGAGTAGTTCAATATACACAGATTGTCGACAAGTGGAATACGTAATGAAAAAAAAGATGGCATGAGATAATTCACATATATGATGCCTGGCTCCATGGCGGTGCATAATTCACATATATGATAACTGGCTGAAAACATGGCATTGCATAATTCACATATCTGATATAGAAAGCAAACAGGAGGCATTCACACCAAGCATGTCTAATCTAAGCAGATGGCATGGCAATGCAAGACACCATATGCATGATATGAGCAATATAACCCAGCCAAGTTAGGGCATGCACCTCGGGGGGGTACGACTGGTCATCTCTCACTGAATCCTCCTCTGAGGAGCTATCTGTAACCAGCAAGAAATCTGCATCGACAGGTAGCACTGACTGCTCAGAAGACCTTGTTTTCACTCCAGATTTTCCCATGACCGACTCAAATGGCTGATGCACAGGAAGAGTAGGTGAATGTATAAACATTGTTGACAAATGGAATACATTATGGAAAAAATATGGCACAATACAATTCACATATATGATGACTGGCTAAACAGGATGGCATTGCATGATTCACATATATGATGCCTGGCTAAAGAAGATGGCATTGCATAATTCCCATATACTCCCTCCGTTCCTAAATATTTGCTTTTTAGAGATTTCAAATGGACTACCACATACGGATGTATATAGACATATTTTAGAGTGTAGATTCACTCATTTTGTTCCGTATGTAGTCACTTGTTGAAATCTCTAAAAAGACAAATATTTAGGAATGGTGGGAGTATGATATAGAAACCAAACAGGTGGCATTCACACAAAGCAAATCTAAACTAAGCTGATGACATATAAGATGTATAATGTAAGCAATGCAAGGTGCCATATGCATGATATGACCAACATCAGCATGCCAGGTTAGAGCAAACACCTCAGGTGGCAAAAAGGCGTGGTCGGCTCCTTCTGAATCTCCATCTGAATAGTTATCTTCCTCTGGAATACAATCTGGAAATGCAGGAGGGGGGCGGCACTTCGCCCACCATGGAGCGGCGTCTGCATGACATTATATTCGCACGCAACGGTCTTCTCTTTTTCTCTACATGTTCAGTACGATTGTGTACAATATCTGACATGCATAATAAAAAATAGTTAGATTTTGTAAGGCCTAAGGGGTGCATGCAAAAATCAAGACTGATGGTAGCAAACGAGTGGTTGGATCCAAAACTAATGATAGCAGGTAGATTATAGCTTCAGTTTAAAAAGATAGACAATGGATCATCTATTGTTTGTTGCCCACCCAACATGAACCACATAGAAGACCCCAGATGAACCAGATAGTAGACATATACTATTTGTTGCTGGCTCGATATGAGACCCATGGGCAATTCAAAACTCAAGATTGAACGATAAAGTAGCAGGTAATAATAACCGATGTATAACGTAAGCAAACACGAAAGACTGCGACCTCTCTTCCGGAACTGTGTAGTCCTCAGGTTCATCTGCTCAGTCGATGATGGTAATGCAGTTGGCGTGGCTGCCGGCAACGGGGAAGATGATCTGAGGCGGCGAAAGGAAGTCTGCAGGGGGATCTCTGCTGCAGTGAACGCTTCTGTCGATGGTGCACCTCAGGTGGGGTGGATGACGGCACGGCAGGAGCAGGACATAACACACAGAGTTTTCTTTGACGCCTATCTGAAAATGAAGTAAATCTGTAAGGGCTCCTTAGAATTGGAGGATTCTATAAACACAGGAATAGGATAGGAATGCACGTGCAAAACAGAGCATTTGGAAACATAGGATTTCAGTCAACCTGGGTGTTTGGCTCACATGAATTGGAAGAACAGAGGAATGGAGAAACAAAGTGATGCGACGAGTGTACAACCTCTTTGGCATAGCCTTGTGGACCTCAGCATCATTGGGTTGGACGTGGAGGACGGTGATGATGCTGGTGTGACTGTCGGAGGCGGGGAAGAAGATATGAGGCCTCTGGAAACGGCACCGAGGGTACTGCTCCGCTGTGATGGACGGTTCCGTCGTTGGAGCAGCTCCGCTAAGGTGTACGGCGACGAGGCTGAAGCATGACAAGACAGACAACGTTAATCTGAAGTGGGACCCTAATATCATCTGCAATAGATGATGTAAAATACATCACCAAAAAGTGCTAGATGTAAAACGCATCAGCCGCGCCACGGCCGCTCCGACAGATGCTATAAGTACTGTTCACTCTGAACTTAACTGAAGAAACTGAACTTCACAGTCGAAACTAAATTTTACTGCCGAAACTGATTGAACTAGTACAGAGCATTGCAATAGATGTTTAGGGCGTTCGAGCACTAGTAGCAGAGAAGCAGTGATCTAAATCAGCAGATGCTCGAGCAGGGAACGCACTAGCAAAGAGCAAGTCGTGCAGTAGCACCGCGAGCGAGTGCTAAAGCAGCAACTCCTGTAGCTGCCGGAGGTCGTGCAGCAGCAGCAGCGCAAGCAAGAGCAAGTGCAGAGCAGCAGCACGAATGAAAGCAGGAGCAGTGCAGCAGCGCGACCGACAGCAAGAACAGAGCCGCAACGCAAGCGAGAGCCGGAGCAGCTGCAGCTAGTGCCATTGTGGAAGTCG
Organism: Aegilops tauschii subsp. strangulata; assembly: GCF_002575655.3. Lineage (NCBI taxonomy): Eukaryota > Viridiplantae > Streptophyta > Magnoliopsida > Poales > Poaceae > Aegilops > Aegilops tauschii. The sequence goes on from NC_053040.3 coordinate 378,807,960, forward strand.
CCGCCGAGGAAGCAACGACATGGGGGAGAGACGCCGTGGATGATGTGGTTGGCGACGGCGCCGTCGATGGAGACACGCCATGTCTGCTCGGTATCGAGCACCGGCAGCCCCGTGAGATCGAATAAAAGATAAAATGCAGCGGTGAGTGCAGAACCTCCTTGGTGGCGCCAAGTTGGCCTCGGCTTCATCGGAGGAATTGGTGAGGGTGCTGCGGTTCCGGTGGGGCAGGTCAAGACGGCACTGTGGGGATTGAGGTGGCGTGATAGACGAGGCGAACATCGGGACAGCTCCTTGGAGGTGGAGGACGAGGCGGCTGATCCGGCGGGACAACGAGATCGACAACGGATCCTCATCCGGTGCGGTGGATGAGGGACGACGAGCTATTGCGGTGGACGACGTAGTCGGGGAAGAGTCTCCGGCTGGGCGGCGGTCGGGAGGCCGACGGAGGAGCGTTGGGTTTCGCGGGTTTTGGCGGCCTCAGTGTACGAATGGGGGGGCGAAGGGGGAGGGGGAGCCAAGCTTAGGGACGCGCTTGTCCGAAATGTAGGGTAAGTTACCAGCGTACCCCCACCGTTTTTGACACCGCGACATGGAGCTTCATTTCTGGCTGAGGGGTAGAAGGGGGATTTCGCGCGTCTGGGCTGCGGGAGCGATTTCGGATGAGGAGGGAGTTCTCGCGTGCGTCCAAATTTTGGGATAACAAGGCACGGCGCGGGTTGAAGAAGCGGGAGTTTCAAAGCAGGTGAGACAAAAGATACTCGACCTTGAAAATTTCGGGATAACAAGGTGCGGATTCCTTGTTCGGCAGAACAAACTTAACGTGTAAAAAAACAATTCATACAAGACACAAGAGAGTCATGTCCCCTTTTACTATATTGCTATAGATGCCATTGAAAAAACTACAAGAAAAATGTAAAAAAATCGGGAGAACAAGATTACCCTGCACAGTACCAAATCGATTCGCACTTCCCTCAACAACAACAAAAAACAAATCAATTCCCACCAAAGAAAGAGTAATGTCCCTTTTTATATGATTACAGATGCCATCATCTCGAATTTCAATTTTTGAATCCACGTTATGTTGAATTCGAATATATCGTTAGGTGACCTTGCGGTTTATAATTGATGTAGTCGTACATTTTGATCTTCCATCATATATGAACATTTTACTCCACCATGTGAACATATATATTGTCATCTACCATATGGACTAAATTTTAATCAATTTTCCTTATTTGAATACGATTGTTGTCAAGTTATACAATAATTTAAATATTATCTTGATAACAAAAAACATACATATAGCAGTAATCATATTTCACTATGAACTACATGTACCATACGCTCTCCAATTCAAATATTTGTATCCATTTTATGTTGAATTCAAACATAGTACATTATTGGTCTAGGTAGCGAGATGTTTGGGATAATCTAAACCCTGTTTTCATACGTATAATTTTTTGCTGAATTGGGACAAGTTTTGGTATAAGCCTCTTGCAAAACCGAAGATTCTCTCAACAAGCCTCGTGGTTCCGAGAGGGAACGTGTCACCTTTGTGTGCGAAACGATATACGCTGCCTCCCCCTTGATTTTATTTACAGAGGCAACATAGAACTATATGAGTGCCCTGTTAAATTTTGGAATTATTTCGGGTTCATTTGGCCTTTTTATACATTAATTGAGTTTCTGGACTTTTAATGTGCATAATCTAAATATGAATTGCATGCACATGCTCCGGTGCACCAAAGTGGGTTGAAAAATCACATGTGTGTCCTTGGTTGAATTTCTAGGTCCCATGGAAGAAATGAGAATGAAATTCAAACATCTGGGCGTCATGACTCGGCCGAGAACATCGAGAAACTTTGATTTTAAATTCATGTAAATCCAAAACTCACGTGGAAATCATGAAACTTGGCATGGTGTCATGTCATGGCACTAACATGTTGTGGTAAAAAATTGGGCCGATTTGGAAGCTCGTGGTTCTAAGAGGGAACGTGCCACCTTTGAGTGTGAAACGATATACGCTGCCCCCCCTGAGTTTCTTAACAAAGGCAACATAGAACTACATTAGTGCCCTGTTAAATTTTGGAATTATTCCGGGTTCGTTTGTCGTTTTTTATACATTAATTGAGTTTCTGGTCATTTAATGTGCATAAGTCAAATTTGAACTACAAGCACATGCTCTCGTGCACCAAAGTTGGTTGAAAAATCACATTTGTGTCCTCGGGTGAATTTCTAGGTCCCATGCAAGAAATGAGAATAAAATTAAAACATTTGGGCATCGTGGCTTGGCTGAGAACATTGAGAAACTTGGTTTTAAAATTCTTGTAAATCCAAAACACGTCTGAAAATCAAGAAACTTGGCATGGATGTCATGTCATGGTACTACCATGTTGTGGTAAAAAATTGGCCGAATAGGAACAGATTTTGGTATAAGCTTCTTGCAAACCGAAGCTTCTGTCAAGAAGGCTCGTGGTTCTGAGAGGGAACGTGCCACCTTTGAGTGCGAAACGATATACATTGTCCCCCTTGAGTTTATTTACAAAGGCAACATAGAACTACATGAGTGCCCTGTTAAATTTTGGAATTATTCCGGCTTGTTAGGCCTTATTTACACATTAATTGAGTTTTTGGTCATTTAATGTGCACAATACAAATTTGAACTACAAGCACATGCTCCCGTGCACCATAGTTGGTTGAAAAATCACATTTGTGTCCTCGGGTGAATTTCTACTCCCTCCTTCCATCTATATAGGTCCTAATGCGTTTTTCGAGGCTAACTTTGACCAAACGTTAGAGCAATAATATATGACATGCAACTTACACAAAGCATACCTTCAAATTTGTATGTCAAAGGAGCTTCCATAATATAATTTTCATAGAATACATCTCATGTGCTATTAATCTTGTCAATAGTCAAAGGCTGTCTTGAAAAACACATTAGGTCCTATATAGATGGAAGGAGGGAGTAGGTCCCATGCAAAAAATGAGAATAAAATTCAAACATCTGGGCATCGTGGCTCGGTCGAGAACATTGAGAAACTTGGTTTTAAAATCATGAAACTTGGCATGGTGTCATGTCATGGTAGTACCATGCCGTGGTAAAAAAAATTGGCTGAATAGGAACAAATTTTGGTATAAGCTTCTTGCAAATCGGAGCTTCTCTCAAGAAGGCTCGTGGTTCTGGGAGGGAACGTGTCACCTTTGTGTGCATAATTCAAATTTGAAATACAAGCACATGTTCCAGTGCACCAAAGTTGGTTGAAAAATCACATGTGTGTCCTCGGGTAAATTTCTAGGTTCCATGCAAGAAATGGGAATGAAATTCAAAATTCTGGGCGTCGTGGCTGGGTTGGAAACATTGAGAAACTTAGTTTTTTAATTCCTATAAATCCAAAACACGCATGAAAATAATGAAACTTGGCTTGGTGCCATGACATGGCACCAACATGCTGTGGTAAATTTGTAGTCCGATTTGCGAAGGCGCACACATTAACAATCAACAGTCATTTTGGAATAAGTGATGTCACGTTACAATCGGAAACACAAGTATTATTGAAACCGTGGGCGTTCTACTTACTAGTACCATTTACGTGCCGACACGCGTCCCCATTTTTTATTAGCTAGGAGGCGTCGTGCAGGGTAGCTATTTGAGTACGAGAGGCACGCGATCAGACCCCTGCGCGTGCTTATCAGGAGGAGAGCCCTTTGACCTCCATCTGCCGTCCACCTCTCTCCCAAGGTCTCCATTAATGGCGCCCGAGCCTCTATTTAATGGCGTGGCTATGTCTCACTCGACTGAGATTTAAGAGAGAAAAAGGAAAATCTGAAAGCACGGATCTTGATGTAAGATCCGACGGACCTATATAGCATCTACTGCGACTTGCATGCATGCGTTGTAATTAATGCATCTAAGTCAAAGGCTGTCTTGAAAAACATATTAGGCCCTATATAGATGGAAGGAGGGAGTAGGTCCCATGCAAAAATGAGAATAAAATTCAAACATCTGGGCATTGTGGCTCGGTCGAGAACATTGAGAAACTTGGTTTTAAAATCATGAAACTTGGCATGGTGTCATGTCATGGTAGTACCATGCCGTGGTACAACAAATTGGCCGAATAGGAACAAATTTTGGTATAAGCTTCTTGCAAATCGGAGCTTCTCTCAAGAAGGCTCGTGGTTCTGGGAGGGAACGTGTCACCTTTGTGTGCATAATTCAAATTTGAAATACAAGCACATGTTCCAGTGCACCAAAGTTGGTTGAAAAATCACATGTGTGTCCTCGGGTAAATTTCTAGGTTCCATGCAAGAAATGGGAATGAAATTCAAAATTCTGGGCGTCGTGGCTGGGTTGGAAACATTGAGAAACTTAGTTTTTGAATTCCTGTAAATCCAAAACACACATGAAAATAATGAAACTTGGCTTGGTGCCTTGACATGGCACCAACATGCTATGGTAAATTTGTAGTCCGATTTGCGAAGGCGCACACATTAACAATCAACAAAGTCATTTTAGAACAAGTGCTGTCACATTACAATCGGAAACACAAGTATTATTGAAACCGTGGGCGCCTACTTACTAGTACCATTTACGTGCCGCCACGCGCCCCCATTTTTTATTAGCTAGGAGGCGCCGTGCAGGGTAGCTATTTGAGTACGAGAGGTGTGCGATCAGACCCCTGCGCGTGCTTATCGGGAGGAGAGCCCTTTGACCTCCATTTGTCGTCCACCTCTCTCCCAAGGTCTCCATTAATGGCGCCCGAGCCTCTGTTTAATGGCGTGGCTATGTCTCACTCGATTGAGATTTAAGAGAGAAAAAAGAAAATCTGAATGCACGGATCTTGATGTAAGTTACGACGGACCTATATAGCATCTACTGCGACTTGCATGCATGCGTTGTAATTAATGCATCGGTAAACGCAAATTATTGAAATATATCGAGTGCAGTGCTTTGATGCGTCGCCTCAACTCGTACATCAACGAGAAGTTTGATTATCCTCTCCCTCGCGGACTTAACTGCACCTGCCTTTGGCTGTATGACGGGTTGGCCACACACCTGTCGAGCCCACCTGTCATACACGCAAAGGCAGGAGCGTCCCTCCCTCGCCCATGAGCGTGGTAGCTGGCAAGACTAGGAGAAGCTTTCGCTACACGCTCTCCCTCCCGCTCGCGGTGGACATGCAGCAGTTCAATCGGTGTCTGATGGCCAGAAGCGTACTGTAGTACTCCTCCAGTGCAGTAGTACTCCATCATTGTTCGACTTCCCGAAGAGGCGAAGAGCCAAGCGCAGCCCGGACGCTCGTGTGGCAGTTTCATGTGTAGAGTAGTCTAGGATAGCGTGTACCGTGCCTGTAAGCTTAAAATCATTGGGGTCGGCTCCATGCTATGTGGCCGTCTTGAAGTTTTTAAAAAAAATTAAAATAGTCTTCTGGCCCTACCTAACACCCTGGTGATTGTAGTTTGCACGCTCATCTGGTCAAGATAGGAATATATATTTTAATTTGTTTTTTTCGAAAAGGGGGGACTCCCCGGCCTCAGCATCAGAACGATGCATACGGCCACATATATTTTAATTCGTGGTGGGTAAATGTTAGAGGTTGCAGCAAATATATTGTACACTACGGGTCTTTCAGCCAAGTTTAGAGGCAAGCATGTGGGGCCAGTGCTATGATGTGTCGCGTCAACTCGTACAACGAGGAGAAGCTTGATTTTACTACACGCCTTCTCCCTCACCCATGCGCGCGGTTGCTCGCAAACGAGGACATGCTTTTGCTTAGTAGTACTTCTACAACAAGCTATCCGTCCCGCTCGCGGTGGACGGACATGCAGCAGTGGATTCGACACTGTAGAAGCAGTAGTAGTAACATCATTGTTCGTCTTCTCGAAGAGGCGAAGAGCCAAGCGCAAACCAAACGTTGCAGTTGCGAACATTGGAGCACGCATATAGCCAGGCTCTTGCATGAGACAAAATTGCTATGTGAGCCCACTATTGTTTTCTACTGCTGGTTCACTGGGCTACCGTGGTTCGCACTGCTGGTTCACTGGGCTGCCGTGGTTCGCACTCCTCCGACCTGAGTAGTACTCCCTCCGTTCCTAAATATAAGTCTTCGTAGATATTTCACTGTGGACCACATACAGATGTATATAGATGCATTTTATGTGTAGATTCACTCATTTTTCTCCGTATGTGGTCCATAGTGAAATCTCTCCAAAGACTTATATTTAGGAATGGAGGGAGTAGTATAGTACTAGTATATACCGCATCATTCTTTGCTCCTTATTACTACTCCGACATGTGGGAGAGCCAGCATCCGGGTCGACGTGTCATGGACCAGATTAGAGCGCGGAACGGAAGGGGGGCATCACCCCGGTCGGAGCGCCAGTAATTCATGACTATAGTAAGTGGTCATATCACAAGTCTTTCCAGCAGTAACGCGCCATCAAATCGCACAGCCCCACTCGCTCACCCTCCTCGCCTCTCTGTCAAACCGCCTACCAGAAAACTGCCGCGCGTACTGCCCGGGAAAAGCCCCGCCCTCAACTTTTAACTACGCGAAAATAGTTCGAGCTTGTTCGTTCTATATAAATACAGTACTTACTGTATGTTTATTCACCCGTGGGGTTGTTCAATGAACGGAGGGGCGGGGAGCACAAGTGAACAATACTGTAGTACTACTAGTAGTAAGTAGGAGTCGTACAGTAGTCACCTTAAATAGAGAGTTTCTTTTCTTTAATGCCACGTACACAAATTGAAACGCTTGTTGTGGAGAGAAAAAAGATAATCACTCCACTATATATGGACGCAGGGGCCTAAGCACTTGCTTTACTAGGGTTGCTCTCTTCATTCTCTCATCCTCTCTAGATATAAACAAGACAGCGGTAGCGACATTTTCTCTCTGCTCACCGCTGGTCACAGATCCGGCCGGATCCCTTCGACCGGTGTGTGTAGAGGACTAAAAGGTGCATCGTTCACGGGGTCATCGCCGCCGAGGGAGGAAACCCACAGCTGCCGGAGGGGCCTGATCCTCTGCTCGTGCCGTTCTCTCCGGCACAGCGCCGGCTCGGGAGGTCCTCTGACCCTTCTTCCTCCCTGCCGTATTGTCCGCAGATCCGACCTGCCGCCGCCGACATCCCGGCAACCCTCAGGTATAAGTTCTTCGAAAGCGGCCTTGCTCTACTGCCCCAGCTCCCCACGTATTTGCATGTGCATCTTTTTCTACTCCCATCAACTCTTCCAAAGCCACCTAAATTTTTAGTATTATTAGAGGTAAAGCTACTTCATGCATTCGAATCTAGGGCTTTGTTCAGACAACGAAGAAAGGGGAAAATTGTAGCATGAATCTAGGACTTGATTCAAAGAGGAAATAATATGGTGAAAGTAGTAGAGACCGGATACCCAACCGGTCTCTTGGTTGAAAAGGGAAATAATGGGAAAACGCAGTACAAACTGGATAAGGAACAGATCTATTATTGGTTAAAAAAAGGATAGAAAGTGGCGGCTGGTGGACAAGTCAACAGAGTATGTCCAGGATTAGATTTGCTGCCATCACATAGTAAAAGGTCTCCAGGATTAGATTTGCTGCCCTCACATAGTAAAAGGTCTCAGGATTAGATTTGCTACCCTCACATAGTAAAAGGTCTCAGGATTAGATTTGCTGCCCTCACATTGTAAAAGGTCTCTAGGATTAGATTTGCTGCCCTCACATAGTAAAAGGTCTCCAGGATTAGATTTGCTGCCCTCACATAGTAAAAGGTCTCGAGGATTAGATTTGCTGCCCTCACATAGTACAAGGTCTCCAGGATTAGGTTTGCTGCCCTCACATAGCATGAACAAACTCGGCATCACCAGTTTATGCCTCCTTGTAGGTACATTGTGCTGATGCGTCCACTGTCGCATGTCCTTATACCAACCTTTTGTTGTTGTTGTTAATGTAAGGGCGCATGTAAAATGAAGCGATCACACTGTTACCTTAGGGACATGTCTAACCAGTGTTATTGTTAATCTAATGCCTCCAGTGATAAGATGCAATTAAACTGTGTTACAAATGGCACTCCTGTTGTTTTCCCCAGTATGATAAGTAAGTTGCTCCTTTACGCTGCTGAGTGTCCTGGTGTCCCCACGGTCCCATGCCCTTAAACCAACTCTTTAGCTGCTGTTGATTTACTGTGTCTGGTAAACAAGCAATGCCACCATTAAAGTAATCCCATATTTGAGGAATCTCATTGTTGATCGTAATGCTTCTGGTAACATGAAGCATTGCTGACGTTTTAAAATTTCTACTGTCCTAGCGTGATTGCCATGAACATAATTAAGATGCTTCTTTTCATTTTGTATATGTTTCGTATATTCTTATTGACCATTGACCAGCAACTGTTTACTTTCTATCTTTTTGTGCAGATAGGGATATCCGTTTCACCTTGTTGCTATTGTGACCTTTTGGTGAACTTCACAAAACACTTTTTTGGAATGAGTGTCTTGTGCAGTTCAACTAAAATGTTAATGGGCAACATCTCTCAATTTTGGTGGAACTGCAAAAAATGGTGATTGGAGTTTCCAAAATCTCCGTCAAATTCTGCTGGTAATCTCGTGCAACATTTTATTAGCCTTTGCAAGATGAGCCGTAGCTAAATGATGCAATCTTTGCTTCATTTCAGGTGAACTGCAGAAAAAGTGGCATGAATTGAATCATCGAGTGGAGCTGCAGGTTGACTTCCACTAGTGCCAGTATTATAGTAATCATGCTCTTTATTATCTGCGCTGTGCAAACAGGAATACTCAACCACAGATGTTGTGATGGTCAAGAGCATTCGCCAAGTTCTTCGATTGTATGACATGGCTAGCCAAGATGGATTTAATCCCGATATTCACTTTATCAAAAGGCTCTAATGGGTTGGTTCCGAATCTTGCAAGCTGGGAATCAGTGAGATGTGTAGGCATCTTTGTTGTACTTATTATTTGAATCGTATTTGTTGGTTCTGAATCTTGCAAGCTGGGAATCAATGAGATGTGTAGGCATCTTTGTTGTACTTATTATTTGGATCTTATTTGTTGGTTCTGAATCTTGCAAGCTGGGAATCAATGAGATGTGTAGGCATCTTTGTTGTACTTATTATTTGAATCTTATTTGTTGGTTCTGAATCTTGCAAGCTAGGAATCAATGAGATGTGTAGGCATCTTTGTTGTACTTATTATTTGGATCTTATTTGTTGGTTCTGAATCTTGCAAGCTGGGAATCAATGAGATGTGTAGGCATCTTTGTTGTACTTATTATTTGAATCTTATTTGTTGGTTCTGAATCTTGCAAGTTGGGAATCAATGAGATGTGTAGGCATCTTTGTTGTACTTATTATTTGGATCTTATTTGTTGGTTCTGAATCTTGCAAGCTGGGAAACACGGCATGATGATGCAGAGGACAACAACCATAACAAACAGTTCAAACTTGGTAGTATTATCTTTGTGAAAGTGCGACAAATGTGCTGATCGTGTGCGTCCTGAGAATAATAATTCTAATTGTTGTGCATGTTGATCCTGTGGCACTGATAGAACGAGCGAATGCATTGCTTGTTTTAAGTATAAATTTCTATTAAAGCTAATTAAATTTAAGTAAAGTGACCACTAATTCCTGTTATTACAGTACCAATACAGACCCGCTCGTGAACCGACGTCTGGCCGAGGGTGCATCTTCTGCCGGGCGTGTAGCGGACGAGGGAGGGGTAGTAACTGTTGTCGCATGTACACACTCAGCTTACTGTTGAATCCAGTTCCCCAAGAGCTCAAAAACGAATTGCCGCCGCCGCCTACACACTCGTTCACTCGAAGAGACTCCAATGGCGATCCGAGGGGTGAGCCCTGCGGGATATGGACTTCAGCAAGGAGTTCCCCTTTGAGTTCGCCGTTCAGTCCTATGGCTGCACCAAGTTGAATGTGATGTACACCAACGATACGGACTCGGTGAAGCTCTGCCTCGCCTCAGTCCTATGGCTGCACCAGGTTCTGGAGCATTCGCCCGTTTCATCGGCAGCGCCGACTGCACCTTCGCTACGGTGGAGAGAAGGAAGAACGCGACGATTCGGCCATCTGGTGCAACAAGCTTGTCGACATCCAGAAGCAATACAAGATCATCAGCAACGGGCAGGAGAAGGACTCCGTGGTTGACCTCGCTGAGACAATCATCGACCCCTGGTATGCCAACATGAAAGAAGACGACCTGAACACGTGGGAGGTACCTCTGATCTAGCCTACATAACCTACGCGGCCAAGGACGCATACGCATGCTACGACATGTACAGGCAGATCTTGGACATGAGGGCGTGTCTGCTTCCCGTAACCGACGAGTACACGGACAGCCGCAGCGTCATGATCAAGCGTGCCAGGAAGGTCTAGATGTTGTACTTTATCTGTTTATAAGCACCTTTATCATCTAATGTTTCATGCATTAGCCTATGTGTCGTAATTATCTGTTTTGTCCGAAATATTTCTTTTAAGAACCCATTAACCTGATTGCTTTTTTTAATGGCTATTTGCTTATGTATGTAAACTAGTTCACTTGTCCGTAAAAAAAACTAGTTCACTCGACTGTCGTGCTTTGAATCTCCTTCCTCCCAACATATTTCCCTCCTCAGGTGGACCCAGCATGTCTCTGAATTTTCTCCCACTTTCTTTTTCGATGTAAACTGAGTTTTCTCCCAGTACTTTCCCCTAGAACCAACTCAACTGTCCCACGTCTAGCCGAAAAAATAATAATACCCCACGTACTATGAACTCATCAAATTAAAATGATATTTTATTTTGTAAGTTGAAAGTTCTTACAAAATAATAATAATAATTGTTTATATATAACTTGGCAAGTTAACTCCTAGTGATTGCGTACATAAGCTTGCAAAGATTTTAGTGACGTGCAATCATGTGTTTATGTTTTTATAAAATTTATCCGTCTAGCCCAACATGATATTTTCACCCAGCCCAGCAAGTCCGTGGATTTCGAGAAAAATGCAAATGGGATTTAAACGGGCTGCATAGATGCTACATCATTGTTTCACCCAGGCCACCAAATGGACTAAAAAACAAATGGACTGGCTGACATGTGGGCCAGTACGTCGAAGCTAAGAAGGCGATGGATTTACATCCAACGGGCGGCATTCTTCTTCAATCTCTTGTCTTCTTCCCCAGCGCTGCCGGAACCGCCTGCTCCAGCCTTGGGCGTCCAGCGGCGTTGTTTTGCGCTCCTCAGCGAAACGCTAACCCGCCGACGGCCAGGCCATCCCTCCACTCTGCACCTCCTTTTATTCTCTGCCGAGTGTAGGCCCACCCCGCACCTGAACCAGTCAAGTTTCCCACTCCTCTCCGTCTGCGACTCCACTGCCATGTCTTCCCCATCTCCGGGTCGTTCCGGTCTGGGGCCTCGCCGTCGTCCACCGCCTCGGTGCACTCGGCGCGGCCTGTACGTGGAGAGCCTGACGGCTGGGACCCACGAGGTCCATGGTCGCACGCAAGGAAAGTTCCTCCTTATTACGCACTATACGTGCACTGTACGTGGGAAGGGCTTCTGTATTCCGCAAAAAAAAAAGGTTCCCCCCGCTGACAGGTCGGACCCACCAGCTATATCTTCGCACGCAAGGAAGTGCCTCCTTATTACGCACCAAAAAATGAATACCCCCTGCTAGGTGGGACCCACCATAGTGGGTGGCTGACTTGTGGGCCTACTAAGTTGACGAGGACGGAGGGCTTTGTCAACTTAGTCAATATGAACGATTCTAGCTCCAGTTACCGTACGATGTCCATCCAACGGCCATAGTGCTTCTTCAACCTCTGGTCTTCTTGCTCTAGCCGCCCAAAGCAGCGCCGGTCGTGCCGCGTTCTCCTGCCTCTCGTGGCCGGCTGTGATGCCGCGGAGGCCTCACCGCCCCCTACTACTCCCACCGCTGGTCCAGGGTATCCCTCTACTCACCCACACCCCCTGTTATTCTGCGATGACGGCAGCCTCACGCCGCAGCCGAACCAGTGAACCCTCGTACTCCTCTCCGCGTGGGCATCCACTGCCGCGTCTTCCCTGGCTCCATTTCGTCCCCTTCCTAGGCCTCGCCGTCGTCCACCGCCTTGGTGCTCTCGGCGCGGCGTGGTCAATGTGGTCAACGACCGACTTCCATCGGAAGAGTACTGTACGTGGAGAGGCTGACAGCTGGGTCCACGGCCACAGCCCAGTTTTTTTGTGATTTGCCAAGTAAGTCGCTTTGTCAGGCCTGTTGGGCTGCAAATCTTTCAAGACGAGGAGAGCTTCATTTGGCTGGCCGAGAAAATGGCCTATCAGTAATGAGAAATGGGCTGTACATTTTTAAAACACATCAAACCGGCAATTGGTTTCAAATATCTTTTTTTCATTTCGAGATTTTAAATTACATTAATTTTTATGCGTGGAGAATTTGTTGGATTTTATATTGATCTACATTTATTTTTAAAATCAGTTTGAATGTGAGTCGAAATTTCGGGATTAAAAATAGTTCGGACCGCACTGAAATATGCAAAATTTCGTATAATTTTTAACCGTGGCCACAATATGGGCTGTAATGCTAACAAAAAGAATATGGGCTCCAAAAAAACCTTAAGAATTAGCAAATGGGCTGTAAATTATTAGAAATAATAGCAGATGGGTTGTATGCTGTTTTCCACAGATTTGAGGCTTTCCTAAAAAAAGGTTGACGCACAAGCAGTGACTGTTGGATGTCCATCGAATGGCCGTCGTGCTTCTTCAATCTCTGCTCTTCCTGATCCAGCCGCTCAAACAAGCGCCGGCGGGACTGCCTGCTCCCTCCTCCCCGCGGCCGGCTGTGCTGCCGCGCAGGCCTCACCGCCCCACCGTACTCCCATCGCTGGCCTAGCCATCCCTCTACTCACCCACACCTGCTGTTATTCTCCGGCGACGGCAGACGAACCAGTAAACCCTCGTACAGTCGTACTCCCCTCCACGTGGGAAACAACTGCCGAGTCTTCCCTGCCTCCGTGTCGTTCCCTTCCTAGGCCTCGCCGTCGTCCACCGCCCTGGTGCTCTCGGCGCGGCCTAGTCAACGTGGTCAACGACCGACATGCATCTAAAGTGGACTGTACGTGGAGAGGCCGATAGCTGGGTCCAGGGCCGCACGCAAGGAAATGCCTCCTTGTTACGCGCAAAATAATGATTCCTCCACCTGACATCATGGACCCACCGAAAGGGCCTCTGTATTCGCGAAAAAAACGTTACCGCCGCTGACAGCTCAGACCCACCAGCTATATCTTCGCATGCAAGGAAGTGCCTCCTTATTACGCACAAAAAAAATGAATACTCCCCCTGTTAGCAGGGACCCAGTATAGTGGCAGGCTGACTTGTGGGCCTACTAAGTTGACGGGGACGGAGGGCTTTGTCAACTTAGTCAATATGCACGATTCTAGCTCCAGTGACCGTACGATGTCCATCCAACGGCCGTAGTGCTTCTTCAACCTCTGGTCTTCTTGCTCTAGCCGCCCAAACCAGCGCTGGTCGTGCCTCGTGCTCCTGCCTCCCGTGGCCGGCTGCGATGCGGCGGAGGCCTCACCGCCCCCTACTACTCCCACCGCTGGCCAGGCCATCCCTCTACTCACCCACACCCCCTGTTATTCTGGAGTGACGGCAGCCTCACAGCGCAGCGAACCAGTGAACCCTCGTACTCCTCTACGCGTGGGCATCCACTGCCGCGTCTTCCCCGGCTCCGCGTCGTCCCCTTCCTAGGCCTCGCCGTCGTCCACCACCCTGGTGCTCTCGGCGCGGCGTGGTCAACGTGGTCAAGGAACGGCATCCATCGGACGTGGACTGTACGTGGAGAGGCTGACAGCTGGGTCCACGGCCGCAGCAAGGAAGTGCCTCCTTATTAAGTGCAAAATAATTATTCCTCCACCTGACAGCGGGGACCCACCGGACGGGCCACCGTATTTCGCGAAAAAAACGTTTGCCCCTGACTGCTGGGACCCACCAGCTACATCTTCGCACGCAAGCAAGTGCGTCCGGGCAAAAAAAACGATTCGCCCCGCTGACTGCTGGGACCCACCAGCTACATCTTCGCAGGCAAGGAAGTGCCTGACAGTCGGGACCCACCTGGTCGAAGCGTACCTAGCGTTGTCATTCTGGTTGCGAACGTGTACGTACATACTGGTCGATGTAGAGGCGCGCACGTGTCGTAGTAGAGGCGCGCACGTAGCATGTACACGTACGTACAGCGGCCAGGGTGCAAGAAAGAAAATACGGCCACGTATGTGTACATACGGGCGGGGTCTCGAACGCCTACTCGCGCATACGTACGGCCAGGGCTCGTGTACATGGCTGGGTCGGAACGGAGAAACAGCGTCGTCGTCGTGTTCATGGGGAGGCAACGGAATGCGTCGTGTTCATGGGGAGGCAACGGAATGCATCGTGTTCATCGGGAGGCAACGGAACGCGTGGGAGCCAACCGGCTGGGTCGGAACGGAATGCGGGGTCGTGTTCATCAGGAGGGCTTGGACGGAACAGGTGATGGAAACGAGGCCTGGCGTACCGCAAAACAGAGGAAACGGACCTCCTACGTTTGGAACGGGGTCCTGTTGATCGGGAGGGGTGTGGCGTACCGCAAAACGGAGGAAACGGACCTCCTACGGTCGAAACGGGGGTCCTGTTGATCGGGAGGGGTGTAGCGTACCACAAAACGGACGAAACGGACCTCCTACGGTCGAAACGGGGGTCCTGTTGATCAGGAGGGGTGTGGCGTACCGCAAAACGGACGAAACGGACCTCCTACGGTCGAAACGGGGGTCCTGTTCATCGGGAGGGGTGTGGCGTACCGCAAAACGGGACTCCACGGGATACTGTTCATCTCCACCGTCGACCTCCTCCAGCCTCCACGGCCTCCTGTTCATCCAGCCTCCACCGCGCGCTACTCCACCGGCTACTGTTCAACCACCCCTCCACGGGCACCCCTCCACCGTCTACTGTTCATCCAGCCCTCCTGTTCAACCACCCCTCCATCGGGTTCAGTTAACATCCATCGATCGATCGCTCGGGTTCAGTAACGCGTAGCCTGCATTGCAATCGCTCGGGTTCAGTTGAGCCCAACGCCTCGCACACACACGCGTACGTGTATGAGAGAAACGCGCATCGCTCGGCCCCCGACCTCCCACCGTAACCGGGAAGTCCCCGAAATTTTCCTCCCCCTCGCTTCTACCACGGTTTTTTCCGTCATGGATGGCCCAAAGAATGTCATGCAGCTGCGTCTCCAGCCCGCCTAGGACGAAAAGCCCATTTTCTGTCATGATTTTTTGTCATAGAAGTAGGAGCCCACCACATCTATGATGATACCGGGTTTTGTCACAATTATCGTCATATAAGTGTCATATGTATGACAGAAAAAAAATTCGTTCGGCCCAAAATGTCATGGATGTGTCTTTTTTTATAGTGATCAGTGTGAATAGTTACTTTAGAATCAACAATATAAGGTCTGAACTTATCACATGCAAATACAACTGCTAAGAATTCTTTTTCAGTAGTAGCATAATTTCTCTGGGCACTATCTAGAGTTTTACTAGCATATTGGATAACATTTAATTTCTTATCAACTCTTTGCCCTAATACAGCACCTACAGCATAATCACTAGCATCACACATAATTTCAAAAGGTAAATTCAAATCAGGTGGCTGAACGATAGGTGCAGAAATCAATGCTTTCTTAAGTATTTCAAATGCTTCTACAATATCATCAACAAAGACAAAAGGTATATCTTTTTGTAATAGATTAGTCAGAGGCCGAGAAATTTTTGAGAAGTCCTTAATGAACCTCCTATAAAAACCGGCATGACCAAGGAAACTTCTTATACCTTTGATGTCCTTGGGACACGGCATCTTCTCAATAGCATCAACCTTAGCTTTATCAACTTCAATACCTCTTTCGGAAATTTTATGCCCCAAGACAATACCTTCATTAACCATAAAGTGACACTTTTCCCAATTCAGGACAAGATTAGTTTCTTCACATCTCTGCAAAACTCGATCAAGGTTGCTCAAGCAATCATCAAAAGAGGATCCATAAACGGAGAAATCATCCATGAAAACCTCACAAATCTTTTCACAAAAGTCAGAGAATATAACCATCATGCATCTTTGAAAGGTAGCAGGTGCATTACATAAACCAAAAGGCATACGTCTATAAGCAAAAGTAACGAAAGGGCAAGAAAAAGTGGTCTTTGCTTGATCATCAGCTGACACAGGTATTTGAGAGAAACCAGAGTAACCATCTAGGAAGCAAAAATGTGTATGTTTGGATAATCTTTCTAGCATTTGATCAATAAAAGGTAAGGGGTAATGATCTTTTTTAGTAGCCTTATTTAATTTGCGGAAATCAATTACCATCCTATAACCTGTAATAATTCTTTGCGGGATCAATTCATCTTTATCATTAGGAACGACAGTAATACCTCCCTTCTTAGGGACACAATGGACAGGACCTACCCACTGACTATCAGCAACGGGATAAATTATACCTGCCTCGAGGAGCTTTAGTATTTCCTTTCTTACCACTTCTTTCATCTTAGGATTTAGCCGTCGTTGGTGATCAATAACTGGTTTGGCGTCTTTCTCCAAATTTATTTTGTGTTGACATAGAGTGGGACTAATGCCCTTAAGATCATCAAGAGTATATCCAATAGCAACGCGATGCTTCTTCAGAGTTTTCAATAATCTCTCTTCTTCATGCTCTGAAAGGTTAGCACTAATAATAACAGGATATATCTTCTTTTCATCAAGATAAGCATATTATGAGTATCAGGTAATGGTTTAAGCTCAAACACGGGATCACCCTTGGGTGGAGGGGGATCCCCTAGGATTCCGATAGGTAAGTTATGTTTCAGAGTAGGTCCCTGTTTAAAGAATACTTCATCTATTTCACTTCTTTCATTCATAAACATATCATTTTCGTGGTCAAGCAAATATTGTTCTAAAGGATCATTAGGAGGCACGGCAATAGAAGCAAGACCAATAATTTCATCTTTAGTAGGCAATTCCTCATCACGGTGTTGTCTACGAAATTTAGAGAAAGTAAACTCATGAGACATATCATCCAAACCAATAGTAACAATATCCTTTTCGCAGTCTATCCTAGCATTAACAGTATTCAAGAAGGGTCTATCGAATATAATGGGACAAAAGCTATCTTGAGGGGAACCAAGAACAAGAAAATCAGCAGCGTATTTAGATTTCCCACACAAGACCTCAACATCTCTAACAATCCCAATCGGTGAAATAGTATCTCTATTGGCAAGCTTAATTGTAACATCAATTTCTTCTATCTCAGCAGGTGCAATATCATGCATAATTTCTTGATATAAAGAAATAGGTATTGCACTAGCACTAGTACCCATATCACATAAGCCATGATAACAATGATCTCCTATTTTAACAGAAATAACAGGCATGCCTACAACAAGTTTATGTTTATCTTTAGTACCAGGCTTAGCAATTCTAGCAGTCTCATCGCAGAAGTAAATAACATGCCCATCAATATTATCAGCCAAGAGATCTTTAACCATAGAAATATTAGGTTCAACTTTAATTTTCTCAAGAGGTGTATAAGTTCTAGTATTACTCTTACGGACCACGGTTGAAGCTTTAGCATGATCCTTTATTCTAACAGGGAAAGGTGGTTTCTCAACATTAGTTGGAACAATAGGATCATTGTAAGTGATAGTTTTTTCTTCAACTTTAATAGGTTCAACTACTTTTACTTCTATGGGAGGATGATATTTAAACCACTTCTCCTTAGGGAGATCAACATGAGTAGCAAATGATTCACAGAAGGAAGCTACTATCTAAGAGTCAAGTCCATATTTAGTGCTAAACTTACGAAAAACATCGGTATCTATAAAAGATTTAACACAATCAAATTTAGGTGTTATACCTGAATCCTTACCTTCGTCGAGATCCCTATCTTCAGAGTTGCATTTAATTCTTTCCAATAAATCCCATTCGAATTCAATAGTCTTCATCATAAAAGAGCCAGAACAAGAAGTATCGAGCATGGTGCGATTGTTGTCAGAAAGCCGAGCATAAATTTTTTGAATAATCAATTCTCTTGAGAGCTCATGATTGGGGCATGAATATAACATTGACTTAAGCCTCCCCCAAGCTTGAGCGATGCTTTCTCCTTCGCGAGGCCAAAAATTATATATATATATATATATAATTACGATCACTATGAACAAGATGCATAGGATAAAACTTTTGATGAAATTCCAATTGCAATCGCTTGTAGTCCCATGATCCCATATCATCACATAGCCTATACCATGTCAATGCATCTCCCTTCAAAGATAAAGGGAAGACCTTCTTCTTGATAACATCATCGGGCATACCTGCAAGCTTAAATAATCCACAAACTTCATCCACATAGATTAGGTGTAAATCGGGATGCAATGTTCCATCTCCTGCAAAAGGATTAGCTAGCAGTTTCTCTACCATACCCGAAGGAATTTCAAAGTAAACATTTTCAGTAGGTTCAGTATGTTGAGGAGCAACTTTTTGCTCTACTGGACGGGGTGAAGATACCCCGAACAAGCCCCTCAAAGGATTACTTTCCATAGTAACAAGTGATAGTAAATTTCAGCACACTATATAAATTTTTCCTTACCAAAGGCGCTTCACTCCCCGGCAACGGCGCCAGAAAAGAGTCTTGATGACCCACAAGTGTAGGGGATCTATCGTAGTCCTTTCGATAAGTAAGAGTGTCAAACCAAACGAGGAGCAGAAGGAAATGACAAGCGGTTTTCAGTAAGGTTTTCTCCGCAAGCACTGAAATTATCGGTAACAGATAGTTTTGTGACAAGGTAATTGGTAACGAGCAACAAGTAATAAAAGTAAATAAGGTGCAGCAAGGTGGCCCAATCCTTTTTGTAGCAAAGGACAAGCCTGGACAATTTCTTATATGAAGGAAAACGCTCCCGAGGACACATGGGAATTATCGTCAAGCTAGTTTTCATCACGCTCATATGATTCGCGTTCGGTACTTTGATAATTTGATATGTGGGTGGACCGGAGCTTGGGTGCTGCCCTTACTTGGAAAATCATCCCACTTATGATTAACTCCTAATGCAAGCATCCGCAACTACAAAAGAAGTATAGAAGGTAAACCTAACCATAGCATGAAACATATGGATCCAAATCAGCCCCTTATGAAGCAACGCATAAACTAGGGTTTAAGCTTCTGTCACTCTAGCAACCCATGATCTACTTATTACTTCCCAATGCCTTCCCCTAGGCCCAAACAATGGTGAAGAGTCATGTAGTCGACGTTCACATGACACCACTAGAGGAGAGACAACACACATCTCATCAAAATATCGAACGAATACCAAATTCACATGACTACTAATAGCAAGACTTCTACCATGTCCTCGGGAACAAACGTAACTACTCACAAATCATATTCATGTTCATAATCAGAGGGGTATTAATATGCATTAAGGATCTGAACATATAATCTTCCACCAAATAAACCAACTAGCATCAACTACAAAGAGTAATCAACACTACTAGCAACTCACAGGTACCAATCTGAGGTTTGGATACAAAGATTGGATACAAGAGATGAACTAGGGTTTCAGAGGAGATGGTGTTGGTGAAGATGTTGATGGAGATTGACCCCCTCCCGACGTGAGGATCGTTGGTGATGACGATGGCGGTGATTTCCCCCTCCCGGAGGGAAGTTTCCCCGGCAAAATAGCTCCGCCAGAGCCCTAGATTGGTTCCACCTCATGGCGGCGGAGTCTCATCCCGTAAGCTTGCTTCCGATTTTTTTTCCAGGGTAAAAGACTTCATATATCAGAAGATGGACACCGGAGGCCTGCCAGGGGGCCCATGAGGCAGGGGCGCGCCCAGGAGGGTAGGGCGCGCCCCCCACCCTCGTGGCCAGGGTGTGGGCCCCCTCTGGTATTTTCTTCGCTCAGTATTTTTTATTTTTCCCAAAAATAACTTCTGTGGAGTTTCAGGACTTTTGGATATGCGCGGAATAGGTCTCTAATATTTGCTCCTTTTCCAGCCCAGAATTCCAGCTGCCGGCATTCTCCCTCTTCATGTAAACCTTGTAAAATAAGAGAGAAAAGGCATAAGTATTGTGACATAATGTGTAATAACAACCCATAATGCAATAAATATCAATATCAAAGCACGATGCAAAATGGACGTATCACCTACCAGAGAACTCTATTGGTAGCTGGGAAGACTTGGAGGATGCCTTTAGAGACAACTTCCAAGGTACCTATGTCCGGCCTCCGGATGCCGATGACCTTAGTCATATAGTCCAGCAACCCGGTGAGTCAGCCCGCAAACTCTGGACTAGGTTCTTAATTAAAAAGAACCAAATCTTCGACTATCCAAACGCCAAAGCCCTCGCGGCCTTTAAACATAGCGTCTGCGACGAATGGCTCGCCCGACACCTCGGTCGGGAAAAGCCGAAGTCTATGGCAGCTCTTACCGCACTCATGACCCGCTTCTGCGTGGGAGAGGACAGCTGGTTGGCTCGTAGAAGCAATAGTACCAGTGACCCTGGCACCTCCAAAGTTAGGGACGGCAATGGCAGGCCACGACGCAACAAACACAAGCGTCGAAACAACAACGAAGAAACTGATGACACAGCGGGCAACGCAGGATTCAGCGGCTCTAAATCCGGTCACCGGAAGAAGCCATTCAAGGGAAATAAAGATGGTACATCTAATTTGGACAAAATACTAGATCGGCCTTGCCAGATTCATGGCACCCCTGACAAGCCTGCCAACCATTCCAACAGAAACTGTTGGGTCTTCAAACAGGCCGGTAAGTTAAATACCAAACATAAGGGAAAAGGGCCGCCAAGCGAGGATGAAGATGAGCCCCGCCCGTCGAACACAGGGGAACAAAAGAAATTTCCCCCTGAGGTAAAAATAGTGAACATGATATATGTCACGCATATCCCGAAAAGGAAGCGCAAGCGCGCACTAAGGGATGTCTATGCCGTGGAGCCTGTCGCCCCTAAATTCAACCCGTGGTCAGCTTATCCGATCACCTTCGATCGGAGGGATCACCCAACTAGTATCCGTCACGGAGGTTCGGCAGCCCTGGTCCTCGATCCAATCATCGACGGATACCATCTCACTCGAGTCCTTATGGACGGCGGCAGCAGTCTTAACCTGATCTACCAAGACACTGTCCGTAAAATGGGTATTGACCCGTGAAGAATCAAGCCTAGTAACACTACCTTTAAAGGAGTGATACCCAGCGTCGAGGCCCGCTGCACGGGCTCATTAACATTGGAAGTAGTCTTCGGTTCACCGCACAAACTTCCGAAGCGAGGACTTGATCTTTGATATCGTCCCTTTCCGCAGTGGTTATCACGCACTGCTCGGACACACCGCCTTCGCCCGCTTCAATGCAATCCCGCATTAGGCTTACTTAAAGCTCAAAATGACTGGACCCCGCGATGTTATCACGGTCAATTGAAACATGGAGCGCTCCCGCCGTACTGAGGAGCACACTGCGGCCCTTGCAGCCGAAATACAGAGCGGCCTCATCAAGCCGAATAACTTATCGGCCATCAAGCCTCCGGACACTATTAAACGATTCCATCCTACTCTGCAGAATGACAGCCCGGTTAATCCGGAGCTGGACTAGCACTTTTGCCTCCGTCCACCGCCCCATCTAATCACGGCATATGTACCACGTGTGCATAACTACGCACTCAAAATACCTTGGGCGACGACGGAGGCACTCTGCGGACGAGGTTCATAATACGGCTCGACCCTATTCGGACCTTAACCCCCTTCTTCTTTTTTCTCTCATATACAGGTTCTTTAAAACCTAAATCACTTTACGGTGGTACAAGGGCCCTTTCCCAGGCCCCTTCTGTATACACGAAAGTCGATCCTTTCAAAGGATCCTCCACCAAGGCGAAAAGCGGCACTGACGTGCGGCAGGATGTCCAATGGATGTTCACGACTACCTTTTGTTTTTTGGGACATGTATACAACTTTCCCTTGTTCTCAAATTCTCGCCATGTAAATTAGCCCTGAGCCTTATAGCATTATCTATAAGAGCACATTTTGACGTATCAATTAGAATATAATGGAAACAGTTTTTACCAACCCCATTTGGTATTGGTCTATTTCATAATCTGCATTCCCTCTTCATGTCAGATTGGCATATACACTTCTGCATAGCTTAAAATGCCAGGGGCTGTATTCGGCCACATATATTTCCAAAAAAAAGTCCAAACACTTTTAGAGTATAATTCGGCGTCCCGAATATTGCATTATATGCATCAGCTCCGAATCATGTCTTTGGTCAATAGTTGGGTTGCCCGGCTCCTGTGGTTACTACCTTACGTTCCGCTTGTTCGGCTAGGGTAGTAAAGGGAGAACTACTGTGATTGTGTTTCTGGTTCGTCCGGTCAAACACCTTAGTAGAGAAAGCCGAAAACTGACTGTCATGATGCGGCGAGAGCTGGTCAGTGATTCGGCGACTTACTATAAATCTCTTGCAATTTATTTCGTATTACACGAAGGTCTGGCTTTTGCTCAGTCACGCGCCTAAGGCATCCCAGTTCAGATTGCCGCATACGCACCAGGGGCTAGTACTTAGTCCCACCGTCAAAATCCTATGGCTAAGTGAAAGTACTAAAGCCGCATAGTCTGATTGCCTGGTTCGCTACGCAGACACCTCCTTTACGGACCAAGACGTTGGGTCAAGAGTGATCATGCGTTATTCCGAACAGCCCCGTAATACCCACGTGGGGGCTGAAGCCGACGACTGGCAAACTTTCAGAATAACAAAAATACGGCCGCACAGGAGGCAAGTAATTCCGGATAAAGGCATAAACATATTACAAAGCCTTCGCCTATAAAACAACGTCCGGACAGCTCAGATACATTCACTCAAATATGATATCCTTCGAGCATTGGCCCTCTATTAATTGGGCACCCTCTAGGGCATCTTCAAAATACCGTTCCGGCTTGCGGTGGTCCTTGCCTTCGGGTGGGCCCTCGACTGCCACGACGGCGGCCTTCATCTTCGCCCAATGCATCTTGACACGGGCAAAGGCCATCCGCGCACCTTCTATGCACGCCGAGCGCTTGACAGCTTCAATCCGGGGCAGCGCGTCGGCAAGCCGTTGCAACAGGCCAAAGTAGCTGCTAGGAATGGGTTCGGTTGGCCACAGTCGGACTATGACGTCCTTCATGGCCAATCTGGACATCCTGTGCAGCTTTGCCAGTTGCATCATCTGGTTGTTCAACAGCGCCAAACGCTCCTGCACCGCGAACTGTGACCAGAAGAGCTTCTCCGTCGTGTGCCCCTCATGGGCCCAGAAATACTATGCGGCGTCGGCAGCGCTCTTCGGGAGATCCGCAAAGGCGTCTGGAGAACTCCATAGTCGAGTGAGCAAGGCATATTTTTGATTGTCGAATTTACTCTGCAAAAGAAAGGGCTTACCAGCCGCTATCTGTTCGGCCTGCTTGATCTCCTCGCGAGCCGCCCGGGACTCGCTCCGCGCCTCCTTGGCCTCATGGAGAGCCTTGGCGAGATCGACTGCTTGGGCCTTATTCTTCTCCTCCAAGGCCTCGCACTTGCCAGCGGCATCCTTGAGCTCTTGCTCCACTTCGGTCACCCGCTCCTCATACTGGCGGCGGGCGACCTGCTCGGCCTTTAAATCTGCAGCTGCTTTATCAGCGGCCACTTTGCTCACCCGTGCCTGCTCCTTGGCTTGGGCAAGGGCGCTCTTCAGGGTCTCGACCTCGGCCGCACTACCTGCAATAATGATTAGGGCAACGCACGAGCTTAAACTCCGCATTGGCATAGCACTTCAGGTGTATAAATAATTTTTCAAACATACCTTGCGCCTCATCGAACCGCTTGTTAATGCGGACGATATCATCATCGTCCAGCTTCAGCTTTCGCTGAAGTTCGGACACTTCAGCGGCATGGGCGGTCGCCGCTACCAAGGAGGCCTATTTACCAATAGACCAGTATGTTACCTCCTGCCATTATTATTCAATCCTCTGTTCGGCCGTTTGAATTCTGAATAGAAATATTAAGAAGAAAAAAAGATTCAAAATAAAGACAGAAACCGAACAGAGTCTCAGAGGCTACTATCTATACACAGGCATATTTTTCATGGAAAGCGGCTAAGAATATTACATCACATACCTCGAAGCCTGTTAGCAGGCTGGTGAAGGCTTCGTTCAGCCCACTCTTGGCGGGCTGAACCTTCTCAACCACCGCACCCATCAGGGTATGGTGCTCCTCCACGATGGAAGCACGTCGCAGTGCTTCCATCAAAGTGTTCGGCGCCTCCGGATTAGTGGAGGTCGCCGCCGGAGTTGGCGCTCCCCCTCCTTTGAGGGGGGTTGCTCACCCGATTTCGGAGCCACATGGGTCTCCGGAATGGTGTTCGGCTAGGGGCCAGACTGGTCAGGGCCCCCGTCGTCAGTGTCCATGGGGGTTGCACCTCCCATGTTCTCAGCAGCCGAGGCATTACCCCTCTGGCGCCGTCTTGGCAGCCTCCCGCACCTCTCCGTGGCTCGGAGAGGACCTTTGGAATAACACTTCGGTGTCATCCGCGGCGGTTGGCGGAGAAACTTGCGGAGGCATCTCGCTCTCCACCATCTCCTGTGCCAGAGAGTTCCACTCAGATGATGATAGTTGGGGGTGGTCGCGGGCCGGACTGAAACACATAATATAATATGTTATCCTACAATCAAAAAAGACTGAATTTATGTAAAGCATCCTTGGATACTTACAATGCGGTCTGGGGCTTCGCCCTGGGGCGCCGCTCGGGGATGGCTTCGGCATCCGAATCCGAGCCGTTCGAGAGGGATATCTTCCCTCTCTTAGACGCCTCCGCCTCCGGGTCTACGGAGGCCGCCCTTTTCTTCTTCCTCCCCTTAAGGGGAGAATCGCTTTCTGCCTCCTCCTCCTCTTAATCTTCATCTCCCTCGTGGGAGGAGGGAGATTCGGTCTCTCCGGACACTGCGTCTGAAGTGCCTTTATGGCGGAGGCCACCCTTGGCCTCCTTACTCTTCTTCTTGGCCTTCTTCTCCGGCGCCTGATAGGGCGCCGGGACCAGCATCCTCATTAACAGAGGAGTGGCTGGGTTTTCGGGTAGCGGCACCGGACACCTGATCCGCTCCGCCTTCGCTGTCCAGCCCTGAATGAGGAATGGAAATCTCAGTACAACCTTTGACTTATGGACCAAAATTGTGTTCGGAAGTAAAATACTTACCGTAGGGGCCGGATTCGTGCTGTCGAGACCAATGTCTTCGGTCTTCTCCGGCCACGTCTTCTGGGCCTTGAAGAGCAGCTTCCAGATCTCTTCGTGCATTGTGCCGAAGAAGCGCTCTAGGATCCGAGGACCCTCCGGATTAAACTCCCACATACGGAGAGGCCGGCGTTGGCATGGGAGGATCCGGTGGAAGAGCATCACCTGAATCACATCAGTGAGACTGGTGTTCTTGTTTATCATATTCTTGATGTGATTTTGCAGCATCATCACCTCGTCGGTCGATCCCCAGTCCAGACCCTTGTTGGTCCACGACGCGAGCCGCACAGGGGGCCCGGATCTGAACTCAGGAGCGGCCGCCCATTTGGTGTCGTGGGGTTCGGTGATGTAGAACCACTCCTGCTGCCACACCTTTACGGTCTCCACAAAGGCCCCTTTGGGCCAAGTGGTGTTGGGGAGCTTGCTCACCATGGCGCTGCTGCAGTCTGCATGCTGCCCATCGACCACCTTCGGCTTCACATTGAAGACTTTGAGCCAGAGGCCGAAGTGTGGGGGGATGCGGAGTAGCGCCTCGCACACGACGATAAACGCCGAGATGTGGAGGGAAGATTTCGGGGCTAGATCGTGGAAATCTAGCCCGTAGTAAAACATCAGGCCGCGGACGAAGGGGTGGAGGGGAAACCCTAACCCGCGGAGGAAGTGAGGGATGAACACAACCCTCTCGTCGGGCTCCGGAGTGGGGATGACTTGCTTTTGGCAGAAAGCCTGTGCGCAACTTCCGCGGTCAGGTACCCTGCCTCCCGGAGCTCCTTGACGTCCTTCTCCATGACGGAGGAGGCCACCCACTTGCCCCGTGAGCCGGATCAGGACATGGCTGGAGAGGTTGGTGGCGGTGGGAAAGATCGAAGCTTGGGCGCTGGAGCTCAAAGGATGGGAAGGCAGAGGAAGGAAGAAGGCATGGGGTAAAAAGATGGATCTTTATCCGCTTATATAGGTAGTGAATATCAAGCCCCCCCCCACAAGCCTTAAAACTCGGATGTTCCCAGGGGACGTGCGAACGGCACGGTTGGATTACCCAAATTCGTATTGATGAGGATCCCGCAATAAGCGGACATGATATCTGTTTTGACAAGATGTATCAATAGAGGCCGCGCCTCGAAACGAGAAGCGGGAGGCCAAAAACGGTTCGAAATGTTAAAGAGGCTAGATGTAACCTTTCGCCAGAAAATTGTTAGTAGACAGAACTTATTTTGATTAAGTATTATGCCTTGTGGTTGAGGGTTGTGACTATTATACAGAGCCGGATACAGTTCTCTTATTCAGAAGACTGCTTTAAAGTATTCGGAGGAGTAGGAACCCGCCTTGCAATGCCAAAGACAATATGCGTGCCGAATACATCACCATTGAAGACTGGTTCAGGGGCTACTGAGGGAGTCCTGGATTAAGGGGTCCTCGGGCGTCCGGGCTATGTGACATGGGTCGGACTAATGGGCCGTGAAGATACAAGGTAGAAGACCTTTCCCCGTGTCCGGATGGGACTCCCCTTTGCGTGGATGGAAAGATTGGCGTCCGGATGTGTAGTTTCCTTCCTATGTAAACCGACTCTGTACAACCCTAGCCCCCTCCCGTGTCTATATAAACCGGAGGGTTTACTCCATAGAGGCTATCAGAATTCATACAGGCTAGACATCTAGGGTTTAGCCATTACGATCTCGAGGTAGATCAACTCTTGTAACCCCTATACTCATCAAAGTCAATCAAGCAGGAAGTAGGGTATTACCTCCATCAAGAGGGCCCGAACCTGGGTAAACATCGTGTCCCCTGTCTCATGTTACCTTTGATCCTCAGACGTACAGTTCGGGGCCCCCTACCCGAGATCGGCCGATTTTGACACCGACACTCCTTCGAGTCCGGCCGCACTTTGGTTTATGGCTGAAGGTGTTCAATGTCAAGCCCAAAGTGGTTGGCGGCGAGCATGCGGACTGCGGCGGGGCCATGACTAGTAAACTGACGAGGGTCCAGTGGCCGGACGATCACTTCGTCGACACCGTCAGGATGTGGCAGAAGGAGTGGTTTTATATCACCGAGCCGAGGGTTGCTGCCTGGGGAGCGGCTCCTGCATTTAGGTCCGGACCCCCTACCAGACGGGCCTCATGACCACAAAGATCCCAGACTAGGGGTATGCTGCCCACACGAAGGCATTGCAAAAGCGTGTCGACAGCATAATAGAGACCGGCACAAAGCTGGTCGATGTGGTCTAGATCATGCTCCACCACCAGCTCCTCCCTTGCCATGAGAGGGCCAAGCCTATGTGGGAGCACGAGCCCGAGGATCCGGCCACCGTGCAACACCTCTACAGCATGACTCATGACAAAATATGGGGCTAGCTATTCAGACCCCAGAGGGAGTGGCCGGTCGAGGGGAAGGACATTGGCCTCGATGCCGCGAACCCCCCAAAGGAGGTGAGTGGCATTCTTCTTTGAGGTGTGTTTGGATACTCACACTGCGTATGATTCAGCCTGCTTGCCAAGGCCGAGAAGATCAGCGGCCCGGCGCCGCTGCTAGAAGAGCCCCGATCAGAGCAACTGGACTAGCTGTTGGTCGTAGTGCCTTATAAGGCGCCCGTCAAGAAGGGTAAGAAGAAAGAAGTACCGGAGGCCAGGTGATGTCTGCTAGAACTACGACGATGTTTCCCCAAAGAGGAAGGGATGATGCAGCACAACAACGGTAGGTATTTCCCTCAGTGATGAGACCAAGGTTATCGAACCAGTAGGAGAACCACGCAACACTACGTGAATGGCACCTGCACACAAATAAAAAATACTCGCAACCCGACGTATTAAAGGGGTTGTCAATCCCTTTCGGCCAACGGTGCCAGAAATTGGCAAATGGACGTGAGAAAGTTGTAATAAATTGATAGATGGATCGCCAAATAAAATAAAGTGCAGCAAGGTATTTTTGTATTTTTGGTTTAATAGATCTGAAAATAAAAGCAAATAAAAATAGATCGCAAAGGCAAATATAATAAAGAAGAGACCCGGGGGCCGTAGATTTCACTAGCGGCTTCTCTCGAGAAAAATAGCAAACGGTGGGTAAACAAATTACTGTTGGGCAATTGATAGAGCTTCAAATAATCATGACGATATCCAGGCAATAATCATTATATAGGCATCACGTCCAAGATTAGTAGACCGAGTCCTGCCTGCATCTACTACTATTACTCCACACATCGACCGCTATCCAGCATGCATCTAGTGTATTAAGTTCATGGAAAAATGGAGTAATGCAATAAGAACGATGACATGATGTAGACAAGATCTATTTATGTAGAAATAGACCCCATCTTGTTATCCTTAATGGCAACGATACATACGTGTCGGTTCCCCTTCTGTCACTGGGATCAAGCACCGTAAGATCGAACCCATCACAAATCACCTCTTCCCATTGCAATATAAATAGATCAAGTTGGCCAAACAAAACCCAAATATCGGAGAAGAAATACGAGGCTATAAGCAATCATGCATATAAGAGATCAAAGAAGACTCAAATAACTTTCATGGATAAAAAGATATATCTGATTATAAACTCAACGTTCATCGGATCCCAACAAACACACCGCAAAAAAGAGTTACATCATATGGATCTCCAAGAGACCATTGTATTGAGAATCAAAGAGAGAGAGAGAGGAAGCCATCTAGCTACTAACTACGGACCCGTAGGTCTACAAAGAACTACTCACGCATCATCGGCGAGGCACCAATGGGCATGATGAGCCCCTCCGTGATGGTGTCTAGATTGGATCTGGTGTTTTTGGAACTTGCGGCGGCTGGAATTGATTTTCGTCGACTCCCCTAGGGTTTCTAGAATACTGGGGTATTTATAGAGCAAAGAGGCGGTGCGGGAGGCCAACGAGGTGGCACAACCCACCAGGGCGCGCTTGGGCCTCCAGGCGCGCCCTGGTGTCTTGTGCTCACCTCGGGCTCCCTCTTTGGTACTTCTTTGGCCCACTGGATGTCTTCTGGTCCAAATAAATCCACAAAAAGTTTTGCTGCGTTTGGACTCTGTTTGATATTGATTTCCTGTGATGTAAAAAACCTACAAAAAACAGCAACTGGCACTGGGCACTATGTCAATAGGTTAGTACCAAAAAATGATATAAAATGACTATAAAATGATTGTAAAACATCCAAGAATGATAATATAACAACATGGAACAAACAAAAATTATAGATAGGTTGAAGACGTATCAGCATCCCCAAGCTTAATTCTTGCTCGTCCTTGAGTAGGTAAATGATAAAAACAGAATTTTTGATGTGGAATGTTGCCTAACATGTTTATCACATATTCTTTTCTTTGTAGCATGGCCATTTGGACTTCTATATGGTTCAAAGCAATAGTCTAGTTTTGACACGAGGACTTAAATACTCAAGCATATCAACAAGTAATCATGTCTTTCAAAATATCAACGCTAAAATAAGTTATCCCTAGCCCATTATGCTCAATCATTGATCCATTCATGAAACACACTCGCATATTAGCTACACACTATGCTCAAGTACGATCATAGTGCCCCTTAGTTGGTGCTTTATAAGAGAAGATGGAGACTCAGTTAAAATAGAAATTGCATAAAGTAAAAGAAAGGCCCTTCGCAGAGGGAAGTAGGGATTTGTAGAGGTGCTAGAGCTCAAAGCGAAAAAGATAGAGATAAAAACATTTTGGGAGGCATGCTTTTCCTGTCAACGAGAACGATCGAGTAGTTCCCAATACTTTCCATGCTAGATATATCATAGGCGGTTCCCAAACAGAAAATAAAGTTTATTCCTTTTTCCACCAAACTTTCACTTTCCATGGCTAACCGTATCCACGGGTGCCTTCCATACCAACACTTTCCAAGGAACTTATTATTTGACAACATAAAGTAAATTCATTTTTCATTTCAGGACTGGGCATCCCTAATACCTTTGCCTTACTCTCGTGCAATGACAAGTGAATAAACACTCATCGTGAGAATAACATATCTAGCATGGAAATATATTAGCCACCCCCTACCGTTTCATGAGCGGTACGAGCACACAAAAGAGAAGTTTATTTTGAAAATTAGAGATGGCCCATGCAAATTTGCTTAGAACGGCACAAAAATACCGCATATAGGTAGGTATAGTGGACTCATAAGGCAAAACTGGTTTAAAGGATTTCGGATGCACAAGTAGTGATCATACTTAGTGCAAATGAAGGCTAGCAAAAAGATTGAGAAGCGACCAACCAAGAAACAAAAAATATCATAAGCGAGCATTGAACATAATTAACACCAAATAATGCACCACAAGTAGGATGTAATTTCGTTGCATAACTATTGACTTTCATGCTTGCATAGGGAATCACAAACCTTAACACCAATATTTTTACTAAAGCACAATTACTCATCAACATGACTCACATATCACATCATCATATCTCAAAACTATTACAAAGAATCAAGTTTATTTTCTCCAGTGATCTTCATGAAAGGTTTTTTTATATCCTCCTTGGATATCTATCACTTTGGTACTAGTTTCATGTGTTGCTTTTTTTAATAAGCTCAACAAATATAAGTGAAGATCATGAGCATAATATTTTTTCTCTCAAATAAATTTAAGTGAAGCAAGAGAGAATTTCTTAAAAAATGTACTAACTATAAAATAAATCTAAGTGAAGCATGAGAGCATTTCTTCAAAAATAACAAAGCACACCGTGCTCAAAAAGATATAAGTGAAGCACTAGAGCAATTCCATAGCTCATAAAGATTTAAGTGAAGCATAGAGAGCAATTCTAACAAGTCATAGCATAATTTTGGCTCTCTCAAATAGGTGTCCAGCAAGGATTCATGACTTAAAACAAAAAGCAAAACAAGCAAAGACTCATATCATACAAGACGCTCCAAGAAAAACTCATAGTATGTGATGAATAAAAATATAGTTCCGAGTAAAATACCGATGGTCGTTAGAAGAAAGAGGGGATGCCACTCGGGCATCCCCAAGCTTAGTTGCTTGCTTCTCTTTGGATAATAGCTTGGGATGCCATGGGCATCCCCAAGCTTAGGCTCTTCTTACTCCTTATTCCTTTATCCATCGTAATATCACCCAAAACTTGAAAACTTCAATCACACAAAACTCAACAAAACCTTCGTGAGATCCGTTAGTAAAAGAAAGCAAATCACTACTATAGGTATTGTTGCAAACCCATTCATATTTCATTTTTGCATTATATCTACTGTATTCCAACTTTTCTATGGCAAAAACTCTTCAAAGAAAACCGTAGAATCATCAAAACAAGCACATAACGCAAAGAAAACAGAATCTGTCAAAAACAGAACAGTCTGTAGCAATCTGAGAACTTCGAATACTTATGTAACCCCAAAAATTCTGAAAAAATAGGACAACGTGGGAAATTTGTATATCAATCTTGTGTAAAAAATTCAGAGCAAAAGCACATTTCAGTGATTTTTGATAATTATTTTTCTGAGCGCAAAAGTTTCTGTTTTTCAGCAAGATCAAATCAACTATCACCCAACAAGATCCTAAAGGCTTTGCTTGGCACAAACACTAATTTATACCACAAAAACACTTCTAACCAGAGGCATAATTGGGTATTTTATTGAAAACAACACGAAAACTAAAAAGCAAAAAGATACAAGTTGGGTTGCCTCCCAACAAGAGCTATCGTTTCACGCCCCTAGATAGGCATAAAGCAAGGATCTAAGTATTGTCATCTTTGTTCTCCAATTCTTCAATCAAACAATTAGAACTCTTTAAAGATTTAACATACAAATTTTCAATGACAATACTCCTAGGAACAAGTTTAAAGAATTCATTCTTGCCCAAAGGATCTGTTATAACTTCAACAAAATCCGGGTGAATACTAATCATCTTAAGATCTTCTTTACTATTATTACTAGATGTTGCACCATTGTTATTAGTAACTTGAGTAATCTTGCCAATCTTTATGGGAGTTTTTTCAATAGTCTTAGCGTAAGCAAAAGCCGTGCTTAGATTACTAAAGATTTCTTCCAGTTTATCAATCTGAGATGGGCTTTCTTCATTTCTTTCATGAATTATGGTTCCCTTTTCTTTTAACAACTTAAAAACTTCTCCCCCTTTTGACCCAATTTTAGTAGCAAAATTATGCATCTTTTTATCCAAATTTTCAATATGTGCTTCGGTAAGCATTTTCTTTTCAATAGCATCTAGTCTTTCCATGGCATGCTCAAGAGTCAAAGTTGCTTCATTAATCATAAGAGGTGGTGAGCCCACTAAATTTCCCATAGCATTAAAAGCATCAAGAGAAGGACACATCAAGAAATTTCCACCGGTAATCATATCAAGGACGAATATATACCAAGTGGTGATGCCCACATAAAAACAGCGAATAAGAACAATGGTAGATTGCTTACGGATAGATCTATTATGAGCATTGCAAATCCTATACCAAGCATCTTTTAAATTCTCTCCTCCCCTTTGTTTAAATTTGAGAACCTCGTTCTCGGGAGTGCATGCAACAGAGGAAGAACTATCCATGACGACAAAATGTGGCAAACAAAATGCACACAAAAACAGATCTGACGAGAAAACGGCGAACGGAAAAGAGGGCTAATAAAACGGCGAATTTTTGTGAAGTGGGGGAGAGGAAAACGACAGGCAAATGGAAAATAATGTAAATTGCAAGGAGATGAGATTTGTGATTAGGAACCTGGTAGATGTTGATGATGTCTCCCCGGCAATGGTGCCAGAAATTCCTTTTGATGTCTGCTAGAACTCGGTGTTTCCCCAAAGAGGAAGGGATGATGCAGCACAGCAACGGTAGGTATTTCCCTCAGTGATGAGACCAAGGTTATCGAACCAGTAGGAGAACCACGCAACACTACGTGAACGACACCTGCACACAAATAACAAATACTCACAACCCAACGTATTGAAGGGGTTGTCAATCCCTTTCGGGCAACGGTTCCAGAAATTGGCAAATGGACGTGAGAAAGTTGTAATAAATTGATAGATGGATCGCCAAATAAAATAAACTGCAGCAAGGTATTTTTGTATTTTTGGTTTAATAGATCTGAAAATAAAAGCAAATAAAAATAGATCGCAAAGGCAAATATAATAAAGAAGAGACCCGGGGGTCGTAGATTTCACTAGTGGCTTCTCTCGAGAAAAATAGCAAACGGTGGGTAAACAAATTACTCTTGGGAAATTGATAGAACTTCAGATAACCATGGCGATATCCAGGCAATGATCATTATATAGGCATCACGTCCAAGATTAGTAGACCGACTCATGCCTGCATCTACTACTATTACTCCACACATCGACCGCTATCCAGCATGCATCTAGTGTATTAAGTTCATGGAAAAACGGAGTAATGCAATAAGAACGATGACATGATGTAGACAAGATATATTTATGTAGAAATAGACCCCATCTTGTTATCCTTAATGGAAACGATACATACGTGTCGGTTCCCCTTCTGTCATTGGGATCAAGCATCATAAGATCGAACCCATCACAAAGCACCTCTTCCCATTGCAAGATAAATAGATCAAGTTGGCCAAACAAAACCCAAATATCGGAGAAGAAATACGAGGCTATAAGCAATCATGCATATAAGAGATCAAAGAAGACTCAAATAACTTTCATGGATAAAAAGATAGATCTGATCCTAAACTCAAAGTTCATCGGATCCCAACAAACACACCGCAAAAAAGAGCTACATCATATGGATCTCCAAGAGACCATTGTACTGAGAATCAAAAGAGAGAGAGTCCATCTAGCTACTAACAATGGACCCGTAGGTCTACAAAGAACTACTCACGCATCATCGGAGAGGCACCAATGGGCATGATGAACCCCTCCATGATGGTGTCTAGATTGGATCTGGTGTTTCTGGAACTTCCGGCGGCTGGAATTGATTTTCGTTGACTCCCCTAGGGTTTCTAGAATATTGGGGTATTCATAGAGCAAAGAGGCGGTGCAGGAGGCCACTGAGGTGGGCACAACCCACCAGGGCGCGCCTGGGCCTCCAGGCGCGCCCTGGTGTCTTATGCTCACCTCGGGCTCCCTCTTCGGTACTTCTTTGGCCCACTGGATGTCTTCTGGTCCAAAAAAATTCACAAAAAGTTTCGCTGCGTTTGGACTCCGTTTGATATTGATTTCATGCGATGTAAAAAACATGCAGAAAACAGCAACTCGCACTGGGCACTATGTTAATAGGTTAGTACCAAAAAATGATATAAAATGATTGTAAAACATCCAAGAATGATAATATAACAGCATGGAGCAATTAAAAATTATAGATACGTTGGAGACGTATCACCAGGGAGGGCCTCCGCCGCAGGGCACGTCCGGGCAACCAGTCCGGAGATGTTGCGGCCTCATCCGTACAGGATGGGGATGAGGATGAGGACGAGGAGGAGAGTGCCTCCTCGCGCTCCAAAAAGAGGGCGGTGTCCGAGGACGCCGAGGAGGTCCAACCTTCTCCGGCCCCGAAGAGACGATGCCAGCCTAAGCTGGTCTTGTCCGACAGCTTGGACTCTGACAAGGAGTATGAGGTGTCCAAGGAGATCCCGGCGAAGGGACCCAGGGTCAAGCCCCCAGCCAGCAGGTAAGGCTTTGGTATTTTTAGCTATCCTGTTTTCAGTAATTCATCTTAGTTTAAGGCTAACCCTTCTAAATTGCAGTCCCCCACATGAATGCCCCATCGAGCAGAATTAGAGGGGACGTCTCCGCTCGCCGAACTGGCGTACAGTGGATCTATGGCGCACTCCGCACCTCCTCTAGTCCCCGAAGAGGTCGAGGAGGTACGGTCCCGAAGGACTCATCCTCCTCCGAACATAGAGGGGCGGACCGACGCCGTAATGGCCGAGGATAACACCTCGGTCAACGAAGACCAGGAGGGCGCGCCCCTCCTGGCTGACGCGGGAAAGGAGTCCGGACCCCATCCGTCAACCGCTCCCGATCCCCCAAGGCCTTCGACAGCACAGGCTCCTCCCAGTGGGTACGGGCCGGAGAGCCAACGTCAGGCTCTACACGGGCGGCAGCTGGCTGACCAGATGTGCCGGAGGAGCTGGTGGATAACTCCACCATCATTGACGGGCACCGCACTCTTATGAGTGCGGTTATGCAGGGTGTTCGGTCCGTCCAATCCGGACTGAACGACGTTGTCCAAGGTCTTCTGACGGGCTTTGAGGTAAGTCAAGTAATGCTCCTTTTTCATAGAGCGGTTGTGATATTTCGTTTGGGTAGGCCGTGTACTTAGCAGCCCCCGAGGCTCTGCAAGACTTCGGAGAAGCTTGCAGAGGATCAAATTTGGCAGGCCGAGTAATAATCTCGACATTTCTTGTGCTGACGCAGGCATCTTCCGTGGCCGCGACTGCTAATGCTGCGGCACTGGAGGAAATGGATCGGAAGCTCAAACTTTCTGATGAGGAGCTTGACCTTGTCAGCAGACGGCTTGACGAGGCACAAGGTAAGCCCTTTGATAAGCTGTGTATTTTCTTCATGCCGGATATTGACGACCCGGACTGTGTGCTAATCCTTAATCGTGATGATCCTGTAGCTGCCGCCGCCGAAGTCGAGGGCTTGAAGGAAGCCTTGAAGAAAGCCAAGGTAGAGGCGGCCACGAGGAAAATGGCCGCTGTCGGTCTTAAAACCGGCGGATCTCGGGTAGGGGTTCCCGAACTATGCGTCTAAGGCGGATGGTAACAGGAGGCGGGGGACACGATGTTTACCAAGGTTCGGGCCCTCTCGATGGAGGTAATACCCTACTTCCTGCTTGATTGATCTTGATGATATGAGTATTACAAGAGTTGATCTACCACGAGATCGTAGAGGCTAAACCCTAGAAGCTAGCCTATGGTATGATTGTTGTCGTTCTACGGACTAAACCCTTCGGTTTATTTAGACACCGAGGGGGCTAGGGTTACACACAGAGTCGGTTACAAGGGAGGAGATCTACGTATCCGTATTGCCAAGCTTGCCTTCCACGCCAAGGAGAGTCCCATCCGGACACGGGACGGAGTCTTCAATCTTGTATCTTCATAGTCCAACAGTCCGGCCAAAGGATATAGTCCGGCTGTCCGAGGACCCCTTAATCCAGGACTCCCTCAGTAGCCCCCGAACCAGGCTTCAATGACGATGAGTCCGGCGCACAGATTGTCTTCGGCATTTCAAGGCGGGTTTTTCTCCAAGTCCTGAGTACCTGTCGAGTAGTGTCCGGCTCCCCATGAATGTTGCACTCCTCGGCTTCTGCGCCTAATAATGGCTATCCTCCACGCGTCGAGCGAATGCGAGAAGTCGGGGCATTTTTGCACTTGCCACCCTAACCATGTGAGTAAATCGTCTATTTAAGGGACCGGGGATCCTCAGATCCAGATCGCACCATCCTTCCTCAGCGAGTATCCCTCGGAGCGCGCCCGAAAAAATCCATCCTATCATGGCCGGTCGTTGCAGCTCCTCCTCTCGCTCCCATAGCCCTAAGCCAGGCAACTGGAAGAAGTGTTCCGTCTCCCACAGACAGTTAGTAGAGTTACAGACCTAGGGGTTTCTTCCTCCCGCGTATATGGTCCCTGTCCGAGCTGGACTAGCCACTTACAATGGCGGGGAACAAGCGGAGAGTTTTCCCAACCCGTCTATGGGGGAGCGGGTATGCCTTGTCCCGTACTTGTTAAGGGGACTTGGATTTCCAATCCATCCGTTCCTCCGCGGGCTCCTGGAGTTCTACGGCCTCCAGCTGCATAATTTTACTCCTGCCTCCATATTACACATCGTGGGCTATGTCGCCCTTTGCGAGCTGTTTTTGGGCTGTGAAGCTCATTTCGAGTTATGGAAGAGGCTATTCTACCTCGTACTCCGTACACAGGAGGGGTCGATATATCAAGTGGGCGGAGCCGAGATATGGCGCGTTGCCGGGACCGGATACTTGTTCGGTACTCCGAAGAAGACATCCGAAGACTAGCCTTCAGAGTGGTTTTATATGGAGGACGTCCCCCTTCCGGACCCTGTTCGGATGGGCCTTCCTGAGTTTAATAACGTCCCTTTGAAGAAACGCCGTAGCTGGCGCCCTCGGAGCCCCCAGGAGGAAGATAACAGAGAGGTCCTTTACCTGATGGGCCGGATACAAAAGCTGGCCAAATCAGGATTGACAATAATCGAGGTTATGTCCATATGTATAATGCGGGGGTGCAGCCACTTCAATACTGGGGACAACCCATGTGGCACTTCAATGGAGAAGACGATGCCACTCGCTGCAGTCGTAAAGGTCCGGACTCCATCGCTGCTCTAGCGAAAATACTGTCAGATTTATATAAAGGAGAGGAAGAGGAGTTCATCCGCATCAAGCCACGGGATGGATTCTCCATGTACAACCCCCCAAACTGGGTGAGCTGCTACTTTTTACTCCAGACCTTCCCGCATTTTTTGTCATAAATATTTACCTTGCTATTTCATAGAAGGAATTGCGAAAAGCTGTGAGGGAGGTCCACAACCCACCTCCACAACCAGAGGACCCTGACCAGGCCCTCGACCCCGGACTCGAAGAAGATCCGGACACATTTGTGGAGCTTATTGACAGGACGTTCTATCAATTGAGCTGCGACGATGCCATGGTGGCCATCATAGCCGATTATCCTGGACTGCTCCCTGCATCGCATGTAAGTAAAACCGGAGTCCCAACTTCCGAGAAGGATCCCTTTTTCTGCACTTCACCTACCGCACACATATGGTGTCTTACAAGGAAGGCCGCCGGGACGCCGTGCCGAACCCGCAGTGACTCACCAACAAGGGGCACCGAAGCCGGGTAGGCTTAAAAGGAAGGAGGTCAGGACGGAGACGCCGTCGCGGAGGTATGAAAAAGAACCCCGCTCCGTGGTTGTTGTCTTTTAAAATATAATAACGTCCATGTTTCCTAGTAGGAAAAACGCTCGCCGGACTATATCCGGAGAGGTTGCCGGCCGCCTCCACCAGCCGGGCTCCAGAGCCGGACTTAGAGGCGGACGCTGACATGGAGCCAACGCCGGATGTTCCTCCTACAGAGGATGTGGATAGGCTGTCCGCTACGAATTCCGAAGTGGAGAGTGCCATGAATCACAGGCGTCGCCGGGCCGTACTCCGCGATGCTTGTTTCTCCCAAGAGGCGCTCGATGCCTTTAACTCAGGAGACGCGTACATCCGAGCTGCTCAAAATGGTCTTGCCAAAGCCACGGACCAGTATGTAAAGGATATACGGGTAAGAAAATCTAATAATTATGTATATCAGTAGCCCCTGAGACTTGAAACAGTTGGCACAACTGATTTAAGGATCATTGTTTGCATAGGTTCTTACGGAGAAGAATACCTGGTTGTCTCAAGAGCTGGAGGAGTGCAAAGCCCAGCTTCAGGCCGCAGTTGCCGCGGTGAAGGAGTCCGAGAAGGCCCCATCTGGTAACACTTATTTCTATTGCAAAGAATGACATGTACCAGGTAGTATGCGACATGCATGCAAATCTAACAATAGGTTCTACAGATGACTCCAGAATGAATCCAGAGGTCGTGCGAGGGGATGAGCAACATGCTTGACGACAGCTAAAGGCTGGCGAGCGCGTGCTTACATGGGTTAGGCGGGAGAAAATTGATCTCCAAGACGCCAATACCCGGCTGGACGTTGAACTGAAAGATGTTCGAGCCCAGCTTGCTGACTCCGTAAAGGAGAATAAGAGGCTTCGACGCGGCATTTTTAGTAAGTGCTTGAACGAACTTTTTAAAGAGTTCGGCGAGGAAACCCATTAACAGAGTTATATCTGCAGGTATGCTGACGGGTCGTCCCGCGGAGGACGTGCCCGGGTCTGCGGGTGATCTTCTGCCAGAGCTCTCACAACTGCACAAACAAGTTCAGCAGGTGATGCAGGGCATTGGCCAAGCCTTGTGGCCATCCGCCTCCCTGCCAGGAGGCATGGTGGAGCTTGTAGAGAAGCTCAAGGGAGCGCGGCGGCGCTTCCGGTTATGGAAGATATCGGCCTGCCGACAAGGTGCAAGGGAAGCCTGGGCCATGGTGAAGACGCGATATACCAAGGCTGACCCGAACCACATGGCCGAGGTCGGTCCTGTGGGGTCCGACGGGAAGGAGATCCCCGTCAGTTTGGTGTATGACCAGGTAGAATTAGCCGCAAAGTATTCCCAACAGGATTGTAGGCTAGACAGCCTGTTGAATGGTATAAAAGAAGAATTTAGTCAATCTAAGTGACTATGTACTTCGAGTGACATGTATTGTCCCTAGCCGGATTGTAAAT
This sequence comes from Aegilops tauschii subsp. strangulata, assembly GCF_002575655.3. Classification (NCBI taxonomy): domain Eukaryota; kingdom Viridiplantae; phylum Streptophyta; class Magnoliopsida; order Poales; family Poaceae; genus Aegilops; species Aegilops tauschii. Next base: position 378,847,520 of record NC_053040.3, read on the forward strand.
CATTTGTCATGGCGGACCTTTTCGCTTCGACCTCTAGACCCGACAGTTCGGAGTGTATCTGAATACCCGCCCAGTTATGTAAAAACCGGGGTACGCGTGGAAACCAGGCGTAGGGGTCATAAGTGCTTGAACAGACAAGTACCCAACTAGCTATGTTATATTACATGGATAGTAAGAAACATCTTCCAGGGAGAATAGTTCCGTTAAGCGTTCCTTTCCCTGGGTACGCATGCATTAATGTGCATGTACGAACTACAAAAAGGGACGCGGGATATAAACATCTGGGGCATGTATTACAATAAATAAAGGTCATCTTTTGTTCACCGACTGAATATTCCCTTAAGAACGCTAGCTTTCGGCTTCACCCAGTCTGAGGTACACATCCGGCTGACCCGGCAGTAACAATCGCAGAGGTGCTCCCCTTATGCCCTAGCCGAATTAACGGGAACGTAGGGCATAAACACAAGAGCCAGGCAACCCAGCTTGGCCAAAACTTAAGTCATATCGATGCATATAATGGCGAAGAAAGGTACATGTGGAAGAATAACACATGTGTGGGGCATACAGCCCAGAAAATAGTTATATTAAGCTTCTGTATGAGAAGCCCCCAGGTATAATGAGCGCGGCTGGCGCGTCAAGATTGTGTAGTCAAGACACATTTTAGCCTTTTAAGGCCTTGAAGAAAAAGGGAAGAAAGAAAAGACAGATAACGGATATAAAAAAATTACGGAGGTAAGGAGACGAACATAGAGTCCGGCACTAGGCGTAGAACCTTCGGAGTCTGGCTGCGTTCCATGGGTTTGGCTCGAGTCGATTGTCCGATGCATCCCGCAGACGATACGCTCCACCGTTCAGAACTTGGTCAATAACGAAGGGACCTTCCCATTTGGGCTTGAGCTTGTTCTTTTTCTTCTCCGGTAGGCGTAGAACGAGTTCGCCAACGTTATAAGTTTTGGCCCATACTTCTCTACTTTGATACCTTCGAGCCTGTTGCTGATAGAATGCGGAACGGGCTTTTGCCACGTCACGCTCCTCCTCCAGGGCGTCCAAACTGTCCTGCCGATCGAGCTCGGCTTCTTTCTCTTCATACATGCGCACTCTAGGTGAGTCATGAATTATGTCGCAGGGCAGTACCGCCTCTGCGCCATATAGCATAAAAAATGGTGTGTATCCGGTAGTGTGATTCGGCGTGGTCCACAGCCCCCATAGTACGGAGTTGAGCTCCTCTACCTAGTGCGTATCAGATTTCTTCAAAGATCGCACTAATCTGGGTTTAATGCCACTCATGATAAGACCATTTGCTCGCTCGACTTGACCGTTGGTTTGCGGGTGATAGACGGAAGCATAATCGAGCTTGATGCCCATGTTGCTGCACCAAAGTTTTACCTCGTCGGCTGTAAAGTTCGAGCCGTTATCAGTGATGATGCTGTGGGGAATGCCATAACGGTGTACAACCCCGGATATGAAGTCTATCACTGGTCTGGATTCGGCCGTGGTTTGGCTTCTATCCATTTGGTGAATTTGTCCACCATGACCAATAGGTATTTTTTTCTTATGGCTTCCCCCTTTAAGGGGTCCGACCATATCAAGCCCCCAGACCGCAAAGGTCCAAGTGATGGGGATTGTTTGGAGAGCGGTAGGTGGCATATGGCTTTGGTTTGTGAAAAGCTGGCAACCGACGCAACGTTAAACGAGGTCCTGTGCGTCTGCCCGGGCTATCGGCCAATAAAAACCTGTACAGAAGGCCTTGCTTACAAGGGCCCGAGCTGCGGCGTGGTGGCCACCAAGTCCAGCATGAATTTTTGCCAAAAGGCTCCGTCCTTCCTCTTCGGAGATGCACCTTTGAAGGACTCCGGTAGCGCTTTTCTTATAAAGCTCTCCCTCGTGGACCTTGTAGGCTTTAGACCGTCGCACAATGCAACGTGCCTCGTTTGGGTCCTCAGGTAGTTCCTGCCTAGTTAGGTAAGCCAAGAAGGGTTCTATCCACGGGGCGATGACGGCCATGATCACGTGGGCCGAAGGTGTTATTTCGGTGGCAACGCCTCCGATTATGTCCGAGTGTTCGGTATCTGGCGTTGTGGCCGGGTCCGGACTATTGTTACCGGTCTCTCCTTCCCATATTACTGATGGCTTAAACAGCCTTTCCAAGAAGATATTCGGTGGGACAGGGTCGCGTTTAGCGCCGATGCGGGCGAGGATATCCGCCGCCTGATTGTTTTCCCGGACCACATGGTGGAATTCAAGCCCCTCGAACCGAGCTGACATTTTGAGGACGGCGTTGCGATAAGCCGCCATTTTTGGATCCTTGGCATCAAAGTCTCCATTTATTTGAGATATTGCGAGGTTCGAGTCCCCACGCACCTCCAGGCGTTGAATGCCCATGGAGACTGCCATTCGGAGACCATGTAACAGGGCCTCATATTCTGCTGCGTTGTTGGAGTCTGTGTATAGTATTTGGAGTACGTATTGGACTGTGTCTCCGGTGGGGGACGTCAGGACGACGCCAGCCCCAAGACCAGCAAGCATTTTAGAGCCGTCAAAGTGCATGATCCAATTGGAGTACGTGCCGTACTCTTTGGGTAGTTCGGCTTCTGTCCATTCGGCGACGAAATCAGCCAGTACTTGTGACTTAATGGCTCGCCGTGGTTTGTATATTATGTCGAACGGGAGGAGCTCAATAGCCCAATTAGCAATCCGGCCCGTGGCCTCGCGGTTGTTTATTATGTCGTTGAGTGGTACTTCGGAGGCCACCGTAATTGAACACTCTTGAAAGTAGTGTCGTAGTTTCCAGGATGCCATGAAGACCGCGTATGCTATCTTTTGATAATGTGGGTACCGTGATTTGCATGGAGTGAGGACAGTGGATACGTAGTATACCGGCTTTTGAAGTGGGAACTTATGTCCGTCCGTCTCTCGTTCGACGACGAGCACTGCACTTACAACTTGGTGTGTTGCCTCTATGTATAACAGCATTGGTTCGCCGACATTTGGCGCGGCCAAGATTGGGTTTGTGCCCAAAACGGCTTTTATTTCTTCTAATCCGGTCGTGGCCGCATCCGTCCACTCGAAGTGTTCGGTGCGTCGTAGAAGGCAATAAAGAGGCAGTGCCTTTTCTCCTAATCGGGAGATAAAGCGGCTTAAAGCAGCCACGCATCCAGTTAATTTCTGGATCTGCTTGAGGTCTGTTGGGATGGCCAACTGTGACAGAGCTCGGATTTTAGCCGGATTTGCTTCAATTCCTCTGTTGGATACGATGAAGCCTAAGAGCTTTCCGGCGGGCACGCCGAAGACGCATTTTTCCGGATTGAGCTTAATGTCGTATGTTCGGAGATTGTCGAATGTGAGCCTCAAGTCGTCTATTAAGGATTCGACATGTCTGGTTTTAATGACCACATCGTCTACGTATGCCTCCACTGTTTTGCCGATCTGTGTCTCCAAGCATGTCTGGATCATGCGTTGATAGGTTGCACCGGCGTTTTTGAGCCCAAAAGGCATGGTGTTAAAACAGAAGGGGTCGTATGGAGTGATAAATGCCGTTGCGGCTTGATCGGACTCCGCCATCTTAATTTGATGGTATCCGGAGTATGCGTCGAGGAAACACAATGAGTCGTGTCCCGCGGTAGCGTCGATAATTTGATCGATGCGAGGGAGGGGGAAGGGATCCTTGGGGCAAGCCTTGTTAAGGTCCTTGAAGTCAACACACAAGCGCCAGGATTTGTCCTTATTTGGTACCATCACCAGGTTTGCTAGCCAGTCTGGATGTTTTATTTCTCGAATGAATCCGGCCTCCAGTAACTTGGCTAGCTCCTCTCCCATGGCTTGTCGCTTAGGCTCAGAGAAGCGCCGAAGAGTTTGCTTTACCGGCTTGAATCCCTTTAGAATGTTAAGGCTATGCTCGGCCAGCCTGCGTGGGATTCCTGGCATGTCTGAAGGATGCCAGGCGAAGATGTCCCAATTCGCGCGCAAGAACTCCCGTAGCGCGGCGTCTACTGTGGGGTTTAACTGTACCCCGATGGATGCTGTTTTGGTAGGGTCCGTTGGATGGACTTGGAATTTGACTATCTCATCCGCTGGTTTAAAAGAGGTGGACTTGGATCTTTTGTCTAGTATCACGTCGTCCCTGTCCACTGTGGAGCGCAGCGCAGTTAATTCTTTGGCCGCGAGGGCTTCGGATAACGCCTCGAGGGCTAGTGCGGCGGTTTTATTTTTGGTGCGGAGTGCTATGTCCAGATCACTAGCTAGAGTGATGATTCCATTGGGCCCGGGCATTTTGAGCTTCATGTACCCGTAATGGGGTATAGCTTGGAAGATCATGAATGCCTCCCGCCCTAGAAGGGCGTGGTATCCGCTATTGAACGGGGCCACTTGGAATGTGATTTCTTCGGACCTGTAATTCTCCGGCGTGCCGAATACCACATCTAGTGTGATTCTCCCAGCACATCGTGCCTCCCGACTAGGGATGATTCCTCTGAAGGTCGTGCTGCTTTGCTCAATGCGGCTTTTGTCTATTTCCATTTTTCGAAGAGTCTCCTCATAGATGAGGTTTAATCCGCTGCTGCCGTCCATGAGCACTTTAGTAAGCTGGAAGCCATCCACAATTGGACTAAGGACCAAGGCGACTGGTGCTCGGGCTGTTCGGAATTTAGGTTCATCACTGCCATTGAAGGTGATAGCCGTATCGCTCCATGGATTTATTGCTGCCACGTGGCAGACTTCGGCAAGGCTGCGGAGTGCTCGCTTGCGCCTATTATTTGAGGCTAAGGTCTCGAAGACTGTCAATACTGTATTGTTGTTTTCCACGGGATGGTGCTCTGCGGTATTGTTGATGAGGAGATCCTCACTGCTCTTGGACACCTGCCGGAGTACCGAACATGCTCTAAGGTTGTGTGTTCGCGTGGCATCTGATGTACTATGAATTTTGCATGGCCCATTAAGCCATCCCTCCAATACGGTTCCACGCCCTGTAGTGGGCTTTTGTTTCTTTGTAATTGGATCGGGTGACTTACGAGAGTACACCCTTTTAGTTCGGACGGGGGGTTTAGTGAGAGCCGGAGGATCCCAAAATTTTGTTTGGGTTTTCCAAGCGCTTTCCATCGCATAGTACTTCCGTACTATGGCCGCCAAGTTAGCAAAGTGTGCTATGTCACGGCGACTTATGGCGTTGAGGATTCCCTTGTCCGTGCAATTTTTGCAAAAGAATGAAATTGCGTCTTCCTCGCGACAGTCCTTAACCTTGCTCATTACAAGGAGGAATCTGGCCCAATAGTGGTGTACTGTCTCTTGTCTAATGTGGGAAAGATCATTTATATCTGGGTGGGTGGGCAGATTTAGGTCCAAACCCTGACCCGATCTGAGACCCAGGGGTGGAGGAGTTTCCGAGCTTGGCAGTTCGGGCTCCGGGATGTTGCCCAATAGGTCTGGCCCGCTGCCTGATTCTAGGCTCAAGGCTTGGGCCATGTCCTCCCATAGACAGGTATCCGGCTCGGAGAGCTCGGGAATCCGGACATAGTTTCTCCTCAAGATAGAGGAAGAATTGCTGCATTGCTCCTCCACCACCGCTATCTGATGGGTGACCGGAGGGGAGTTGATCTCCCTTTGGTCGGGTTTAAGCCCGCTCTAATCATAGTCCGTAGTGACTCCCAAGGCGGCGATGCGATCCAAGAGCTCGTTCAAGGAAGAGAGCTCCATTGGATCCAACTGCTCGGCGAATTCTGAGCCAACGTGGAGGTTGTTTTTGATGACCCGAGAAGTCATCGTCGGCGCAGCGGCCGAACGGGCGGTCATGACGAAACCGCCTAGCCGGAGAGTTTGGCCTACAGCCAGGGCTCCCCCAGAGGTGATTTTGTCATTGACAACGAGGCGAGCCATCCAGCCTTATGATGACGGCAAAGTGGAACTCTCAATGAAAGCACCAATGTCAGTGTCAAAACCGGCGGATCTCGGGTAGGGGGTCGCGAACTGTACGTCTAAGGCGGATGGTAACAGGAGGCAGGGGACACGATGTTTACCTAGGTTCGGGCCCTCTCGATGGAGGTAATACCCTACTTCCTGCTTGATTGATCTTGATGCTATGAGTATTACAAGAGTTGATCTACCACGAGATCGTAGAGGCTAAACAGTAGAAGCTAGCCTATGGTATGATTGTTGTCGTTCTACGGACTAAACCCTCCGGTTTATATAGACACCGGAGGAGGCTAGGGTTACACACAGAGTCGGTTACAAGGGAGGAGATCTACGTATCCGTATTGCCAAGCTTGCCTTCCACGCCAAGGAGAGTCCCATCCGGACACGGGACGGAGTCTTCAATCTTGTATCTTCATAGTCCAATAGCCCGGCCAAAGGATATAGTCCGGCTGTCCGAGGACCCCCTAATCCAGGACTCCCTCAGCCCCTGACAAGGCGGTGGCCGAGCTGGAGAAGTCCAAGCTTGCTGCTGATCAACACGAGGCTCGAGTAACCGAAGGCCAAGTGGAGCTCCAGGATGCCGCCAAGAAACTGGAGGCCCTTGAGGAGGAGAAGGGGGAGAAATCCTCCTAGCTATCCAAGGCAGAGAAGGAGCTCCAAGAGGCAAGGACCGAATCGCAAGGTGTTCGGGAGGAGCTCCGCCAAGTCGGGAAAATCGCAAGTGGTAAGAAATACTTACTGCAGAGTGTGTTCGAAGGCAAGAGGTTCGCCCTGCTAACGCGGGTCTGGCGCTCCGCAGGCGTTTTCGCCGAACTTCCGAAGAATGTGGCAGCCGCGGCAAAGCATTACGCTACTCTCGAGGAAGACTCTATGCAACGGCTCTTCTGGTCACAGTTTCCGGACTCTGAGCATCCTCCCCTCCTCAGCGATCAGATGAAGCAGCTGATGGAGATGCATCGGATGTCCGAGATAGCCGTGAAGGACCTCTGCGTCAGTCTGCGACCTGCTGAGCCCATTCCGGACACCTACTTCGGCCTTGTGCGGAAGCTGCGGGAGGCGCCGCTCCGGATTGATGCCATGAAGCGCTCAGCATGCCTTGAGGGGGTGTGGCTTGCCTTTGCGAAGACCATGGTACATTGGCCGAAGATTAACCCAATGGACATGGCCACTGGTCCTCCCCCAAGGGAAAAGAGCATCGCCGCCCTGAGCAGTACTTTGCACAGGTGATGAATGGCGCGTGGGCGATAGAGGGCCAGTGTTCGAAAGATGTAATATTTGAGTGATTGTATTAATTTTGTATCAAGTGAACCTCATGCTTTATAATGCATCTGCCGGACTTGTTTTATATTGTCATGATTTAATTTTGACTCCTGTGCGGCTGTATGTTTAGTCTGATAGCTACCGGTCGTCGGCTTCAGCCCCCAAGTGAATATCACGAGGGTTGTTTTGTCTCCGCATTATTACCCTTAGCCAACGTCTTGGTACCCAGAGGCGGTAGTGCGTGAGCGAACCAGGCAATCAGACTATTCGGTTTTATCGCTTTCACTTAGCTATAGGAGCTTGACGGTGGGGGCTAAGGACTAGCCCCAGGTTTTTTGTGATGTACTTGGGGATCAACACCTACCCTTTCCGATCACCTGGTTTGTGTTAAGACGAACCCTTCATGTGACACGGCGAAATCGCCAACGATTTCTGGAGTCAAACCCTGTCATCGGATCGCTGATCAGTTCGCGCGTACTATGACGGTTAGTTTTGGCTTTCTCCTCCTGAGGTACTTGACCGGGCAAGCCAGAAGAACAATCGCAGGGGTTCTCCCTTTGCCTTCTTAGCCGAACGTGCAAAACATAAGAAGCAAGCACATGAGCTGGGCAACCCAACTATTGACCCAAGACATTGTTCAGAACTGGTGCATATAATGCAATATCCGAGACGCCGGCCACCCCGTGGAAGGCGGTGCTGGACTTGAAGATATGGAGCTGATATGTAAATCGAACTCTTAGCTAGTTAATATGCTTTTGTGCCGGGCTATTCGAAGAGTGAGTGGAGAATCAGAAAGGGGATAGGAAAAATCGCAAGATGCGGATACCCAAACACCATAAAGGGTGCTTTTATTATTTCTTGTAACATCAAGTCGTCTAACCGTACGATTTGAACTGCCAGGGCATTATAAAAAATAAAAGATTTTTACAGAATAAAGGTTTATGTAGGGCCTTGATGCGTGAGTTGAATCCTTCACTTTTCCCTACTGCACGTATGTGCCTTTGCTTCTGGGAGGTGGGGGTTGGGACCTTCGATGTGACCTTGAGGGGTGAGGATCCTACCGATGGAGCTTTATGCTTGGGGGTTTCCGGAATCGGCCCCCGGGTCGTGCGAGGACGAGGTAGTTTTGAAGTTTGGTTTAGCCGAACATATATTTCGGATTTGTTGATATATGCCTCGCAGCTGCCCATGGTATTTTGAGTGCGAACTTGTGCTGACGAGGCACGTAGAGTGCGAAGAATGCAGACGTGTCGTGGGGTGCGCATCCCTATTTGCGGCGAACGCATGCGGGTTCCCATGACGGGGAACGGGTTCGAACCCGTTTACTATTGTCGTCGGCCTTTACGGCGGGCCGGCATCCGGGCCTATAATGGCCGGTGTGGTCTTCAGCCGCTAGGGCCGCGGTGTGCTCTTCAGTTCGAAGTGAGCGTTCTGTGTTGCCGTTGATAGTTATGACGCCCGAGGGACCAGGCATCTTCAACTTGAGGTACACGTAATGCGGAACGACATTGAATTTGGCGAACACTGTTCGGCAGAGGAGGGCGTGATAGCCACTGCGAAAAGGTGCAATGTCGAAGATTAAGTCCTCGCTTCAGAAGTTATCCGGAGATCCGAACACTACTTCAAGCGTCATAGTGCCTGTGCAACAGGCCTCCACTACCGGAATGACCCCCTTGAAGGTGGTGTTACTGGGTTTGATCCTTGACGGATCGATCCCCATTTTCCTCATTGTATCTTCGTATATCAGATTGAGGCTGCTACCTCCGTCCATTAGGACTCTAGTGAGGTGGAATCCATCGATGATGGGGTCTAGCACTAGGGCTACGGAACCTCCATGGCGTATGCTGGTGGGATGGTCCCTGTGATCGAACGTGATCGGGCAAGCTGACCATGGATTGAACTTCGGCGCTACTGGCTCGATGGAGTATACGTCTCGTAGTGCTCGCTTCCTCTCCTTCGGTATATGGGTTGCGTAAATCATGTTTACCATCTTGACCTCGGAAGGGAAGGGTTTTTGGCCTCCACTATTTGGCATGTGGGACTCGTCATCGTCTTTGCTTTGTGGGCTTTTGCCCGAGTCTTCGGCTGTGAGTTTGCCGGCCTATTTGATCACCCAACAATTTCGGTTGGAGTGGTTGGCGGACTTCTCTGATGTGTCGTGGATTTGACAAGGCATGTCCAGAATTGTGTCTAGTCTGGATGGGCCGTCATTGTAATCTTGAAAGCAGACCCAACCAAAGCGGAAAATTAGCTTTTTAACAAACTGAACTGCAGTCGCTGCATCACACTTCCTAACTGGCTCTGCTTCTATCCACTTGGTAATTTTGTCAACCGCCACCAAAAGGTGGGTCTTATTATCCTTAGACCTCTTGAAAGGTCCAACCATGTCAAGCCCCCAGATTGCAAATGGCCAAGTTATTGGAATCATCCACAACTCTTGAGCCGGCACATGAGTGAGGGAGTCCTGGACTAAGGGGTCCTCGGCGTCCGGCCTGATAGCTATGGGCCGAACTGATGGGCTGTGAGGATACGAAGACCGAAGACTCTCTACGTGTCCGGATGGGACTCTCCTTGGCATGGAAGGCCCAGCTTGGCGATCAAACATGAAGATTCCCTTATCTGTAACCGACTTTGTGTGACCCTAGATCCCTCCGGTGTCTATATAAACCGGAGGGTTAGGTCTATAGGACCGGATACTCATTACCATAACCTCATAGGCTAGACTTCTAGGGTTTAGCCATTACGATCTCGTGGTAGATCAACTCTTGTAATACTCATATTCATCAAGATCAATCAAGCAGGAAGTAGGGTATTACCTCCATAGAGAGGGCCCGAACCTGGGTAAACATTGTGTCCCCCGTCTCCTGTTACCATTGATCCTAGACGCACAGTTTGGGACCCCCTGCCCGAGATGCGCCGGTTTTGACACCGACATTGGTGCTTTCATTGAGAGTTCCACTGTGTCGTCGTCAAGAGGTTTGATGGGCCCTTCAATCATCTACAACGATGTTGTCCAAGGAGAAGTCTTCCCCTCGGACAGATCTTCGTATCCGGTAGCTTCGCACTACGGGCCAACTCGCTTGGCCATCTGGAGCAGATCGAAAGCTACGCCCCTGGCCATCAGGTCAGATTCGGGAGCTTGAATTACGTCACGGACATCCGCGGAGACTTGATCTTCGACGGATTCGAGACCGCGGCAGCCGCTCCCTGTCACCTCGATGAACATGACTTAAATCTGTCATTGGACCACATCCAGGAGATAGCTCCTGCAACTACTCTCGCCTTAGATCCGGAGCAAATTGCGCCATCCGAGGATGGGAAGCTCAAACCCGCCACGAAGGCCACAGATTCCGCGGCGTTGGAGCCACACACAGACTTAGCCTCATGTGATATCTGTGTCACCGGAACTCCGGACTCGTTTCTGGCTACAAGTTCCAAACCATGTGTGTCCGCGGACGCCGAGCTTGATCGGTTATCGATCTTCGACTTCAGCGCCGCAGACATCTTTCGACACTCGCCTTTCGGCGATGTGCTAAACTCATTAAAGAATCTGTCCTTGGCGGGAGACTCACAGCCGAATTATGTCCGGTTCGAACTGGAGGCTGATGATAGAGAATTTCGCTTCCCACCCACCACCCACTTCATAGCCATTGTCGATGACTTAACCGACATACTCGATTACGGCTCCAAAGACATCGACAGTATGGACAACGATGCCGATAAGGAGCAAGGCCAAAACCCGCCATTTACCGGACACTGGACGGCCACTTCTTCGTACGATGTGTACATGGTGGATACACCTAAAGCAAATAACGACGATGGCAAAGAAGATCCAGTTGAGGATAAACATCTTGAGAAATAGCCCAAACGCGGGCGTCCGCGGCGCCGCTCTAAGTCACATCGTTCAAAAGATAGTACCAGTGGCACCGCAGAAAATAATACTCCGGACGATGCCGAAAACAATGAAGACCTTGTTGGAATAACTTCCGAACAGGAGGAACAAGGAAACGGGCAAGTTAACCCTGACAAACAGGCCACAAATTACGACTCGGAGGACGATAGTTATCTTCCGCTCTCTGAGGATGAGGTGAGCCTCGGCAACGAGGAGTTCATCGTGCCTGAGGAACCTCTCGAGCAGGAGCGCTTCAAGTGCCAGCTAATAGCCACTGCAAAGAGCCTGGAAAAGAAGCAGCAGCAGCTTCAAGCTGACCAAGATCTGCTCAAGGACAGATGGACTGATGTCCTGGCAGCCAAAGAATACAGCCATAAATGCCCAGTCAAGAGTTACCCGAAGCGCAAATTGCTACCTCAGTTCAACGAGGAAGCACCATGCGGCCGACCACCACGTGGTCGGGACAATGCGGCAGACCGACCACCACGCGGTCGGGATAAAGCGACAGCTCAAGCCGAACTGCAGTCCGCCGCACCGCAACGTAAAAATAGAGATAAGACAGCTTGAGGTTCTACACACGACCTTCGACAGGACCCGGACAATGGAATAGGACACACCAGATCGATCTACGGATCACGGGGACGTGCTTTGACACGCGATGACGGCCACCTATTCGGACGTGATAAACCCAGTCACGCCCGGGCCAAAAACCGTAGACGGACTCCATCTGAGATACGTCGCAACGTGGCCCAATATAGAGGGGCTGCACATCCACTCTGCTTCACTGATGAAGTAATGGAGCATGAATTCCCAGAAGGGTTTAAACCCGTGAATATCAAGTCATACGATGGAACAACTGATCCCGCAGTGTGGATCGAGGATTTTCTTCTCCACATCCATATGGCCCGCGGGGATGACCTCCATGCCATCAAATACCTACCATTAAAACTCAAAGGACCAGCTCGGTACTGGTTAAACAGTCTGCCAGAAAATTCTAATGGCAGATGGGAGGACTTGGAAAACGCCTTTCGCGACAACTTCCAAGGCACATATGTCCGGCCACCAGATGCCGATGACTTAAGTCACATTGTCCAGCAGCCCGAAGAGTCGTCCAGGGAGCTCTGGACTAGGTTCTTAGTTAAAAAGAACCAAATCCTCGACTGTCCGGACGCGGAAGCCCTAGCGGCCTTCAGACACAGCGTCCGGGACGAGTGGCTCGCCTGCCACCTCGGTCAAGAAAAACCAAAATCTATGCCAGCCCTTACTGCTCTGATGACCCGCTTTTGCACGGGAGAAGACAGCTGGCTCGCTCATAGAAGCAGCTGCTCCAGTGACCCGGGTACTTCCGAAGTCCGAGACGGTAATGGCAAGCCACGACGCAGCAAGCACAAACATAATGAAAAAATGCACGACACAGCGGTCAACACTGGGTTTCGCGGTCCCAAACCGGGTCAGCGGAAGAAGCCATTCAAGGCAAACAGAGACGAACCATCCGCTTTAGACAAGATATTGGATCGGCCCTGCCAGATTCATGGCCACCCCGACAAACCAGCCAATCATACCAACAGAAGCTGTTGGGTCTTCAAGCAGGCCGGCACGCTTAACGCCGAACACAAGGGGAGGCCGCCCGGTGATAGCAACGACGAGGAGACTCGCCAACCACTTACCAGGGGTCAGAAGCAATTTCCCCCAAAGTAAAAATAGTGAACATGGTATTCACGACACACAACTCTACAAGGGAGCAGGAGGAGCACTATCTCAGGACTAGGGATCATACTACGGCAACCTCAGCCGAAGTACAAAGCGGTCTTATTAAATCGCATATCCTGTCGGCCATTAAGCCACCGGTCTCCATTCAACAGGATCAATCAAATTCGGAGAGGGACTAGCAGTTCGGCTTCCGCCGCCCACCTCGCACAATACGGACGAGCCCGCAAGCACTCCCATAGTTTCTGTTTTTTCTCTAACTACTCTTTCTTTTCCTTACCACAGGTGGCTCAGAGGGTGGTCATCTAGCGGACTCTATCGGAGTTCGAACATTCATCCAAGGGCCATTCCTATCAAAGGGGTCCCTTAAACCGAGAACAGGTGACGCAGACGTGCGACAGGAGGTCCAAAATAACTTTTTGTAGACCGCACTCTATATTTTGAGCCTGTAAGGTGCCTTTTTCCTCAGCCTTCGACCCCTGGCATGTCAAATAGCCGTGGTTGTGGCATTTTTATCTGTAAACATAACAATTGGCACATCACTCAGGTCCCAGTAAACATACCCCGCATCCAGTATTCACTTTTTTTTCTAGAACTGAATTTTGTCCTTTTGGTTGTTTCACACACCTCGGCATAACTTGCCAGGGGCTCGGGATGGGAACAAATGAGTTTCCAACAAAGTCCGAACAGCTCTATAGTGTACTTCGGCGTCGCGAGTTTGGCCTTATATGCATCAGCTCCGAATCATTTCTTGGGTCAATAGTTGGGTTGCCCGACTCCTGTGCTTGCTACCTTACGTTCCGCTCTATCGGCTAAGGTAGTAAAGGGAGAACTACTGCGATAGTGCTTCCGGTTCATCTGGTCAAGCACCTCAGTAGAGAAAGCCGAAAACTGACTGTCATGATGCAGCGAGAGCTGGTCAACCACTCGATGACTTATCGGAATCTGTCGTGATTCCCTCTGTGTTATCCTAAGGACCTTTTTCTTCAGGTCACGTATGCAATGCACCACACTGGAATACGCCGCGTGCATACCACGGGCTATATCGTAGACCCACCATAAAACTCCTATGGCTAAGTGAAAGTGTTAACGCCCTATAGTCCGATTGCCTAGTTCGCCGCATTGACACCTCCTTAATGGACCAAGACGTTGGGTCAAGAGTGATCAAATGCTTTTCCGAACACCCCCGTATTTTTTACGAGGGGGCTGAAGCCGACGACTGGAAATCTTTCAGATTATACAAAAACGGCCGCACAGGAGGAATAAAAAGTTTTTAGGCGAAACTAAAAAGAAACTAGCCTTATTATAATATTGTCTCTTACAACTTCCATACAATTCACTCGAATATTACATCTTTCCAGCATTGACCCTCTATTAAGTGGGCACCCTCTAGGACATCCTCGAAATAGTGCTCTGGCGCGTGATGATCCTTGCCCTTGGGTGGATTCTTCGCCGCAATATCGGTGGCCTTCATCTTCGCCCAGTATGTCTTGACACGGGCAAAGGCCATCCGTGCACCTTCAATGCACGTTGATTGCTTCACAGCATTGATACGCGGCACCGCGTCAGCAAGTCGCTGCACCAAATCAAAATAACTGTCCGGAACTGGCTCGGTTGGCCATAGCCGGACCACGACGTCCTTCATGGCAGCACCGGACAGCCTGTGAAGCTCGGCCCATTGGGTCATCTGTTCGTTTAACAATAGCAGGCGCTTCGACGCACCAAATTGTGACCAGAAAAGCTTCTCCGTTGCATATCCTTCTTGCGCTTGGTAAAACTGCGCCGCATCGGCCACACTCTTCGGCAAGTCCAATAATGCGTCTGCAGAACTCCACACTTGGTTAAGCGGGGTATAATTCGGATCGCCGAACGTAGTTCGCAATAAAAAGGGCTTACTAGCCGCGATCTCCCCAGCTTGTCGGATCTCCTCCCGAGCCGCTCTAGACTCGGACCGCACTTCTTTTGCCTCTCGTAAGGCCTTATCAAGATCAGCCGCTTTTGCTTTATTATCCTTCTCAAGGAATTCACAACGGCTAGCGGCACCCTCTAGCTCACGCGTCATCATGGATATTTTCTCCTCGTCTTGACGCCGAGCAGCCTGTTCGGCCTTCTCCTTGGCCCGGAATAGCTCCGCCCGAAGAATTTCAACAGCGGCAACACCATCTGCAGTTATGCATCTTTCAGCATACACTCCTTCACGTCCCGCTTATATTATAAGCAAGTGTATATAATGAACCCCCCAAATACATACCTTGCGACTCATCAAGACGCTTGTTGATAAGAGCAATGTCGTCACCCGCCATATCCAGCTTTCGTTCAAGCTCGGCGACTTCTGTAGTCCGGGCGGTAACCGAGGGGGAAATTGCCTGTGTTCCAATTTAATCACGTTATTCCCTGGGCATATCTCTTTTTGATCCTCTGGTCACCTCCCTTGGGAAGCCAATCCGAGTCTCAGGGGCTACTACCTATATACAGGTGCATTTTGCGAATAAAGCACAGTTGAATATTACATCACAAACCTCGAAGCCTCTTAGTAGGCTCGCGAAGGCTTCATGCAATCCGCTCTTCGCGGACAGAACCTTCTCAACAACTGTACCCATCAAGGTACGGTGTTCCTCCGAGACGGACGCTTGTCGCAGCATGTTCGTCAATGTATCCGGCGCTTTCGGATCTTCGGAAGCCGCCGTTGGAGCACGGCCTCCCTTTGAAGGAACCCGTTTGCTCATCCCTGCAATCATCTCCGGCTGTAAATCGGACAGTCCAGGGCCTTCATTATTGGCCCCCAAACCCCGTGCGACTGGGGTATCACCTCCGGGTAATGTCTTCTTCATCCCCCGCACTGCTTGCTGATCGGGAGATACCCTCCGGGACGACACTTCACAGTCGTCCGCCTTATTGGGCGAGGAAGTTGGCGGAGGCGTTTCGCTCTCCATCATCTCCAGAAGAAGGTCCCCCGACGAGGAGGATTGTTGAAGAGGACGGTGTGCCGGACTGCAAAATATGTATCCCCAATGTTACTTTGGTAGCGGGAAAGGAACGGGATATGTTTAAAACTCCCTTGTTCAACTTACGAGTTGGCTAGAGGTTTATCCTCATTATGGAACTGTGTGACAACGTCGTCTTCTAAGATCGAGCCGCCCGACGATGGCATCTTGCCTCGTTTGGGAGCCTTTTCCTCCCAATCTTCGGAGGCGGCCCTTTTCTTACCTTGGGGAGAAGATACCTTGACTTCTCCCTCACTTTTGTCTTTGGACGATGGAATTTTGATTCCCCCGGACGCTGTGCCTGATATACCTTCAGGGTGGAAGCCGCTTTTTTCCTCCCCACTTTCCGCTTTGTCCTCCTCTACAGGCATCTGGTATGGTGCCGGGGCCAGCATCCTTGTTAGTATGGAATCCGCTGAGTCTTCGGGGAGGGGGGCCGAACACCTGATTCGCTCCGCTTTCTTTATCCAGCCCTGGGAAAAGGCAGTTTTGCTTTGTAACATATTACGGCATACTCAACTACAAAGTATTCGGGAGATAAGCGCTTACCGGGGTATCCGGATGGTTGCAGTCGAGGCCGATGTCCTCGGTGGTGTCCGGCCACTGTTTCCGTTTCCCAAAGAACAACTTCCACATTCCTTCGTGCGTCGTGCTGAAGAAGTGTTGAAGCGTCTGTGGTCCTTCTGGATTAAACTCCCACGTACAGAGAGGTCGTCGCTGGCATGGCAGTATCAGGCGAACTAGCATTACTTGGACCACGTTGATGAGATCGATGTCCTTCTCAAGGAGGCTTCGGATGCGGCTCTGCAGAGTTCGCACTTCGTCAATTGATCCCCAGTCTAGCCCCTTATTAATCCACGACGCAAGCTGAGTCGGAGGGCTAGATCGAAATGCAGGCGCGGTGGCCCACTTGGAACCACGGGGCTCGGTGATGTAGAACCACTCCCGCTGCCATAAATTTGAAGATTCTGTAAAGGATCCTTTAAGCCAAGGAGCATTAGTAAGCTTGCCCACTGTGGCACCACCACACTCCGCCTGTCTCCCCTCGATCACCCGCGGCTTCACATTGAAGGTCTTGAGCCATAAGCCGAAGTGTGGAGGGATTCGGAGGAAGGCTTCGCACGTGACGATAAATACCGATATGAGAAGGAAGGATTTCGGGGCTAGATCATGGAAATCTAGCCCATAATAGAACATGACCCCACAAACAAAGGGATTGAGAGCAAACCCTAAACCTCGGACGAAGTGGGAGATAAACACGACCCTCTCGCCAGATATAGGGGTGGGAATAACCTGCCCTTCAGTAGGGAGTCGGTGGATGATGAAGCTATGTACCTAGGGTAGGGTCATGGATCTGTCCAAGACATTCCCTCCACAAGGACATCACCCTAAAGCCAGGGACATTCAAAGGATACCATCATCCACTCGACCAAAAACATTCCACTCGGAAGAATGATTGTCACTCGACCGTAACGAAAACCACTCGACGTATAGAAGATCTAAAGTCACTCAGCATATCAACGGTCGGGCATTTACTCATAGACTTTAATGACCATTTATGTCACTTTATTATTAGCATTACCAGTAACGCCCTGTCTTAATGTACCTTAAACCCTGTGTAACTGAGGGCCAGAGGGGTCTGGCGAACTCTATATAAGCCACCCCCTCCTCAGGGACAAGGGTTCGCACCCCCTGTAACGCACACGCATATAATCCAGTCGACCGCCTCCAGGCACCGAGACGTAGGGCTGTTACTTCCTCCGAGAAGGGCCTGAACTCGTAAAACTCATGTGTACAACTTCGCCATAGCTAGGATCTTGCCTCTACATACCTACCCCCCATTCTACTGTCAGACTTAGAACCACGACAGTTGGCGCCCACCTTGGGGCCGGTGTCTTAGCGACTCGTTGGGGAAGTTGCAATTTTTTCGATCCCCATCATCATGGTTTCTGGCGAAGGATTGGCCGAGGGCCGCGAGATCCTTCTCGGCGCACTTGTGTTCGTCGCCGACGACTCCGCCTGGCTCCAAGAGGATCCACTCGACGTCGAGGCGCTCCCCGTCCATGGGGCGACGCACTTTCGCGCGTGCGTCCGCGGCGTCCTTCTTTGGCAACCGTCGACTCAGTATTGGTCGGCCCCTGTGGCGTCCTCGCTCCCCGCTGTTCGCCGGCGCAAGCGTTCTGGTCGGTCGCGGCTCCAGCGGTGGGTGAGGCACGCGGTGGCCCGCCAGTCGGCCACCCCACAAGTCGCGGCAATCAAGCCCGATGAAACTCTCTACGGCCTGTTCGACCTGTCGACTGGCTCCGTCGAGACCGCATCCGAGTGCGACAGCAGTGACCCCGCGGCGGAAGTCTTGATGGTCAATGGACCACGCAGTCCTCCTGGCTTCCCCCGCGACGATGGTGGCGATGGTGGTGGTGATCCGTCGCATGCTCATGATGAGTACCGCCCCGAGCCTCTTTCGTCGCAGCAGAGGGAAGAGCTCCGCTGCCACAATATGGATGCACTACACACTCCTATCGTTGGAGAAACCCCCGAGGCCCAGGCCTTGGAGGAGGCGCGCCTGGCCAACTTGGCTGAGCGCACTTGACTGGAGAATCTCCAGCACGCACTCGACGAGTGTGCTCGACAGCGGATTCCTGAATCCAGTCGACGACAGCTTTTTCCGCCTCCCACTCAGGTATACCGAACTCCAATTCAGAATCTCACAGCTGCAGCCCGAATAGCAGAGTCGATTCAGCCTTCCCAGTCAGAAGCTGGCAGAGGTTTGATGCAGATCCGGGCTTTACTCCGGGCAGCAGGATAGCAGAACATAGCAGTATCTCAGTCGCGGAATAGGATTCACAGCAGATCCATGATAGCAGACACAGTTCAGTCGGCTCACAGCCCAAGATCGCCTCCAAGGCGTGAGGGACGTGGAGACCGGCGAGATGAGTACAGAAACCGTGAGCAGTATGATCACCGACTCGATCACGCTGATCGTCGTCGAGTGCCCACGCCTCCCCCGAGGAGTGGGTCATACGTGCCTCGGCAGCATGATGACAGACGCCCTCACAGTGGCGGGCGAAGGATTCCAGTCGACCCCAGGGAGCCGGGCTTTGATGCGAGATCTATTCTCGTTCAGGGTCTGGTCGACAGAAACAGAGCTCACAGAGAGGGTCATGACAGAGATTATCCGACTGGCAGCAGAGTGCATGTCTTAGGTCCAAAGTGTTTCAGCAGAGCCATCAGGGCTGCAGTGATTGCTCCCAACTTCAGGTTGGCGACTGGAGTCAGCAACTTTACTGGCGAGTCCAAGCCTGACACTTGGCTTGAGGACTACCGAGTGGCTGTTCAGATCGGTGGCGGCAATGATGAAGTGGCCATGAAACACCTTCCTTTGATGTTGGAAGTCTCGGCCAGAGCATGGTTGAATCAGTTAGCACCTGGGAGCATATACAGTTGGGAAGAACTCGCCCGAGTGTTTGTTAGAACCTTTGAAGGTACATGCAAACGACCAGCAGGGTTAATAGAGCTGCAATCCTGCGTGCAGAAGCCGAATGAAACCTTGAGGGATTATATCCAGAGATGGATCATGTTGCACCACACAGTGGAGAATGTGTCAGATCACCAAGCAGTTTGTGCCTTCAAAGAGGGTGTCAAGTGTCGAGAATTGAACCTGAAGTTCGGTCGGACCGGGGATATGTCCCTGAGTCGGATGATGGAAATAGCCACCAAGTATGCTAATGGTGAAGAGGAGGATCGGCTCCGGAGTGGCAAGCACAAAACAGTCGCCCAAGAAACCGGTGGGGGGACTCTAGTCGGAAGCAGAAGCACAAAGCCGAGCCAGCTGCTCCTGGTGAAGCCTTAGCCGTGACTCAAGGAAAATTCAAGGGGAAGCCCAAAGGGTCGTGGAACCCCAAGAAAGTGAAAGATCAAGATGGAAATTATGTGTTGGATTTACCATGCCACATTCACACCAAAAAAGATGAAGAGGGTAATTTCATTTATCCTAAGCATACCACTCGACAGTGTCGGCTCCTGATCCAGCAGTTCCGAGAGAAGCAGCCCAAGGAAAAGGAAAAGGAGTCGGACAAGGGTGAGGATAAGGAAGAAGATGATGATGGTTTCCCCAACGTCAACTCCACTCTGATGATTTTTGCTGATGTTGAGAGCAAAAGTCGATTGAAAGTCATTAACAGAGAAGTAAACATGGTCGCTCCGGCGACACCCAGTTATTTGAAGTGGTCTCAGACTGCCATTACATTTGACCAGTCTGATCACCCAGCGCGTATAGCCACCCCTGGGAGGCAAGCGTTGGTGGTTGACCCAGTTGTTGAAGGCACTCGGTTGACTAAGGTGTTGATGGATGGTGGCAGTGGCCTGAATATACTTTATGCTGAAACCTTGAAAGGGATGGGCATTCCGATGTCCAAACTTAGTGAAAGCAATATGAGTTTCCCTGGGGTTATACCTGGCAAGAAGGCTGAGTCACTCGGCCAAATCGCCCTCGATGTGGTTTTCGGTGATTCCAAGAATTACCGCGAAGAAAAGTTGACGTTTGAAGTCGTGGATTTCCAGAGTGCTTATCATGCTATTCTGGGAAGGCCGGCTTATGCACGTTTTATGGCTCGACCATGCTACGTGTACCTCAAATTGAAGATGCCTGGTCCCAGAGGAGTGATCACTATCACTGGCAATTGGCAGAAGGCAGAAGAGTGCTTCCAGAAGGGCTCAAAGATCGCCGATGCACAAATGGCAGTAGAATTGCAAGAGTATCAGAAAAATGCAGATCCGAGTGATTTTCTGCGGGCCAAGAAGCCGGCCACAGACTCTGCATTTCAGTCGACCGGTGAAATGAAGCCGATTCATATTCACCCGACCGATCCCAATGCTGCTCCGACTCATATCTCAACAACACTCGATAGCAAATAGGAAGAAGCGCTCATCCAGTTCCTCCGTGAGAACTGGGACATCTTTGCATGGAAACCTTCTGACATGCCGGCTGTTCCCAGGGGACTGGCTGAGCACCGTTTGCGAGTCGACCCAAAAGTAAAACTGGTCAAGGAACATCTTCGACGGTACGCCGTACAGAAGAGAAAAGCAATTCGTGAGGAAGTGGCTCAGCTCCTGGCAGCTGAGTTCATCCGAGAGATTTACCACTCCGAGTGGCTCGCCAATGTTGTCATGGTCCCCAAGAAGGACGGCTCACTTCGCATGTGCATTGACTTCAAGCATATCAATCGGGCCTACCCGAAAGATCATTTTCCTCTCCCCCGGATTGACCAAATAGTTGACTCGACTGCGGGGTGTGAGCGACTGTCTTTTCTAGACGCCAATTCCGGGTACCATCAGATCCGACTGTATGGGCCTGACGAGATTAAAATAGCTTTCATCACTCCATTCGGATGCTTCTGTTATGTCACCATGCCATTCGGCCTGAAGAATGCTGGAGCCACATTCATGAGGATGATTCAGAAGTGTTTGCTCACTCAAATCAATCGGAACGTGGAAGCATACATGGATGACATTGTGGTCAAGTCACGTAAGAGTTCCGACCTGCTGGCTGACCTTGCTGAAACTTTTGCCAACCTCAGAAGGTATGATATCAAGCTTAATCCATCAAAGTGCACATTTGGAGTTCCTGGCGGAAAATTACTCGGTTTCCTTGTTTCCGAACGGGGGATTGACGCTAACCCAGCGAAAGTTGGTGCCATCCTCTGAATGAAACGCCCTAGCCGTGTGCATGATGTTCAGAAGCTTACTGGTTGTTTGGCCGCCTTGAGTCGATTCATCTCTCGCCTCGGTGAAAGGGCATTGCCTCTTTACCGACTGATGAAAAAGTCTGACAAGTTCGAGTGGACTCCTGAAGCTGACGCAGCATTTGCAGAGCTCAAAGCCCTGCTTTCCACCCAGCCGGTGCTCGCTTCCCCAATCAGCAAAGAACCTTTACTGCTTTATATTGCAGCCACTGGACAAGTTGTCAGTACAGTACTCACGGTCGAGCGAGAAGAAGAAGGGAAAGCCTATAAAGTTCAGCGCCCGGTGTACTATGTTTCTGAAGTCCTAACTCCATCCAAGCAAAGATATCCGCATTATCAGAAGCTTGTCTATGGGATTTACATGACCACGAAAAAGGTTGCACACTATTTCTCTGATCACTCCATTACAGTCGTCAGCGACGCACCATTATCAGAGATTCTGAACAACATAGATGCAACTGGTCGAGTGGCAAAATGGGCGATTGAACTCCTCCCCTTAGATATCAAGTTTGAGGCAAAGAAAGCTACCAAGTCCCAAGCAATAGCAGATTTCCTCGCCGAGTGGATTGAACAGCAACTGTCGACCCAGGTTCACTCGGAACACTGGACCATGTTCTTTGATGTATCCAAGATGCTGAATGGTTCCGGTGCTGGGGTGGTATTGGTATCCCCCCGAGGAGACACGCTCAGATATGTCCTCCAGATTCACTTTGATTCCTCCAACAACGAAGCTGAGTACGAAGCACTTTTGTATGGGTTGCGTATGGCCATTTCACTCGGCGTCCGTCGCCTCATGGTCTACGGCGACTCAGATTTGGTAGTTAACCAAGTGATGAAGGAGTGGGACGTTAGAAGCCCAGCTATGACTGGTTACTGTAATACAGTGAGAAAGTTGGAAAAGAAGTTTGAGGGGTTAGAGCTCCATCATATACCCCGACTGAAAAATCAAGCAGCTGATGATTTGGCAAAGATAGGTTCCAAGAGGGAGGTCATTCCCAGCAACGTGTTTTTGGAACACATTCATGCACCTTCAGTTCAAGAAGATCCTTTCACCGAAGAGCCCCCGCAGCCTAATAGTGCCACAGATCCGACTGAAATCGAAGTCCCAGCCGTGGTCGATTTGATCATGGAAGTTTTGGTCATCACTCCCGACTGGACAGTGCCATACATTGCGTACATCCTTAGGAGGGAACTCCCAGAAGATGAAGAAGAATCTCGACAGATCATCCGTCGATCCAAGGCCTTTACTGTGATAAGAGGGCAGCTGTTCAGAGAAAGTGTAACTGGAGTCAGCCAGAAATGCATAACACCAGAAGAAGGTCGAGTGATCCTCAACGACATCCACTCGGGGACCTGTGGCCACCATGCGTCCTCTCGGACCATTGTGGCCAAACCATACCGAGCGGGATTTTACTGGCCACGAGCAAATGAAATGGCGAAAGATATAGTCGACAAATGTGAAGGCTGCCAGTTTTACTCCAACATGTCCCACAAACCTGCATCAGCCCTGAAGACCATTCCACTCGTCTGGCCCTTTGCTGTTTGGGGATTAGATATGGTTGGGCCTCTGAGGACTGGTAGGAGCGGCTTCACTCATGTGCTTCTAGTGGTCGACAAGTTTACCAAATGGATTGAAGCCAAGCCTATCAAGAATCTTGAAGCCAGTACTGCCGTCAGCTTCATCAGAGAGTTGACATTCAGATATGGGGTTCCGCACAGCATCATCACTGACAACGGGTCGAACTTCGATTCTGATGAGTTCAGAGCCTTTTGTGATTCCCAAGGCACTCGAGTTGACTATGCTTCAGTCGCCCACCCCCAGTCGAATGGACAAGCGCAAAAAGCAAATGGTTTGATTCTCAAAGGACTGAAAACCCGAATGATGTGTGACCTTAAGCATGCAGCAGGCGCCTGGGTCGATGAACTTCCATCAGTTCTTTGGGGATTGAGGACAACTCCCAATCGGTCGACTGGACGAACTCCATTCTTCTTGGTCTATGGAGCTGAAGCTGTTCTACCGAGTGACTTGCTTCACAATGCACCCCGAGTCAAGCTTTTCTCTGAAGATGAAGCAGAACAGGCCCGGCAAGATGCAGTTGATCTCCTAGAAGAGGAAAGAGAGATGGCCTTAATCCGGTCGACCATTTATCAGCAAGACTTGCGTCGATTCCACGCCAGAAACGTGAGAGGTCGAGCATTCCAAGAGGGAGACTTGGTTCTTCGAGTCGATCAGCAGAAACCACACAAGATCGCCCCTGCTTGGGAAGGCCCCTTCATCGTCACCAGAGTGCTCCACAATGGATCATACCATCTTTACAATGTCGAGCATCAGAAAGACGAGCCACGGGCTTGGAATGCGGAGCTGCTCCGCCCCTTTTATACTTAAGCGCTCATTCTGTTGAGCTGTAATAAGAAATACCTTTGTAGTTTGTTTATTAGAGACAAGAGTTTTACAGTCTTCTAAAAATGATTGTTGCTGCTTATACTTGTGTCTGAAATCCCCCAGTGGGTGACTTAGCCGCGAATCCGTTTCGCCTAAGTTTCAAAAATCCTACCGAGTGATGAGCAAGCCTCTCACTCGGGGGCTTAGCCGCGAATCCGTTTCGCCTAAGTATAAAAAATCCTACCGAGTGGTGAGCAAGCCTCTCACTCGGGGGCTTAGCCGCGAATCCGTTTCTCCTAAATTTCAAAAATCCTACCGAGTGATGAGCAAGCCTCTCACTCGGGGGCTTAGCTGCAGTCCAGTACTCGCCCAAGTATTAAAAATCCTACCGAGTGGTGAGCAACCCTCCCACTCGGGGGCTTAGCTGCAGTCTAGTACTCGCCTAAGTATAAAAAATCCTACCGAGTGGTGAGCAACCCTCCCACTCGGGGGCTTAGCTGCAGTCCAGTACTCGCCTAAGTATAAAAAATCCTACCGGGTGGTGAGAAAGCCTCTCACTCGGGGGCTTAGCTGCAGTCCAGTACTCGCCTAAGTATAAAAAATCCTACCGAGTGGTGAGCAACCCTCCCACTCGGGGGCTTAGCTGCAGTCCAGTACTCGCCTAAGTATAAAAAATCCTACCGAGTGGTGAGCAACCCTCCTACTCGGGGGCTTAGCTGCAGTCCAGTACTCGCCTAAGTATAAAAAATCCTACCGAGTGGTGAGCAACCCTCCCACTCGGGGGCTTAGCTGCTGTCCAGTACTCGCCTAAGTTTGAAAAATCCTACCGAGTGGTGAGCAACCCTCCCACTCGGAGGCTTAGCTGCAGTCCAGTACTCGCCTAAGTTCGAAAAATCCTACAGAGTGGTGAGATACCCTCCCACTCGGGGGCTTAGCTGCAGTCTAGTACTCGCCTAAGTTTGAAACACATCTCTGTCCGCAAGGACGACGAGGTGCAGGTCAACTACAACCTTCTCTTCGGAGCTACGCCACAAGTATAACGTGTGCTCCGTTCCTATCTACAAGGACGACGAGGTGCAGGTCGACTACAACCTTCTCTTCGGAGCTGCGCCACAAGTATAACGTGCGCTCCATCCCTATCCGCAAGGACGATGAGGTGTAGGTCGACTGCAACCTTCTCCCCAGAGCTGCGCCACAAGTATAACGTGCGCCCCATCCCCATCCGTAAGGACGACGAGGTGCAGGTCGACTACCTCCTCCTCAGAGCTGCATTTCAAGCACAAAGATTATTCCGAATGAAGAACAAGATTCACTCAATGACAAACACGAGCATATTCAGAGATAAACCAAGTTCGGATAAATCCTAAAGTTTCGGACCACAGATCAAAGTACCCGAAGGAGTTTAACGATTACAAAATCACTCGGCATTCCGAGGCAAATTTAAAGTGAGGCATAAAGTTTGTTCATTCCGCAGGAGGTGGGCTAGCAGGATCAACAAACTCGTCCAGGTCAATTCCGTCGGCAATCCGAGTGGCAGCAGCGATGAAAGTCTCCATGAAGGATTGGAAGTCATGCCTTTTGGTATTGGCGACCTTGGTTGCTGCTAGCTTGTCTTCTTGCGCCTCCTTGCAGTGGACGCGTACCAGGGACAGAGCCACATCAGCGCCGCACCAAGCAGAAGACTTCTTCCATTCTTGCACACGACTGGGGATCTTATTAAGTCGAGTCATCAAAGACTCAAGGTCATTCGGAAGAGTCACCCTTGGCCAGAGTGTTGTGTCGATCCTTGACACCACAACCTTCAGGCGAGCAAGATAGTCGACGACACCAGCGACGCGGGATTCCAGTCGGAGTACGTTCATGGCAGCTTCATCCTTCACTGGAGAGTTGATGGGATCCAAGCTTGTCTCAACACGCCCAGTCTCTTCTTCAAAGTTCTGACAAAATTCTGCATGCACAATTCAAAGACGAGTCAACGGTTGTGCATCGAGTCGACAGCAACAAGTCAGTCGGAGGAAAGAAAATACCTTCAAGCATGACGAACAGCTTCTTGGCAAGATCTCCCAGATAATTTTCCAAGTCATTTCTCTTGCGGGCGATTTCTTCAATCTTGTCGTTCAAGGATATCTTATCCTTCTTCAGACGAGTCACCTCCCTGTTGGCTTCATTCAAGGCAGTCTTCAGCTTGGTATTCTCTTCCTCCAGTTTGCCGACTGAAGCCAGCTTCTGGTCGGCGAGTGCAGTTTTCTCGTCAACTGTTTTCTGCGCAGCTGCAAGGTCCAGATCCTTCTTTGCCAGAGCTTGGTTCATTTTTTCTTAAAGAAATGGCGATAAGCTCAGAAAAAACAAATACCACCCGGATCAGAAACAAAACAGTCGAACGAATTCCTCTTACCAGCAGCTTCATCCTGGGCCTTCTGCAAGTTCTTCTTGGCCAGCTCCAGATCGAGATTCAGCTGAATCTGCTTCTGCCCTAGGTCAGCAAAACGAGCTCCAATGTCACAAGATTTCTGCAATCAAAGGACAGTCAGTCAGCGGGTGAAAGGATCGAAATTCAACAAGCTCTAAGACTACAGCCGAATCAAACATCCAATAGTAGTCTCGGGGACTACACCCAGTGGGTGCACTCAGCCTGCCCCCACCGGTTCAGTTTCCACTCGACGTGGTCCGTCCAGGACGAGTGTTAAAAAAAGAAGAGGGAAAGTATTTCTCAGACCATAGCCGACTGCCCGCAGTCGACTACGGTCTCGGGGACTACACCTAGTGGGTGCACTAAGCGTGCCCCCACCGGTGCAGTTTCCACTCGACGTGGTCCGTCCAGGATGAGTGAGAAAATTTCAGTTCTCAGACCATAACCGACTGCCAGCAGTCGACTATGGTCTCGGGGACTACACCCAGTGGGTGCACTCAGCATGCCCCCACTGGTTCGAAGACTCAGTCGACACACGTCTAGTCGACCCAAGAAGCAAGACTATTCGCAGTAAATTCAAACACCCAGTGGGTGTACAAACACGAAAGCAGACTGATGAAAAGACGTTTCAAAAGAAGTTTTCAGGTACCATATCCTAATAGAACAAGCGACAAGCTAAGAGATTAGTCGATAATCAACCGACCTGGACGTTGCTTTGGAGAGCTGAGCTGGCATTGTAGGCAGCTTGACTGGCATCTCGAACCACCTTCAGTTGCTCCATCATGATGCCCGCTTTACGTATGGCCTCCTTGGCGGCACCCACTTGGTCCTCTGGGACGCGATGCACAGCGAAGAGCGAAGAAGGATCGACTGGGGCCTGTGCAGTCGACGCTGAAGGCTGAGCACTCGACAGTGGCATGGCGAGGGTGACAGAAGTCCGATTGACGTCACCGCCCTCCTGGACCACTGGTTCCACCACCGGCATCGACTGAGGCATCTTTCCAGTCAATGTCTTCCTGTTCCTTCTTCTCGAAGGCCTCAGCGGCACGTCCTCGTCGTCTAGAAGGGTAATAACATTGGGAGGAGCTACAAAAGCTTAGTCATCAGAAGTCAGTCGACTTCAGTTCAGTCGACAAAACAGGGACAAAGTTACAAAGATCATACCTGGGTTTGAAGTAACCGCATCTTCCATCTCCTCGTCCTCATTCTTGTAAGCAGAAGTTCCAGAGGTAGCAGCACTGTTGGGTTTAAGATTCATTTGGTCAAATCAAGAAAATGGCGGATAGCACAAAATCTCCAGCAAAGAAAAAACACTCACGCAGAAGCAACAGGGATGTCGATTTTGATTCGGGGCAGAGTCTTCCGAGACTTCGGTGCCTCAACTTTGGTCTGCTTCGGGGCCTTCTCAGTCGGCGTCGGAGAAGACGTCCGAGGGCGCTTTGAAGTTTGCCCAGTCGACCCAGTCGCTTTGCCATGAATACTCACCGGATCATGAGAGTGCTTGGATCGCCTTTCTTTGCGATGAGGCGAGTCGAGTTCCTCACCATCACTTGAGTCGTCACTCTCCTCGTCTCCTCCTCCGTCAGAATGCCACTCACCACTCTCATCTGCACTCGCCTCCCCTTCAGGGTCCTGTTCCTGTTCTCCGTTGGGCATTGAGTACATCTCAGTGAAGGTCTGGAGGACAACAAGTAAAACAAATATCAGTCATCGACAAAAAGCAATTTCATAGTAAATCAAGATAACACTCGGCAATTCAGAATTGGACCTTGTCTATTTCGTACGAGTTGTCGAGTGGAGGGATTCTCCTGGACCCCCTGGGGTTGTCCTTGTTGCCAGTGATACCCTTCAGCCACTTCTCCACCGTATCCTCGTCGACCTCTTCTGGGTGGATCCGAGTGGAATCATCAATGCCCGAATACATCCACATCGGATGGTCACGAGCTTGAAGCGGCTGAATGCGTCGTCTAAGGAAGACTTCCAACAGATCCATGCCGGTCACACCGTCACGGATGAGCTGTACCACTTGCTCAAGCTGCACCTGCACCTTCGCTCTCTCCCCCGGGGTCACTTTCAAGGCGGAAGGTTTCTCTACTCGGGCCATGGAAAAGGGGGGAAGTCCAGTCGACTGACCCGGAGTCGGCTGGTCTTTGAAGTAAAACCAGGTCGACTGCCACCCTCGGACTGACTCGGGAAGGATTATGGCTGGGAAAGAACTCTTACCCCTCATTTGAATCCCAAGACCCCCACACATCTGGATCACTTTCGTCTTCTCGTCACTCGGATTAGCTTTTTTGACCGACTGAGAGCGACACGTGAAAATGTGCTTGAAGAGGCCCTAGTGCGGTCGACAGCCCAAGAAGTTCTCGCACATAGATACGAAAGCGGCGAGATACACGATGGTGTTGGGGGAAAAGTGATGAAGTTGTGCTCCAAAGAAGTTCAAGAAAGCTCGAAAAAAAGGATGAGGGGGCCAAGAAAACCCGCAGTCAACATGAGTGGCGAGGAGGACGCACTCACCCTCCTGCGGTCGAGGCACGGTCTCGTTCCCCGGGAGCCACGCAGATCCGTGAGGAATCAACCCCTCCTCAGCCAGATCGTCGATGTCGTCCTGGAGAATCGTCGACCGGATCCAATCGCCCTGGATCCAGCCATGCGGCAGGCCGGACCTCGACGAAGATCCGCCCCAGCTGGATTTCTTCCCCTTCGCCTTCGCCGTCGCCTTTTTTGCGCGCTCCAAAGCCGCCGTCCTCTCCTTCCCCATTGCAGCGAGCGGAGCTTGGGCGGAGCAGCGGCGCCGAGGAGGAAGCAAATGCGGCGAAGAAGAGGAGAAAGGGAAGGAATGGGAACACACTGTGCAAAAACCCCCATCTGGTGCTTTATATGGACTCGGTTCCGAGTGGCTGACTTGTGGGTCCAGACTATCCTGTCAAATCGCGCAACAACCGCGCGCGCAGTACGTGGCGAAAAAGGGGGCGCGGAGATCGAGGCGACCCTTCCTAATCCGTCCCGATTACTGCGGCCTCCCCCGTCCCGCGCCCTTCCCCAAATTTGAATCTCGGAAGATCCGCAAGTAGCAGAGCAACCTGTCAGGTAGAAGATTTTCTCCGCATCAACACTCGAAGCTTTTCAGGAAAAGTTCACTCGACAAAATCAAGAATGAATCAAGGCGACTGAAAAAGAAGTTCAAGTCATCATGTTGTTTCTGATCCTAACAAGACGCTTCCGAAGCACAAATACTGAGTCGGGAGTATTTTCAACTCCTTCTCCACTCAAACCCTGAACCATTCTGGGGCTACTAATGAAGCTATGTACCTAGGGTAGGGTCATGGATCTGTCCAAGACATTCCCTCCCCAAGGACATCACCCTAAAGCCAGGGACATTCAAAGGATACCATCATCCACTCGACCAGAAACATTCCACTCGGAAGAATGATTGTCACTCGACCGTAACGAAAACCACTCGACGTACAGAAGATCTAAAGTTACTCAGCATATCAACGGTCGGGCGTTTACTCATAGACTTTAATGACCATTTATGTCACTTTATTATTAGCGTTACCAGTAACGCCCTGTCTTAATGTACCTTAAACCCTGTGTAACTGAGGGCCGGAGGGGTCTGGTGAACTCTATATAAGCCACCCCCCCTCCTCAGGGACAAGGGTTCGCACCCCCTGTAACACACACGCATATAATCCAGTCGACCGCCTCCGGGCACCGAGACGTAGGGCTGTTACTTCCTCCGAGAAGGGCCTGAACTCGTAAAACTCGTGTGTACAACTTCGCCATAGCTAGGATCTTGCCTCTACATACCTACCCCCATTCTACTGTCAGACTTAGAACCACAACAGTGGAGGATTTCCGCGGTCAGATATCTTGCCACTCGGAGCTTCGCGATATCCTCCTCTGTGACAGAAGAGGCCACCCACCGACCTTGAAGGCTGGAATCGGACATGATCGAGGTTCGTGGTAATTGAAACCCGGGTGTTGGAGCTTGACGTGGGAAAGGCTGAAGAAGGAGCAAGCGCAGAGGAGAAGGGCGGATCTGTACCCCTCTATAAAGGTTGAATATCAAAATGCCTCCTCTCGGGCCTTAAAGCTTGCCTATTCCCAAGGAATCATACCAAAGAGACGGTTGGGTTACCCACGTCCGTGTTGATAAGAATCCCGTAATAAGGGGACACGATCTCTACTTCGACAAGACGTGCCAATGAAACGTGGAACGGCAGGACAAGGAACGGTTCGAAATAAAGACCGAGCAAGCATGGTGTCGCGTTGCCAAAAGTTGTGAGCAGATTGGACTCGTGGAATACTATATTCTCTACAGTTGTGTGTGTGGTATTTATGTTGCAGATCCGGACACATCTCTCGTCCGGAGACTATCTTGAAGTTCGGAAAGGAGGAACCCGCCTTGAAATGCCGAAGACAATCTGCACGCTGGACACCTCGTCATTGAAGCCTGGTTCAGGGGCTACTGAGGGAGTCCTGGACTAAGGGGTCCTCGGGCGTCCGGCCTGATAGCTATGCGCCGGACTGATGGGCTGTGAGGATACGAAGACCGAAGACTCTCTACCTGTCCGGATGGGACTCTCCTTGGTGTGGAAGGCAAGCTTGGTGATCAAACATGAAGATTCCCTTCTCTGTAACTGGCTTTGTGTAACCCTAGATTCCTCCGGTGTCTATATAAACCGGAGGGTTAGGTCCATAGGACCGAATACTCATTACCATAACCTCATAGGCTAGACTTCTAGGGTTTAGCCATTACGATCTCGTGGTAGATCAACTCTTGTAATACTCATATTCATCAAGATCAATCAAGCAGGAAGTAGGGTATTACCTCCATAGAGAGGGCCCGAACCTGGGTAAACATTGTGTCCCCCGTTTCCTGTTACCATCGATCCTAGACGCACAGTTCGGGACCCCCTACCCGAGATCCGCCGGTTTTGACACCGACAATGAGCTCGTCGAGAAAATTTCTGACATCCATCACATTTACTGACGATATCTTCCACATCAGCATGAGCCGTCAACCAATAAAACCCATGACAAAACGCCTTAGCCACCAAAGATTTTGAGCCGGCATGATGACCACAATCGCCTTCATGGATCTCTCGTAAAATTTCACGGCCCCTCCTCAGGAGAAACACAACGTTGGAATACACATGTCACACTGCAATGGTGCAACTCACCGTTGACGATAGTCATAGACTTAGATCGTTGGGTTATCTGCCTTGCCACAGTTTCATCGTCAGGTAACTCGCCCCGGGTCATATAAGCCAGATAAGGCAAAGTCCTCTGGAATAGCATGAAGAGCCGCCACCAACTGCGCCTCCGGGTCAGGGACATCAAGGTCTTCCTCAGACGGTAACTTGACAGAAGGACTGTGTAACACATCCAGGAACACATTAGGAGGCACCGGCTTACGTTGAGACCCAAGCCGGCTTAAGGCATCAGCCGCCTCATTCTTCCATCGGTCAAGGTGATCCACTTGATAACCCTGAAAATGACCAGCAATATATCAACCGCCCGGTGATAAGCCGCCATGAGCAGGTCTTTAGAGTCCCAGTTGCCGGAAACTTGCTGAGCCACAAGACCTGAGTCGCCCAGACACCTGACCCGGCTTAAATTCATCTATTTGGCCATATGAAGGCCCATGGAGTAAAGCTTCATACTCAATTGCATTATTAGTACAAGGAAACATTAGCCGCAACACATAACAAAATGTATCGCCTCATGGGGAAGTCAAAATAACTCCAGCCCCCGAGCCCTCCAATTGCTTGGACCCATCAAAGTGGGTTGTCCAATACGTGTTGTCAGGCTTATCCTTAGGTGTCTGTAACTCGGTCCAATCATTTATGAAATCCACCAAAGCCTGAGACTTGATGGCTGTCCTTGGCACATATTTCAAACCATGAGGTCCAAGTTCAATTGCCCATTTGGCCACCCGGCCTGTAGCTTCTCTGTTCTGAATAATATCCCCCAAAGTTGCAGAACTGACCACGGTAATAGGATGACCGAGAAAATAATGCTTCAGTTTGCGACTCGCCATGAACACTCCATACACCAATTTCTGCCAATGTGGATATCGTTGCTTGGACTCGATCAACACCTCATTGACATAATAAGCCGGCCACTGGACAGGGTATTCCTTACCTGCCTCCGTGCGTTCCACAACTATCGCCACACTGACAGCCTTGCTGTTAGCCACCATGTATAGGAGCAAAGGCTCTTTCTCAACGGGAGCAGCAAGGATGGGCGGCTCAGCTAGTTGTTTTTTGAGTGCCTCGAACGCTTCATTGGCAGCATCACTCCAGACAAAGTGATATGTCTTCTTCATCATCTGGTATAAAGGGATTGCCTTCTCTCCTAGGCGACTTATGAACCGGCTCAATGCCGCAATATGAACCGCCAGATGCTGGACGTCATTGACACATGCCGGCTTAGCAAGCGAGGTGATGGCCTTGATCTTCTTTGGGTTAGCTTTGATGCCTGCCTCTTTCTGAAACCAGAAATCCCAATAGTTTACCTACAGGCACACCAAAGACACACTTGGCCGGGTTAAGCATCATTTTGTAGATGAGATTGTCAAAAGTCTCCTTCAAATCATCAAGAAGAGTCTTCTTCTTCTTTCGGGACTTGACCACAATGTCATCCACATAAGCATGAACGTTGCATACAATCTGACTGTGCAAGCAACTCTGAACACAATGTTGATAAGTCGCTTGGGCACTCTTGAGCCCAAAAGGCATAGAAACACAGCAGAAAGCTCCAAAAGGTGTGATGAAAGCCGTCTTCTCTTGATCTCTAACTGCGATCTTGATCTGATGATAACCAGAATAAGCGTCCAGGAAACATAAGCTTTCACAACCCGCCGTAGCATCAATAATCTGGTCGATACAAGGGAGAGCAAACAGATCAGCTGGACAAGCCATGTTAAGATCTGTGTAATCAATACACATATGCCAGGTGCCATTCTTCTTGAGTACAAGCACCGGGTTAGCCAACCACTCAGGGTGAAAGACTTCAATGATAAACCCAGCCGCCAAGAGCCGGGCCACCTCTTCTCCAATAGCTTTACGTCGCTCTTCATTGAAACGACGAAGAACGGTTTAACCGGCTTAAACTTAGGATCCACATTAAGAGTGTGCTTAGAGAATTCTCTCGGTACACCCGGCATGTCAGAAGGTTTCCATGCAAAGATGTCCGGGTTCTCATGGATGAACTCAATGAGCGTGCTTTCCTATTTAGGATCCATATTAGTCCCTACTGTGAACTGCTGAGATGAATCGCCAGGGACAAAATCAACCTGCTTAGTGTCATCAGCCTAAAACTTCAACAGAGGGTCCTGCTCCGTAGTGGGATTCTTCAAAGGAGTCATATCGGTCGGGTCAACACTGCCCTTATAAAACTTGAGCTCTTCGGTGGCGCAGGCCGACTCAGCATAAGCAGCATCACCTTCCTCACACTCCAAGGCAATTTTCCGATCACCATGGACCGTAATTGTGCCCTTTCGCCCTCGCATCTTAAGTTGCAAATAAACATAACAAGGACGAGCCATAAACCTGGCATAAAGTCAGCCATCCAAATAAGGCATAATATGGGCTCTTGATTTTGACCACTTCGAACCACAACATCTCTGCTCTATAGTCATAGTCGTTACCAAAGGCGACCTCCAGGGCAATCTTTCCAACAGGATACGCCGATTTACTAGGCACCACCCCGTGGAAAACCGTAGAAGATGGCTTAAGATCCTTGTCAGTTAAGTTCATCCTGCAAAAGGTGTCATAATATAAGATGTCGATACTGCTTCCTCCATCCATAAGCACCTTAGTGAATTTATAACCCCCAACCTGAGGGGCTACCACCAAAGCTAGATGACCTGGATTTTAAACCCGGGGCAGGTAATCCTCCCGACTCGATGTGATTGGATATTCTGACCACCGCAAGTACTGAGGTACGACCGGCTCAACAGTATTGACCGCACGCTTGTGAACCTTCTGATCTCGTTTACAAAGAATGGTGGTAAAAACATGTTATTGGCCACCATTGAGCTGCTTTGGATTACTCTGGTATCCTGACTGATTACCCTGTTGCTGGTTGCCCTGACTAGACTGTTGATGATAACCACCCTGACTGCTCTGGCCTTGATAATCAGAATTAGAGCCGCCACCACCAAAGCCGGGCCCCTGTGCACCGGATCCTGACCCGCAGGGCGGCCCATTATTATTACTGTGATTCTGATTAAAATTGGCATTCCTGTACGCTAGCATGATGAAACAATCCTTCCAGGCGTGACTCGCCGGCTTCTAAGGCAGACTGTGCTTTGGGCAAGGCTCATTGAACATTGCCTCGAGATTAAAGTTTTTTCCACCAAAGGATGACTTACCATTACCATTGCGACACTGGCCCTTATACCCGGTGTTGGTGTTAGCCACGAGATCTGACCCGCCATCAGGGTGTCTGCGCTTACCACCATTACCTTGGTTGTTGCCATTATTCATCGTCATATTCTGCTGCTGAACTTTACTGTTATTATTCTTTTACCCTTATTGGATTTCTCATCGTCAGATCTAGGGTCCTTGGTATTGTCAGAGTCTACATACTTGATGAGAGCCGCCATAAGCTCACCCATATCATTATAGTAATGCTTAAGCCACCCAAGCTTCTGCTTAAGAGGGGTAAAGTGACAGTTCTTCTCCAAAACCAGAACCGCTTGACCCGCTGCAATGCTATCCGATGAATGGATAATAGCTGAG
Source organism: Aegilops tauschii subsp. strangulata (assembly GCF_002575655.3). Taxonomy (NCBI): domain Eukaryota; kingdom Viridiplantae; phylum Streptophyta; class Magnoliopsida; order Poales; family Poaceae; genus Aegilops; species Aegilops tauschii. Next base: position 378,882,557 of record NC_053040.3, read on the forward strand.
ACCCGTCGGACCCAATGGTGAGCCGACTTGTCCTCACGCTGCACACAGTTATCTAGATCAATAATCGTTAGAGGCTGCTTGCATGTCCCTGAAAAATTCTTAATGAACCGCGCTTTCAACTCCGCACACGAAGCGATGGAATTAGGAGGTAGTCCTTTTAACCATGTTCGAGCTGGTCCATCCAACATCATAGTAAAGTACTTGGCACATACAGCATCATTAACATCTGGCATCTCCATGGCTAACTCATAACTCTCAATCCAGGCCTCAGGGGGGAGATCAGATGTATGGTTAGCCACCTTATGAGGACCTTTAAAATCCTTGGGCAGTCGTTCATTACGCAGTGCCGGTACCAAACATGGCACACCAACTATCCTGGAAATTGTCCCAGCTTCAACTGAGGCCGAAGGGTTCACTGGAAGCTGCTGATAAGCTCCCAATTGAGCTGCCACTTCCGCCTCACGACGAGCTCGAGCCTGATCCACAATCGCCCGAGCATTGGTTAATAGATTATTATCACGGGGCGGGTCATCATTGCGGGGTGGGTCACGACGTCATTCACTGCTGGCAACCGCCGGCGACTCAATACGCCGGCTGTAACTTCAACTTGGGCGACGAGTTGAATGAACACGCTCACGACTATATGAATAAGCCGCCTGCTGTGCTACAACTGTCTGAAGAAGCTCCACTGCATTCCGGGTCTCCACCGCAACTAGCGACTTACCCTCGATTGGAATAGCCACCAGTCGTGTCGCCGCTGCTATCATATTATCCACCGGGTTAGAAAAATGACCCGGCGGCGGCGTCAAGAAACATTGAGGCGGCATTTGATTTGGGGGTGGGTTAGGTACCCGCTCATCCCTCTGTGCCGGCTCAGGCTGCCGAGGCTGAGTCGTCGTACCACTACCGGGCCCGCCTGGGTTTATCCGAGGGTTTACCTGAGCGCTTGGAGTGCTTGGGCCTGCTCCACAGGTTTTAAACAGATTCATAGGCTCATAATGTAGAGGTAGGTGGGTCTAGTGCCTCCTGCGAAGAACTGCATTAGAAGCGTTCTGATCCAGATTTAAGCGCCAAGCCTCCACCCTTACTCGTTCTGACTCAGCCGCGATCTGAGCTCGTTCCTCTACCATCCTGGCGCTCTCCACGTTGACATCCTCCTGTGCCTTAGCGATCTCTACCTGAATCTTTCCAATTTCTACATTGTGCTCTCCTTGATTTGCCACGGTCACCTCCCTTGCAAGCAGGGTGTTCAGAGAGCCCAAACGACCTAACAGAACTTGAGCCGGTGGTACAACTAAGCCGCCAGCCCCAGCCGTCGCCGCTGCGGTCAATCCAGATGTCATGCCGCGGCTGTTGATGAGTTTAGAACCGGTTGCGTACCAGCCATAAAAATAGCAGTCCAGCTCGGCGGCTCATAAGGCTCCAGAATACTGTCACCATCGGAATAGCCCCCAAGCCCGCCATCTTGAAGCTGATAGATTGAATCATTTCTCCAGTCGAGGACTCATCACCTGAGTAGATGAGAGTCTCTCCTCTGGACACAGAATCCTCCGCAAGGTCCGTGCCATGTGCAAACCCAATGAAGACATGCTTTCGTCCGGGTTGAACCCTGGCGGGTCGCGCACGCCAAGCTGACTCGATGATGTCGGTGCAGATGTCTGGCTCAGGCTCAGATTCGCTGATCTTGCCGATGAAGACATGGATTCCGCCGAAGGGGACCCGGTACCCATACTCGATTGAGTCGGCCTCGGGGCCCCAGCCGGCGTCGTCGATGTAGAGCTTGCCACGGTGACTCTTGGTCATCCTGCCAACGGCGTATCCCTCGATCCCTGGAAAAGAGCCCTTCAAGAATTCGAAACCACCGTGCGCTGACCCCACGGTGGGCGCCAATTGTCATGGTTTTGTCATGGCAGATGCCCTTGCGAAAGGACTTAGGTGTGGATCCATCGCAACGTAGGTTAGCTTGAAGGGGTTGGACAGGACAAAGGACACAAGGTTTACCCAGGTTCGGCCCCTCTCAACGAGGTAAAAGCCTACTCTTGCTTTGGTTGACTATTATTTGAGTATCGATTACAAGGGAGCGGAATCGCTTGACCTAGCTATCAATCAATTGTTTCTTGAGTTAACCCGCTGTAGGGTCTCCCCTTTATATACACAGGTCGAGGTCCTGGGCTTACAAGAGTCCAAGTCGGATCACACAAAATGACCAACTCGGTTTCTAAGTTGCCTTGCCTTGCTAGGCAAGTCACTATCGGGCGGCTCACACTTCCGGGTCTTGGGCCTTCAACAGGCCCGTCTCTTTAAGCCACCTCCAGTCTTCATGTCTTCTTATGCCCATTTAAGCATTTTATTCTTGAGTCGCCAACAGTGTAACCTAGCCCCTCCTAGGCGGGTCACACCGTGGGGTTATATCCCCAACACTTTTGCTTTCTTGATGGATATTCTGGTTTTCTCAAATACCTGTTTCACAACCTGATCAAGAGACAACCACATTTACTTGCCCTTTTGGAACTTATGCTTATAGACGTATGCCTTTTGGTTTATGCAATGCACCTGCTACCTTTCAAAGATGTATGACTGCTATATTCTGTGATTTTTGTGAAAAGATTGTTTAGGTTTTCATGGATGATTTTTCTGTTTACGGAACTTCTTTCGATGATTGCTTAAGCAACCTTGATCGAGTTTTGCAGATATGCGAGCAAACTAATCTTGTCTTGAATTCGGAGAAGTGCCACTTTATGGTTAACGAAGGTATTGTCTTGGGGAATAAAATTTCTAAACGAGGTATTGTGGTGGATAAAGCTAAAGTTGACGCAATTGAGAAAATGCCATGTCCTAAAGATATCAAAGGTATTCATAGTTTCCTCGATCATGCTGGTTTTGATAGGAGGTTTATTAAAGACTTCTCTAAAATTTCTAGGCCTCTTACAAATCTTTTACGAAAGGATGTTCCATTTGTTTTTGATGATGATTGTGTAGAAGCCTTTGAAACACTTAAGAAAGCCTTAATTTCTGCACCTGTTGTTCAACCACCTGATTGGAACTTGCCTTTTGAAATTATGTGTGATGCTAGTGATTATGTTTTTGGTGTTTTCCTAGCACAAAGAGTTGATAAGAAATTAAATGTCATTCATTATGCTAGTAAAACTCTAGACAGTGCCCAACGCAATTATGCTACTACTGATAAAGAATTCTTAGCAGTGGTGTTTGCTTGTGACAAATTCAGATCTTACATTGTTGATTCTAAAGTAATTGTTCACACTTATCATGCTGCTATAAAATATCTTATGGAAAAGAAAGATGCTAAACCTAGACTCACTAGGTGGGTTCTTTTGCTACAAGAATTTGACTTACATATCATTGATAGAAAGGGAGATGAGAACCCCGTGGCTGATAACTTGTCTAGGCTAGAAAACATTCTTGATGACCCACAACCTATTAATGATAGCTTTCCCGATGAGCAATTAGCTGCAATAAATGTTTCTCATAACACTCCTTGGTATGCTGACTATGCAAATTACATTGTTGCTAAATATATACCACCTAGCTTCACATACCAACAAAAGAAAAAATTCTTTTATGATTTAAGACATTACTTTTGGGATGACCCACATCTTTATAAAGAAGGAGTAGATGGTACTATTATACGTTGTGTACCTGAGCATGAACAGGGACAAATCCTATGGAAATGTCACTCTGAAGCTTATGGAGGGCATCATGCGGGAGACAGAACTGTTCACAAGGTATTGCAATTTGGTTTTTATTGGCCTACTCTCTTCAAGGATGCCCGTAAGTTTGTTTTATCTTGTGATGAATGTCAAAGAGTTGGTAATATTGGTAAGCGTCAGGAAATGCCTATGAATTATTCTCTTGTTGTTGAACCATTGATGTTTGGGGTTTTGATTACATGGGACCTTTTCCTTCCTCTAATGGGTATACACATATTTTGGTTGCTGTTGATCATGTTACTAAGTGGGTAGAAGCTATTCCAACTAGTAGTGTCGATCACAACACCTCTATTAAAATGCTTAAGGAAGTTATTTTCCCAAGGTTTGGAGTCCCTAGATATTTAATGACTGATGGTGGTTCACACTTTATTCATGGTGCTTTCCATAAAATGCTTGCTAAGTATGATGTTAACCATAGAATTGCATCACCTTATCATCCTCAGTCTAGTGGTCAAGTTGAACTTAGCAATAGAGAAATAAAGTTAATATTACAAAAGACTGTCAATAGGTCCCGAAAGAATTGGTCTAAGAAATTAGATGATGCACTTTGGGCTTATAGAACAACATATAAAAATCCTATGGGTATGTCTCCTTATAAAATGGTTTATTGGAAAAGCATGTCATTTCCCTCTTGAGTTAGAACATAAAGCATATTGGGCAATTAAAGAACTCAACTATGATTTCAAACTTGCCGGTGCAAAGAGGTTATTTGATATTAGCTCACTAGATGAATGGAGAACCCAAGCTTATGAAAATGCCAAGTTATTTAAAGAGAAAGTTAAAAGATGGCATGATAAAAGAATCCAAAAGCATGAGTTCAAAGTTGGAGAATATATTCTTTTGTACAACTCTCGTTTCAGATTCTTTGCAGGAAAACTCCTCTCCAAATGGGAAGGACCCTATGTTATCGAGGAGGTTTATCGATCTGGAGACATCAAAATAAATAATGTCGAGGGTACTAACCCGATGGTTGTCAATGGGCAAAGAATAAAACATTATATCTGAGGTACGCCCATTAATGTTGAAAGCAATATTATCCAAACTATGACACCGGAAGAACACATAAAGGAAACCTTCCGAAACACTCCAGAATCATGAAAAAAGAGGAGGTACGTGATACGGTAAGTAAACGGACTCCGAAAAATCCGCAAAAATATTTTATGTCAGTTGGAATATAATAAAAATTAGGAAAATAAGAAACAACCAGGAAGGCTCCCCTGGTGGGCACAAGACACCAGGGCGTGCCAGGCGCGCCCATGTGGATTGTGCCCACCTCGGGTACCTTCCGGATTCCGTTTTTCTTCTGTTTGCTTGTTTCCCAAGATAAAAAATCTTTATATACCCCCCAAACCTATTGACCACTGACGTCTACTACGCAACCTTGTTCTTGTAGACATTGTTGGGCCTCCAAGTGCAGAGGTTTGTAGGACAGTAGCAAATTTCCCTCAAGTGGATGACCTAAGGTTTATCAATCCGTGGGAGGCGTAGGTTGAAGATGGTCTCTCTCAAACAACCCTGCAACCAAATAACAAAGAGTCTCTTGTGTCCCCAACACACCCAATACAATGGTAAATTGTATAGGTGCCCTAGTTCGGCGAAGAGATGGTGATTCAAGTGCAATATGGATGGTAGATATGAGTATTTGTAATCTGAAAATATAAAAACTGCAAGGTAGCAAGCGATAAAAGTGAGCGTAAACGGTATTGCAATGCTAGAAACAAGGCCTAGGGTTCATACTTTCACTAGTGCAAGTTCTCTCAACAATAATAACATAATTGGATCATATAACTATCCCTCAACATGCAACAAAGAGTCACTCCAAAGTCACTAATAGCGGAGAACAAACGAAGAGATTATTGTAGGGTACGAAACCACCTCAAAGTTATTCTTTCTAATCGAGCTATTCAAGAGTCCGTAGTAAAAATAACACGAAGCTATTCTTTCCGTTCGATCTATCCTAGAATTCGTACTAGAATAACACCTTAAGACACAAATCAACCAAAACCCTAATGTCACCTAGATACTCCAATGTCACCTCAAGTATCTGTGGGTATGATTATATGATATGCATCACACAATCTCAGATTCATCTATTCAACCAACACAAAGTACTTCAAAGAGTGCCCCAAATTTTCTACCGGAGAGTCAAGACGAAAACGTGTGCCAACCCCTATGCATAAGTTCACAAGGTCACTGAACCCGCAAGTTGATCACCAAAACATACATCAAGTAGATCACGTGAATATCCCATTGTCACCACAGATAAGCACATGCAAGACATACATCAAGTGTTCTCAAATCCTTAAAGACTCAGTCTGATAAGATAACTTAAAAGGGAAAACTCAATCTGTTACAAGAGAGTAGAGGGGGAGAAACATCATAAGATCCAACTATAGTAGCAAAGCTCGTGATACATCAAGATCGTGCCAAATCAAGAACACGAGAGAGAGAGAAAGATCAAACACATAGCTACTGGTACATACCCTCATCCCCGAGGGTGAACTACTACTCCTCGTCATGGAGAGCGTCGGGATGATGAAGATGGCCACCGGTGAGGGATCCCCCCTCCGGCAGGGTGCCGGAATAGGGTCCCGATTGGTTTTTGATGGCTATAGAGGTTTGCGGCGGCGGAACTCCCGATCTATTGTGCTCCCCGATGTTTTTAGGGTATATGGACATATATAGGCGAAAGAAGTCGGTTAGGGGAGCCACGAGGGTGGGGGCACGCCCAGGGGGTAGGGCGCGCCTCCCTGCCTCGTGGCTTCCTCGAAGCTTCCCTGACGTCTACTCCAAGTCTCCTGGATTGATTCCGTTCCAAAAATAACTCTCCCGAAGGTTTCATTCTGTTTGGACTCCGTTTGATATTCCTTTTCTTTGAAACACTGAAATAGGCAAGAAAACATCAATTTGGGATGGGCCTTCGGCTAATAGGTTAGTCCCGAAAATCATATAAAATAGCATATAAAACATCCTAGAAGGATAATATAATAGCATGAATACTTCATAAATTATAGATACGTTGGAGATGTATCAGCATCCCCAAGCTTAATTCCTGCTCGTCCTCGAGTAGGTAAATGATAAAAGAAATAATTTATGAAGTGTGAATGCTAGCAGGTGCACAAGTTTGATGGATGATAATTTCAATCACCTTTTCTAGCATCATCATATGTCATAACAGCAGTTCATCTCATAAAACTTCTCATGATCAAGTAACAAGCTATTCACATGTTAAAGCATAGACCATAAACTTTCTTGAAAACTAGCAAACTATGTTCTCAGTCATCAAACAATTGCAATTCATCTTATTTTCAGGAAGGGTCTAGTGTAAGAGCTTTGATTTAGCAAATCCCACATACTCAACTATCATATAGTCTTCCATGATTGCTACCACTCAAAGCATATTTTTAGAACAAATAGCATCCATCGAACACAGAGAAAGATAGGGGCTTAATGTTTTGCCTCCCAACTTATTTATCATATAGATTGTCAACAATAATAATTCATGATCAAATATATTTGAATGGACATATATGCTTAGATCTTCCATCACATGATGCTTGCAAACTAAAGAGTAGGTTGGAATGAGAAGGAATACTACTAACTCTTGCATAAAAGTAAAAGATAGGCCCTTCGCAGAGGGAAGCAGGGATTTGCAGAGGTGCCAGAGCTCGAAGCTAAAACATATATGAAAATAATTTTGAGAGGTATGCTTTCATTGTCAACATAACGACCAAGAGTTCCCAATATCTTCCATACTAGATACATTATATGCGGTTCCCAAACAGAAAGGTAAAGATTTTACTCCCCCTCCACCAACAATCACACTCCACGGCTTGTCCGAAATAGCGGGTGCCGTCCAACTATCAACAATCCCGGGGGAGTTTTGTTTAAATTATTTGCGATTTTGTTTTTGATCTTTTGATCATAGGACTGGGCATCCCAGTTACCAGCCATTTTCTCGTGAATGATGAGCGGAGTCCACTCATCGTGAGAATAACCCACCTAGCATGGAAGATACTGACAGCCCCTAGTCGCTACATGAGCGATTCGGGCATACAAAACAGATTATTATTTGAAGGTTTAGAGTTTTGCACATGCAAATTTACTTGGAACGGCAGGTAAATACCGCATATAGGTAGATATGGTGGACACTCATGGAATAAACTTGGTTCAAGGAATTTGGATGCACAAGCAGTATTCCCGCTTAGTACAGATATTTTGGCTAGCAAAGGATTCTAAATAGCAAGCACCACATGTTAGAGGATCCATAACAATATAACTTCTATACAAATATACCCAAGCATAACTCATTATGTTGTCTTCCTTGTCCAACTTCAACTAATTTGCTCAGGTTTGAAAATAATTAATGGGGCTCACAATCATAGAAGATGTCCAAGATAGTATATTTATATGTGAAATCTCTCTTCCTTCAATATTCTTTCATGAATTGTTCAAGTGACCACTACAATGTTTGCTAACCTTCAATAAATTTACCACATCTACTTCTTATATGTGAAGTCATTACTCCCCATGGGATAAGATTATGAAACATATATAATTTCAGATTTATGATATTTAAATCATTCAACTATTTACTCATAGGATATAAGTGAAGCACACGAGTAAATGACAAACTACTCCAAAAAGATATAAGTGAAGATCAATGAATAGTTAAATAATTATGTAGTTTTGTGAAGACTCTTTCTCATTTAAGAACTTCAGATCTTGGGATATTATTCAAACAGCAAGCAAAACAAAATAAAACGACATTTCAAGGATAGCACAACTCATGTGAAGAAGCAAAAACTTAGGCTCAACCGATACTAACCGATAATTGTTGAAGAAGAAAGGTGGGATGCCTACCTGGGCATCCCCAAGCTTAGATGCTTGAGACTTCTTGAAATATTATCTTGGGGTGCCTTGGGCATCCCCAGGCTTGAGCTTTTGTGTCTCCTTAATTCCTTTTATATCTCGGTCTCCCTAAATCTCAAATACTTCATCCACACAAAACTCAACAAGAACTCGTGAGATAAGTTAGTATAAACCAATGCAAAAACCTTATCATTCTATACTGTAGCAAATCACAAAAATTATTATTCAACATTGCATACTAAATGTCTCTGTATATTTAATACTCCTATCCTCAAATAGAATCATTAAACAAGCAAACAATGCAAACATAACAGCAATCTGCCAAAACAGTACAGTCTGTAAAGAATGCAAGAGTATCAATACTTCCCTAACTCCAAACATTATGAAACTCTACCACACTGTAGAAAATTTATCAGAGCTTATTATGCAAAAAGATTCAACATTTTATCATATTCTGGCTTTTGTAGGGAATTTTTGCAACAGCGATAAACTTTCTGTTTTGAACAGCAACATGTATACTTGCAAAATAAGCATGGTAAGGGCTATCCTTGACATTTTTATTGAAAAGAAAGATACAAAACATTATTCTAAATAACAGCAAGCAAATACTAAGAAAAGAAAATGACGCTCCAAGCAAAACACATATCATGTGGTGAATAAAAATATAGCTCCAAGTAAAATTACCGATGAACGAAGACAAAAGAGGGGATGCCATCCGGGGCATCCCCAAGCTTAGGCTCTTGGTTGTCCTTGAATATTACCTTGGGGTGCCTTCGGCATCCCCAAGCTTAGGCTCTTGCCACTCCTTATTCCATAGTCCATCGAATCTTTACCCAAAACTTGAAAACTTCACAACACAAAACTCAACAGAAAATCTTATGAGCTCCGTTAGTATAAGAAAATAAATCACCACTTTGGTACTGTTGTGAACTCATTCTAAATTCATATTTGTGTAATATCTACTGTATTCCAACTTCTCTACGGTTCATATCCTCCGATACTACTCATAGATTCATCAAAATAAGCAAACAACACATAGAAGACAGAATCTGTCAAAAACAGAACAGTCTGTAGTAATCTGTAACTCTCGAATACTTCTGCAGCTCCAAAAATTCTACCAAATTAGGAAGTCCTAAGAAATTTTTTTATTAATCTTCTGCAAAAATAATAAACTGAAAATCACGTTCCTGTGATTTATGAAAACTAATCTCGTGCGTGCAAAAGTTTCTGTTTTTCAGCAAGATCAAATTAACTATCACCGTAGGCTATCCTAAAGGTATTACTTGGCACTTTATTGAAACAAAAGCTATAAAACATGATTACTACAGTAGCATAATCATGTGAACACACAAAAACGGTAAAGGTAAATATTGGGTTGTCTCAAGCGCTTTTCTTTATTGCCTTTTTAGCTAGGCATGATGATGACCATGATGCTCACATAAAAGATAAGAATTGAAACATAACGGGAGCATCATGAAGCATATGACTAGCACATTTAAGCCTAACCCACTTCCTATGCATAGGGATTTTATGAGCAAACAACTTATGGGAACAATAATCAACTAGCATAGGAAGGCAAAACAAGCATAACTTTAAAACTTTAAGCACATAGAGAGGAAACTTGATATTATTGCAATTCCTACAAGCATATGTTCCTCCCTCATAATAATTTTCAGTAGCATCATGAATGAATTCAACAATATAACCATCACATGAAGCACTATTTTCATGATGCACAAGCATAGAATTTTTATTACTCTCCACATAAGCAAAATTCTTCTCATTCGGAATAGTGGGAGTATCATAAGAGACTTGAATACTATAAATTGTTTCCACATTAAAAGAGTAATGTTCAAAAAAAGGGTAATCATAATCATGACAAGTTTTATAAATATAATCATCACTACTTTTTATAGCATAAGTGTCATCACAATAATCATCATAAGTAGCAACTTTGTTCTCATCATAATAGATTGAAACCTCTTCCAAGATAGTGGAATCATTATTAAATAAAGTCATGACCTCTCCAAATCCACTTTTATAATTGTCACAATAAGATTCAACACCCTCCAAAATAGTGGGATCATTACTTCCTAAAGTTGACACTCTTCCAAACCCACTTTCATCAATATAACCATCATAAATAGGAGGCATGCTTGTAACACCCACGATGCGGCTATATCTCCCACGTGTCGAGGCACGACTTAGAGGCATAACCGCATTGTGGTTTTGTCGCAAGAAGGGTCATCTTCACACAATCCCATGTAATGAACAAGAATGGGATAAAGAGTTGGCTTACAATCGCCACTTCACACAATACATAAATAAAACATACATCATTCAGAGTACACACATAGACCGACTACGGTCAAACCAAAAGAAAAGAAGATAACCCAACTGCTAGATCCTTGATCGTCCCAACTGGGCACCACTACTGATCAAAATGAAAAGAAACAACACAACGAACAAGATCTTCATCGAGCTCCCACTTGAGCTCGGTTGCGTCACCTGCACTGGTATCATCGGCACCTGCAACTGTTTTGGAAGTATCTGTGAGTCACGAGGACTCAGCAATCTCACACCCGCGAGATCAAGACTATTTAAGCTTAAAGGAAAGGATGGGGTAATGAGGTGGAGTTGCAACAAGCACTAAGCTTATATGGTGGCTAACATACGCAAATGAGAGCGAGAAGAGAAGCAACGGAACGGTCGTGAACTAGCAATGATCAAGAAGTGATCCTGAACTCCTACTTACGTTGAATATAACCCAGAAACCGTGTTCACTTCCCGGACTCCACCGAAAAGAGACCATCACGGCTACACATGCGGTTGCTGCGTTTTAATTAAGGTCAAGTGTCAAGTTCTCTACAACCGGATATTAACAAATTCCCATCTGCCACATAACCGCGGACACGGCTCTCGAAAGTTTATACCCTGCAGGGGTGTCCCAACTTAGCCCATTATAAGCTCTCACGGTCAACAAAGGATTAACCTTCTCCCGGGAAGACCCGATCAGTCTCGGAATCCTGGTTTACAAGACATTTCGACAATGGTAAAACAAGACCAGCAAAGCCGCCCGATGTGCCGACAAATCCCGATAGGAGCTGCACATATCTCGTTCTCAGGGCACACCGGATAAGTCAAGCTACGAGTAAAACCAGACCTCGAGTTTCCCCGAGGTGGCCCCGCAGGCTGCTCGGTTCGGACCAACACTCGAAGGAGCACTGGCCCGGGGGGTCTAAAATAAAGATGACCCTTGAGTCTGCAGAACCCAAGGGAAAAGGGGATAGGTGGTAGCAAATGGTAAAACCAAGGTTGGGCCTTGCTGGAGGAGTTTTATTCAAAGCGAACTGTTAAGGGGGTCCCATAAATCACCCAACCGCGTAAGGAACGCAAAATCAAGGAACATAACACCGGTATGACGGAAACTAGGGCGGCAAGAGTGGAACAAAACACCAGGCATAAGGCCGAGCCTTCCACCCTTTACCAAGTATATAGATGCATTAATTAAATAAGAGATATTGTGTTATCCCAAAATATCCATGTTACAACATGGAACCAACTTCAACTTCACCTGCAACTAACAACGCTATAAGAGGGGCTGAGCAAAAGCGGTAACATAGCCAAACAACGGTTTGCTAGGAAGGATGACAAAGGTTAGAGGTTCATGGCAATTTGGGAGGCTTGATGAGCAAGTGGTAGGTAGCGCGGCATAGCAATAGAGCGAACAGCTAGCAAGCAAAGATAGAAGTGATTTCGAGGGTATGGTCATCTTGCCTGAAATCCCGCAAGGAAGAAGAACGAGTCCATGAAGAAGACAAACGGATGTAGTCGAACGAATCCTCACAACTCCGGAACGAAACCGAAGCTAACGAAATAAGCAACCCGGAAAGAAGCAAAACAACATGGTAAACAACCACCACATACACATGGCATGATGCACAAACAAGTATGATGCATGTCCGGTTTTAAAGAGGCATGGCATGGCAAAGTGCACAAACAAAACTACAAATTAAGTGGAGCTCAATATGCAACGAGTTGCATATTGACGAAACACCACATCAATTATTTAGTTCTCTCTCGGTTATGTACCCAACAATATTAAATGTTATTAAACATGGCAAGGGGTGAAGTATAAGTAAACTAACTATCTAGGCAAATTTAAATGAGGCCGGAACAACAAACGACAATACCGGAAAATCCCCATATGTCATTTAGCAATTTTAATGCAAACATCAATTTTAGACATTTTAAATGTTGTTATCATGATGCGGATGACATATGCAAGGTATATGCAATTTTATGAAAGTGTTGGTATAAAATGATACGAGGCATTTGTTACCGTGGTGGAAGAAAGGGGTGCCACGGCAACGAATCCGAAAATGATGCCACGGCAACATAACGGTGATCCGACAACGCGTCGAGATGTCGGTAACGGAACATGCAAACGATGGTGGGGTGATCCCAGTTACCGGGTTCCCACATGACGGTGGCAAGGAAACGAGGAACGTGCAAGGACCAATTCGGACATGGTGCAAACACGGGCATCTCATACAACGCATCACAAGCGCTCGTCCACGGGTCATCGTCTCGAGGTTATACCTTCAAAGCATGCATTTTCGAAGCGGTTCAAAATCGTCGAGGGAAGTAGTGGTTCACGAGCCGTAGTGGAAGTAGTCGTTCTCGCGATGGTAGTGGAAGTAACGATACACTCGGAGGTAGTCGAACTTGACGGTTCCGTTACACGGGTCTTCGGCGACGGTAGTGGAAGTAGTGGCACACGTTCGTTTTCGGAGAGGTACTTGACGGGTCCGAGGTCTCCGGCGTAGTGGTACACATCTCGGAAGCGGTTCACGACGATGGTAGTCGAACTTGGTGATCCGAAGGGGTACTCGGCAAATGACGACCGTAGTGGTACTTGGGGAAAAATCTCGGAGACGACGGTAGAGGTATTCGACGTGTCACCATGTAGTCGTACACTTATCGGAGAGGATCTTGGCGCAACCAAAACGAAGCAACACAAAACATCACAAGGGCCTCGGGATGCCAGCAGCAAGGAGGCGATGGTGGTGGACAGCGGCAGGAGATGGTCACCGGGCTTGTGGTGACAACGACGACGAACAGAGGCGCGCGGAGAAGCAACCGTTCGGCGATGGAGCAGAGGCGAACGGCGGGTCGGGGACGAGACCGGACGTCGGGGAGGGAGCGGCCGATGGCGGCCGGACTAGGAGTCGAGGCGGCGGAGCTCCTGCTCGGCGACAGACGAAGCAGCAAGGAGGAGGCGCTCGGGGACGGCTCGGGCTCCAGAAGCTCGGGTGCGGGACGAGGACGGGAGACGCGAGGACAAGGCGGGTCGAGGGGGCGACGCGGTGGCGGAGAGGCGCGATGGGCGGCGGCCGTTGCCAGAGGCGGGGAGGCCGACTCGAGGAGGAGGGAGGCGAAGCAGCTCGGGGCTGATCCTGTCGTTGGAGGCCGGGACTTGGCCGGCAGCAGGGCGTCGTGTAGGAGCAAGAGAAGGGGAGGCGTCGCGTGGGGGGCGCTGGGGCTCGCTCGCCAGGGCGGCGATGGCGAGGAGGGGAAGAGGCGCTCGGGCCTTGTAGCGCGGGGAGCTCCTCTCTCTAGCGATGTGTGGCGGCGCGAGGGAAGGAGACGAGAGGGAGCGAGCGAGAGGAGGGGTTCGGGCTAGGTTAGCAAGGGGGCTGTTGGGCCTTGGGCCATGGAGGTGGCTAGGCTACGGATGGGCCTAGATGGCCTGCTGGCTCCCTCTCACTCTAAAACAAATAAAAAGCAAAACAGGGATAAGAAAGAAAAGAAAAGAAAGAGAGGTTAGGGGAAGAAGTTGGACATGGGGATTATTTTCCCGGACTCACAAAAATGTGCTCGATCCAGGAAAAATAGAAGCGGCAAGATTGAAAGATATAAATTCAAATGCATTTGAATTTAATTCAAATGATTTGAATAGGAAGTGAGAGTTGGGAAGGTCCAAAAATGTTCGGATTTTTGGTGGAGCTCCGGAATATGATGAAAAAAAATATATGGCGAGGTTGGAGACCAAGAATTAAGATAACAAAGGCATTGGGATATTTGCAAGAGTGTTATGGTCAATTCCAAATTAATGGAATATTTACTATAGCTCCCTAATATTGGGAGGATATGTTATAAAGAGAAGTCACCCTTCCCTCGATTTAAATGGATCGAAGATCCATGCAATTTATTTAGTTGAGTTTTTGTGCAAAGATTAATGACATGATGGCATGATGACATGATGCAATGCAACAATAAAAGAGCAAGCACCAAAAGAAACACACGGCGATCACAAAAATAAGGAAGTCTTCTGGAGCGTCGGTCTCGGGGCGTTACAATGCTATCATCATAATAAATTTGCTCATCAAAACCTGGGAGGCTAAAAATATCATCTTCAATAAATATAGCATCCCCAAGCTTGGGGCTTTGCATATCATTAGCATCATGGGTATTCAAAGAATTCATACTAACAACATTGCAATCATGCTCATCATTCAACGATTTAGTGCCAAACATTTGAATGCATTCTTCCTCTAGCAATTGAGCACAATTATCAGAATCCTTATTTTCACGGAAGACACTAAAAAGATGAACCATATGAGGCACCCTCAATTCCATTTTTTGTAGTTTTCTTTTATAAACTAAACTAGCGATAAAACAAGAAACTAAAAGATTTGATTGCAAGATCTAAAGATATACCTTCAAGCACTCACCTCCCCGGCAACGGCGCCAGAAACTGCTTGATGTCTACAACGCAACCTTGTTCTTGTAGACGTTGTTGGGCCTCCAAGTGCAGAGGTTTGTAGGACAGTAGCAAATTTCCCTCAAGTGGATGACCTAAGGTTTATCAATCCGTGGGAGGCGTAGGTTGAAGATGGTCTCTCTCAAACAACCCTGCAACCAAATAACAAAGAGTCTCTTGTGTCCCCAACACACCCAATACAATGGTAAATTGTATAGGTGCACTAGTTCGGCGAAGAGATGGTGATTCAAGTGCAATATGGATGGTAGATATGAGTATTTGTAATCTGAAAATATAAAAACAGCAAGGTAGCAAGCGATAAAAGTGAGCGTAAACGGTATTGCAATGCTAGGAAACAAGGCCTAGGGTTCATACTTTCACTAGTGCAAGTTCTCTCAACAATAATAACATAATTGGATCATATAACTATCCCTCAACATGCAACAAAGAGTCACTCCAAAGTCACTAATAGCGGAGAACAAACGAAGAGATTATTGTAGGGTACGAAACCACCTCAAAGTTATTCTTTCTAATCGAGCTATTCAAGAGTCCGTAGTAAAAATAACACGAAGCTATTCTTTCCGTTCGATCTATCCTAGAGTTTGTACTAGAATAACACCTTAAGACACAAATCAACCAAAACCCTAATGTCACCTAGATACTCCAATGTCACCTCAAGTATCTGTGGGTATGATTATACGATATGCATCACACAATCTCATATTCATCTATTCAACCAACACAAAGTACTTCAAAGAGTGCCCCAAAGTTTCTACCGGAGAGTCAAGACGAAAACGTGTGCCAACCCCTATGCATAAGTTCACAAGGTCACTGAACCCGCAAGTTGATCACCAAAACATACATCAAGTAGATCACGTGAATATCCCATTGTCACCACAGATAAGCACATGCAAGACATACATCAAGTGTTCTCAAATCCTTAAAGACTCAGTCCGATAAGATAACTTAAAAGGGAAAACTCAATCTGTTACAAGAGAGTAGAGGGGGAGAAACATCATAAGATCCAACTATAGTAGCAAAGCTCGTGATACATCAAGATCGTGCCAAATCAAGAACACGAGAGAGAGAGAGAGAGAGAGAGAGAGAGAGAGAGAGATCAAACACATAGCTACTGGTACATACCCTCAGCCCCGAGGGTGAACTACTCCCTCCTCGTCATGAAGAGCGCCGGGATGATGAAGATGGCCACCGGTGAGGGATCCCCCCTCCGGCAGGGTGCCAGAACAGGGTCCCGATTGATTTTTGGTGGCTACATAGGCTTGCGGCGGCGGAACTCCCGATCTATTGTGCTCCCCGATGTTTCTAGGGTATATGGACATATATAGGCGAAATAAGTCGGTCAGGGGTGCCACGAGGGTGGGGGCGCGCCCAGGGGGGTAGGGCGCGCCTCCCTGCCTTGTGGCTTCCTCGAAGCTTCCCTGACGTCTACTTCAAGTCTCCTGGATTGCTTCCGTTCCGAAAATAACTCTCCCGAAGGTTTTATTCCGTTTGGACTCCGTTTGATATTCCTTTTCTTCGAAACACTGAAATAGGCAAGAAAACATCAATTTGGGCTGGGCCTCCGGTTAATAGGTTAGTCCCAAAAATCATATAAAATAGCATATAAAACATCCTAGAAGGATAATATAATAGCATGAATACTTCATAAATTATAGATACGTTGGAGATGTATCAACCACCTTATCACGGAGAAATCTTCTGTTTTCTTTTCCTTGCTGTTTTCTGAGAGATCTAATTCACCACGGCCGCTTCGAGCTCCTCCAAGGACAAGTTCTTCGAGAACGTCATCAACCCATATTTGTGGGAGGTGATGCAGCACCCTCAAGCTATCGAGATGCGTGAGGGGGTGCTTCACATCCGCGATGTGCAAGGTCCCAAAGGGACAGGAACCGTGGAGGCCAGGCTTGAAGCTATGGAGCAGGAGGTCTTCCGGTGCAAGGGGATGGTGGAACGTGGACTCGATGCCAATCACCTCATGATCGCGGACTACACCCGTGATCTCAAGGTGGATGGCAAGTCCATGAAGGACATCGTCTTCACCTTCAACGAGCAAATCAACTTCCTTCAAAGCCAGATCTATGATCTCCAAAACCAAGTCTTTGAATATGAGGCAAAGTTTAAAGGTATGAGTTTGGCTGCCAGTTGCAGGACCCGTGAGACTCACTCCTCCTCTTATGATGGTGAGCCCTTACCATGGAAACCCGAGGATAAGATTGCTACTACCTCATCACCACCACCTCATTCTTCATCACCAAAGGAAAATTGAGTATCAGGTATGGGCACTCCCCTTGGCTTGTGCCAAGCTTGGGGGAGGTGCCCAGGTATCATATCACCTCCACTATCTTTTGCCTTTACTTATCTTAGTTCGATCCATAGTTTTCTTTTGCTTTAGATGAATAAAAGTTTAGTTCGATCCTTTTTTTTTTGAGAGTTTGCTTAGTGAGCTATCCTTGTAATCGTGTGCGAGATATATAATAAAGTTTTGTTTGAGTTTTGTTTTCTATACTTTCATGTTCAATAAAAAGAAAGGAAATAAATGAAAAAGATAATATGCTAATCTTATGGTAAGTAATGACACCACATAAGGAAGAGTATAAGTAGAAAATTTTATTGGAGATCTAAAAACATAGCATCACTCAATGATGTAATTAATGAAAGAATTAATAAGGGAAGAGAAGATTCACATGCAAATACACTATCTTGGACATCTTTTGTGATTGTGAGCCCCCATCAAAATATTATATGCCAAAATTGTTGCAGTTGGACAAGGAAGACAACATAATGATGTATGTTTGTTCATATTCACATAGAAGTTATATTGTCATAGATCATTTAACATTTGGTGCTTGTCCCCCATCTTTTCTTCTAGCCAAAAATTCCGCACTAATTAGAGATACTACTTGTGCATCCAAAAACCCTTAAACCCAAATCTTATTTCGAGAATCCACCATACCTACCTATGGATTGAGTAAGATCCTTCAAGTAAGTTGTCATCGATGCAATAAGGCAATAAAAATTGCTTATAGAAGTGTTGGATCATTTAGTGTAAGAGAAAATTGAGCATTGTACGAACTTGTGATGGCAAAGAATAAAAGCGACAGACTGCATAATAAAGGTTGCTATCATAAGGGGGAATATAACATGATGTTCTTTTGCACTAAGAGATTGAGCATACAAACAAAAAGCGCATGGCAACCTCTGCTTCCCTCTGCGAAGGGCCTATCTTTTACTTTTATGTATTTACTTTTATGCAAGAGTCAAAGTATTTCTCTCTATTCCTTTTTATTTTTCTCTTTTGGTAAGCATCATGTGGTGTGGAAAGATCTAGGCACATATATCGAGTTGAATATGGGTAGCATGAGTTATTATTGTTGACATCACCCTTGAGGTGAATACGTTGGGAGGCGAAACTATAAGCCCCTATCTTCTTATGTGTTCGGTTGAAACTTTTTGCTCATGTGTATGCGGTGAGTGTTAGCAATCATAGAAGACTATATAATGGTTGAGTATGTGGACTTGCCTAAAGGCTTCGATGACCCTTCCTGAAAAGGTGATGAATTATAGTTGCAAAGTTGACTGAGAACATAGTTTGTTGGTTTTCTATAGAGCTTATGCTTTATACTTCGATGTTGTGATGAATTGTTACTTATTCATGAGAAGTCTATGATAAAAGTTCTATGATAAAGTTTTATGCTAAAGTTTGTTGTTGTTAATAATATACATGATGCTTCTATGTCTGTATTTTGTGCTTTTATCGACACCTCTCTCTCTAAGCATGTGGACATGATTTCGATTTTGGTTTTCGCTTGAGGACAAGCGAGGTCTAAGCTTGGGGGAGTTGATACGTCCATTTTGCATCATGTTTTCCTACTATTATTTATATATTTTTATGCATAATAATGCTTTTTGGAGTAATCTAATGCCTTTTCTCTCATAATATGCAAGGTTCACACAAAGAGGGAGAATACCGGCAGCTGAAATTCTGGACCTGAAAAAGCTACGTCATGCTACCTATTCTGCACAACTCCAAATGAGCTGAAACTTCACGGACATTTTTTATGGAATATATAAGAATTATTGGAGCAAATAAGTACCAGAGGGGGACCACTAGGTGGGCACAACCCACCTGGGCACGTCAGGGAGCCCAGGCGCGCCCTGGTGGGTTGTGCCCTCCTCGGCCCACCTCCGGTGCCCCTCTTCTGGTATATAAGTCATTTTGACCTAGAAAAAATAAGGAGAGGACTTTCGGGACGAAGCGCCGCCGTCTCGAGGCGGAACTTGGGCAGGAGCTCTTTTGCCCTCCGGCGGAGCGATTCCGCCGGGGGAACTTCCCTCCCGGAGGGAGAAATCATCGTCGTCATCATCACCAACAACTCTCCCATCTTGGGGAGGGAAATCTCCATCAACATATTCAACAACACCATCTCCTCTCAAACCCTAGGTCATCTCTTGTGTTCAATCTTTGTACCGGAACTATAGATTGGTTCTTGTGGGTGACTAGTAGTGTTGATTACATCTTATAGTTGATTACTATATGGTTTATTCGATGGAAGATTATATGTTCAGATCCATTATGCTATTTAATACCCCTCTGATCTTGAGCATGATTATCATTTGTGAGTAGTTACTTTTGTTCTTGAGGTCACGGGAGAAATCTTGTTGCAAGTAACCATGTGAACTTGATATGTGTTCGATATTTTGATGGTATGTATGTTGTGATTCCCTTAGTGGTGTCATGTGAACGTCGACTACATGACACTTCACCATATTTGGGTCTAAGAGAATGCATTGTGGAGTAGTTATTAGATGATGGGTTGCGAGAGTGACAGAAGCTTAAACCCTAGTTTGTGCGCTATTCCGTAAGGGACTGATTTGGATCCAAAAGTTTAATGCTATGGTTAGATTTATTCTTAATACCATTAAACTTTTCTCGTAGTTGCGGATGCTTACGAGGGGGTTAATCATAAGTAGGAGGTTTGTTCAAGTAAGAACAACACCTAAGCACCGGTCCACTCACATATCAAATTATCAAGGTAGCGAACACAAATAAAACCAACATGATGAAAGTGACTAGATGAAATTCTTGTGTACCCTCAAGAATGCTTTGCTTATCATAAGTGACCGTTTTGGCCTGTCCTTTGCCTCAAAAGGATTGGGGTACCTTGCTGTACTTTTGTTACCATTACCGTTAGTTGCTCGTTACAAATTATCTTGCTATCAAACTACTCGTTACTTATAATTTCAATGCTTACAGAGAATACCTTGCTGAACACTACTTGTCATTTCCTTCTGCTCCTCGTTAGGTTTGACACTCTTACTTATCAAAAGGACTACGATTGATCCCATATACTTGTGGGTCATCAAGGAGGGCTAGTTTTTGTGCTGCAACGGCGACAGATAAGATTGTGGAGGGGGAGGGCTGCATTAATGGTCGCCAATGATGCAACATTAATGGTCGCCGACGATGCGACTTCCTGTGTGAAGACGCATGCACTCACTGTGTGGGAAACAACCGGCGTACGCGAATTCAAGAATGCATGCGGCCATACAGGTGGGCCCTAACAGTGCCACACGGCAAGGGGGTCCCACGTGTCAATACCGGGCCAAGTAACGGTCAACTGCTTTGACTGGATGGCAAGCCCCCATTTCGGCTTTTGTGAGGCTGAGCTAATTAGAGGAGGGAGAAAGTGAGGAATGTTAAATGGCTTGGACAAAACCGAGCACAACAAAGGAATGATGGGCATGAAAATAGAAATCCCTAATAAATATGTGAAAGGAAATTGTATCTGTGGTATTAACCCCAAAGTGGGAAACTCTTAGTTTTGGTCTAGCCTTTGAAAGTGAAAGAGATATTTATCCACATTGTAAGGAAGTGATTGGAGATGGAAAAAAATAGATTTTCTGAAGATTGCTGGTTGGGAGATAAACCATTAAAAATTTCCTATCCCAGACTATACTATCTTAGTTTTGACCATAACATTTCTGTGGCTGATGCGGTTGGGATATTTTTACTTTTAGAAGAACTATATCGGAAGAATCCTTGGAATTATGGAATAGCTTGAAACTGAGATGTGAGGAGGTCAGAATGATGAGCGGCCAAGAAAAGGTCAGAATGGATGCTTACTACAAACAGAAAAATTACTATTAGATCCTTGTACCACTTTTTGGTCAAGTCTGCTTGTGGCTTTCCCCAGAAATTTCTATGCAAAACAAAAATCCCTTCAATTGTTTTTGCGGTTAATGACCAAGAAAAATATTCTAACTAAGGATAATCTTTTGAGAAGAGGTTGGAAAGGTAGTAGTGTTGCGTTTTCTGTGGACAAGATGAATCTACTGATCATTTATTCTTTCAATGCTCTGCTGCTAGATTGATTTGGAGTCTTATGAAAGGTACTTTTGCCCTTAATTCCACCTGTGTTAATCTGTCTGAGTATTTTGGAAAGTGGATTAAAGGCTTTCCGAAACTTGATAGACAATTGGTGCTGGTGGGGGTTGCTGCAATGTTCTGGATGATTTGGAGATGCTGCAATCGCATTATTTTTGAAAGAAGAATCATCTCTAATCCCATGACTATGATCAAACTGATCTGCTTTTGGAACATGGATTGGTCTATCTTGCAGATAAAGGAGCCAGGACAAAGGGTGCTAAAGCTTAGGGCAAACCTCATCGAGCAGGTAGCAAGTGAGGTATATCGGGCATCACAAGGCTGGAGACCGAGAGTGCTTCAGATTGGTGGCTGATTGTAGATCTCGTGACTAGTGCTTTGCTACATCGTCTTCAACTGAAGCTTCTTTTGCCCCGCTGCTTCCTTTTTGTCATGGTAGTTCTAGTTTGTTGGTCTGAACCGGTCATGTTTCTATTTTGGAGTCTGGAGTTTTGAGGGTTTCCAGCCTGGCTTGGCCTCCTGTGGGATTTTGCAAGATCTCTGTCTGAGCTGCAGATCATCGTGTCCCAGTTTTGTAAATTTTTGTGGTGTTGGCTACTTCTTTTGGGCCTGGTAGTGTTAGTGTGGTTGGAGTTTGTAGCGGCTTAATAAGACCATAAAAAGAGCATCATCAGATGTAGATTGAAACAACAGATGTTGAGGTTTGATAAAAAAGTAAAACACTGCAACTTGAAATGTATCGATCAGAGTGAATACATGAACTAAACACGAGTATTCATGTAAACTTCACAGAGAAAATTAGACTGTTAACATCATCCGGTGACCGGTGTAGTTCTCACATATTACATCAACTTACTACACATTCTTCCAAACATACAGTCGGAGGACCTATTAACCATCGACAATAAATAACACGGAGATCTGGTGAGAATACAATTGAGGACTTATACATGACATCAGGAAATATATGGCCTATTGACTACATGACGATACAGAAGTTTATATAAATAGACATCCTAAAATGCTGAAGTTAGTACTTTACAGGAGACACTGCCAAAAGCCATGGTTACCAACGCTAGTTGCGCCCTTCTAAAGGATGCTCCCCCTTAGTGGAGGTCGCTGGCTGAACTGTTGTCCGAGAACTGAGAAGCACTCGTGTTGAGAGCCTAATTGATCTCAACCTCCAGTTAGAAGTATATAACCGTTACCAATCTTTACATGTTGATGTTGTCATTACCGTTGAAGAGCGCAGCTATCCCTGAGTTATCCAGATGATGCAGCCCAAATGATTGAATAGCTTGACTCTTCAATTTACATAAATGTACACGGAACTTGCAGGACACAGATACCAACCATACTTGGCATTTCAGTTGATTCCTATGTTGGATCTCGTGCCTCAGGACTAACCATTCTCACACGGCGAGCAGCAGCTAGAGGTGGCCTGCCAACTGCTTCCAGTATCCTTGTGAACACAACCTTTGCGGGGACGCATGTAACTGGTGGAATTGCTCCGTCTGGTTTGATCAAGTCACTGAAAATGCCACTGTGCGTACGCGGCTTTGCTTGAGTGCCACCTCCATGATGCCTTCTTCCAGTGGGAATGGAAGAGAGGGTTCTGACCTTCTGGCTTGACAGACTTGCCTTCTTGGATGGCTTCTTTTGAGATTTGGATGCCGATGACCTCTGCTTGCTATTTGACATGCTTTTCTTAACCTGGTGATTTGCAGAAGTTGAGTATTTACTGAAGACTGGTTTCATTTCCCAGTCTGGATATGCAAGCCTGCCTTCATTGCCACAGTCCATTGATGCTCCTAAAGGATTAGAACGGGGAATTCTTTGCATGGCTGTCCTCCTGCCTGTACGCCAAGCAGTTGGAGCTCCTGTGCTCTCTTCCATACTAATATCACCACCAGAAACCAGGTGGTCAGTGGAACCATCTACAAGTATTTCAATTTGGATAGGGTGTCCAACAATTGCTTTGCCATCCAGTCTGCTCATCAAGGAAACAAGAGGAACATGCTCTCCATGGTAGCTGGCTTGGACCTTCAAGTCGATATCAAACAACATTGGGCCCATGCGACCCAAACGTGAACTGCCATTTCTTTGGTAAAATGAAGGTTCGTCCCAATATGCCTTCCGATCAACACGAAATATCTGATCTGTATCCCAGTTAAGTGGAGAAATCTTGGAAGAATCATTTTCATAGTCATTATAATAAATGTAGCTTCGGCTAAGATCTCTTGTAGCTTTCAAGGATGATGGGTATGTTCGACTATGATACAAGTTAACCTCAGGATGGCTTGTGTCCTCGAATAGATCTGTTTCATCAGAATCATAGTGGGGCTCCTCTTTGATTTGGTTCCTAAGCACTTGCTGATCGGATGTCTGCACACTCTCTTTTCTATGATTTATACCATTTGTGTTGTACACAGATCCTTTCATGAGACCATTGGGTTTATCCAAACAGGATTTTCCATCCGTCATATAGGTTAATTTCTTCACTGCGCTACGGTTATTACGTTTACCTTTTATATGCCATCGGGAGACACCCAGCTCAGAAGAACCATCCTCTTCCTCTGATTGATTCAATTGATGCATATAAGCAGAATAGGCCACCTCATTGTCATCATCATCATCATCATCATCATAATTATCCACATGCCCAAACCTGTCAGAAGTCCGAAGGAAATAAGGATCACGGGGGCGTAACTCTGGAGGCAGAATCCTATTAGCACCTGTTCATAAGAAAACCATAAGAAAGGTGATCAGACAAGTTAAAATTCAAAACTCCACAGAAAACTAGGACAAAATAACAAGGTACAGTAAGAGAATCTGAACCGCAGTAATGATGAAGGCATAGCTATAGTAAAACATGCATCACAAAATAGGTACATTCTATTTATTTACAGAAAGTTATCGAAATCTTTCTGTCTGTATAGTGAAACACCAATGGGGCACGATGTGATGTGCATGAACACCAACATTTGACTCAAGTTATTGTATATAACAACCCTCATTAGTTAGCTTGTTTCTCAAAATTAAGGTGGCATATTGCGAAGAGAAGTGCACAGTGCAGTAATGGTGAAGCTGAAGGCAATGGTGCTTTGAAATCGTGGTGGAGAGAAGGGGAGAGAGATGTGAACAGCTGTGTTAAAAAAGGAAGAAAGGTGCGTAGAGCTTTCCAAAGTGGAGAGCCAGACTTGTTCTTGAACCACGCAATGCCAATATTCCTTGTTTCACAGGATTCATCTAACATAAATAGCTCAATGAGTTTGTTGTCATATGAGAACTTGGTTACACAAGGTGACTCATCCTTGTGAATTTGAAATCTATACTTTTATAATGCTATGATAACATTATTTCTAACCATCCGATCAAGTCATCTAATGGCTAACCAAACGTTGCTCAGTTGGCTAGAGGTGCGAGTGCGTGCCGAGACCACCCAGGTTCGAGGCTAGGACTCCGCAGGGTGAGCTCACACTAGTTTCTCAACAAGGGCAGCTCGGTGCACGTAGCTCCTGCTTGCGCAGGGTCCGGGGAAGGGTCTGACCACTTTGGGTCTTCCGTACACACAGCCTTTCCCTACATTTCTGCAAGAGGCTGTTTCCAGGACTCGAACCCGTGACCTCATGGTCACAAGGCAACAGCTTTACCGCTGCGCCAAGACTGCCTCCGCAGGCTCCGCAGGGTGAGCTCACACTAGTTTCTTCTAACTAAAAATTCCAAAGGTGCTAGTGTCCATTGGTAGAGTTTTTTTAATCCATCTAATGGTTTATATTTAGATCTTGCCTTTTAACATAGCATGCTTGTCTCATGTAATCACATTCTACCATACAACGGCTCTGATTTATTGTTGACATGCCCCATTCGAAACAAATAATTAGTCACGAGTCATGAAAAAAATCATAGTGCCCCATCATACATATGATGTTTTGTACATAGGCATGTTGTCCAACATGTATTCCTCTTACTTACTCCCTCCGTAAACTAATATAAGAGCGTTTAGAATACTAAAGTAGTGATCTAAACGCTCTTATATTAGCTTACAGAGGGAGTACCAATTATCCAGTGCACTTAACTGTGTTGTGCGCATTCATGAATGATTCAAGTGCTCAAGGACATATACAGGTGGGTCGACTATGCGGTATTTAGGTGGATCACAGAAACAGAAGTGCAAAAATTACCCTCTTGGGCACTTGGTCTAACCTACCAAGTTTGGATTGTGTTTTAAAGAAGATATATGGGACTATGTGATTAGATACCAATGTTCTAGCCACAAACCAAACATTTGTGACACCATCTTTAAGAAAGAAAATCTATGCAGATTTTAAAAAAATTGAGTAGACTTCAGCTGTTAGCTGCACCTTTTGACACTAATGATCTATAATGACATAACAAGGAGGATGATATTAGCATGAAAGGCTTTCTAGTTCTCTGACTAAATCCATTATGCAATGACTTTTATTAGACAGGAAGCCTAATGTGGCAGACATGTAGGTGCCATGTTGCCTAGAACCACATTGAAATGGTCAAAACCGCTTTAGAATAGTCAGCCAGGGGTATTTTACCTGGTTTTGAAAGTTGATGATTATATTTGTCCGGTTTTATTGTTCAGGTGGGTAATGTGCAGTCAGGAAATAGTTTGAGGTGTAAGAAATACATGTTTTCCTTTGTCAAATTTGATTTGGATACTTCAATGCTACAACTATAAAATGTTGACAGCATGTATGCTGAGTGATGCAGAAATTATCTGTTACCATATTTGGCAATGTGAATTCACATACAGTCCTACTACTTAACAATGAAAAGAGGGAAGTTAACAAGGGGTACACACGTACTTTGCAAAAGCTCCGCATCATCTTCTGTTTCACTTTCTGAGCATTCCCTCTCTGAAGACTCAGATACGTGTTTCTCAACAAAGTCCGAAGATGTATGTTCCTCAGAAGAGGAATCTGGATGCTGAAGATAACTTTCGGTGTCAAAATCAGCTCCTGTAGAAACCATTTGAGCAGAAGGTAAATCACTATGACTATGAGTTTCACCAGAATCACTAGGCAGGTATGCATATCTACTTCTTTTAGCCCGATAGGTGGCAGGTGATGGATCTTTATCTCCCCCAATTAAGATAGCCCCGTAATCATCATTGTGCGGCGAGTGCTGCGTCAAGTTTGCACTGCTCTGCAAGACTTGAACAAGTGGTCGGTGTCTGTCACATTTTTCAATAGATTCATCGAAATCACTTCCATCCGATCTATTCTTTTTCACAATTGTACAATTCTCCTTGCTCTCTAAACTTGCTCCACCCTGAATATGTCTCACATGGGATAAGTCTCCAATGTGATTACTGATAAGATTCTCTGAGGTACCCTGCGAGTCTGAAAAGTTTATCTTCAAATCGGCATTGAGAAAATACTGCCCAGCTTCTTTTTTTGCAGGAAGAGCAGATACATCTTTTCTTTTCCTCTTTTTGCTCTTGTAGCGAGTACTTCCAAGGTCTTTGCGATGTTTCGTGCAAGCTGCATTTCATGTCAGCTTTATCATATCCATACATCCTATTTAAGTAACTAAAGGATGAAAAAAGCTTATTTAACGTTGTCAATCTAAGAGGGCGTACCGGAAAAGTAGGCAGGTCTGAAACCTTGAGTCTGATGCAGTTTCCTCTCTAATTCAAGGGCATGAAGAATGGCATCTTCTCTCCGTGCATATTTCTCTCTTTTCTTCGAAAGAGTCCCTTGAGTAGCCTCTGCCCTCTCAATGCAGGCATCGAACTCCCCACACCTAAATGCTTTAACGCGCTTTGATTTCTCAAGGTTGTACCAGTCACTGTGAAAAAATAAGAGAATGAAAAGTTTATACAAAATGAAGAATTTGTCATAACTCAGAAACTTTGAAGATTTGGAAAGACAAATTTACACTAGTTGAGTACATGGGGAAAGAACATATGATATTAACAGCTATTAATTCCTGAAGAAAACAGTCCCAGCGAAATAGAACAGGAAACTGAGCTCAAACTGTAATAAATATGTGGCTGCTATTCAGAATACGGATTAGCAAAATAACTAGTTTGCGACTTTTCAAGAAATATGCTTAATAGTAACTGGCAAAATATTAAACATTACTATTTCACTTGAGCAGAAGATTAGTAGGTTTCCCTCCCTCCTGTTTGGTTTCTACAAAACTACTGTTTTCTATGAGATATGCAAACAAATAAAATCAATTGATTGTTTCCTACAAAATCAACAAACCAAACACAGAAACAATATACGAACCGTATAATACGTAATCAGATATGATTCAGGTGCTTCAGAAAATAAGGGGTGAAACAAATTGGCATCAACTTTTTTTTATTCATTCAGCCTTCGTAAAACAAATAATTTTCACTAGATATCTAGCTACAGGATACAATTAAAAACGGCCGTGCAAGGTCCCCAAAAAGTAACAATTTAAGGGTTTGAATGTGCAACAACTATGTAAGGGCATCTACAATCGTTGGCACTTATTTAGGCGCTTAAACAGGAAAAGATATATACCAGTGTCTCTCTTCCAGTGCTAGGCGCTAACCGCCGGTACTAATCACGATTAGAAACATAGTTCAAAAAGGCACGCCTAGGCGGGCACTTAAGCACGCCTAGGCGGGCACTTAAGCACGCCTAGTGCTTAACATGCGCATAATTGTGTTTAAGGCTTTAAGCGTGCGCTTTAGTCAGAAGAACACAAGGCACTGGGAAAACGTACAATTAATGCCTAGCGCTTTTTTTACTTTGATTAGAAATATATTCGCAAAAAGAAAACACAATTAGAAATAGCGCTTCTTGTCTCTTCTCGTGTGGAAAAAATTGCCAAGCGCTCGTGGTAAGATTTTGCGCCTATGACGCATCAGACGCCAGAAATTAATGATGCAACTGCCGATCGGCTGGGAAATATTCCCTGGCGCCCTCTCCTAGCGCCGGGCGTTGGAGATGGCCTAATGTATGATGTGAACAGCTCTAAATTTCATCTCAAAATGCATGCACAGAAAGCAAATAAACTGGTAGCGAGCTTAACAGTGAGCATGAAAAACAGATTTCCTGGTACAACCAGAGGCGGAGCCACCTCCCGGGCTCCTCGAACGAAACTTCATTGGAGTTATAGCAGGATTTAGGATTCAACTGGCTGATTTCATGGACAAATGCTACTCTTAGTGATAGCAGTTAGACTCTGCCTAGGCATTGTTTCTTCCATCAAAGTTCTAAACTCAGCGTCCCAAAAGCATCAGAAACAAGTGCTAATCGAGAACTTCACAGGGCGC
Organism: Aegilops tauschii subsp. strangulata; assembly: GCF_002575655.3. Lineage (NCBI taxonomy): Eukaryota > Viridiplantae > Streptophyta > Magnoliopsida > Poales > Poaceae > Aegilops > Aegilops tauschii. The sequence continues at coordinate 378,911,617 of NC_053040.3, forward strand.
CTTCTTCTTCTTGAGAAGACAAGCAAAAAGGCAGGAGTGGAAACTTACACGCTGGCGTCCTCGCGGCCGAGAAGCTTGACCGGCGTGCCGGACCTTGGAGACATGATCTGCGACGGCGGCAGCTCGGCTTGGCCCAGGATCCTGCCGGGCCACCAGGAGCCGTTCCTCCGGCGCACCCACACGATGGTCCCCGGCGAGGTGTCCCCGACGCTGCAGCAGCCGTCGTCCGCGTCTCCTCCACCCTCCGAGCCTCCCCCCATCCCGCCCCGCCTCCCACCGCCAGGCCAAACCCTAACGAACTAACCGCGCCTCCTCAGCCCGCTTCTAGAAGCTTCCCTCGCCCTCGAGATCTGCCTTCCATTCAAGTCACTGGGGGCGCCGGCACCCGGGAGGCGCCCTGCCCGGCGCCTCCTCCGCGCGGCAGGCTCGGGCGAGATCGCGCTGCCCTCGCCCCCGCCCCGCCTCCGGCAGCTTCTAGAAGCTTCCCCCGCGGGACTCCTGGGGCCTCCTCGTCGTCCTCGTCCTCCCTCTCCTCTCCTCCACCCTCCGAGGGGCGGGGCGGGGCGGGGTCCCGGCGGTGCGCTGGCTCGCGGCCGGCACGGCGGACGGCTCCGGCGCGGCTCCGGTGTGTGTTTCTTCTGGCTCCTCGTTCCAGAAGGAAAAATAAAGAAAGTGGGAAATAGAAAGGTGTTCTTTTCTCTTTTCTTTTGGAGCGGTTTGTTGGTCTTGGCTGGTCTGGACCGCGTGGAGGGAGGGAGAGGAGGGGAAATCCTAGTGCAAGGGACAAGAGACGGCAACCGACGCGGTCGCTGGTCGAGCCCGGGCCGAACCCAGGAACGGCGCCAGCGCCTGACCGCGAAGGGTCGGTCCATGCGCCGGGTGCCGAGGGAGGCGTCTCGCCTGTGGTGTTCCGGGTTTCCACATGGATCGGTTGTACACGCACGGAGCATCACAACCGAACCCCTCACTTGTCCTCTGAACGAAAAACTTACAGAGGGTTCAGATAAGAAGGGCAGCACTAGACGTCGGTCGACTGTCACCAGCCCCCCGGCCGGTCACATCCCGAGCGTCTGTTGCGTTGTCTTTCAAGCATCGGATCAGGCCCCGCTTTGATCCCTCCTTGCGACACCCCCCCCCCCCCCCTCCCCCAAAAAAAATCACACCATCCCACATGGGAGGGAGAGTGAAAACGAGCGTCGCCGACCCACCTGCCATGGACGTGTGAGGCCTCGTCGTTGGCGGTGCTTGCAACTTCACCGTTGTTGTCAAAGCACAACCCTCCCTCGTCATCACCACCTTGTTTTGCAGCTTCTATCGTGGATGGATCGTCGCTCTGACATCGTTGCCTCATAGCAGCGGCCGAAAGCGGTTGCAGCTCATTGTCCCATGGTTGCAGCACTGGTGCGCCGCCCGCCGCCCCATGGTTACAGCCCAGGTGCGCCGCCTGCCGCCCTCGTCGTCGATGCTCGCGGCATGGGTGGACGCCGCTCGCATCGTCGTAGCCTCTTGGCCGCCACTTCCACCGGTTTATAACTACCCAATTACGGAGTAGCGTTTGATAGACCCTAAATGAGTCGACCCTCATCCGGAGAACATGTGAGGACCTCAAGTCTAGGACATGGCATATACATTATACTTGAGACTAAGAGATGACTGTTGGAAATATGACATATAGGCAATAATATTGTATTATTATATTTTCCTATTCATAAGTAAGTGTGTATATTTGATGTTATAACTGTTATGATCATGGAATATGTGATTCAGTGAAAAACTCATATGATAAAATAAAGGTTCCTAGTCTCGCCTCGAAGACTAGCTCAAGTGTTGTTGGTGATCATGTTTTCTGGATCTTAGGATATCGCTAAGTGTAATGATAGTCCTAAAACAACATTGAGATTATGACGTTGGAAGAACGATCATATTAAATCGACCCAAACTTGCATGTTATGAATTGAGATAATATCGTCTATAATCAATTGTGATAGCACGAAGTGTTAATATGTGATTTTGCTCCTTAGACCATGAGAGTATCGTCGTCACTTCTTACCATACGGTAGACTTTGGGGTTGTTCAAACGTTACCTGTAACACGGTGATCATAATGACAACTTACAGGCTCATCGGAAAGTTTGACAAGGGACTAGATAGCTCGAGAGTGGGATTTGCTACTCCGACGAATGGGAGATATTCTTAGGGCCCTCTTGGTGTGACGATCCATCATCATCTGGCCAGACACGGGTGACTACGTCACAAGGATGCTGGAACACGACAATGAGAAAGAAGAACAAAACCGGTAACGAGCATAACAATATAGTAAGCATGATGATAACTCAGGAGGATACAGATGCATCACGGGTTTTGTGAAGTATCGTGAAGCAAAAGGAACATCACATGGTAACCAAAGGTTCATTCGAATATCATTCTTGTGCTCATAGGGATCGATATGGACATCCATGGTTCCGCTATCGATCATTGAACGGAAGGGTTTTGTTCAGATCTATGAGTTACCGAACCTACTGGGTCACAAGGTTAAGGCAATCACGATCTGTTGAGTGTTAGTAGGACAGGAGTGATGAGAATATATTTGTGGAATTATTTCATAGATATTTGAAATAGTTTCAAGAGGATCCCGAGTGGTTTGAGAGAGTATCGGGTAATATTGGGTACTATCGGTAATTAATATAGGTGGAAAATGTTCCCGAAAATGTTAAATTATATATAATATGCTCTATTAATTGTTAGACGACTTTTATATTAATTTAAAATATCAACGGGCCTTAAAAAGCCATAAGGTGGAAGGCAACTTGGGCCACAAGGGCCCAAGTGGAGGAGATGCCCCCCTTTCCATGTTGGGGAGACTGAAGGAAATATGCCCTAGAGGCAATAATAAAGTTATTATTTATTTCCTTATATCATGATAAATGTTTATTATTCATGCTAGAATTGTATTAACCGGAAACATGATACATGTGTGAATACATAGACAAACAGAGTGTCACTAGTATGCCTCTACTTGACTAGCTCGTTAATCAAAGATGGTTATGTTTCCTAGCCATTGACATGGGTTGTCATTTGATTAATGGGGTCACATCATTAGGAGAATGATGTGATTGACTTGACCCATTCCGTTAGCTTAGCACTCGATCGTTTAGTATGTTGCTATTGCTTTCTTCATGACTTATACATGTTCCTTTGACTATGAGATTATGCAACTCCCGTTTACCGGAGGAACACTTTATGTGCTACCAAACGTCACAACGTAACTGGGTGATTATAAAGGTGCTCTACAGGTGTCTCCGAAGGTACTTGTTGGGTTGGCGTATTTCGAGATTAGGATTTGTCACTCCGATTGTCGGAGAGGTATCTCTGGGCCCACTCGGTAATGCACATCACTATGAGCCTTGCAAGCATTGTGACTAATGAGTTAGTTGCGGGATGATGTATTACGGAACGAGTAAAGAGACTTGTCGGTAAACGAGATTGAACTAGGTATTGAGATACCGACGATCGAATCTCGGGCAAGTAACATACCGATGACAAAGGGAACAACGTATGTTGTTATGCGGTCTGACCGATAAAGATCTTCGTAGAATATGTAGGAGCCAATATGGGCATCCAGGTCCCGCTATTGGTTATTGACCAGAGAGGTGTCTCGGTCATGTCTACATAGTTCTCGAACCCGTAGGGTCCGCACGCTTAAACGTTTCGTTGACGATATAGTACTATGAGTTATGTATGTTGGTGACCGAATGTTGTTCGGAGTTTTGGATGAGATCACGGATATGACGAGGAACTCTGGAATGGTCTGGAAGTAAAGATTGATATGTGGACAGTAGTGTTTGATCTCCGGAAAGGTTCCGGAATCCATCGGAAGGGGTTCCGGATGTTTCCCGAAATGTTTGGGCATGAGAACACTTTATCTGGGCCAAAGGGGAAAGCCCATGAGGTTTTTGGAAAGCGCAAAATGAAGTTTTGCGGAGTCCAGGGGCCAGACGCCAGGGTCCCTGGCGTCTGGGTCCAGACACCGGGAACCCTGGCGTCTGGCCCTGGAGTCCGAGAAGGACTCTTGCCTTTCGGGTGAAACCGACTTTGTGGAGGCTTTTACTCCAAGTTTCGACCCCAAGGCTCAACATATAAATAGAGGGCTAGCACCCAAGACACATCAAGAAACACCAAGCCGTGTGCCGGCAACCCCGTCTCCTCTAGTTTATCCTCCATCATAGTTTTCGTAGTGCTTAGGCGAAGCCCTGCGAAGATTGTTCTTCACCAACACCGTCACCACACCGTCGTGCTGCCGGAACTCATCTACTACTTCGCCCCTCTTGCTGGATCGAGAAGGCGAGGACGTCACCGAGTCGAACGTGTGCAGAACTCAGAGGTGCCGTACTTTCGGTACTTGGATCGGTCGGATCGTGAAGACGTACGACTACATCAACCGCGTTGATATAACGCTTCCGCTTTCGGTCTACGAGGGTACGTGGACACACTCTCCCCTCTCGTTGCTATGCATCACCATGATCCTGTGTGTGCGTAGAAATTTTTTTGAAATTACTACGTTCCCCAACAGTGGCATCCGAGCCAGGTTTTATGCGTAGATGTCATATGCACGAGTAGAACACAAGTGAGTTGTGGGCGATATAAGTCATACTGCTTACCAGCATGTCATACTTTGGTTCGGCGGTATTGTTGGATGAAGCGGCCCGGACCGACATTACGCGTACGCTTACGCGAGACTGGTTCTACCGACGTGCTTTGCACACAGGTGGCTGGCGGGTGTCAGTTTCTCCAACTTTAGTTGAACCGAGTGTGGCTACGCCCGGTCCTTGAGAAGGTTAAAACAGCACTAACTTGATGAACTATCGTTGTGGTTTTGATGCGTAGGTAAGAACGGTTCTTGCTAAGCCCGTAGCAGCCACGTAAAACTTGCAACAACAAAGTAGAGGACGTCTAACTTGTTTTTGCAGGGCATGTTGTGATGTGATATGGTCAAGACATGATGCTAAATTTTATTGTATGAGATGATCATGTTTTGTAACCGAGTTATCGGCAACTGGCAGGAGCCATATGGTTGTCGCTTTATTGTATGCAATGCAATTGCCCTGTAATGCTTTACTTTATCACTAAGCGGTAGCGATTGTCGTAGAAGCATAAGATTGGCGAGACAACAACGATGCTACGATGGAGATCAAGGTGTCGCGCTGGTGACGATGGTGATCATGACGGTGCTTCGGAGATGGAGATCACAAGCACAAGATGATGATGGCCATATCATATCACTTATATTGATTGCATGTGATGTTTATCTTTTATGCATCTTATCTTGCTTTGATTGACGGTAGCATTATAAGATGATCTCTCACTAAATTTCAAGATAAAAGTGTTCTCCCTGAGTATGCACCGTTGCCAAAGTTCGTCGTGCCCAGACACCACGTGATGATCGGGTGTGATAAGCTCTACGTCCATCTACAAAGGGTGCAAGCCAGTTTTGCACACGCAGAATACTCAGGTTAAACTTGACGAGCCTAGCATATGCAGATATGGCCTCGGAACACTGAGACCGAAAGGTCGAGCATGAATCATATAGTAGATATGATCAACATAGTGATGTTCACCATTGAAAGCTACTCCATTTCACGTGATGATCGGCTATGGTTTAGTTGATTTGGATCACGTGATCACTTAGATGATTAGAGGGATGTCTATCTAAGTGGGAGTTCTTAAGTAATATGATTAATTAAACTTTAATTTATCATGAACTTAGTCCTAGTAGTATTGGCATATCTATGTTGTAGATCAATTGCTCGCGTTTAGCTCCCCTGTTTTATTTTTGATATGATCCTAGAGAAAACTAAGTTGAAAGATGTTAGTAGCAATGATACGGATTGGATCCGTGATCTGAGGATTTTCCTCATTGCTGCACAGAAGTATAATGTCCTTGATGCACCGCTAGGTGACAAACCTATTGCAGGAGCAGATGCAGATGTTATGAACGTTTGACAAAAGCTCAGTATGATGACTACTTGATAGTTTAGTGCACCATGCTTTACGGCTTAGAACCGGGACTTCAAAAATGTTTTGAATGCCACAGAGCATATAAGATGTTCTAAGAGTTGAAATTGGTATTTCATACTCATGCCCGTGTCGAGAGGTATGAGACCTCTGACAGTACTTTGCCTACAAGATGGAGGAGAATTGCTCAGCTAGTGAGCATATGCTCAGAATGTCTAAGTACTACAATCACTTGAATCAAGTGGGAGTTAATCTTCCAGATAAGATAGTGATTGACAGAGTTCTCTAGTCACTATCACCAAGTTACTAGAACTTTGTGATGAACTATAATATGCAAGGGATAATGGAAATGATTCCCAAGCTCTTCGTGATGCTGAAATCGACGAAGGTAGAAATCAAGAAAAACATCAAGTGTTGATGGTTGACAAGACCACCAGTTTCAAGAAAAGGGCAAAGGGAAGAATGGGAACTTCAAGAAGAACGGCAAGCGAGTTGCTGCTCAAGTGAAGAAGCCCAAGTCTAGACCTAAGCCTGAGACTGAGTGCTTCTACTGCAAAGGAACTGGTCACTGGAAGCGGAACTGCCCCAAGTATTTGGCGGATAAGAAGGATGGCAAAGTGAACAAAGGTATATTTGATATACATGTTATTGATGTGTACTTTAATAGTGTTTATAGCAACCCCTCGGTATTTGATACTAGTTCAGTTGCTAAGATTAGTAACTCGAAACAGGAGTTGCAGAATGAACAGAGACTAGTTAAGGGTGAAGTGACGATGTGTGTTGGAAGTGGTTCCAAGATTGATATGATCATCATCGCACACTCCCTATACTTTCGGGATTAGTGTTGAACCTAAATAAGTGTTATTTGGTGTTTGCGTTGAGCATGAATATGATTTGATCATGTTTATTGCAAACGGTTATTCATTTAAGATAGAGAATAATTGTTGTTCTGTTTACATGAATAAATCCTTATATGGTTACACACCCAATGAAAATGGTTCGTTGGATCTTGATCATAGTGATACACATATTCATAATATTGAAACCAAAAGATGCAAAGTTAATTATGATAGTGCAACTTATTTGTGGCACTGCCGTTTAGGTCATATTGGTGTAAAGCGCATGAAGAAACTCCATGCTGATGGGCTTTTGTAATCACTTGATGCTTGCGAACCATGCCTTATGGGCAAGATGACTAAGACTCCGTTCTCCGGAACAATGGAGCGAGCAACAGACTTATTGGAAATAATACATACTGATGTATGCGATCCGATGAGTGTTGAGGCTCGTGGCAGGTATCGTTATTTTCTGACCTTCACAGATGATTTGAGCAGATATGGGTATATCTACTTGATGAAACATAAGTCTGAAACATTTGAAAAGTTCAAAGAATTTCAGAGTGAAATGGAAAATCATCGTGACAATAAAATAAGGTTTCTACGATCTGATCGCGGAGACAAATATTTGAGTTACGAGTTTGGTCTTCAAATTAAAACAATGTGGAATAGTTTCACAAATTCGTGCCACCTGGAACACCACAACATAATGGTGTGTACGAACGTCATAACCGTACTTTATTGGATATAGTGCAATCTATGATGTTTCCTACCGATTTACCACTATAGTTTTGGGGTTATGCATTAGAGACAGCTGCATTCACGTTAAAAAAGGGCACCACCTGAATCCGTTGAGACGACACTGTATGAACTGTGGTTTAGCAAGAAACCTAAGCTGTCGTTTCTTAAAGTTCGGGGCGGCGATGCTTATGTGAAAAAGTTTCAAACTGATAAGCTCGGACCCAAATCGGAGAAGTGCATCTTCATAGGATACCCAAACGAAATTGTTGGGTACACCTTCTATCACAGATCTGAAGGCAACTTCGTTGCCAAGAATGGATCCTTTCTAGAGAAGGAGTTTCTCGTGAAAGAAGTGAGTGGGAGGAAAGTAGAACTTGATGAGGTAACTGTACCTGCTCCCTTATTGGAAAGTAGTTCATCACAGAAATCTGTTCCTATGACTCCTACACCAATTAGTGAGGAAGCTAATGATGATGATCATGTAACTTCAGATCAAGTTACCACCGAACCTCGTAGGTCAACCAGAGTGAGATCCGCACCAGAGTAGTACGGTAATCCTGTTCTGGAGGTTATGTTACTAGACCATGACGAACCTACGAACTATGAAGAAGCGATGGTGAGCCCAGATTTCGCAAAATGGCTTGAGGCCATGAAATCCGAGATGGGATCCATGTATGAGAACAAAGTGTGGACTTTGGTTGACTTGCCCGATGATCGGCAAGCCATTGAGAATAAATGGATCTTCAAGAGGAAGACGGACGTTGATAGTAGTGTTATTATCTACAAAGCTAGAATTGTCGCAAAAGGTTTTCGACAAGTTCAAGGTGTTGACTACGATGAGAGTTTCTCACTCGTATCTATGCTTAAGTCTGTCCGAATCATGTTAGCAATTGCCACATTTTATGAAATCTGGCAAATGGATAAACAAAACTGCATTCCTTAATGGATTTATTAAAGAAGAGTTGTATATGATGCAACCAGAAGGTTTTGTCGATCCTAAAGGTGTTAACAAAATGTGCAAGCTCCAGTGATCCATCTATGGACTGGTGCAAGCATCTCGGAGTTGGAATATACGCTTTGATGAGTTGATCAAAGCATATAGTTTTATACAGACTTGCGGTGAAGCCTGTATTTACAAGAAAGTGAGTGGGAGCACTACAACATTTCTGATAAGTATATGTGAATGACATATTGTTGATCGGAAATAATGTAGGATTATTCTGCAAAGCATAAAGGAGTGTTTGAAAGGAGTTTTTCAAAGAAAGACCTCGGTGAAGCTGCTTACTTATTGAGCATCAAGATCTATAGAGATAGATCAAGACGCTTGATACGTTTTTCAATGAGTACATACCTTGACAAGATTTTGAAGTAGTTCAAAATAGAACAGTCAAAGAAAATAGTTCTTGCCTATGTTACAAGGTGTGAAATTGAGTAAGACTCAAAGCCCGACCACGGCAGAAGATAGAAAGAGAATGAAAGTCATTCACTATGCATCAGCCATAGGTTCTATAAAGTATGCCATGCTGTGTACCAGATCTATTGTGTACCTCACCAAGAGTTTGGCAAGAGGATACAATAGTGATCTAGGAGTAGATCACTGGACAGTGGTCAAAATTATCCTTAGTGGAATAAGGATATGTTTCTCGATTATGGAAGTGACAAAAGGTTCGTCGTAAAAGGTTACGTCGATGCAAGTTTTGACACTGATCCAGATGACTCTAAGTCTCAATCTGGATACATATTGAAAGTGGGAGCAATTAGCTAGCACTAGTAAAAAAAGACACATCCGTGACATTTTGGGCCGAACGAATTTTTTTCTGTCATACATATGACACTTCTATGACGATAATTGTGACAAAACCCGGTATCATCATAGATGTGGTGGCTCCTACTTCTATGACAAAAAATCATGACAGAAAATGGGCTTTTCTTCCTGGGCGGGCCGGAGACGCAGCTGCATGACATTCTTTGGGCCGTCCATGACGGAAAAAACCGTGGTAGAAGCGAGGGCGAGGAAATTTTTGGGGAGTTCCTGGTTACGGTGGGAGGTCGGGGGCCGAGCGATGCGTGATTCTCTCGTACACGTACGCGCGTGTGTGCGAGGCGTTGGCTCTAACTGAACCCGAGCGAGGCGTTGGGCTCTAACTAAACCCGAGTGATTGCACTGCAGGCTACGCGTTACTGAACCCGAGCGATCGATCGATGGCTGTTAACTGAACCCGATCGAGCGATTCCTTCGCTACTGCTGCTAACTGAAGCCGATCGATGCTGCCTCTGGATGAACAGTGAGCGTTGTTGGGGGGTTTGGATGAACAGTTCCCGGTGGGGGTGGATGAACAGGACCCCGTGGTGTTGCCTCTGGATGAATAGGACCCCGATCGATCGAGCCGGTTGGGGCTGGATGAACAGGACCCCGTGGAGGGCAGGATGAACAGGACCACCCCGTGGAGGGCAGAATGAACAGTAGACGGTGGAGGGCTGGATGAACAGTAGCCCGTGGAGGGGTGGTTGAACAGGAGCCCATGGAAAGGGCTGGTTGAACAGTAGCCGGTGGAGTAGCACGTGGTGGAGGCTGGATGAACAGGAGCCCGTGGATGAACAGTCACAGGTGGAGGCTGGAGGAGGTCGACGGTGGATGAACAGTAGCCCGTGGAGGTTGGAGGGGGTCGACGGTGGAGATGAACAGTATCCCGTGGAGTCCCGTTTTGCGGTACGCCACACCCCTCCCGATGAACAGGACCCCCGTTTCGACCGTAGCACTCCAACACAAGTCCGTTTCCTCCGTTTTGCGGTACGCCACACCCCTCCCGATCAACAGGACCCCCGTTTCGACCGTAGGAGGTCCGTTTCCTCCGTTTTGCGGTACGCCAGACCCCTCCCGATGAACAGGATCCCGTTTCAAACATGGTCGGTCGAACACAAGGCCGTTTCCTCCGTTCTGCGGTACGCCAGGCCTCGTTTCCATCGGCTGTTCCGTCCAAGCCCTCCCGATGAACACGACGACGCATTCCGTTCCGACCCAGCCGGTTGGCTCCCCATGAACACGACGACGACGCTGTTTCTTCGTTCCGACCCAGCCATGTACACGAGCCCTGGCCGTACGTATGCGCGAGTAGGCGTTCGAGACCCTGCCCGTATGTACGTACGTGGCCGTATTTTCTTTCTTGCACACTGGCCGCTGTACGTACGTGTACATGCTACGTGCGCGCCTCTACTACGACACGTGCGCGCCTCTACATCGACTAGTATGTACGTACACGTTCGCGACCAGAATGACAATGCTACGTACGCTTCGACCAGGTGGGTCCCGACTGTCAGGCACTTCCTTGCCTGCGAAGATGTAGCTGGTGGGTCCCAGTAGTCAGGGGGCGAATCGTTTTTTTTTCGGACGCACTTCCTTGCGTGCGAAGATGTAGTTGGTGGGTCCCCGCAGTCAGGGGGAAACGTTTTTTTCGCGAAATACGGTGGCCCATCCGGTGGGTCCCCGCTGTCAGGTGGAGGAATAATTATTTTGCGCGTAATAAGGAGGCACTTCCTTGCTGCGGCTGTGGACCCAGCTGTCAGCCTCTCCATCTACAGTCCACGTCCGATGGAAGCCGTCCCTTGACCACGTTGACCACGCTGCGCCGAGAGCACCAGGGCGGTGGACGACCGGGAGGCCTAGGAAGGGGATGACGCGGAGCCGGGGAAGACGCGGCAGTGGAAGCCCGCGCGGAGAGGAGTACGAGGGTTCACTGGTTCGGCCGCGGTGTGAGGCTGCCGTCGCCGCAGGGCCTGGCCAGCGGTGGGAATAGTAGTGGGCGGTGAGTTCTCTGCGGCAGCACAGCCGGCCACGGGAGGCAGGAGCATGCGGCACGACCGGCGCTGCTTTGGGCGGCTGGAGCAACAAGACCAGAGGTTGAAGAAGCACTACGGCCGTTGGATGGACATCATACGGTCACTAGAGCTAGAATCATGCATATTGACTAAGTTGACAAAGCCCTCCGTCCCCGTCAACTTAGTAGGCCCACAAGTCAGCCTGCCACTATACTGGGTCCCAGCTAGCAGGGGGAGTATTCATTTTTGTGTGCGTAATAAGGACGCACTTCCTTGCGTGCGAAGATATAGCTGGTGGGTCCGAGCTGTCAGCGGCGGTAACGTTTTTTTTGCGAAATACAGAGGCCCTTTCGGTGGGTCCCAGATGTCAGGTGGAGGAATCATTATTTTGCGCGTAATAAGGAGGCATTTCCTTGCGTGCGGCCATGGACCCAGTTGTCAGCCTCTCCACGTACAGTCCACTTCAGATGCATGTCGGTCGTTGACCACGTTGACCAGGCCGCGCCGGGAGCACTAGGGCGACGGACGACGGCGAGGCCTAGGAAGGGAACGACACGGAGGCAGGGAAGACTCGGCAGTTGTTTCCCACGCGGAGGGGAGTACGACTATACGAGGGTTTACTGGTTCGTCTGCTGTCGCCGGAGAATAACAACAGGTGTGGGTGAGTAGAGGGATGGCTAGGCCAGCGATGGGAGTACGGTGGGGCGGTGAAGCCTGCGCGGCAGCACAGCCGGCCGCGGGGAGGAGGGAGCAGGCAGTCCCGCCGGCGCTTGTTTGAGCGGCTGGAGCAGGAAGAGCAGAGATTGAAGAAGCACGACGGCCGTTGGATGGACATCCAACAGTCACTGCTTGTGCGTCAACCTTTTTTTTAGGAAAGTCTCAAATCTGTGGAAAACAGCATACAACCCATCTGCCATTATTTCTAATAATTTACAGCCCATTTGCTAATTCTGAAGGTTTTTTTGGAGCCCATATTCTTTTTGTTAGCATTACAGCCCATATTGTGGCCACGGTTAAAAAATTATACAAAATGTTGCATATTTCGGTGCGGTCCGAACTGTTTTTAATCCCAAAATTTTGAGTCACATTCAAACTGATTTTAAAAATAAATGTATATCAATATAAAATCCAACAAAATTTTCCACGCATAAAAATTAATGCAATTTAAAATCTTGAAATGAAAAAAAGAAATTTGAAAGTAATTGCCGGTTTGATGTGTTTTAAAAATGTAGAGCCCATTTCTCATTACTGATAGGTCATTTTCTCGTCCAGCCGAATGAAGCTCTCCTCGTCTTGAAAGATTTGCAGCCCAATAGGCCTGACAAAGCGACTTACTTGGTAAATCACAAAAAAACTGGGCTAGCCATTTTCAGAAAGAAAAAAAGCTACTGGGCTGGTCTGTGGTAAACATAAAAGAGAAGGCTGTCTAGACATGCCAGAGTGCCCCGCACAGCCCAGTTGACACCCTGCTTCCGTCTCAAAAACAAATTAGATAAATGCCACAACAAATATGGCGATTCATAAAAATGCCACTGCAATTTCCAAACTTTGAAAAATGCCACTGCAATTTTTGCAAACTTTGGAAAACGCCACTACAATTTGCAAACTTTGAAAAACGCCACTCCAGACTTCGAAAAATGCCACTGGGGATGGCATGAAATGGCATTTTTCAAAGTTTGGAAATTGCAATGGCATTTCTTAGAAACACCAGATTTGGAGTGGCATTTATCAAATTAACCCAAAACAAAAATAACTAGGCGAGCTGCTGGGTCCCTGATGTCAGCCGCTCGTTGTGCAACTCTCTCGTTTATTGACTACGTTGACAATGGCATGGGACCCAGATGTCAGAAATCCATTACGAGGAGCCATTTTTTATTGGATTGAAATAAGGAGGCACTTTGCTTGCGTACTGCCATGACCTTGGCGGGCCCCTGCTGTCATCCTCTCCACGTACAATCATCTCCTGGTTGTGTACGCATCAACTTGGTAGGCCCACAAGTCAGCCTCTAAACCCGTGGAGGACAAATACAACCCATTAAAAAAAATAACAGCCCATTCCATATGTTCAAACGGAAAGTTCAACATTCAGAGCAAAGTAACAGGTCTGATCCACATATAGAGTACTGAACTTCCACGTTGACAACCATCATAGCCAAGTTAACTATCTACTTCGACTAATACTCTAGTAGCGTACAAGTACTAACTTACTCTTAGCTAACTAGACGATGCTGGCCGCCATCTGCGGTACACGCTAAACGCTGGCACCGGCGTCCTCCGCCTCGCCTCGGACTTGCCAGAGGTGCGATAGGGCGCGTTGCTCGCGCGCGTTGGCCCTTTCCATGCCGGCGTGGTCCACTGAAGCTTCGGCTTCTAAGCGGGAAACCCACTTGACGAGCTGGTAGTAAAAATCAGCGTCGCGAACGCGTGCGTGCCCGACAGCCTCCAGGGCTATTTGCCGGGCGCCGGCCTCCACGTAGTCGGCCCACGTGCGGGCGCTCTGCTCGCGACTCAGAGCGTCGGTGCGCTGCTGCTCCATGTCCCGCTGGCGGCGCAAATCGGCGATACGCTGCTCATCCGCCAAGCGGTCGCGCTCCAACAACTCCTACTCCTCCGCCAGGCGGTCGCGCTCCAACAAGTCCTCGATCTCCGCATTGCCATCTAAAGACCGATAAAATGCCTCCTCCCTCCGTCTGCCTTCCGGTGAAAAACCGAACACTAGTTCCGGTGGTGACCGCCTCCGGGCACGCCTATCGCGGACGGGCGGGGGCATGGCGGACGTGGCGAGAGCGAGGATAAGTGGCGAGCAACGTCGGCCCGGTGGGGGCTTATGAGGATAGGGTGAGTTGGGTCATGGTGCCACCATAGAAGGCCGAGAAACAATACTTATAAGCGGAAGGTAGCGCGACGGTCATCGGAATTCAATGCATAATGAAGCAGGCATGGCTTAGCGCGCCAGCTTGCCGTGGAAAACTAGAGAAACTGAAATTATGACAGTGTCGTCCCGTCTCGTCCGTGCTGGGTCGCACGCCGGCATTACGGTCAAACGAGTGCACTCGAATCATCTCCCTCCTTGTCAATAATGATTCCACGGATTTAAAAGGCCCGCAACAATTAAAGCGCATCTTTTTTCGCATCAGTTAGCTGCCTTAATTACAGCCGGCTGCATGCGGGCACTCAAAACCGCTCGCAGCCAGTACGCGGAGCAGCATGCAATGAGTCGCAGCCGAGGGCATTAATTAATGAACTTTAGCTGGGAGATAAGGCATTTGCGAACGTTTTTGCTAGTAGTTTCTTCAGATTCGCATGGCATTTTCTTCAGAGCAGCTTGTCAATTTCTTCAGAGGTAGGCATTTTTATTCAAAAAACTGCCACTTCGGATCTTGCGTCGCAACTAAAACAACCAGGAGCGCATTAGTAGGCTAGCTAGTGATCGATCGGTAACTTGTAAACACTGAGCGAACAGATATAAGGAACTGTTAATGCATCTCAATGATTCACAGATCATATACAAATATGTAGCTCCAAAAGCAAAGATCAGCCACAACTAAAACCAACTAGTACGATTCCCATACATAAGATCAACATGTTAATGCATCTCAATGATTCACAGATCATATACAAATATGTAGCTCCAAAAGCAAAGATCTAGAAAAAACATATGTTCTTCCTACTAACATGGATGCTTCTCTTGGCCAACATTCAGTACAGACTGAATGACAAATTTGTTTGTGAAGTCTACAATTCCTCTTGCAAACGTAAGTGGTTTCACCAACAGCTGGAACCATGGGAATGAACCACACATGATGGAGGAACATCCACTGCAATATGATTTGGTCTTCTCTTGATCACACGGCGAGACTATTTTCGGAATACAAACTTTAACTTAGGCAAAATGATGCCCATTGTATAATCAGACCAAAGCAATGAAGCACCTAGTGTTGGCCAATAAATAGTACAGTACTACTTTTTTGCGGTCCATGAAGTGACTATCCAATCTTTCTGTGTCTATTTTCAAATGGCACTGCATGCCGTGACTATACTATTCTCTTGTGCAGTTCAACCAAAATTGTGGTCACTTTGTGTGTTTGCTAAATAGCAACGGGCAGACATCTCTGTCTGCACAAATATCAAGCAACTAGTAAACATATACCCCACCTTGTATTTTCGGTTTAAACATGTCTCTTCCGCTTAGATCTGTCATGTTTTGCACTGGACAATTTGATATAGTCATGTTTTGCCCTGGACAATTTCATACTGAATTGATTTGCTTGTTCAGAGCAGAAATATAGCGCCTATTCTTCATCAGACCAAGGATATCCATGTTCGCAGTGATGGAAGATGTGAAATCGATACAACCGAAATTGAGCATCCAGTCATTGAATCATGTCCTGCACCTCCAATGTAGGTCCACCCTGCCAATAAATTCACATGCAAACCACTAGTATTACTATCTAATGACAGTACAAAAAGAGTACCAAGATAGTAGCAAACCATGTACCTTCTTAATGAACAGCTCATAGTGCCACCAATTGGATATAAAGGTTTGGGAGAAAACATGCTCCTAATGTTGAACCAGTTGGACTTTTTGTGCAGTTCCACTAAACTCGAGCATCCCTGTTTGCATAGATATTGAAAGTGTGATTACTATAAAAGTGGCACTAGTTGAAGCATAGACTCACAAATATAAGCATTCCAATTTCTTAATGGGAAAAGGTAGCAAGACTGTTTCTAACCACCTTTTTGAAGGAATAAATAAGGCAACAGAGGCTGATGTCAAAAAGGCATATATAGTTCTTTCTGAAAGAATGATCGATTCCTGACCTTTCCTCTTCTTTTAAGCATATTTTGTGCAGTTCAACTAAAATAAAATGCCATCACCGCCTTGACAATTCAGTGACACTGTACAAAAGGAAATGACTTAACATTACATCATGATGTCAGGTATGTAGTCGACACGCATTAGAGACAAACTTACAGACCTCCTCCGATAACATAATGAACATTAATTTTAACAAAGGTGTGAGTAGCTTTACCGGGATAATTTGAGTGAACTCTACACCCTCTGTTCCTTAGTATAAGAGGTTTTTGCGGTTCAGTTTAAAGTACCCAAACGTCTACTAGTATTTAGAAAAACAGGTAGTAGTTTTCTTGAGCACATATCTGGGAAAGCTTGCCACCCTTTATTTATGTCCATACGCTAATGCAACACCATTCGAAATTTCGAATACTACAAATATACACTAATCCAGTGGCTAGTGCAACAATAGAGTAGTTATTTTATTACAGGGTACAGTACAATGGTTTTACTGAACATATTTCAATAAACTCTGGCACTGGAAGATTTCTATAAGAATTAACAATACAAAATGTAAAGGTAACACATTTCAGCATTGGTATACTAGCTGTGCATGAGCATTAAACCAAATACAAAAGTCTGAAGGTAACTAGCATTATTAACTAATGACAGTATAAAAAAAATTGCAAACCATGTACCTCCAAGGTAAATATCATTTCGAACTCGGGGGGACCTTAAAAATTGCTATCCCAATCTTGATAATCGATCAAACATAAAAACTTGATCGAACGAACCAAGAGAACAGCCGGAGGAGGAGGTGCCCACTCTTAACCTTTCCTCTTGTCTTCATAATTTTTTGTGCAGTTTAACCAAAATAAAATGAAATCAGCGCCTTGGCATTTTGGTGACACTGTACAAAAAAATTAACTTATCTCATGAAAGTGAGGTATATAATCTATAAGCATTAACAGTGCAAAAATCCGAAGGTAGTAACAAGTTTCATCGTTGGTATACTGGCTGTGCAACATCATTAGAATGCCTTAGTTGAAAAATCTTTAATACATCCACAATCAACAGCTAACCCTGAAATAATCCAGTGACATTAAATGGCATTGCTTAAATTTATCAGTGGCATTAGACTGAGTGCGGCATTAGTTAAATGTGGCATCACTTTAGTAGTAGCATTGCTTGACTTGACTGCTGGCGTTATACTAACAGCAAAAAAGTTAGACTAAGAGCATGCGAGGCCCATTTGGATAGTGGGCGCACCAGTACGATGTACCTCCACGGACGCATAGAGTGGTGAGGGAGGTATGGTTGCCCAGAGCAACAAATATCCAGCCAGCATATGTGGATTACGTCCCATTTTTGTTATGTTTAGCCACCTTTTTCCTATGTGAGGACAACAAACCGATCGACCTGGTCATTCTCTATTGCGTTGTCATGCCTTTCTACCCTTCTTCAACCAAGAGACACGAGACTCGTTCCTTAGCTACTGATTTTCCCCTTCTCAACCTAGATGCGGGTTTGATGCCTACTCTCTTGGACAGTACAGTCTCCCTTCCTTTCCTTATTCAACCCAGACATGGATTAGTCTGCATGAAGTAGGGTTTCCTTTAATAGTGCAAATTAAGGTTTTCGTCTGCGTGACCAGCAGAGCAGAGGATAGCAAATTGGGAAGATGGTGGAGTGGAAAAAGATCCACATGCAGCGACATGGCAGATGGGGTAATAGAACAAGGGTATGGTTCGAAAAGAGGTATCATACCTGAGAGTCGGCGGGAAGTGGCTTCGCTCGTGGTCATCGTCCTCCACACGCACTACGATAGCGAGCTTGGGGACGGAGGCCATCCCGCGCGGGCGCTAGGTCTGAGAGGACGGCCTTGTCGTCAGTGCGTGACCTCGCTCGCCGACGACGAGTGCGTCAACACTGCACGTCCTTTTCTTTCCCGGCGGATCTGTGACCACAGGTGAGGAGGGAGAGAGAGGCCGTCTTTTTTAGATCTGGAGAGAGGGTGATAGTGTGAGAAGTGGGCAGCCCTTAGCAAGAAAGCTCTGAAGCTCCAGCCTATATATCTTTTTTATACTACTAGTACTAGAGGTGGAGTAGTGGTAGAGTAGTTTATATTTTCTCTGCAAACAGTACCAGTTAGTCGTGCTTCAAAACTGAACGGCACGCCATTAAAAAAATAAAGTCGAGAAATAATGCGGCACCTCGGGCCAACGCGGCCAGATCGCATTTTGCACGAGAAATTACACACGATGTTTCGTTGACATGTGGTCCCGTTCCAACATGTCAGTGAGACGACGGCGAGTCCTTTTGTACAATTTCCGAAAGGACGTGTAGGCCGGAGCGCCTCTTCCTGTACCGTGGCAAACTGGCAACCGTCCACCGACTCTTCGCCTTTCCCTCTCAATTTGGAACTGCTGTCGCACGCTCTTCCTCCCTCCTCCATTTGCCTTCACCCTTCCTTCTGCCATTGTTCGATCGTCTTCTCCATGGAGGGAACAAACCGGAAACGACCCCGTTATTCTTGCCCCGATCTGAAAGATGACGTGGTGGGGGAACTCATTGATCGGTGCGACGTCATCACCTCGGCTAGCATGGCAGGTTCGTTCAAGAACATTCTCGACTCAACTAATAACATCATTACAAGGAACCCAAGGGTCGAGGAGCGGTTTGATCTCCCTTATCTTCTTCGCTATAAGCCTGTTCGAATGGGCGCGGACGACGGAGGCCTCGCCATGTGCAAGTTGATGCCGCTTGATAATGATACGTGTCATGTCAAGATGCCATCGCTTAAGGGTAAGTCCTGGGCTGGCGCAACTGGAGATTGGGTTGTTTATATTGGGTACAATTGTGAGTGGGAACTTGTGAATGTGTACACTCGTCAGCGGATTCCACTTCCAAAAATCTTCGAGTGCCCTGAGGTTGAGCACACAGATGATCTAGTACGTTCAAATACGATCATGGTGACTGTCGTCTACTGAAGATAGCAATTTTCCGAGTTCCCAACCGCTCTTGGAAATACAAGAACTATCAAGTTGTTGCTATCTTCGACAAGCTTGTTGCCGTCCTTGGTGGTTCGACTGGATGGATATTGCTCAAAAACCAGTTTCTATACACGGATGTGTACTGTGATGCAATTGAATACGAGGATCTTGTGTTTGCTGCCACCACTCGTGGCACTGTTTTTGCATGGGATCCTCGTAGTTTCGGTACGTTTGTCTTCCACCGTAATTATAATTGTTTCATCCACATGCATGCGGGTTAGCAAGTTTCCCTTTACTAATTAACCTTCTTCTTGTGTTTCCAAGGTCCTGTGAACATTCCACCACCTATACTTGAAAAAATTTATAAGCAAGGGGGAGATGACGATGGTGATGATCACGAGCATGAGGAGGAGCGGAACTTATATACTCAGTGGCGCCTCGCAACTAATTCCGATGGATCACCTCTTCAAGTCTGTATACAGTGCACTCAGACTGTTACTACTGAGGAAGCAGGTGTTGTCTCCCATGGTCGCCCTCTCCTGACCTATTCCAACACCCGTTGCATGGTATTCATGACAGATACTAGTGTGCTAGCGCCAACACCTTCTCCCTGGTTCAGTATTGATAGTCTTGGAGCAAACTCGCTCTTCCTTGGACCAAACTATCCAATGATGGTGAAAGGCGATCTAGCTGCTGTTGACACAACGTTACTACCCTTTATGAGAAGCAACTGTATCTATACCTCAGACATTTCGGTGGTTCCCTACCCTGGTCCTGATATATGCCGCTTCAGCCTGGATGATCAGTCCCGCGTTGTTCTCGATATTGACAATAGCTGGCCCTTCCCAGAGCACCTATGGTTCAAAGCAAGCGTTTCCAACGCCGAGGATTGGTTGAGTTGAAGTTCATTTCATTGCTTGTTATTTGTTGTGTGATGAAAACTTTAGTATTTGCTAGAATGTTTTGTTGGAAATAATCTATAATCCAACATGTATCCTTGTTGTCGTTGTGTGTTGATGACTTGTTGTATTAAATGAATGGTACATTTCAGTTGCAAATGCATGTCATAGACTCAATTTATGAATGGTTTTCGAGTCACTTCTTGGAGTGTGAGTACCGCAGTAGTATAGCCAGCATCCGGTTAGTATATGAAGTTGCCACATCACATAGACCCAACCTAATATTGGAGTATGCTAGTCCTCCACCGACGCGCCACTTCAAATGGCGGAGGAAGTGAGAGGTCGCGTCACCTTGTGTCCAGATCTGAGATGCCATGTGTACCAGATGAATGACTCCAAGTTCGACCACCGTGATGCTAGGTGCGAGCCCAAGAACACTGTTGGAGAGACCCCCCTCATAATTTTCCTACATTGGTCGTTTGATTCATAGGATAGAATGCTATAGGATTTTTTCTATGTAATCATGTTTTAATTGGCAATCTAGCATCCACTCCAACTTTTGTTTCACTTCCTTTGTTCCTACGAAGAGAGTACTTGCTCTAAACGATGTGCCGCAGCAAGAGCCGCCTATATTTATTAACCATGCTCTAAAAAGGTGGACCAGCTTTGGCTATAGTAGTACTGTACTAGGTTAGTAGGTGACCTTGCGCTTGGCTCTTCTCCTTCCGGAAGTCGAACAATAATTATGGTACTACAGTAGTACTTCTGGCAATCTGACACCAAATGAACTGCTGCACGTCCACCGCTTGTAAGTAAAAGTTTCTCCTCATGCAGCGAGCCACTGCGCACGCGTTGGCGAGGGAGAAGGCATAGTAAGAAAGCTTCTCGTCATTCTGCGAGTTGACGGGACACATCAAAGTTATTTATTAGTACTCTCTTCGAAAAGGGCCGACCATGTCCATGGCTACCATCCCATGCTCTGTCATTGAGTACGTGCACTATTCACGTGCCATCGAGGAGAAACAAATATTGCGTAGTATTAGGTGCCATCGAAGTGCACGACTCACTTACGCACTGCATATCTCCATTTTCTTGCATGACACACCACCTTGATGCTAGATTTCCCGCGTCGTTGGAAATAATCTCCATTGCATATCTCCATTTTGTTGGAAATAATCTATAATCCAACATGTATCCTCGTTGTCGTTGTGTGTTGATGACTTGTTGTATTTAATGAATGGTACATTTCAGTTGCGAATGCATGTCATAGACTCAATTTATGAATGGTTTTCGAGTCACTTCTTGGAGTGTGAGTACCGTAGTAGTAGCCAGCATCCGGTTAGTATATGAAGTTGCCACATCACATAGAGCCAACCTAATATTGGAGTATGCTAGCCCTCCACCGGCGCGCCGCTTCAAATGGCGGAGGAAGTGAGAGGTCGCGTCACCTTGTGTCCAGATCTGAGATGCCACGTGTACCAGATGAATGTCTCCAAGTTCGACTACCGTGATGCTAGGTGCGAGCCAAGGAACACTGTTGGAGAGACCCCCCTCATAATTTTCCTACATTGGTCATTTGATTCATAGGATAGAATGCTATAGGTATTTTTCCTATGTAATCATGTTTTAATTGGCAATCTAGCATCCACTCCAACTTTTGTTTCACTTCCTTTGTTCCTACGAAGAAAGTACTTGCTCTAAATGATGTGCCGCTACAAGAGCCGCCTATATTAATTAACCATGCTCTAAAAAGGTGGAGCAACTTTGGCTATAGTAGTACTGTACTAGGTTAGTAGGTGACCTTGTGCTTGGCTCTTCTCCTCTTCCGGAAGTCGAACAATAATTATGGTACTACAGTAATACTTTTGGCAATCTGACACCAAATGAACTACTGCACGTCCACCGCTTGTAAGCAAAAGTTTCTCCTCGTGCTGTGAGCCATTGTGCACGCGTTGGCGAGGGAGAAGGCGTAGTAAGCAAGCTTCTCGTCGTTCTGTGAGTTGACGGGACACATCAAAGTTATTTATTAGTACTCTCTTCAAAAAGGGCCGACCATGTCCGTGGCTACCATCCCGTGCTCCGTCATTGAGTACGTGCACTATTCACGTGCCATCGTGGAGAAAAAATATTGCGTAGTACTAGGTGCCATCGAAGTGCACGACTCACTTACGCACTGCATATCTCCATTTTCTTGCATGACACGCCACCTTGATGCTAGAGTTCATTTGGTGTCACGCCACCTTACTCATTAAATCGCCGGAGTTGGTTCCTCGGGCACCGAGCCTCTTAACGACGACATACGAACGGACGACATGAATGCGGGTAGCTGGCGCCGGCTGGGAACGCACCGCACGACGGCGCGAGGGACGAGGGTTTTGGTGTGCCAGGGTAGTCAGCTGCGGTCGTGGCAACGTTGGAGATGCCCTTTGCCCACATGCGATCCCCGCATGTCATTAAAAAAGCAAGACGACCCGGCATGGTCTCAGGTCCAGAGGATGCAGTTGGCTGCGCTACACCACTCCGCGGACGCGTCGCGGCGCCCCGTGCATCCTCGACGAGCCGGGTGTTGGGGTGTGTTTGGATTGTGGCCAAAGTGCACCTTACCAAAATTTTGGTCATGACCCAAAGATTGGTCTTTGTTTGGATGGTTGCCATTTTTTTGGCATGCCAATGAACTCTAGCCAACTCTAGTTCATTTTTCTTGCCAATGTCGGCCAAATCATGGGCAACCAATACCTCAACCAAAATTTTGGTCATGACCCAAAGATTGGTCTTTGTTTGGATGGTTGCCATTTCTTTGGCATGCCAATGAACTCTAGCCAACTCTAGTTCATTTTTCTTGCCAATGTCGGCCAAATCATGGGCAACCAATACCTCAACCAAAATTTTGGCTACCCAATGCTTTGATGGGGCAACCTTGCACTACAAAAAAATACACTTCCGTGATGATACGTGTTTGTCACAGTAGGTCGCGTTTTTTGTCATGCATGTACATCCATGACAAATTTATGACAGAATCAAGATAGTCATACCTGTGCTGTCGTAGAAGTGTTCCATGACATTACCAAAATTATCATCACGGAAGTGTCCACTTCCATGACGATAAATCGCGCGTCACAGAAGTGCTTTCGTCAAGGGTGACCGACACGTGGCATCCACCGTAAGGGAACGCCGTTAAGCTATCGGGTCGGGTTTTGGATCCGATAACCCGTTAACAGCCCCGACCAATGGGGATTTTCCACGTGTAAAATCATCATTGGCTGGAGGAAACACGTGTCGGCTCATCGTTGGGACAGATGTCATCCACTCATTGGACAGAAGGCGCCTATGATACGTTGACACGTGGCACGGCCCATTCCTGTGAAAAGGCCGGCCCGTTTGACTTGGTCAAAAGGTGGCGGGCCAGCCCATGGAAAGCCTGTTAACGGCCTGTTCGCATATAGCCCATTTACAGCCCGCTAACCCAAGACCCGTTACGCCCTATCCGAATTAGGCCCAGTAGCGTCATCTGGGCCATCCAATATGATTCCAGCCCGTTTTCACTTCTGGCCCATGTATGGCCCATGACGTCTTTTGGCCCATATGAGGCCCTATGTAACTCTTGGCCTATTAACAGCCCGTGGTGAAACTGGCCCGTAATGAACAGTGTATCACTTTACACCCATTAACGGCCCGTGGTGAAACTGGCCCGTAATGAACAGTATATCACTTTATACCCATTAACGACCCGTTATTCCGTTGGGCCGTTTCTAGCCCATGTTATCTTTCAGCCTTCTTAGAGCCCATTTATTCTTGGGCTCATTTCCAGCATTCGTTTACTTACGGCCCGTTACTGTCATTTTCTGCTTGTGGGCCAAATTCAGCCCGTGGTTACAGTCGGCCCGTTTGTGGTCCGTTAATACGTTGGTCGTTTTCATAGCGTCATCAAATACGGCCTATTAATGATGGCCCGTTATGGTCGGCCCATGAACGGACGATTCCAACTCTAGCCCGTTTACGGCCATAATGCGGCCTATTATTGGCCCATGTTTGGCCAATCGACCATACGGCCCGTATAAGGCCCATTGATGATACGGCCCGTAGAAGGCCCATTGTTTCTACAGCCCGTAGAAGGCCCATTGTTTCTACGGCCCGTAGAAGGCCCATTGTTTCTACGGCCCGTAGAAGGCCTACTGTTTCTATGGCCCGTAGAAGGCCCACTGTTTCTACGGCCCGTAGGAGGCCCAATGTCACTACAGTAAATATTAGCCCATGGTTATTGTGGCCTAGTTTTAAAAAATAGGTTATTGCAGCCACTAGCAAACCGCGAAAAAAGATCTGCACTGACTACAAGCAAACAAATAAACAAGACAACAAGGAAATAAATAAGCAAGCAACTTATGCTAGGCTATCACGGCCATTACACATATTACATCCACTGGGCATCAAAGTTCGCCACCAGTGATCATAAAATGCAACAAATAAGCAGATTACAAAAACTGGGCACCATTGCAGCGTAAAAAAAATACTGAACCGAGACCACTTCCAAGACAGTTCAAGAAAGGTTAGCCTTGCGGGGGAACTGCTGCGCAAGCTGCTGAGCAAGGCTGTGAGACCGGCCTAGCATGTCGGTCATAGCTTCCAGGTGTAGCTGTTTAGCGATGAGGTTCTCATTGGTGTTCTCCGCAATCTTTCTTAGAGATAGGACTTCAAGTCGAAGTTGAGTTGCAGAATGCCTTTCTGCTAGAACTTGGGACTGAAGAAGTCGAACTGGTTCAGACAACGAATTCTGTGAGCTTGTCTGATTGTTAGTCTCAAGTAACTTGAACACTGCATCAAGACAAGACTTTGGGGTTGTCTCGCTATCTTCAAGATGTTTTTCCTTCTTTGCTGCAATATATGTTGGGTTTGTCTCACAGCCTTCAGCAGACTTGTGCATGCCATCAGGCATATCACCCTGAAACAAAGCAGAGAGATGACAGGTTTTGCACGTGTATAAACAAAGATGATAACTGTTCTGTCAATTCTATCCAATTTCAAATTAGAAAATAAAGAGTAAGTTCAAAATATCAATAACATAATTTGGCATTGTTCATATGCGGGGAGCTTCACCACACTACTGGATTACCATGTCAACATAACAAGCATAGATGAAGGGCAAAGAAAATCATTGTATCTATTTTGGATAATGTGCATGGCATGTTGTTCATATCATCAACCACATCAGTAAGATAAAACAGGAGATGACAAGGTGCAAACGTGGGCTGCTTCACCACACACTGGATTATAGATCCACAAAAACAAGCATACATATAGGGAGTATTAAGTAATGTGCATGGTATGAATAAGGAATTTGGTTTTACAAGTAAAACTTAGAACTTACGGTTCTTACGAACATGCATTTTGGTAGAAACAGAAACTAAACAGCAGTAAACGATAGGGAGTATGAGCAAATTAAACAGCAGTTGAGGATAAAGGCTTTAGAAGGACTGACTTACATTAACAGTTAACACCGGCTTTATAATGCCCTTCTCCATGTCAAGGGAAGGATAACTCAAGAATTTCACCACAGAATCTTCTTCATAAGCATTGCCTGTACTCTACATTTTGTAGAGAGTAATTATAGATATGATAATACTGGAAGGGATAGAGGATAATGAAGATAAGATGCAGATTGATGCTACATAATCAACTACCAATCCCTGGAAGAACAAGCGTTACAGGACAAAATGTACTGACAAGAGCAATGGGCTACACTTCTGCACTGGCATTGTCTGTGTATTCTACTTGTTGGTAAGATTAAATATAGATCTGATCTGTTTTAGTAAATGGTGGGCGAGGGAGATAAGATGCAGAATGCTACAAAATGAACCAATCCCTCTTCCCATAATACAAGATTGTTTTGAACACTGGTGTACTGTACAAAACGTTCTTATATTATGGGACGGAGGGAGTAGCTGTTAATGTAAGTACAGTGATAGACCACGTTCAGTCCTTACAAGAGGACTGCAGAGCTAAACCTCTTCAAAAGCATTGGGTTGATTCTAAATTTATGTAAGAGTCCATACGGTCTTATAATGTCCACCAAATGGACGATTACGAGGCTAACATGTGCCGTGATGCTACATAATCAAACAACTATGAAAGTAAGTATGGTCATACAGGGCAAGAGGTACTCACAAGAGCAATGCAGTGTGCAGTATAGTTGCGAGATTCTGTGGTCCCTTGAGAACGAATGTTCTTCTGCTAACAGTTTTCGTACAAGTGAGACATTAAGGCAAATGCAGAAATGTAGTTCAAATTGTGATGTGATATCATAGACAGTACCTTACGCTGCAGCCGAGACCAATGTGTAACAAGATTATTCCAGTCACCGTCGGATAAATGTAGCATCGGAGACTTTACAGAAATTTCGTTCAGAGGCTTGCCATCGAAGTGCGCTTGCCTCAGGTAGGAACGATACTTCATCAACGAGTGCTTGAAAAGTGCAACCAACCCTTGCTCGTCATCACAATCCAGTTTGCTCCTCGCCTATTTAAAAGAATGAAATCTTGTGTCTTCTGTCAGCAGAAACATATGCAGTAATGACCATGAAAAACATTAGTACATTACTTACACGTAAGTTGCGGAGGAAGACTGGAAATTGTTCTGTGTCTGCGGTATAATCTTTCCATGAAGGAAAGATGCGCACAAAGTTCCTGACAACAACATAAGTTTTATCTTCTAAACTGGGAAGAAATGGAACAGGGGTCCTATTTGCTGCAATTGGGGCTCTCTCTGGTTCGAAAAGGGATTTGGCAACTGGATTTGGTGTACTCTTTGCTGGAATGGGGGTTTTGCATCGTACAGCTGGTGCTATGTCAACTGGCATAATCATACTATTTGCTGCAGTTGGGGTCTGCTGAGTTGGGGCATCAGAAATGACCAGTGTAGTAGGGCTAGAGTCTGCTAGAGTTGGGGTATTTTGTGGGTCAGGTGATATTGCAACTACACCTAATGGGCTATTTGATTTATCAGGTGCCACTACCTTTTCCAAATACTTTGCTTGTGCTCCTCCACGATCAGCAATCGCCCTCTTCCTTTTGAACGTCTGATACACAAGAACAACATTTGAATGGATAAATATGGTATGATGACAGATGGAATATGTACTGAAAATGGATAGGCAGGGCGTATTCACATACACGATGTGTAAACTAAGCTAATGGCAGTTCAACAAAGTAGAAGCAATGCAAAGCATCAGTTGCAAGATATGTGCGAGCAATGTAACCTTGGAAAGTTAGAGCAAGTACCTTGATGGGTGAATAAGATAGGGCATCTTCCTCTGACTCCTCCACTAGGGAGCTACATTGACTTAGGTCTCACTCTAGCTTAGAATCACTGTTAGGATCATATTCTGAGCATGAATCTGTAGGTGGAGAGCGTTTGCATTGCATTGTATCCAGACTTGATTTCAGTCCCTTAATGCCAAGTTTGACAGCCATGGCATTGTTCTGCTTTATTCTTTTCATGCGCGCAAGTTCATAATCATTATGATGCTGTTCAGAATCTGAGATTCATGAAAACATAAAAAGTAGTCAGATTATCTATGGAATGCATTGCGGATTCAACTCGGAGAGTGTCTCCCTATAAAACCCTGCATATGCAAAGTTCACCTCCCCAACCGTGCTGACCAGACCACACACAGAAATACAAACCCCTTATGTCTCTATAACAGGCAGGCACACATTTCAAAACTGAAGTAGGAACATTAGAATCATATGAAATTCATATTTGAACAAATAAACTAAGCAATTATGAGTGGCGTAATGTTTAGCTTCAAGGGTGGAGTGTTGGTAGTGCGACACAAAGCAAGTAGGCAGATTGTATTCCATGTAAAAGATCGAAACCTATGTAAAAGCTGGAAATGACACTTTCTTTCTATACAATGCAGTGTTCGTTACCCACACATGATGGAAGAGATCACATAGAGAAATACTATTCACTCATGTCTACGGTTCCGGTATTTAGAAACAGGGTGGTCCACCCTAAAAGAATATTGACAACAATATGACAAGGCAAGCATAGATGTAGTGAATCAATCATTTACTTGTGAGCTTACTAGGACAAGTATGCAGAATTGTAACTGCAGTAAGAGACCGTCCAAAATCTGAATGAAGAAGTTTGTCTAGCACTTATTGTTTGCAACTAATCGACATGAATAATTGGATATTATATCGAATGAGTAAGAAAGACAAGTAAAATTGTCAACAAACCTGGCTTGAAGTAGTAATCTGGGTCAATCTCACTATGACCAACAATCCAAGATGACTAGTTTCTGTTCCGAGGGCTGGAATTTTGAAAACCCTGTGAACTTTAGAGGTACTAAAGATTACCGAAATACATCTGAACCATTAAGTTTAGGTAGCACTGAGCACACAACAAACCCTAATGACAGTCCTTCCTAATGAGTAATGAATCAATTAGAAAATGGGTGATGAGGAGTGGCTGCTGAATGTTGAGGACGTATCTCGGGATAAATCGGGTTGGCTTGGTGGGTGCTGCACGCCTGAGCCCTGAACGACTGGGAAGGTAGGCACGGCGGCGCGCCCGGGTAGCGGTGACGCTGTTGGGCGAGCGGCTCCTGGCCTCCTGTTAGTCCGGCGTCTCCTCCTAGAGTCATGCCGTCCCAAGTCGCCGGCGAGGCAGGCGGCTGGGGGGCGAGTAGAGATCGGAAGCGCGCAGCAAAACAGAGGGGAATTGGGGCCTGGGATGACCCAAAATCCCAGGGTGGGCCGGCCCACCGTGGGCACCCTGTAGAGATACACACCCGAGCGGCGAACATGCATTTTCGAAACTAATTTAGGAACATTTAGCTGACGAATTAAACAACTCTGTTTTAATAATATCATATTCGTATTTGAACAACTAAGCTTGTTTAGCTTGATGGGTGGAGCAGTGTTATTATGACACGAAGCACGTATTCTGATCGTATAGTGATCATAAAAGGGGGAAACTCTAAGCATATTTTTTTTAGCAAAAGAGGGTTTCCCCTCTGATTTCTATTAAAGAAACCACCACAGAACCAACATGATCAATTAAACCCTAAGCATGATCAATTAAACCGTATTATGGCTGTGCCATGGCAGATTTGAAGCTGCAAACCGGAGAAATGATATTTAGCATCCATTGTTTGCTTCGAACTAAGAACTAAATTCTAAGAGCTGAAAAGAAAGTAGAGTAACCAAGTTAAGATCTATTTTCTGGTTGAGATCAAAAAGTTGAGGAGATATGAAGTACCACCTCTCTTGCGGCGCCGTGTAGGCATCGGGGGTGCGATGGTTGTCGGTGGCGTTGAAGCAGATCTGTGACGGTAGACGGGTGCATCGGGGGATAAGTCCCGTTGCGGTGGAAGAGAAGGTCGTGTGAGCGGCCCCGGCAAAGAGGACGACGGCGCCGATGAAGCGAGAGGACGCGATGCAAGGCTATTGGTCCGTCGCCGTGGATGAGAAACGTCCATCTTTAGCAGTGGACGACGCGGTCTTGGTAGGCGCTCCGGCATGGTGGAGGACGGTGGCGATGGATGCGGTGGAGGACGGCGGCGATGGATGGGGTGGCAGACGGAGGCTGGTGAGGGGATGGGGTGTTCTAGCGCGGACGGTGTATGAATGGGAAAATGGAGGGAGAGGTACGGGGAACCATGTTTTTGGGACGCGTCTGTCTGAAATATGGGAAAGTTACAAACTTAGCCCCCGTTTAAAATTTGGACGTCTCCTTGGTTGGGGATAGGACGGTAATCTCGCATCTTGCCAATATTTGCCCAGAGCGATTTCGGGCGAGGAGAGGGTGGTTGGCGCCCATGGTTGGCGCCCACGGTGTATGAACGGGGCTGACAGGTAGGGCGGTTGTGTCACGTCTGAGTGAAGTTACAAACCTGTCCCTATTGAAAATATTTGCCTACATCGATTTCGGCCGAGTCGAGTTTGTTTTGCCGCCCACCGTGTATGAATGGGGAATGGAGGGAGAAACAGAGGTCTTTCGGACGAGCTTGAATCAAATGAGTTTTGCCGCCCATGTTTGACGCCCACCGTGTCGGAATGGGCTCAGAGGCGGTCGTGTCACGTCTAATTGAAGTTACTAACCTACCCCTATTTAGAGTAGTGGAAATCGGGCCGATGGATTGTCCGTGTAATGGGTAGACAGTAATTTCCATCTCCCAAACACTTGGCTTCGGGCAGCCGACGTGGGAGTGGACATTTTGCTGCTTCTTTCGAATTTTGGGACAATAAGCATCCACGTTTACCCTGGCAACTAAATTCGAATCCATTTTGTATTCCTATATGAATCTTTATAAATCATTCTATGTGTTTTTATATATCTTCAAAAGGACGACAAAGATGTATTCCACTGTCATATATGAATATGGTTTACAAATGCCGATACTCAAATTCAGAAACTAGAATCCAGTTTAAGGTGAATTCGAATATTTGGAACACTTCATGTCCAACTCAAATGTCACACGCAACATAATGTGTACTCCCATTTAGATATGTACACAAGCGATGTATCAAGATTCAAATACCGAGTCAATCTACCAAGAATGTACAGAACTAACAGACATATAAACACTTATAGAGTATATGGATCAATAATATCAACTAACATACATAAGCCAGGCCGCTGTACTTTTTTTGGCTACAACAACATCCTTTTTTTAGCCAGCATCTTGGCCCTTTCCGATGCGTGCCACTTATGGTCCATCTATACTACTACTATTGCTGAATGCACATTCAACCCGATTGGCATATTTGTAGGTCTGGCACAGCAATCCAAATGAAATGTCCCCGAGTCTTATCAATTAATACAGACTTGTGCTCAAATAAAATTACAAACCAAAAAACAAAAAAAACAATTATTACATGATCTCTAAAAAAAATGGTTTGATTGATTACATGAACAGACAACACAAAGGTTATTCAACTATGGAAAGAACATTTCACCTATGATTTACCAAGTAGGAATTTAATTTCCTTTTTTCCTTCAGGACCTTAACAATCTGGTCAGTCTCGGCTTGCTTCGTTTTGAAATCCACCAAATATTTAATGGTTGTCTTGAGTACTGCTTGTGATTGTGCTGTTTGCTTCCTCAACATGTCAACTTCATCTCTAAGTGCAGAAGCAGAATCTCTTTCTACCACTAGTTTAGCCTCTAGAGCATCAGCAGTTGGCAATTCATAATGCACGATTGGGCCGGTGCCACTCCTGTGGGATGATGCAACGTCCATGGGGACCTCGCTCTTTGATCTTGGGCTAACCTGTTTTGCCATTAAAGTTCCGATTGGATTCAGAAAAGTTGAAGTTAGCAAAACATCTCAACTGGGAGTTATAACAGCAAACCAGTTAAACAAACAAGGAATTGAAGAGTTTCAATTGGATGCTGAAAAGTAGTTATTAACATCATTGTAACCCGTTGTTGCAGCAGCAAAGCAGTTAAACAAACAAGTAGATATTTATGTTAAGGCAAACAGGTAATTCTTAACAGTAAGTATCAAACACATAGATAGGCGCAGTCTATAATATGATTAACAGGCTGTGCCATTATGTAATCAGTAGCAAACTAAATTAAGCCAAGCAACGTAATTGAATTTTTTTGCAATAAGTGGCTAACTAAAATTCCGAGAAGCAGGTAACTCAACTTACGCTAGTTCTTTGTACAGGCACACTGCAACTTCTTTTTCGCTTACAAGGTTGTACGAAGGAGTCCATGGCATCAATTGCTTGGATACGCAGTCCCAATACTTCTTTCTTCCCACACTGCATGGGTAAGTCGAATGGTTAATCTGGTAAGATGGTGCGTCCTTGATATGTTATATGAGGACGTGTAGTCAGACTAGTTGTAGCCAAACACATCACACTGGCTTTTACTGTATATTTCATGTGATTACTTTTGGCATATCGAGATCTAAGCAATCTACAATAGGATGAAAAGACTGGCATCCTTCACATTATTGGCGAACTCAGTTCATAGAAACAAGCAATTCAACCATTCTGTGGGTAAATCAAAAGCGCCACTAGAATATTTTTCACTATCCAATCATACACGCAAAAAGGGGCGACGCCACCATAGGGGCTGGTATGGGCGGCCGCCTCAGGTGGCTGGAAAGTGTGCACCTAGTTTGAGTCGTCCAGGTTGGCCCACGCTAGTTTTGTTCATCCCAACACATGAGCAGGCAATGTAAAAAATGAAGAAAAATGTTTCAATTTGGATGGGCCAATAACATAAGTGCAAGGCAGGCCCTATAGGAGGCTCGCGGCCCAAACGAGCGCCTCCCATATCGATCGACAGCAGGAAAAATCCCAATTCATTTGCTCCAGCCTCCAGTCTGGTTCGCTCCTAACCTAGCCGCCGCTGGACAGACCGACACATCACTTCCTCGCGCCCTCATTGGAGGGCGGTCGCCGGGCTTCAAGCGAATGGAAGGACAAGAAGATGAAGATCCAACCCTGGGTGTAGCCTGCGTGGGAGGCAGCGGCGGCAGCACGGGCATGGCATCGAGCTTGCGCAAACGGACAGTCACAGCTTGCAAGAGTAGCATGCGCAACGAGCAGGTACATCACATCCCTGATTATATCTAATTCAACTCTTCAATTTCTGGCCAATAGTTAAACCTGACGGTGTTGTAAAACTGCTTGTATGTAGGGAATCTATGAGAAAATGAAACCAATTTCTACTTATTTTATAACTCCCCCAATCAATACTGAACCGACTGAATCTGATGTATCTAATCAAGTTTCCGGTGCAAACATACAAGCTCATGTTGTTCTTGAGCCTGAAGTGTCTAATGAACAGACTGCTAATGAAGGATTTGATGCAAACATTTTACATGCTCCTGGTGATGAACATATAGTGTCTAATGAGGGATCTAATGCAAGCATTCTGCAAGCTCATTGAAGGATTTAGTGTCTAATGATGATCTACTATGTTGAGAGAGACAGAGATTTGCAGGCATTGATGACAAGCAAATTATAGTGCATTTTCATAGCTTGAGGAAACGTCGAGGCCATCTACCAGAAAGTCCCCGTATCATGACAACATAGCATAAATACTTTTCTAATCTGTTGTTTGAAACTATTGGCATACTTGTGCAGGATAGATATATTGATATGCAGTTTGCGCACTGGTTATACGTGCAATTACACTTCGATATTTTCAGCCAGAGAACGAATAATTCAAGCAGGTACAGACCGTGTTTGTAGTCCTTGTACACCATGTTGCATTTTGTGTTTTTTGGTGCTTGCATCATTTAGTGTTTATAATCTGAACTACTTTGGATCATTAGCTGGTTTTCAAAGTGCATGTAGCTTCACATTTCTCAAGTTATGTTGATTTCCGGAGTGCAAGTGCCTTCGTATTTTTTAAGTTAAATGTTCGCCCCAGGTAACTTGAATTCGTGGATCAGCCACTGCACACAAATCATACACGAATGCCAGTACGAATTAAATGAAATGCAAGGACTTACGCTAGCTCATTGTACTGGCTCACTGCAGCTCTGCTTGCGCTTGGGATGTTCCATGTACAAGTCCATGTTACCACTTGCTTGGATGTGCAGGCCTTGTTCTCCTTGCATCCCCCTCTGCATTTTTGAGACGGCGAATGGTTGATCAAATAAGAGGAATCGACCTTGATGTTGTACCGGAGGACAGATACTTACAAGGTTATACGGGTGTGCATGATGTGTAACAGATCCCGTAGCGCCGTCATGCTTCGCTAAAAAATGGATTTGCTTGTTTCAGATGATATCTCCAGAAGAAATAAGAGTTAAAGTCAGAGTTGCATAGGCGTGTAAGCTAAGAGAGCAGTGAAAGGATATCCAAACATCGTTGGAACAGTGCACAAGGGAGTGATGTGTGGATACCTAGTTCGGGCCGGCGTTTGGGCATGCTCGCCTA
Source organism: Aegilops tauschii subsp. strangulata (assembly GCF_002575655.3). NCBI lineage: Eukaryota > Viridiplantae > Streptophyta > Magnoliopsida > Poales > Poaceae > Aegilops > Aegilops tauschii. Next base: position 378,945,615 of record NC_053040.3, read on the forward strand.
GCTAGAGTGCGGGTCACTTCAGAGCCGTTGAGGGTGATGCGCTGGCGTTGGCTGGCCGCGCACGGATACAGATCTTGAGTGGCAGCGGAGCGCTACGATGCGGTGGACGAGACCGTTGGTGAAGCCCCAACGGCCTCGGGGGCCGGAGGTGCGACGATGTGCTCGGTGAGGTAGCCCCGGTGAGCTGGGAGACGGCGTCGGTGAAGCGCACCTGATGCGGTGGAACTCGGTGTCTGTGAGGCACGTCGGTTGCGGCGGCCGACGTTGTCGGTGGACCACCCGGTGCGGTGGACGAGGGCGTAGATGAGGTAGCTCCGGTGCGGTGGTGAAGCGCGATCGTCGTCTTCGTCGTCGTCGTCCAGCACAGAGGTGGGGAACGGTGGGGAAAGAGACGAGACGAGGGGCGATTCGAGGGTTGGCGGCGAATTAGGGATTTGAGCAATCTGGGCGCGGAAGGGGACGGTGGAGAAGAGAGATTTTGCAGGGCTGGAATTGGGGCCGCCAGATATTTCAATCCGAAACATGGAAGCGCGAACTTATATTGTCGTCGTCCTTTTTTTGGGGGGAGGGGGGGTGGGTGGCTGGGTGCTACGTGTCCGTCCGACACACGCGACCACCCCGAGAGGACTATGCTTCGGTGCCTGAAGGCACCTGCCTTCGTGTCCATGACATGTGGGCCCAACAGGTGGCTGGCCCACATGTCAGTGACCCAAAGGCAGTTGCCTTGAAGGCACCGAAGCAGCGTCCACCCCGACACGACCCTGGTCTGCCTGGTGCGCCTACATTTGAGAATGCAAACGAATCTTCTTCATTTGCAAACGAATCTGTATGTATTACCATGCCCGTGTTTTCCTTGCAATAATTAGTCATTCGAAACGAGATACTCCATCCGTTCACTTTTGTAAGTCGTTTCAGACAACTTAAAATGAACTGTTTGGACATTGTCTGAAATGTCTTCAAGGTCTTATAAAAGTGAACAGAGGGAGTACTATAAATTAATTAATGAGGAGTTATTTGAAAAAAAATCAAAACGGTACCCACGCTAACGTGGATTAGAGTGTGTGTCACGTAATTAGTTATTTGAATTAGAGTGTGTGTCACGTAGTTAGTTATTTGAATTAGAGTGTGTGTCACGTAGCAATCTCCAATTCTAATGTGGATTTCGCATTTCACTGTATCCACACTACTTTTTTAATACAAATTCATATGTATATGATGAACACCATGGTAGTGAGAAAACTTTTGGATGGATTCAAACATATGACCTACAAAATAGCACAACAAACTGAGTCAATGTCAACTTTGCAAAACTTAGTATGGCACGAATTCGAAATAATTACCCGTATGCCTGGTCCTCGGTTCAAATCTTACAATGTACACCGAATTGAAACATCGATATTAAGTCTCGTACTATGTACATTCAAATGTTGTTTTTAGCCCCCCGGCACAAACGCTACATACTTCCTGTATCGGTCAATCTTCCTCTCCTAACCACCTTAGGAAGCTATTGGTTTCCAACACACGTTCATTCTTTCTCTCCATGTTTCGATCCTAAGTCTCTCAACTACACAACCCCTTTTTCCACTCTGTTACCAAATGTATTTACCTCACACACCCGCCATTGCACCCCATGCCGAGCTCTCTCTCTCTCCCCCCTCTCCCTCTCATCCTCTCGCGCTAAATACATGCATTGCCTATCTAGCCCCCAACCTCTCGTGCACACGCACGCACGTTGTATATCTAGGTCACTCCCTCGAGACTGTCTCACTCTTTCTTCCGCACGGCGGGCCACACTCGCTCAATCTCGCTCTCTTTATCTGAGTCTCGTTAACCTCATTTTCTTTCACACACAAATGATATATCTCCCTGTTCGGGCCTCGAACGACACACTCTACACTCTCTCATGCAGATTGTCTATCTAGGTCAGTCCATCCAAGCCGCCGCCACTCTTTCGACCTCATGGTGGGCCACGCTCACTCAATCTCTCTCTCTCTCTCTGTATGTCTCGATTGACCTCGCTCTTTCTTGGACAAAAACGACATATCACCATGTTTGAGCCCAATTCGACCTATTCACATTGTATACTCTCTCACGCACATCGTCTATCTAGGTCACTCTCTCCAACCCGTCTCACTCTTTCGATCGCATGGCGACCCTATGTGATCGGTTGACCTTGCTTCCTCCCACGCACAAAATATATCTACACGTCTATGACTGGATCATCTCTCAAGCTCTATCTTACAGCCCTCACCCTTGCCAAAAAGCTCAATCGGACAATATCTCTCCAGAGCATATATATTTGTTCAATGAATGTCAGACCACACTCACTTTGTCTCTCTATCTATATGTCTCTCGATTGACCTCGCTTTCTCACACCGTATCTTCCACGCGTTGAAGCTACTACCTCTCCATCCCTCGCAAAGCCAGAGCTATTTACATTGCGAGGGTCACTCCAACCTTGGATTAATTTGTGTAGGCATTTATTCCGGTCGGTTTAGATTATATTTTCGTAGCATTCGGCCCACAACTACTCCAAACACCGTTGCAACCCACGCAACTCCCCTAGTTGATTTCCCTCTGGCTCGGTCATCGCTCTCTCGCACGTCCTTTCTCGCCTTCAACGTCGCACCATGGTATTATTGAAAAAACTATGTTGTTCTCTTTAATTATTATAAATAAGCTACAAAACTACACACCAATAGTCCACTTGGAATGGAACAAATTTCGACCCACAAATTAAAGTGCTACAAACTACACACCGAGGGGCCCACATGTCATGAAACAAATTTGGACCCATATACAAATTAAAAAATAAAGGACGAGGATCGAACATGCGACCGGGCCTTCAAGCCGCACGTCAATAGGCAACATACGTAGAATAGCAATGTTTGTTGTACCCCCTTTGTTCACATAATATTTTTATATTACCATAACCTAATTAATGGATAACATGTAATATTATTTCTAGTACTATTCGCCTTCACTTACTGGTGGGTTCCATGTGTGCTCTCTCTCTCTCCTCCCCTTCTGCGTTTAGACGCACGGGCAAACAGGAAGAACTCGCGGGCGATGTTGCCCTTGACCATATCTGGACGCGTTCACAAGTCACGTCACCAGTTTCACGTACTAGCAGCACTAGTCAGTGTGTACGTGCAATGCACGTTAATTTGGAAGTATATTAAGTGCATGCGGATATTAACTACTAGGATATTATTTGCGTGTTGTCATGTGATTAGCACTATTTTTGGCATGAAATTAACTGCACGCTAAACGTGTTGAGCGCTCGACATTGAAGCAGTCTAGGTCGTTGGATGACATGTCACGACCGTTTTTCCAATAAAAATATTTATTGAAAAACCGATCCCTTTTACGGACCAGTAGAGAAGAACCCTCCTCACTGGTAGACAATTTCTTCATCACAGAAGAAAAACCAGGAGTACTAAATATAATACAAGGTTGAGAGGAGGCTGCTCAACAATTTATTACAAGCACGCCGATAATACACATAAAGGCGGATAGGGTGGCATAACTACTGACTCACAATAAAAGCGGTGGTGGATATGTCACAGTGAAGTGGGTGACATGACTCCTGAATCTAACAGCTCTTCGAGCGTCGGAGTAGGCTCGAGGATACTTATTGTGGGTGGCGGAAGCGTATATAATACAAGTGACCAATATCCAGGATCGCACGGGACTGACTGGGATTCCTCTAGGCGTCGGACTCACTATCAAACTCTTCATCCATGAGATCGCCTTCGTCAACATCTGGCCAAATCAACAAGCCACGTGAGTACTATGAAAGTACTCGCAAGACAGTTCGGACATAAGATATAACAAATGCAAACATGATGCATATGAACAGAATAATAGAGCGCACTCAGACAATGAGATAGCCATGCATGGGAAATAAAAGGGAAGTCGGGCGGTAGTCCTCCCGAAATCCCAAAGTAATACTGAAGGCCAATCGAGTGTCTGAATGACTCCTCGAAAGGGATACAAATGAAATAACAATGCCGCAGTTGGGCGTCAAGGCGACACCACATAAAGGGCTTATAATGGAAAATAAACGACAGTGCGTGCCACAGTCGGACGTCTGAGCGACATCACATAAAGGGCTTATATTGAAAGTAAATGACAAGAGTGCCACAGTCGGACGTCTGAGCGACATCACATAAAGGGCTTATATTTCATAACTTAATATTTCAGTAGCTCATGGATTTAAATCATTTCAGGTACGAGATAAATAAAAGTTTAGTCCATCCACAGGAATTACAATTTAACCGGGTTTACCACTCAAACTTGTTCACGGGGATTTACCACGGAGACTGACATAGGGACTGACATGGATATGGATAAGTTGGCCTCGGTCCTTGACCATGGACACGATGATTCGGAAGGATTTGACTCTGCAGAGTTTGTACTATTTAACCACAGCCAACGGATTTCAGTAGTCACAAGGGACTAGTTCCGTTTACGGCGTTTTAGGAGAAACACATCTAACCAGTACACACCCATTCAACATTCCGATGCCAGGAATCACCCTCGGCAACGTTCAAGAAAAACTTTAAGACGGGGAGGCTACAACCTCGCGTAGCATGGGATCAAATTTATACCGCGCGCTCTAAGGGGTGCCCCCCTCTCGGTCCCAACCGGAAACACCCATGCCCCCTGACCGGATGACTGGCTTTAATCCAGGGCCATGGAACCCTCATCCCGGCCCCTCTATTTGGTGTGTACAAGGAAAGAGGTTAACAACTTACTAAACCGTATTCTTTGCAGAAAACATGTGGCAGCATGAAAGGGGGAGAACGGTAACGTGGCTCAGTCCACATTAACGTCGGAGTTTATCGGATGACGTGAGACTGGCATGCTACAACAACACCATCTTACCACCTTTCATGTCACCACATGATCAGGCCATCTCAGAGATCCCAGTAACTCGGGACACATGGTTGGTTGCCTTACATTGCAACGTAATGCTCACCGATGCTCACATGCCATGCACAAACCATTCAAGCAAACATGCAAAACACCTATCATATCAAAGGTTCAAACATGCTTGCCTGGTTCGGAGAAGTCGGAGTCTAGCTCGGCGAAGTTCGCGGCTCCGTCACCTCCTCCGGAACCTACGGTATAACGAAACCGTACACTAACGTGAACATCGTTGCGTGCATAAAAATTGTTCCAAAAAATTTCCAAATAAATACTATAAAAACTAGACAAAAATACAAGACTGGCAGAAAAAGAATCAATCAAAAATCATCTTTTATTAAAAAGATATAAGGGTTTTAGTCCAGGGACTGATTTGTGATGAAACAGAAAAGAACCAGGAACTTGTTTGAAAAACCAGAAAACGGTTCGGTAGGAAATGCGCCAGCCCAAAGAGAAAACGCATTTTGCCCGAAGGCGCTACCAGAAAACGGTTTGAGGGAGGGAAAGAAGAGAGGCTGACGGGGGGTCCCACCCGCCAGGTTTAAAACTCCCAACGGAGCTCGCCGGCGCCCGAAGGCTGCGGTGGTCGCCAGCGTCGAACCACGGCGAGGCAGAGAGATCGGAGGGTACCAAGAGTTTCAGGGTGTTCTTCCGCGTCGGTGGGTGGTGGACTTGGCCGTCGGAGAGCACCACGTCGACGGCGACACTTTCTCCGGTGGACGGTGGTTCGGGCGATGGTGGAGTACTCCGGTGGGTGCTGCAAACTCCAAATTGATGCGCGGGTCAGAAGAGTGGATGTACTAGGAGGCTGCTAGCAAGAGCTGAGGGGTAGGGGTGCACGCACGGTGGTGAATCGAGCTGGACCCCGTGGCGGGTCGAGGCGGCCGGAGTTGGGGAAGAAGACTCCCTCGGGGCTCTTCCAGTGGCTTGGCGTGGTATTGGTGGAGTGCAGAGGTGGTGTGTGTTCGAGTTCGAGCTCGGGGCCTCCTTTTATAGGCGATCCGAGGGGGTGGCCGTGAACGGGATGGCTCCGGCGAGCGATTACGGCGAGGCAGAGGTTGGGCAGGGGGTTTAGGCGGCTAGGCACCATCAGGGAGGATCACTGGTGCCGTTCCCCCGCTAAACCTCGGTCGGGCTAGGCGTAATGCGCCGATCCTCGACGGGGCGGCCGTACGGGCACGGCGGCGGCAGGGAGCGCGCTCCGCGCCTACCAGTTCACGACGAAGGACTGCGGCGTGCACGGGTGAGTGGATGGCCACGCGGTGGCCTCTGGTGGCTTGGGCGGCGCTGGACGGTGCCGTCCAACGCTGCGCCTCTCTGGCAGCCGCAAAGGCCGCTGCTGCCGTCGCTCACGGGGTGGCGCACCTCCTCCTGCTCGTCGCCGACGCCCGGAAGCCTGCAGGCGATCGTGCGGCGCAGGGATAAGAAGGAAGCACAGGGCGCACGGCGCCACCGCGGCCACTGCCGAGATTGAGAACGGGTTTTGAAGAAAACGACAGTGCTCACTGAAACTGTTACTCTGAATTTCTGAACTTGACAGCAACAGTGCCCTTCAGGTGCTCGACGAAATGATTTGGCATGAAGAATTTTTTTTTCTGGAGCTAGGACGTGGTGAGGTGACCTCTCAATGCATCCAGAGGCTGCCTGAATTTTCTCAGATTTTTAGGAGGAGAAAACAAATGAATTTCATCAAATTTGGCAAACATGGTCCAAACTTGCAGCAAGCACAATTTGAAAAATTTGAACTGGATACCAGTGGATCATCATGCATCTTGGTTGAGGGCTCTAAGGACTAGCCAGGGAAATAGGTTTGGAGGCAAACTCAAAGTAGAAATGGTAGTTCCTTTGTAAACCTCCAAGAGCCAAAGTAGAGGGCAGAAATTATTTTTGATAAGAATTAAATGAGAGAAAAATCATGGGGAGGTTCAAACTGCTGGATTTGAAGTATATCTTGACACAAAGATGGGGAAAGGCTTTTGGGAGGGGATTTCCACTTAGGTCATGGCAAGAGGGGATTTTTGAAAGGGGAAAAGATCACTTCAAATGCCATAGGGCTATTTAAAAAGATTTTCAAAAAGATTTTTCCAAATGAAAAACATTTGAGCCAACATGAGATGAAAAACCTCCAAGACCAACAATCAAGTCTAGGGTGAAACCAAATAAAACACTTGTCATAAAAAGAAAATTTTTGAGAGGGAGAGTTCTTTAGAAGAAAATTTAAATACCCTCCTCAAATCAAATAAAAGATTTTGATAAAACCAAAATAAAATTTTTGGGTGTCACAACACCTACCCCCTTAGGAAAAATCTCGTCCCCGAGATTTCAGCTGATCCTCAAATAGATGTGGGTACTCTGCCTGAAGAAAATCTTCTCTTTCCCATGTAGCTTGATCCTCGGTGTGATTGCTCCACTGAACCTTGAAATTATTTGTTGTTTTCTGATGGGTCCTCCTTTCAGACTCTTCCAATATCTTTACTGGCCGCTCTCTGTAGGTGAGGTCTGGTTGCACATCAATGTTTTCATGAGATACATGCTTCTCGGGGTTGCTCACACATTTCCTCAACAGTGAGACGTGGAACACGTCGTGGACGTCTGACAGCTCTTTGGGTAGGTCTAGCTGGTAGGCTACTGCGCCTCTCCGTGCAACTATACAGAAAGGTCCAACAAATCTCGGGGCTAGCTTCCCTTTAATTTTGAACCGTTGCAGGCCTCGCATAGGAGACACTCGTAGGTATACGTAATCACCGGGTTCAAAGCTGACCTCACGATGTTTTCGATCGTAATAGCTCTTCTGTCGGCTTTGAGCTGTCTTGAGTCTGTCCCTGATCTGTTTAACCTTCTCTTCGGCTTCCTTGAGCATGTCTGGGCCGAAGATACGACTGTCACCTGTTTCTGACCAATTCAGTGGGGTACGACATCTCCGCCCATACAATGCTTCAAAAGGTGCCATTTGTAGGCTGGCCTGGTAACTGTTGTTGTAAGCAAACTCGGCATATGGCAGACTTTCTTCCCAACTGGATCCATAGGTGAGCACACAGGCTCTCAGCATGTCCTCTAGGATTTGGTTTACTCGTTCCGTTTGTCCATCAGTCTGAGGGTGGTACGCTGTACTGAATGCTAGTTGCGTCCCAGAGCTTGTTGTAAGTGATCCCAAAATTTAGAGACAAATTGAGTGCCTCGGTCGGATATTATAGTCTTTGGGACTCCATGCAGACAAACTATACGGGAGAGGTAAAGCTTAGCAAGCCTTTGAGTGGAGTAGGTCGTCTTCACGGGAATGAAATGTGCTACCTTGGTTAGCCTATCTGTGATGACCCATATGGCGTCATTTCCGCGTTGTGATCGAGGTAGTCCGATGATGAAGTCCATTCCAATTTCATCCCATTTCCACTCAGGTATCCGGTTTGGCTGTAGCAGCCCTGCTGGCTTTTGATGCTCGACTTTAATGCGCTGGCATGAATCGCAACAAGCAATGAATGCGGCTATATCCCTTTTCATACCGTGCCACCAAAATCTTTCCTGAATGTCTTTGTACATTTTGGTTCCTCCAGGGTGGATCGAATATGGGGCGGTGTGGCTTTCGGTTAGGATTTGTTGCTTGAGTTCCTCAATGTTAGGTACGCAAAGTCTGTCCCCGTACCATAATACTCCCTCATTGTCTGTGACGAACTCTGAAACCTTGCCAAGGCTCATTTTCCTCTTTATACCTTCGATGCTGGGATGTCCTTGCTGAGCCTTCTTAATTTGTTCCATTAGGGTGGGTTGTATCTCCAGATTTGATACGTTGCCCTCAGAGACTAACAACATGCTGAGTCTAGTGAACTCCTGTTGAAACTCAGGCCTCATGTTCTGTGGACTATCGTTGCCCGGGCTGGGGTTCCGACTAAGAGCATCTGCCACTACATTTGCTTTCCCTGGATGGTAGTGAATGCCGACATCATAGTCCTTGACCAATTCCAACCAGCGTCGTTGTCGTAAGTTTAGCTCTGGTTGTGTGAAAATATATTTAAGGCTCTTATGGTCCGTATATATTTCACAACGATTTCCCAACAGAAAGTGCCTCCACTCTTTGAGTGCATGGATGACTGCTACTAGCTCCAAGTCATGAGTTGGATAATTTTCCTCATGCTTCCGTAGTTGCCTGGAAGCATACGCGACGACTTTGCCGTCCTGCATCAATACGCACCCGAGGCCCTTCCGAGATGCGTCACAATACACTTCAAAACTCTTGTGTATGTCTGGCACAGTTAAAACCGGTGCTGTTGTTAGTTTCTTCTTGAGTTCTTGGAAGCTTTTCTCGCATGCTTCCGTCCATACAGATTTCTTGTCTTTCTTGAGCAACTGTGTCATTGGTTTTGCCACAGTGGAGAATCCTTCAATAAATCTTCTGTAATATCCGGCCATTCCTAGGAAACTCCGCACATCTGTCACGTTGGCTGGTGGTTTCCAGTCAAGTATGGCTTTGACTTTTTCTGGGTCTACGGCCACGCCTTCTTGGGTCAATATATGGCCTAGAAAACCAACTTGTCTTAGCCAAAATTCACACTTGCTAAATTTGGCGTACAATTGATGTTTCCTTAATTCTCCCAATACAATTCTGAGATGTTCAGCGTGTTCTTCTGGTGTCCTTGAGTATACCAGAATATCATCAATGAACACCACAACAAATTTGTCCATAAATTTCATAAACACCTTGTTCATGAGGTGGATGAAATATGCGGGGGCGTTCGTCAGTCCAAACGGCATTACTGTGAACTCATATAATCCGTATCTGGAGGTGAATGCTGTCTTAGGGATATCTTTTGTCCGTACTTTTAATTGGTGATATCCCGATCTTAAATCAATTTTTGAGAACACCTTGGCTTGCGCGAGCTGATCAAACAAATCATTTATCCGTGGCATCGGATATTTGTTTTTGATGGTGACCATATTGAGAGCTCGATAGTCTATACACAATCTCAGTGTCCCATCCTTTTTCTTGGCGAATAATACTGGCGAACCCCAAGGTGAGGAGCTGGCTCGAATAAATCCTTTGTCCAGTAATTCCTTTATTTGCTTCTTCAGTTCTACCAACTCTGAGGGTGCCATTCTATAGGGTTTCTTATAGATGGGAGTGGTGCCAGGTGCTAGTTCAATGCTGAACTCTATCTCTCGGTCTGGTGGCATGCCTGGTAGTTCTTCAGGAAATACGTCAGGAAACTCGCACACCACTGGAACTTTTCTCAGTTCTGAAATGTCCACTTTGTTCAACTGTGGTTGCCGTGACCGTGGTCTCTCTTGAGCTGTAACCTTTATTGTCTTGCCGTGATGGTGAGTGAGGGTCACAGTCCGATTGAAACAGTCAATAAATCCCTTGTTGGTGGTCAACCAGTCCATCCGTAGGATAACATCCAGTCCTTTATTTTCCAACACGATGAGATTAGCCTGAAACTTTAGTCCTTCGAATTCAATAATCACTCCTTGGCAGTAACTCTGAGTGATCTGCTTATTCCGGGGGACTTGATAATCATAGATTTCTCCAAGGGAAGTATCGGAAAACCATGTTGCAAAACAAAACTCTTCGAAATGAACAAGTGAGAAGCTCCAGAATCAAACAAAACCGTGGCAGGTATTGTGTTGACAGGGAACGTACCGAGTACGATGTCTGGGGCATTCTGTGCTTCTTCCCTGGTCACATGGTTCAGGTGACCCTTCCTGATTGTTGTTGGGATTGAAATTGTTGCGCTTGGGGGCTGGATTATTCCCACCATTGTTCGGCTTGGGGGGCGAGTTCCTTGGTTTTGGGCACTGTTTGGCATAGTGCCCTTCTTCACCACAAGCATAGCAAGTGACCCCTGGACGGTATGTAAAGTCCTTGTCCCTTGAATGAAACTGCCTGGTTGGCCTTAGAGCAGTAGTCGTGGATTTCTTCGCTTCATTCCTCTGAACATCAGTCTTGCTTCGGTTGTTGCGGGCAAGAGTCGTCTTGTCCCTCTTTCGCTTACGAATATCCTCCAGACTGCGGCGCTCATTCTCCAAAGTAATGGCCTTGTCAACCAGAGTTTTGAAATCTGGGAAAGTGTGTACGACCAGTTGGCATTTTAGTGCCGGTGCCAGGCCGTCCAAAAACTTCTCCATCCTTTTGTTCTCAGTCATATGCTCATCGTAGGCATAACGAGATAGCTGGGTAAACTGACTGTTGTATTCCGTCACTGTCATGCCTCTCTGCTTGAGATCATCGAACTCCCTTTTCTTGATTTTTATGATGCTCCTGGGTATGTGTGCCCCACGAAAGCCTTCCTTAAACTCTTCCCAGGTGATGTTACGTTCACTGGGATGCATGTGTAGGAAGTTCTCCCACCATGCTGCAGCTGCTCCAGTGAGGTAGTGAGGTGCATAAAGCACCTTCTCATGATCAGAACATTGAGCAATAATCAACTTTCTTTCGATGTCTCGAAGCCAATCATCGGCTTCAAGTGGCCTATCAGTGTGAGCAAACGTTGGAGGGCGTGTCTTCTGTAGTTCAGACAACTTGGAGTGTGGTTGGTATGGCTCACGGTGATTCCCCATATTGATGACGTGATTCATCATTTCTTGGTGTTGCTGTTGGCTTTGTTCGAAAAGGCGGCATACTTGAGATAAGGCTGCCTCGCTGTCCTGTTGACTAGACTGTCCCTGAGTGAAGTTGTTGCTTGTCTGTGTTCCATAAACTTCTTCGGGTGGATTTGGCATGGAACGAGTCCACGGACGAGACATTTTCCACTCTGGGGTATTATTTTGCAAAATTTATGAGAAAAACTGTGTGGCACAAGGAAAATTTTGCAGAGACAAAAATTTAAAAGACCTCAAGATTTTTCAAGAAAATATTTGATTGCGCACGGAGAAGGACTGCTTAGCACATATCTTACACGCGATACGCAAACATACGATACATCACTCAGGATATGCGTACACACTCCTGACATGTTATTTAGGCTAGCACACTCCTCCGGGATCCTACATGATGCGTACACAAATACTACAAACTAACGTACATATAAAACATATCATACATGCAGGCACATCGCGCGGCAACTAGGCGCACTCAGTCGGAGATGGTGAAGATGTCCTTCCCCTTGCCGAGGGTAAGACCCAGCGGTGCAGGAGACTCAACCTCCACCTCCTCCCTAATAGGCTCCAGGCGCGTAGCACTGCACTGAGGTGATGGCGCGGGTGCGACAGGCGGCAGTGTGGGTGCGGCAGGTGGTGCAGCTCTGACTGGAGTAGGAGCAATGACCCGGTCGAACTCCTCAGTGGTAGGCAGACGGCGAGCGGTGGCCAAAATGGCAGGTGAATAAGATGCTGAGGACGAGACGAACGTCAGTGGCGGTGCCATGTGGAGAAGCTCCCTCCTGTTGGCAGAACAGCCCCGAACTAAGTCCATGCGGGCAGCCACAAGATCGTCCACGAGGTTGTCAAAAGCTTCCTCCAGAGGTTTGAGATACTCAACAAGCATCTCGATAGCTTCATCTCTTTCTCCCCTATGGCAGGCGAATGCATAGTGACAAGTATATGGCACATGGCATGGGAGGTAGCGGTAGCGACGAGTCTTCATCGAAGGAAGAATATCCCGAAGGCGAGCTATCGCCTCACGGGCGGCCATCTGCATGGCATGCCTCTCCGTAGGCATGGCCCTTCCCACAAAACGGAAGTGGCGAGATGTAGAACGTCCTCCCTTGAATTGCACCACGGCCTGGTGCATAGAAACATCGTCGCTGAGCTTGTGCTGGTAAAGCGTGAACTCCGGACGAGTCGCTGGCCCGATCGCGAGCTTGGTGATGGAGACGAGGAGTTTTACAAACCCCTCGGGCACATTCGTGAACACCCGAGTCTCGCAGTTGCTGCCAGCCATCTACAAAAGTAGGCAAAAATTCTGAGTAGTCATATCATAAATTTATGATGACAACAGAAAATAGCTACATTTGCAAAATGCTGAAAAGCACTAAAGACGCTAATAACCGATTAGCGATCGCACCTAGTGGCTTCCTACAGTCAGCCTGGCTCTGATACCATGCTTGTCACGACCGTTTTTCCAATAAAAATATTTATTGAAAAACCGATCCCTTTTACGGACCAGTAGAGAAGAATCCTCCTCACTGGTAGACAATTTCTTCATCACAGAAGAAAAACCAGGAGTACTAAATATAATACAAGGTTGAGAGGAGGCTGCTCAACAATTTATTACAAGCACACCGATAATACACATAAAGGCGGATAGGGTGGCATAACTACTGACTCACAATAAAAGCGGTGGTGGATATGTCACAGTGAAGTGGGTGACATGACTCCTGAATCTAACAGCTCTTCGAGCGTCGGAGTGAGGCTCGAGGATACTTATTGTGGGTGGCGGAAGCGTATATAATACAAGTGACCAATATCCAGGATCGCACGGGACTGACTGGGATTCCTCTAGGCGTCGGACTCTCTATCAAACTCTTCATCCATGAGATCGCCTTCGTCAACATCTGGCCAAATCAACAAGCCAGGTGAGTACTATGAAAGTACTCGCAAGACAGTTCGGACATAAGATATAACAAATGCAAACATGATGCATATGAACAGAATAATAGAGCGCACTCAGACAATGAGATAGCCATGCATGGGAAATAAAAGGGAAGTCGGGCGGTAGTCCTCCCGAAATCCCAAAGTAATACTGAAGGCCAATCGAGTGTCTGAATGACTCCTCGAAAGGGATACAAATGAAATAACAATGCCGCAGTCGGGCGTCAAGGCGACACCACATAAAGGGCTTATAATGGAAAATAAACGACAGTGCGTGCCATAGTCGGACGTCTGAGCGACATCACATAAAGGGCTTATATTGAAAGTAAATGACAAGAGTGCCACAGTCGGACGTCTGAGCGACATCACATAAAGGGCTTATATTGAAAGTAAATGACAAGAGTGCCACAGTCGGATGTCTGAGCGACATCACATAAAGGGCTTATATTTCATAACTTAATATTTCAGTAGCTCATGGATTTAAATCATTTCAGGTACGAGATAAATAAAAGGTTAGTCCATCCACAGGAATAACAATTTAACCGGGTTTACCACTCAAACTTGTTCACGGGGATTTACCACGGAGACTGACATAGGGACTGACATGGATATGGATAAGTTGGCATCGGTCCTTGACCATGGACACGATGATTCGGAAGGATTTGACTCTGCAGAGTTTGTACTATTTAACCACAGCCAATGGATTTCAGTAGTCACAAGGGACTAGTTCCGTTTACGGTGTTTTAGGAGAAACACATCTAACCAGTACACACCCATTCAACATTCCGATGCCAGGAATCACCCTCGGCAACGTTCAAGAAAAACTTTGAGACGGGGAGGCTACAACCTCGCGTAGCATGGGATCAAATTTATATCGCGCGCTCTAAGGGGTGCCCCCCTCTCGGTCCCAACCGGAAACACCCATGCCCCCTGACCGGATGACTGGCTTTAATCCAGGGCCATGGAACCCTCATCCCGGCCCCTCTATTTGGTGTGTACAAGGAAAGAGGTTAACAACTTACTAAACCGTATTCTTTGCAGAAAACATGTGGCAGCACGAAAGGGGGAGAACGGTAACGTGGCTCAGTCCACGTTAACGCCGGAGTTTATCGGATGACGTGAGACTGGCATGCTAAAACAACACCATCTTACTACCTTTCATGTCACCACATGATCAGGCCATCTCTCATCAGAGATCCCAGTAACTCGGGACACACGGTTGGTTGCCTTACATTGCAACGTAATGCTCACCGATGCTCACATGCCATGCACAAACCATTCAAGCAAACATGCAAAACACCTATCATATCAAAGGTTCAAACATGCTTGCCTGGTTCGGAGAAGTCGGAGTCTAGCTCGGCGAAGTTCGCGGCTCCGTCACCTCCTCCGGAACCTACGGTATAACGAAACCGTACACTAACGTGAACATCGTTGCGTGCATAAAAATTGTTCCAAAAAATTTCCAAATAAATACTATAAAAACTAGACAAAAATACAAGACTGACAGAAAAAGAATCAATCAAAAATCATCTTTTATTAAAAAGATATAAGGGTTTTAGTCCAGGGACTGATCTGTGATGAAACAGAAAAGAACCAGGGACTTGTTTGAAAAACCAGAAAACGGTTCGGTAGGAAATGCGCCAGCCCAAAGAGAAAACGCATTTTTCCCGAAGGCGCTACCAGAAAACGGTTCGAGGGAGGGAAAGAAGAGAGGCTGACGGGGGGGGGGGGGGGGTCCCACCCGTCAGGTTTAAAACTCCCAACGGAGCTCGCCGCCGCCCGAAGGCTGCGGTGGTCGCCGGCGTCGAACCACAGCGAGGCAGAGAGATCGGAGGGTACCAAGAGTTTCAGGGTGTTCTTCCGCGTCGGTGGGTGGTGGACTTGGCCGTCGGAGAGCACCACGTCGACGGCGACACTTTCTCCGGCGGACGGTGGTTCGGGCGATGGTGGAGTACTCCGGTGGGTGCTGCAAACTCCAAATTGATGCGCGGGTCAGAAGAGTGGATGTACTAGGAGGCTGCTGGCAAGAGCTGAGGGGTAGGGGTGCACGCACGGTGGTGAATCGAGCTGGACCCCGTGGCGGGTCGAGGCGGCCGGAGTTGGGGAAGAAGACTCCCTCGGGGCTCTTCCAGTGGCTTGGCGTGGTATTGGTGGAGTGCAGAGGTGGTGTGTGTTCGAGTTCGAGCTTGGGGCCTCTTTTTATAGGCGATCCGAGGGGGTGGCCGTGAACGGGATAGCTCCGGCGAGCGATTACGGCGAGGCAGAGGTTGGGCAGGGGGTTTAGGCGGCTAGGCACCATCAGGGAGGATCACTGGTGCCGTTCCCCCGCTAAACCTCGGTCGGGCTAGGCGTAATGCGCCGATCCTCGACGGGGCGGCCGTACGGGCACGACGGCGGCAGGGAGCGCGCTCCGCGCCTACCAGTTCACGACGAAGGACTGAGGCGTGCACGGGTGAGTGGATGGCCACGCGGTGGCCTCTGGTGGCTTGGGCGGCGCTGGACGGCACCGTCCAATGCTGCGCCTCTCTGGCAGCCGCAAAGGCCGCTGCTGCCGTCGCTCACGGGGTGGCGCACCTCCTCCTGCTCGTCGCCGACGCCCGCAAGCCTCCAGGCGATCGTGCGGCGCAGGGATAAGAAGGAAGCACAGGGCGCACGGCGCCACCGCGGCCACTGGCGAGATCGAGAACGGGTTCTGAAGAAAACGACAGTGCTCACTGAAACTGTTACTCTGAATTTCTGAACTTGACAACAACAGTGCCCTTCAGGTGCTCGACGAAATGATTTGGCATGAAGAATTTTTTTTCTTGAGCTGGGACGTGGTGAGGTGACCTCTCAATGCATCCAGAGGCTGCCTGAATTTTCTCAGATTTTTAGGAGGAGAAAACAAATGAATTCATCAAATTTGGCAAACATGGTCCAAACTTGTAGCAAGCACAATTTGAAAAATTTGAACTGGAGACCAGTGGATCATCATGGATCTTGGTTGAGGGCTCTAAGGACTAGCCAGGGAAATAGGTTTGGAGGCAAACTCAAAGTAGAAATGGTAGTTCCTTTGTAAACCTCCAAGAGCCAAAGTAGAGGGCAGAAATTATTTTTGATAAGAATTAAATGAAAGAAAAATCATGGGGAGGTTCAAACTGCTGGATTTGAAGTATATCTTGACACAAAGATGGGGAAAGGCTTTTGGGAGGGGATTTCCACTTAGGTCATGGCAAGAGGGGATTTTTGAAAGGGGAAAAGATCACTTCAAATGCCATAGGGCTATTTAAAAAGATTTTCAAAAATATTTTTTCCAAATGAAAAACATTTGAGCCAACATGAGATGAAAAACCTCCAAGACCAACAATCAAGTCTAGGGTGAAACCAAACAAAACACTTGTCATAAAAAGGAAATTTTTGAGAGGGATAGTTCTTTAGAAGAAAATTTAAATACCCTCCTCAAATCAAATAAAAGATTTTGATAAAACCAAAATAAAATTTTTGGGTGTCACATGACAAGGAAGACATGTGGCTTGATGACGTTTTATATTTAATTTGATACGGCTCTAGCAGAACATTCAATCGATCAAACCATACATTTCGTTCAGTCTGACTCCGATTTTAAATTATACGACGATCGATATAAAATAAAAGGAAATGATAAATGTTCGGATTTTAAGCATGGCAATCCGAACGTTTTTCATGGCAAATTTAGATTACGCGGTGGCGGCGGGAGCGTCTCGCGGTGGGAAGCGGCTCCTCTGCCGTGCTCTGTGTGTCGTCGGGCCACTCACCGACGGCGACGGCGGCGTCTTGCGCCGTTGTTGGCGTACTCCTGGACGTTGGCCTAGCTTCAAGGAAGGCCAAAATGTTCTGGACTTCGGAGCAAGTCAACTGGCGGGAGGAGGCGACTGGCATTGGTGCAAGGAAGCGGTCGACGGCGGCCATCCATGCCGCTGAGGGGGGCACTGGCACCCGCGTGGGGATAGGCGCTGTCAACGGCGCGGCGGAGACATTCGTGTGCACGGGCACCGGCACGGGCGCGCACGTCAGTGCACGCGCAGGCGCATGCGCTGGCAGGTGTACGGGCACCGGCACGGGCGTGCGCGTCAGTGCACGCGCAGGCGCATGCGCTGGCAGGTGCACGGGCGCGTGAAAGTCGGCGGGGACCTCGTGGAACCCCGTGGGATCAAGCTCGGCGACAATGTGCGGCTCCCAGCCCATCAATGCCACGGGGATGGGCGCTGGCGCAGTCGGGGCGGCGGGAGCCAGAACGGGAGCGGGGACAGGCGCGGCATCTTCCCGCAAGGCCAGTTCAAGCTCGTCACAAAACGCCTTATGTTCTTGAGACTCCGGCTGGGTGTCTTCCTCAGGAAACTGGAACACTAAGGGCAGACCATCGTGATGCGGCATGGCGTACGTTTAGGTCAGGCTAGTTGGAGGTATACGACAGGAGAATCGTAGAGGAAGAGAGAGGATTGTAGCGATACCGGGTAGTGCGGGGTTGATTTTAAACTGCGGCGTCGGCGACATTAAAAGTGGGAGCAGTTGGGACGACGGTGGGCGGCGGAGCCTGGTCAAAGGGCTCGCCTCTCAGTGAGCCTGCACAGCGGTTTGCTCGCACGCCTCCCTGACAGCCGGCGCAGCGGTCTGCTTGCACGCCTCCCGTCGACTCACACGCTTGCTCGGACGGCACCTGGCGATGAGAAGCGGGGACTCGTGGCGGCACGTAAATGCCCACGGTTTCAATAGTGAAAGCGCTCACCTTAACGTGACAGGTCTTTGTTCCGAAATACCTTGGCTCTTCATTTGTGCAACTTGTCATAAGCAGCTTGTCTCAAATTGAAGAAAAAACTTACGAAGTAATATTTGTGCCATATCACATGACCATGCTTAGTTTCAAGAATTTATGCTCACTTTTGGATTTTCTGAAATTTAAGATCCATGATTCGAAACAATATCATAACCTGCATCATGCAATAAATTTTCAAGCCGCACATCTGTCCTATTGTATTTCTTAAGAAAGGGTTTGGTCAAACATTTTGCTTAGTTAGACTTCAGACAAGTTATATATGCAGAGTAAAAGGATAATCCCTCCGTACCAGTGCATTGCCTGATATATTAACTCAAGTACTAGGCACGAACAAACGGGCTCAATTTTGTACTCATCCTGGTGTAGTAGTAGTAGTAGTAGTACTAGGCAATGCAGTTGATGGGTGACCTTGACGAGCGGCGACCGAGGGAATTGAACCGTGCTCGGCACGGTAGGTAACGTTGTCTAGTTACTAAAGCATCCCTCTGTTGTTCATCGATAGTCATTATGGACCGGGGACATGAGGGGAATTTCCTAGGGCTGGAATTCTGGCCGCCAAATATTTCGACTTGAAACGCTGAGGCTCGACTGGTTGGGGTTGCCTAATGTGCGTACCACGCACGCCACCGAAGGACACGAGCCCGGTTTTTTTAGGATCAACACGAGCCAAGGTCTGGCTGGTACGCCGTTGGGTCCTACCATTCGAGAATACGAAAGGAACCTTTTAAATTGCCGAACGAATCTATGTGTATTACAATACCCGTATTTTCCTTGCAAATACTAATCTCAACGTGGTAATTGATTTATGACGAGTTGTTGAATTAGAGTGAGTTTGTGATATAGTGATCTCAACGTGGATTTCACATTTCATGGTATCCCTAGTAAGTTTTCCAATGCAAATTCAAATTTAAAAGATGAACAATATGGAGGTGAGAAAACTTTGTATGTATCAAGCATATGACCACACACACACACACAGAGACACACACGCACGAACACAACAACAATCCAATAAGTATAGTGCATCTATTTTTCCAAACCATGCATGTATGACACGAATTCAAAAATACTCCTTCTATTCCTAAATATTAGTCTTTTAGAGAGTTCAACAAGTGACTACATACGGAGCAAAATGAGTGAAACTAGACTCTAAAATATGTCTATATACATCTGTATGTGCCAGTCCATTTGAAGCCTCTAAAAAGACTAATATTTAGGAACGAAGGGAGTAAAATGTAAGACATCCATGGTCCTCAGTTCAATATTTAAAATGAACATGAAACTGAAACATGAATATTAAGTCTAGTACTACAGTACATGCAAATGTTGTGTTTAGGCGGAGCTATGATTGTCGGGGGTCAACCCCTCGACCTTAGATAAAATTGTGGAGCTCTGTTTAGGGTTGTTTAGATTATATTTGTCCCCACCCTCCCAACCACCGATTGGTTGTGCACCCCCACCCCTCCTCCTCGGGAGAATATCATGTGCCCCCATACCTTAGATGCTATATTCCGATACGAGTTTCTTGGAGCTTGTAGATCTGAGATATAGCAGCTCACATGATGTGTCTTAATATTTTTCCAGGAAACCTTGATGAGTTTGAGAATTGCACACAATTTGTACAAAAACTACTTAGATGCCCTTTGATCCCATATCCAACGACCTCGAAGCTCGTATCACCGTAGCATCTAAGATGAAGGAGGACATCATATTCTCCTGTATGTAAGCATATCATGTGCTACCACACCTTAGATGCTTTGGTGATACAAGCTCTTCGGAGGCATTGGATTTGTGACCCAACACCTCCTCGGTGGTTCGAATGGTTTTTTGCAGAAAAGCCCCAAAAGAGTTCGGCCACTGCTTACAAGCACAAAGACTGCTCAGATGCCATTGGATCTCAGATCAAACGACCTCCAAGCTCGTATCACCGTAGCATCCAAGCTGCGATAGCACCTTATGTTTTCTCGCACGGGAGAGTATGAGGTGCTCCCGCACCGTAGATTCTATGGTGATACGAGTTCACTGAGATCTAACGGCCCACAGTAGGAGGTTTGAATGTTTTTGCAATATACGACTGATAGAGTTTGGGAAACGTGCAAAAAGTACAAGTACTACGCATGTGCCATCTGATCACTGATCATACGACCTAGATGCTCATATCACCGTAGCGGGTAATTAAGCTACGGGGAGCACCTAGGAGCCGTTGGATCGAAGATGCAGCGGCACATACAAGGCCTGAATGTTTTATTTGCAAAAAAACCTTTGGAGAGTTTGGAAATTGCGCATAATTACAAAGACTACTCCCAAGCCATTGGATCTCACTTCCAACGGTGTAAAAACTCGTATCACCATAGTATCTAAGCTGCGGGGTGGATGTGATATTCTATGCCGCTGTCATTTTTGTTCGTAAACTTGCAAAATACGTGTAACTCGTGCCGTTACTTGTCTAACCGCACAAAGTGTTTGTTCAAAAAAACCATCCTACACTGAAATATCGGAACAACACACAGGGGTCCCACTTGTCATTAATCAAATTTGGACCTAAAACTAACAAATCTGAAAGACAAGATTTGAACTGGCAACCTGGACTACAAAGCGTAAGTCGATAGCCTGAAAAAATGAACGGTTGTTGGCTTTGTCCCATAACTTGATTTTATACAGTACTTGCGTTGAGTAGAGTAGAGGGAGTGCCTCGTCAACACGTGCATGACCGTTGTCTCACTTACTGGTGGGTCCTAGGTCTGCGATCTCAATCTCTCTTCTCTCCATCGTCTAACCTTTGCACGGGCACACACGAAGAGCGACGCTAGCTTGCCGTGGTGTTATTACAACTAAAAAAAGCTTGGAAAATAGAAGAGTCGCCTAGAACAAGAGACGTTGTCGCTGGTCGAGACGGAGCTAACCACATCTATCCTCCGTGCCACGTTTGCATGATGAAGCTGTGTGGCTAGTGGGGTGTTTTTGACCGACTGGCTGGGTCCCGAGGTCGACCAATAGGTACTACGTCTGATACAGTATATTTTTACACGCACATTTTTCCTCCGAGCCGAGACGTGGTATATCCTACCGCGCGGTTTCGGGGTCCTCCCGGGTGGTGCACGCATATATTCTTCCTGACGTGGGATGCCCTACCGCGCGTTTTCTGGGTCCTCCTCGGTCGTAGCACCGAAGCAAGTAAATGAGTCGTCAAATCACGAAAGACCACCTTTCCCGCCGAGTACATCAGTGAAGCACGGTGGCTAGCTAGTTGGGCTAGTTCGACTGATTAGCTAGGCCGCCGCCACATTTGTTTTTTCACCCCTTTTTTATCTACTTGCTGGCAGGTATATTTAAATATCCACCGCGGCGTTGCTATGGTGTTTGGGTGCGGCAGGATTTTTAATTTTTTGATTGACGGGAGCAGGCGCGGCAGGATTTTTAATTTTTTTGATTGACGGGAGCAGGCGCGGCAGGATTTTTAATTTTTTGATTGACGGGAGCAGGCGCGGTAGCAATTAGTCACGATGACTCTGCCTGTAAAAACCCACTGCTCCCTGATGTGAGAAGTCGTCGACTGGTGTTTTACCGTGGTGAAAACCAAAAGATTCCCCGCTCCCTCCGCCTTCCCGTAGATTGCATTGCCTTTCAGCCGTTTCGCCCCCTTTGCTTCCTCTCCCTATTGCTTCTACCTGGTGCCATGGCGGTGCAGCAGATCACAGAGTCCGAGGTGAGGCGCCTGACACAGGAGCTCCATGTCAAGGATGCGGAGCTCAGGGCCAAGGACGTGGAGCTCCGTGAGCTCAAGGAGGAGAGGAGTGCCATGCTCCTCCGTTATGTGCGGGAGTTCACGGAGCTTCAAAAGCGGCAAGCGTCCACCACAAAGATGCTCGAGGCGTCGGCGGCGTTGCTGCAGAAAGCGGGAGATACGATAGGCCGTCAGGGGAGCCGGCTGGAGCGCGAGCGGGCCGATCGTGACGAGGTCCAGGATCGCCACAGCCACTTGGTGAACCAAGTTGCCATGCATGTGTTGCGGCTGCGCGATGCCTACCGTCATGCTAGCGCGACGATGCCGGCCGTCGGGCTAAACCCGTTCGACCACCCGGTCGACTTCAACGAGATGCGGCTTCCTGACCTGGTCTCCTTCTTCACCTATATCTCC
This sequence comes from Aegilops tauschii subsp. strangulata, assembly GCF_002575655.3. Taxonomy (NCBI): domain Eukaryota; kingdom Viridiplantae; phylum Streptophyta; class Magnoliopsida; order Poales; family Poaceae; genus Aegilops; species Aegilops tauschii. The sequence goes on from NC_053040.3 coordinate 378,967,997, forward strand.
GAGGAGCTGAGCCGTCTCCGCGCCATGGTGGGGGCTGAGCTGGACAAGGAGGGGTTGCAGGCTGCCGTCGCCGTTGCCGGGCGAATCCTTTCAGGGCTCCGTCACCGGAATCCATTCGTGCCATTGGACGCCGTCTTTGACGAGCTGGCTCGCATCGACCGGGAGCGGGCTCTACGGGCGGTTGCACCCTGCATCACCAACGTCGTGCGCCTCGAGAAGCAGAGGGACTTCGGTGGTGTTTAGGCGCCCTCTGCATGGGCATGTCCATGTCTCGCCGCAACATGACCGTTGGATCAAACTCAGACGGTGCAGATCAGTCACTGTAGCACAAAGCGTGTGGGTGTGTTTGGTTGCATTCTCATCTCAATATAGTTGTTTCCTCTTCGTGTATTTTTGTCAACCTACTAGTGTGGACTCATGCACCCTTCATGCACTCTGCCAAACACCCAAAAGTGGGTCGAGAAGGGAACTTTTGCTCCCATCCCGTGCACCCTTCATACACCCTGGCTAACACTATTCATGCTTCATATGGTTCATGTTTTGTGGAGTACTGTAGCACCGTACCCTCCGTGCGCTGTGGACCTAGTTCTGTTAACATTGATCTCACCGTTCATTCTCGACCGGACAGTCGAAAAAGCGGTACTATGTTACATATAGGAGTAGTTGACATGTGCACAACATCATTTGTTATCCTCATATCTTACTACACTAGCAACAAGATTCTGTAGTACTGATGTATGAACCACTGCACATGCCTAGTAGTAGGAGCACTGTGTATGTTTAAGTGGCTGCCGTGTTTCGCACTCCTCCGTCGTAAGAGTGGAAACGCTTGCTGTAATCATTTTTTTCTTCAAAAAATAGTGGACACGCTCTACCGTGCGGATCCTCCTCCAGCCATGCACTAAATTACTCACTTTCGCCGACGTGTGGGACAACCAGCACCTGGGTCCACCAGCCATGCACTAAATTACTCCGTAGTAGAGTGACGGTAGACTACCCCGATCGAACCGCCGCAGTAATGCCCAATGAGCCGTCAAATCACAAAACCCCCTCCTTTCCAGCAGTAAGTTGGACGGACGAAGCAACCATCATTTCACTCTTCTCTCTTAGCTTCCTCTCTTGAAGAAAACCCCCACTCGCTTCGCTTCTCCCTCATCTCGTTCCTCCTTTCACTCTTCTCTCTCAGCTTCCTCTCTTGGATGGACGCCGGAGCACCGGCCGACGTGATGTCTATGGCTCTGGCCAAAACCGTCGAGGCTCATGGTACGAAGAAGCGCAAGCACCCCGCCGAGACTACCGCAGACAAGCTCAAAGCCATCGCCCTGTCCAAGCCCCCCTCTCCAGGATCCCTCATTAAGCAAGTCCAGGTAATGTCTCTTGTTGACGATCTTTTTCTCGATCTTGATCGTGTTTTTTCATCTAACACGCAGTACTAGTACTGGTAGTACAACTTTCTGGGTGATCTTGCATGTGATTTTAGTGTGCCAAATGACAGTTCTAAATTCCTCTTTTGACCAAAACATGCGAGAGGTTGACACTGATTTCTTATAGATTACTTTCAACTACTCCCTCTGTCCCAAATTTCTTGTCTTAGATTTGTCTAGATACGGATGTATCTAATACTAAAATGTGACTTGATACATCCGTATCTAGACAAATCTAAGACAAGAATTTTGGGACGGAGGGAGTACTTTATGAACATCAATGCTACCTTTTAAGAGGGTATATTTGCCTCAGTAACTTGTGTTATGGATATTGCATGTAATCCCTCTGCTCTCATGCCTTTGAAGACATGTTCTAGTGTCTTTGTTCACTCATTTCTGTGCGTATATGTAGTCATATATGGAGTATAATATCGAAAATCATCTTATATTTCTGAACGGAGGTAGTAATAAAATATGGTTTCTATTTGAATTAGAACCAGGTCCGCGGTGGAGATGAAGTTCTCAAAGTCATGCCGTGTGAATTGGAAGACCTGATGATGAGTTCTACTGCTGAACTATCCAGCTGCTGTGTCCATGTCGCCACGTGTCCTGAACTAGTGTTTTCCTGTAGCATTGTTGTCAGGCGTGTTCTCGAGGCTATACTTGACCACAACAATTTCCTGGCCGTGCCTTCGATTACGAAGGGTGTGGTTCTTGTAAAGCTTCCCAACAAATCTGATGCGGCCTGTCTTCATCATCATGTTTATGAGTGGAAAGACCACTCTGTTAGGTGCTCTAAGGTTGACAAGATGGTGATGGTGCATGTAGACATCTCACACGAAGTCCATGGCCTAGTCAGTTATGCGGGGTTCATCCCGTAGGTCGGTGGCAAGAAATAGTCTGCAATGTTTAGTTAGTGCAACTTTAATTGTCTGTAGTAAGTACTATTGTTCAGTACTTGATTTGTGTTTGTGAACCCTGTATTGTTTACTAGTACTGCCGCTTTTGGTGTGTGAACGGTCTATGTTAATGTCTGTCCACTCAATTCAGTCTGTATATTTTGAAGTATCCAGATCATATTTTTTGTGAGGACGGTTTATCAATTATGGTTACACTCCAATATCTGTATGCATTGCAGGGTTTGTCGCACCCACCAGGATTTCCAGTCCCATGGATGTTCGGTCCATACGATTTGTCACGACCTTTGGACTGTCCTGCTTGTGGGAGTAGGCGGGGCCCCTGCATGCCACCCGTAGTTGGACGATCAATCTTCTGTTTAGTACTTCAACATAGTGATTTCCTGGTAAGGATTCACTCATGTCACATCAAGTAAATCTTATTGATTTACTGTCTAAATCTTATTGATTTAATGTCATGTTTTCTTTCTTTTCCTGCAATTTTACGATGCAAGTTTTGCCATGTGACATTCATCACAGAATAAACCGTTTGGTTTGCTCTGCGATGGCTATTTTTGCAGGTTTCACTTCTTATGTCGTGTCAGTAACGAAGGCACTGTCCATCACTTATATTACTGGAAAAAATTGGATCAGTCTGTTGTCTGAGTACAAGCTGAATCCCTATGATGAACTGCAGTTTGGTTTAACAAAAATGCCACAATTAGTCCTTCTCGCATTTAAAAGAAATGAAGAAAAAAACTGGATCACGGTCACGGATCCTAGTCAAGTTAGAAAGCTGATCATAGCAGACCAGACACGATCGCCGCTGTCTCGCACAGCTCGAGCACCGGCAGTTGCTCTAGCACTGACAGCGGCAGCAGCTCAGTCTGATCCAGCTGAGGATTGGGCACTGACCGCGTCAGCGGATCACTCTGATCTACCGGAGGATCGGGCATCGACACCGGCACCTGCTCCGACACCGGCACCAGCTCTACAAGGAGCACCATCTCCGGCAGCAGCAGCGGCTTCGGCACCTGCACCAACACTTGCACTTGCATCTGCTTCGGCCCGTGCAGTTGCACCGGCAATAGACTGGGCTGCAGTTCGCACTTCATATACCAAAGTCCTTACAAAAACCAACATGTCCACCTTCTTCGTAAGCATTGGCCGCCCAAGTGCTTCATTCTTTTTTCTTTCCATGTTGTTTCACATGATTCATTGTGTTGATCTAACTGTTTGGGTATGTCTTCTTGTTTGCAAATAGAGAATTCCTAGAGCAACGAGGGAGTTGTTCAACAATCTGGGCGACCGCGGCCAAGTTTCTCTTACCATGCGCAGCCTTGGTGTGAATGAACCTGCTCAATATACCATAAGTACAAAGGATGGTCGCATGATGATTGATGCTAAAGGATGGTCAAGGTTCAAATCTAAATCATATCTTGCGGTAGGGGATGATGTCAAAATCGAACTTTCTCGGCAAGGAGAGCTAGTCCAAATCAACTTTGAAATTCTTCAGTAGCAGCACGCAACTGCCGAACTGATCTATCCTCCGAGAGATTTTGATGTAATAATCTGGCATGGTGAAACAAGTGTCCTGTGTGTATAAGTAGTATGACAATACTATTTATCACATGGTATATCGTTGATAGAATTGCAACTCTGATTGCTGGTTAGGAACTGTCGTTCGATTTCATTCCAACAGCTGATGTGCTTTATTCAATTTTGTGTATTTACCTTGCGACAGCATCTAAAACCAGCGCCGTACCAATCGCTTGCAATATGAAAAGCGCTGAGGTAGAACACATGGGCCCCCAAACATGCAGGGTCGGCCTACGGCCCAAAGTCCAGAACCGTGAGCCTATCTGAGTATTATATTCTCAGCTGAACGCCCATAAAAAAATTTGAATCCCCATAATGCCCGTGCGTTGAAGATGGAGTATATTTCTCGGCAAGGTGAGCCTGTGATATAAAAGATTTGTATATTTCTTTACAGAGGGAGTATCTCTATGTCAAAAAATATATTTATGTGTAACTAGTTACTCCTGTCTTTCTACTTCCTTTCGCTGATATGTGGGGCAACCGGCAACGGGGTCCACGTGCCATATGCACAAATTAGAGTGCACAACTTCACGGTAGACACACCCCGGTCGTAGCGCCGCAATAATGCCCAATGAGCCGTCAAATCACAACCCCCCCTTTCCAGCTTTAGCAGTAAGCTGGACGGACGAAGCGGCAATATTTCACTGGGCCTGAATCCCCTTCTCCCTCGTCTGCTTGTTCAGAGAAAACCCCCTCTCGGCGATTGCATAGGGTTTTCTCATGGAGAACCAGGTACGAATTCTTCATCCATCCCCGATAAATCCAAGTACCTTGGTCGCAGGTAATCCTAGGATGGCAACCGCCGCCGTTGATGCATTTTTCTTCCTACTGAATCTAGTGTGTTCCATTTGCAGTGCCCAAAGTGCGAGTACCCTACAGGTTTCTGCGCCCTCGGCGAGATGCCACACTTGTTCCTTCTCATCCTAACACATCATTTTGAAACGCGCACAGTATGTTCCTAGAATCCTCTTTTCTATCCGGGAGGGTGGGGTTTTTTTGAACATGCTGTGTTCTCATATAATTTTTCCTGAAGTGTATTATTTGCTCTGCCGGAACACATGTACTCAAGATGCTCGGCCTTGCCATAACTGAATACACTAGTTTAATGGTCACAGTGAAGACAAGCCATGGATATAAGTTCCGAGTTGGGTTCATGAACCAAGAAGATCGCTGCTTTTTTTATGACCGAACTTGGATAAACTTTCTCAAGTGTTACGGACTGAAAGTTGGCGCACGAATGTTGATGGAAATAGCAGAACCTGGTCTCATCTTCACTGCAATCTTCCACACCGACGTCGTTCCAATTGTTCATCCATGTTAGTTTTGTATCTGGTTCTTGCTTGTTGCCTCGATTACTTGTTAATCCACCTATTCTGTCTAACTAATCACAATTTAACTTTAGAAGTAGCAACGAATCTCTCACAAAGATGCTACTTCTAATTAATATTTTCTTATAATTTGTGGCACGTGTAGGTTTTTTCAGAGTTAAGCAGTCTGCTCGTTTGTTACTCTGTAATAACTCGGCTGTTACTAATGGCACTGAAGTTGACTGGATCGACATCCACAAGTTCCTACACTTTATTGATCGTCTTGAGGTCCTTGTGGGGCGTTTCAATGGTGGAAGGCCACGTGGGATATGTGTGCCACTGCTGCACGCATTGAACAGGTCCAACTGTGTCGAGAAACTTATGGTACGAGCTGTTTTCTGTTATATATGTTGTTCATAAACTATTGCTTATACACAGTTTTACAACTGTGATCTTCTTGAAATAGGAACTGCCGAGTTCTATTGTTCCTATACAGATGCCTGACCATGGTCGGGTCAGACTTGCACTTGGTCACAACATGATGTTTATGTCGACCTACTCAATTCCCCTTGGTGGTGAAAAGATACTTATTCATGGGTGGTCTCAAATAATGAAGGCCCGTCCATCTTGGAGAATAGAACAGAAGATTATGTTCATGCTTTTCCATGGCTCTAAAGCGAATATCCTGTTTATTGACCATGCTGCGAGATGAAGCCGCTTTCAGAAGGTTGTGGATGCGCGGGGTGGCGCCTGGGCCTTGTCCTGGGGCTTGGCGGCCTCACCCTTGGTTAATTGTAGGCAAAGTAGCACTGTTCGAGGCGTGCTTTGTACGGTTGAACCTGTATAAGTACTCATACTGCTTTCAGCTTTGGTTGTTAAGTGCCCCTGTTGGTTTCAGTTAAGGTTGTTAAGTACTCCTGCTACTTTTACAGTCTGTCGTGTTTCTTCAGTCCTGTCTTCCTCCAGCCGCCAAAACCAAACCAGCGCCGGCGGGGCCACCTGCTTCCGCCTCCCATGGCTGGCTGCGCCTCAGCGCACGCATCGCCGCCCCACCGTCTCCTAAATCGTTAACGCCGACGTCCTCCGCGCGCTCGCCGCGGCGTCGCCCTCTCGTGTTGTCAACATGGTCAACAAACAACAGGAATCGGCAGAAGTACGTGGAGAGGATGACAATAGGGGCCCACCACGTCAGCGTATGGAAAAATAAAATGCTTCCTCCTAGTGTTTTCCTGGAATCTGGGACCCACGACATTGTGAGCGTATATAGTCAATAGACAAGAGAACAACACAAGATCGGCTGACACCTGGGACGTAGCTACTCGAGCAGTATTTTTTTGTTTGGTATTGTTGAGACAAAGCAGGGTTTGAACTGGGCTGTGGCCCGTCTAGCCCAGGCTTATATTTTATGTTCACCATGTGACCAGCCCAACTATTTTTTCTTTGTGAAAATGAGCCCAGTTTATTTTTTCTAAAGAATACCCAATCCAGGCCTACTTATTTTTCTACGCCCTGATGGGCTGCAACTCTTTCAAGACGCCTGCAAATCTTGAAAGTAATATGCAATGGGTTGTAAATATAAAAACAGATGACAAATTGGCAATTACTTTATAATTTCTGATTTTTTCCACATTTTCAGATTCCTATTTCACTGGGCATTAACCTAATTTAAATACATCTTCAAAGTACTTTAAATCTGGCTCGACATTTCGGTATTAAAAATAGTTTGGAACCCACAGAAATATGCGAAATTGGCCCTGGCCAACCAAAAAAAATGACTGCAATAAATTGCATAAGAAGTTGCCATGAGCTATATATAAATTATTAAAAAAAGAGGGAGTAGTCTGACTTGTGGGCCTGTTTAGTTGACGCGTATGCAAGATTTTTTTAGTTATTATATACATCACCAAACGATTCTAGCAGACGTAACCGTTGGATGTCAATCAAACGGCCGTCGTGTTTCTTCAATCTCTGATCTTCTTGCTCCAGCCGCCAAAGCAGCGCCGGCGGGACCGCCTACTCCCGCCTCTCGTGGCCGGCTGTGCTGCCGCGCAGGCCTCAGGGCCCCTACTACTCCCACCGATGGCCAGGGCATCCCTCTACTCACCCACACCCCCTGTTATTCTGCGGCGACAGCAGCCTCACACCGCAGCCGAACCGGTGAACCCTCGTACTCCTCTTCGCGCGGGCTTCCACTGTTGCGTCTCCCCCGGCTCCGCGTCGTCCCCTTCCTAGGCCTCGCCGTCGTCCACCGCCGTGGTGCTCTCGGCGCGGCGTGGTCAATGTGGTCAATGACCGACTTCCATCGGAAGAGTACTGTACGTGGAGAGGCCGACAGCTGGGTCCACGGCAGCCGCAAGGAAGTGCCTCCTTATTACGTGGAAAATAATTATTCCTCCACCTGACAGCAGGGACCCACCGGACGTGCCACCAGTATTTCGCGAAAAAAAATGTTTCCCCCTGACTGCTGGGACCCACAGGACGGGCCACCATATTTCACAAAAAAAATGTTCCCCCCGCTGTCAGCTCAGACCCACCGCTAGCTGGGACCCACCTTGGTGGGAGGCTGACTTGTGGGCCTACTAAGTTGACTGGGATGGAGGCCTTTGTCAACTTTAGTCAATATATGAACGATTCTAGCTCCAGTGACCGTACGATGTCCATCCAACGGCCGTAGTGCTTCTTCAACCTCTGGTCTTCTTGGTCCAGCCGCCCAAAGCAGCGCCGGTCATGCTGCCTGCTCCTGCCGCCCGTGGCCGGCTGTGATGCCACGGAGGCCTCACCTCCCCCTACTACTCCCACCGCTGGCCAGGCCATCCCTCTACGCACCCACACCCCCTGTTATTCTGCGGCGACGGCAGCCTCACACCGCAGCCGAACGAGTGAACCCTCATACTCCTCTACGCGTGGGCATCCACTGCCGCGTCTTCCCCGGCTCCGCGTCGTCCCCTTCCTAGGCCTCGCCGTCGTCCACCGCCCTGGTGCTCTCGGCGCGGCATGGTCAATGTGGTCAAGGAATGGTTTCCATCGGACGTGGACTGTACCTGGAGAGGCTGACAGCTGCGTCCACGGCCGCAGAAAGGAAGTGCCTCCTTATTACGCGCAAAATAATTATTCCTCCACCTGACAGCGGGGACCCACCGGACGGGCCACCGTATTTCGCGAAAAAAACGTTTCCCCCTGACTGCTGGGACCCACCAGCTACATCTTCGCACGCAAGGAAGTGCGTCCGAAAAAAAAGATTCGCCCCCCTGACTGCTGGGACCCACCAGCTACATCTCCGCACGCAAGGAAGTGCGTCCGGGCAAAAAAAAAACAAAACGATTCCCCCCTGACTGCTGGGACCTAGCAGCTACACCTTCGCACGCAAGGAAGTGCGTCCGAAAAAAAACGATTTGCCCCCCTGACTGCTGGGACCCACCAGCTACATCTTCGCAGGCAAGGAAGTGCCTGACAGTCGGGACCCACCTGGTCGAAGCGTACGTAGCGTTGTCATTCTGGTCGCGAACGTGTACGTACATATATACTGGTCGATGTAGAGGCGCGCACATGTCATAGTAGAGGCGCGTACGTGTCGTAGTAGAGGCGCGCACGTAGCATGTACACGTACGTACAGCGGCCAGGGTGCAAGAAAGAAAATACGGCCACGTGTGTACATACGGGCAGGGTCTCGAACGCCTACTCGCGCATACGTACGGCCAGGGCTCGTGTACATGGCTGGGTCGGAACGGAGAAACAGCGTCGTCGTCGTGTTCATGGGGAGGCAACGGAATGCGTCGTGTTCATCGGGAGGCAACGGAATGCGTGGGAGCCAACCGGCTGGGTCGGAACGGAATGCGTGGTCGTGTTCATCGGGAGGTCTTGGACGGAACAGGCGATGGAAACGAGGCTTGGCGTACCGCAAAACGGAGGAAACGGCCTTGTGTTCGACCGGCCACGTTCGAAACGGGATCCTGTTCATCGGGAGGGGTCTGGCGTACCGCGAAACGGAGGAAATGGACCTCCTACGGTCGAAACGGGGGTCCTGTTGATCGGGAGGGGTGTGGCGTACCGCAAAACGCAGGAATCAGACTTGTGTTGGAGCGCTACGGTCGAAACGGGGGTCCTGTTGATCGGGAGGGGTGTGGCGTACCGCAAAACAGGACTCCACGGGATACTGTTCACCTCCACCGTCGACCTCCTCCAGCCTCCACGGGCTCCTGTTCATCCCGCCTCCACCGCGCGCTACTCCACCGGCTACTGTTCAACCACCCCTCCACCTTCTACTGTTCATCCAGCCCTCCACACCACGGGGTCCTGTTCAACCACCCCTCCATGGGCACCCCTCCACCGTCTACTGTTCATCCAGCCCTCCACACCACGGGGTCCTGTTCATCCAGAGGCAACGCCACCGCTCACTGTTCATCCACCCCCCCGCAACACTCACTGTTCATCCAATCGATCGGCTTCAGTTAGCAGCAGTAGCGAAGGAATCGCTCGATCGGGTTTGGTTAACAGCCATCGATCGATCGCTCGGGTTCAGTAACGCGTAGCCTGCAGTGCAATCGCTCGGGTTCAGTTAGAGCCCAACGCCTCGCTCGGGTTCAGTTAGAGCCAACGCCTCGCACACATGCGCGTACTTGTACGAGAGAAACGCGCATCGCTCAGCCCCCGACCTCCCACCGTAACCGGGAACTCCCCGAAATTTTCCTCACCCTCGCTTCTACCATGGTTTTTTCCATCATGGACGGCCCAAAGAATGTCATGCAGCCGCGTCTCCGGCCCGCCCAGGACGAAAAGCCCGTTTTCTGTCATGATTTTTTGTCATAGAAGTAGGAGCCCACCACATCTATGATGATACAGGGTTTTGTCACAATTATCGTCATAGAAGTGTCATATGTATGACAGAAAAATTTTCCGTTCGGCCCAAAATGTCACGGATGTGTCTTTTTTTTGTAGTGTTGGGCACAAACCAAACATACCGTTGGTCGTGCCACAGCACCAACGCCACCCTCGGCACACTGAAACCGACCGTGTCTAGCGACGATATGAGCGTGTCACTCACCGCGGTCGCCGTGTCCAGAGGCGGTGCTGGAGCCGCGCCCCCTTGTTGGCCCCAATGACCCACATGAACGGTTGTCGATGGCGAGGAGGTCGTGGGCCAGCTCCTCCATTGGACTAGTCTGCGCTACGTCGTCCCGACGGGTGTGCCCCACATGTCGGTTTCCCTGTTTTCCCGGCCATATTCGAGCGTCAGTGCTCCGCGTTGCGCATTAGGCCTTTCATTATGTAGGCCAAGCGAGACAACTTATTGTTTATTTGAGCCGTTCAAGTATAATCATGTGGCGTTTGCTTATTTCTCATTCCTCTCCAACCCTCTTCTCCATCGATCATGTCGCCCTCCAGTCGAGTCCATCCTCCCGCATGCCTCATTTGAACATTCCGCCGAGTATCATTCGCATGTACCCACCCCAGTCCTCTTTCAATAGATCTCCGGACCCCAAGATGAAATCGAGAGGGAACGAGTGGGGGCACGTGATACCTAAGGTGGATTCAAAATTTTGAACCGGTGATCATAGCATCCGCAAATCATATATAAAGGGTATTCAATGTTCGTTTCGTTTTTGAACATACAATATACTCCCCCTATCCTTTCTAGTTTACATATAAGTTTTATGTGTAGTCAAAGTATCTCTACTTTGATAAAAAAGGTACCAACATTCAACAACGCCCAATCAATATTGTTAGATTCGTACGTACTCCTAGATTTGTACTCGAGATGGTTTCCAATTTGACTATTGACAAGATTAATAGTACATGAGATGTATAATGTGAAAATTATATCATTGGAAACTCCTTTCACATACGAATTTGACCGTATGCTTTGTGTAAGTTGCATGTCATATATTATTACTCTAACATTTGGTCAAAGTTAGCCTCGAAAAACGCATTAGAGCCTGTATGCTTTGTGTAAGTTGCATGTCATATATTATTACTCTAACATTTGTGTAAGTTGCATGTCATATATTATTACTCTAACATTTGGTCAAAGTAGTATAGTGGAAGTGGATCCTCCGACGTAGGTATCCCTGCCTTACCCTCCCTTTCGGTCACTTACTGGCGGACCCCATGCTTGCTAGGCCCCGCATGTCAGTTACTCAATGGGTCCGGCCACGTCAGGGGATCCTCATCCGTAGTATACTCCCTTTGTTTTTATTTACTCCGCATAAAACGGAGGGAGTGGTGGTATAATAAATGACGCGGGCAGGGGAGGGGGAGGGACGTCGGTTTGCTCTCAACTGCGGTCCCACAAGCGAGCGAAAACGCAAGACGAAGTGTGTTCCATTCAGTGAGCGACGTGGAGGGTCCAGCGTGCCGGGATGCAACGCGAACGCGACAAGAGCGATGTACAGTCAAAACCGATTGACCGGTCGTCGCCGGAACCACTATTCACACCAGAACCTTCGCTGCTCGGCCTACGCCAGCCACTGCCCTAAAACCACACCAAATCTCCAGCCCATTCCCCCACCTTTCGATCCCCTAGCCCGCATCAAGCGTCCCCTAGTTCACCGGAAAGCCATGGTGCGCCGCAAGATCACTTACTACAAGATGCTGACGCCGGAGCGCCGCGTAGAAATCGCGGCGGCGGTCGGCGCCACAGACCTCTGTTCCCAAGCTCGCTTTGCGGCGGGCCAATCCCCGAGTTCTCTGGAGCCAAGCTACGAGGAGGAGGAAGCCGATCCAATGTTCATGGCGGAGGTCGCAGCGCAGAAGGCCCCCGATGGGTATGAGACGATGGACGTCGACTTCGTGCCGGCGTTCAAGTCCCCCATGGTGCAGGCGGACCAGCGGTTCAACATGGTGATACTAAAGGAGGACCGGGAGGCAGAGGCTCAACTCGACGCGGAGTGCGCGCATGCCGCTGCCATCGAGGCTCTCCTGCAGGCAGAACCGGATGTCGTCGATGTGAACCGGGCGGCGGAGGCTCAACTTGAGGCGGAGCGCGCGGATGCCGCTGCCATCAAGGCCCTCCTGCACGCGGAACCGGACGTCCTGGACTTGAACCGGGCGGCAGAGGCTCGACTCAACGCAGAGCGCGCGGATGCCGCTCTCATCGACGCCCTCCTGCAGGCGGAACCGGACGTCCTGGACTTGAACCGGGTGGCGGAGGCTCGACTCGACGCGGAGCGCGTGGATGCCGCTGCCATCGAGGCCCTCCTGCAGGCGGAACCGGACGTCCTCGACTTGAACCGGGCTGTGCTCTCGTCCGTGCAGAGCACCCGCACGCTCCGCTTGAACGAGTAGCTGGAGGCCGAGGACAACCACGGTGCGGAGACACACGTCAGCAGCGACGGCTGGTTCGTGCCGGCAGCCAAAGACGACGAGGCCGTCTCTTTCCACGAGCAGTGATAGTTTTTCTTTATGTTGTTGTTTTTATGGATCTTTTGCTGTGTAAAAACATATATTTGTTATGCAAGTCGCCTGACTTGGGTCAGTCTACCATTTCAGGCGGTTGGATGAATATCCTACGTCTCCTAACCCTTCTTTCCTTCTTCCTCACCTCTTCTTCTTCCCCAGCAGACCACCGCACGGGCCGTACGGATACTCCCCAACATGCGGTTGGATAAACATACTCTATGAACGAAAATTATTTGTCAGCGATAGGATGGCTGAGTTTGGTTTGTTCACATGCGACAGCATGTGTCAGTGAGGGTGCGTTCCCTTGGTTGGGTTTGCGGCGTGCAGGAGCGGCTGTGTGAGGGTGTGGTGCGACCGCGGCGTGCAGGAGCGTCCGTGTGAGGGTGCGGTGCGACCGCGACAGCCGTGCGCAAGTGTACCTCCTTCTCATTTTGAAAACTTTAGGCAAGCTTGGCAAAAATGTGTGGCGAAGTTTGGCAATGCAAGGCCTAGACCCAAACAGGATAAGTACGTACGTACTAGGAGTACTAGTGTTAAAAAAGAAAGGCGGGATTTTCCTTCGCGGGATTTAATCGATACAAATCCTCGTTTCACGTGTCAATTAATGCATATTTTTTTCTCCAAAGACCAAAGAGCTAACCATCTCACTCCTCATCGCTTGATTAATGCAGCGCCATGCACACCAACCTTCTCACTTCCGCATGCATGCAGGGGATATTAATGTCCTTGGTTGCTAACCCCATCAATTTTGCCTCGATTAGTGTTAGTGGCCCTTTGCAAATTGTAATTTTGATATACTGGCCTTGTGTACAAAAAAATAGAGGTAGTAACTATATTTGACTTCCTTCCCCACTGCGGTGACGTCGACGATATCTTTTTTTTGGGTCGTTTGGCGAAGTGCGTTCGACGGAGAACAGCATTGAGGGAGACCACGGTAAGTCGTTTGCAAGTGCCGCCTGCAAGCCGAGACAGCCGCCTTATTTGCATCCAGGAAGTCCTTTACTAGTACTACTAGGAGTACTAGTGCGGTGAGATGGTTTCTCGAAGAAGACGATGGAGAAGCGGAGTCAGCGAAGAGTGAAATGATGGTTGCTTCGTCCGTGCTTCTGTGATTTGACGCCTCACTGCTTTGTGATTTGTGATAGAAGGGACAGGGGAGTAGACTCTGTGCTCTATACTGTACTACATGCGTCCAAGCATGGGAGAACGAGGAGAGACGTTGCATTTTTCTATTCCTTCAATCAATCAATCAGGGAGCTTCGGTTCCATCTTTTTGGCTTTGGCAACACCGTCCACAATGGTTACAACCGTACCACTTGGTTTTGCTCCTGTGTGCTATCTATACAAATCTCAATTATATTGATCTAAAAAATTATAGAATCAAGATTAGTAAAAAGGAGGTGATTTTGCCGCGCGGATGGCGGGGGAGGTTTCTTATTTGAGCAATGCTACATCCACGTAATGGTTTACGTAAAGTTACGAACTGATGTGATGTGGGACTATTTGATTGGATTAAAGGAGAGGATTAGGCCCACCCACCTGAAAATCAGGGGGGCATATATAGATTAGATGGAAAGTATACATAGCAGCTACGTAGCCCTTTGTAAGTCTAGGATTAGGCTTCTTATTTTCGGAGGACGTTGTCCTGGCGGTTTGCTAACATGCGGTCCCACGTGTCAGTGCTTTACCAAGCCGATCCACGTCCCACATGAGGCAGAACAACGGCAGAAGCAACACGTGGTTAAGTTGAAGAAGATGAGGGAGAAGCAGATTCAGCAACGAGTGAAATGATGGTTGCTTCGTCCCTCCAACTTAACTGCGGGAAAGGTGCAGCTTTGTGATTTGACGCCTCATTGCTCATTACTACGCCGGCGCCATGACTGGGGTGCTTCACCCCGGCTGCTCTGCACTGTATTCCGGTATGGCACGTGGACCCGGTAGCTTGATGTCCCACATGTCGGCGAAAGGGACTAGAAGATTTATGAAAGCGAGCGCTCCACTCTTACGACGGAGGAGTAGACGACACGACGACCCAGTGAGCTGTCACTTGTAGTACTGTATAGTACTATAGTTTTGCTGTTTCGCACGATCCATCGATACAAACCCGATTAAACAGGAAAGGGCGGGATTTTTCCCGCGCGGTAGATGATACTGGCCATACATTTCAAAGGCAATTTTAATGTATCCAAACTGAATAATTATAAGTAACAATATGATATCTAGTAAGACTAAAAACGCATATGATTTATTGTGTTAGAGTGTAGTAGTAGTGCTGTATTGCATAGTTGTTAGATGTAACATGCGAGAACTTGTAGAGATGTAGTTTTGGAGGGCCTACAGAGAGAAAAGCGTAATACGGTCACCGAACTTCAGAATAAGCTGATTACGGTCACTATATACGTTTTGCGGTGATTATACGGTCACTTGCTCACAGTTCAGCATCGGATTGCACTCTGTTGACCGGCCAAATAGTCTGCGTGGCGCCATGTTGACTAGTTAAATTGACCACGTTCCTTGTGGGTCCCACCTATCAGTTCGCATAGGCAAAAGGTCAGATAAACACAAATTTACGCAGGCGCGACAAGGCTCCAACCCGTGCGCGGGAATCACCTGGTTGTGTATGTGTCTGTCAGGGCCTGATGTGTGCGCATGCACGTGTAGGTTGAGCACTTGAGTGTGAGAGTGTGTGTTGGTCGTGTGGTGTACTGGTGTGTGCATGCATGCGTGCGTGTGTGCGTGTGAGTGTTGCGTGCGTGCGTGTGAGTGTTGCGTGCGTGCGTGGCTGCGTGTGTACGTGTGAGTGTTGCGTGCGTGCGTGGGTGCATGTGTTTGTGTGAGTGTTGCGTGGATGTAGTTCGTGTGCATGCGTGCATGTGTGTATAATCACCACACCAGTTCCTGTGTGTTAAAACAGACGGCTCAACATACCAATACAAGGCCACCATGTCCGCTGTGCCCGCGGTCATGACTTCGAACCACCGTCCAAATATTTTTTTGTCGTTTGTTTTCATTCTTACTAGCAAGATGCCCGTGCGTTGCACGTAACATCAAGATGCATTTGTATGACTTGTTTATCTTGTGAGAGAAAAGGATGAATGAGGGAAGGCCTTATTTGCAAATGTGGAGAGGTGTGTGGGTACCTTTTTTGCAAAATTGCCATAGTTTCTTTCCTATCCGTCAGATATAAATCGGACGACCTATATTGTAGGATGGCAGGCACACCATCATCACCAACTCTGTTTTTTATAAGAGTGTATTTTATGTATTTTATAAGAGTGTAGATGTAGAGTAGATACAAGTCGACAGGTGGGCACGATGGTAGTGAGATAATGTGATGCAACACTAGAGGTGCCACGTGGAGCGTTTAACTGGTCAACTAGTCATGTCATGAGCAAATACAGAGTTGTACGGTGAGCCCGTGACTGTATAATAACAACTAAACGTAAATGGTGACCGTAATGAGTGGATTCTGAAGTCCAATGTACGTATCGTGCTTTCGCTTCAAATACAATGATCGTCATTGCATATATCGCGAGAGAAAGATGAAACATGCGTGAATTTTCTGGGGGCTTACTTTTAGAGGACCTGGAGATAGTTTTGTGTGCATACGTGAAAGGGGCGTACAGGGGGGGGTATGCGATGGAGAGAGAGATGCTCTTCGTTTCTCTTTATTATGACTAACTTTGTATATAGTATAAAAATATACAAATTCACAGTGCGGAATAAATATCATTGTGGGCACCATGCAATGCAAATTAGCGTTCGTACTCCTCCATATAACTTTGTAATGTTGTATATATGTAGAAACTCTAAAATAATTTTTTGGCCCACACTTTATTCAAAAGGAATGTTGTATGCGAAATAAACGTGAAGAGAGGGCTTTTTAGATCAATGGGGTACGTGATGTAACATGTGTGAATGTGTAGTTGATGCATTTGGCAGGGCCTAGAGAGGTATGTGTGTGTATTACGTATTCGAGAGAGGCATGGATAGAGGGGCCGACGGGGGGGGGGGGGGGCGTGGGAGAGATAGCACGAGAAATGAGAGTGGTCTAGAGAGAGAGACGAATATGACGTCACGACAAGAGATTCCATTCCCTTGAGTGTGTATATGCAAGGGGGGAGGGAATAGAGGCACCAGGAGAAATTTTCTGTGTGTGTGGTGTTTGTGTTGGTATGTGTGGGTGTGAGAAGATAATGAGACGTGGGGGCAGAGGGTGTGTCACCGCGTGAGGTCCGGTGGGTCGAGGTGAGGCCCTTCGTTCGGTTCCGTCCTGCGCCACATTGGTCGGCCCGTGACGCATTTAGGAAGACCCATGGATGACTAGTCGTATAAGACAAAGATAGCAGAATTGTGAAGGACTCTGTGTCCACTGGCAAAGCCGGCTAGGATTTGTAACCCTAGGTTCTCGGACTTATGTAACCCCTTTATCTCTGATATTACTATTCATCCAACCTAACTTTAAGGGGCATCCTACAGAATGCTCTGCTAGAATCATACTCGTCGATTAGGAAGAGAGGTGTGAGACAATGCGTGAGAGACAGGCGTAAAGATAATGTGTGTACATGAGACACGTAGGCAGGTCCATGTATATAGAAAGGGTCGATGAGGATTGTGCGTGTGTATGTTTGCGAGAGGAAGAGTGCTTGTGATAAAGGTTAGTGAAAACAATTGTAAATGGTTACGAGAGGGAGGGAGGGTTATATCTAGAGCATGTGTGCGAGAAAGATACCTCGGGAGAGAGTGTGTGAGCATGTGTGAGAGACCATCGATGGAGAGTGAAACTACACGTAAAAGACTGCTCTACACATTGATTAAAGATATAAATTGTATCCAAATATTAGGATGGGATCATGATATTTGCAATTCGTGTAAGGAGCGGTCATTGATCCATCAGACATCTAGATTCTATCGAATTTGAGCATGTCTATGTTATTATTCGACACAATTGATCCACATAGTTAGTATTTTGAACTCCAGACAATGCATCGCTTTAGCAATCGAATATAAACGTGAGTATAGTTCATGTTGTGTGTGTAAAGCACATTATACATATGAAAGTTACACAATGGACATTATAAATAGCTACCTATGAACTAGCATACATTTGAATTCAACTTAAGGTGGTTTAAAGAAATCGAATTCAACATGAAGTCCATTCAATTATTTGAATTTGATATCATGGCATTTGTAAACCATACCTAAATTATGGGGGCACCAATCTTTGCTCTGATTTTGTACATAATAGCATATGTAGTCGTGTACAAAATAGATTCAAATTTAGCTCCTCCATTCCAAAATAATCGTAGTTATAGGATTTTCAAGTGTCAAAATTTCAAAAAGAAGTGGATAATTTAATGAGGTTTTCAAACATACAAGGTCAAATATAACGTTGTCTATTTAGGTCAATCCTCATAGTTCAAGAGTACTCTAAACGTGAATGCTTGTGTTTCAAAATTTCGAACGAAGCGCCAAAAGAGCCTCTACTCGCCCGAAACCGCGTGAGACCAATGTTTGGTAGTACAAGGAAATTACTTTTCTAATAACTCCGACCAGTGAAACCTACCGGCCCGACGTCCAAAGGTCTAAACCGGGGTAGGGTTGTAGCTTCATCTAGACGCCACGCAACCGCATCCGAAAAACATTCATACACAATGGCTGTCTAAGCACACATGCGCGCGGCCGAAATCGCTCCCGCCCACTATCTGGGACACCTGGGATTACCATCCTACCCCCGACCCGCAGTAGGTCCGAAATTTAAGAGGGGGCAAAGTTTGTACTTTCCCCAAATTTCAAACAAGCGCGTCCCATCTT
The DNA here is from genome assembly GCF_002575655.3 of Aegilops tauschii subsp. strangulata. Lineage (NCBI taxonomy): Eukaryota > Viridiplantae > Streptophyta > Magnoliopsida > Poales > Poaceae > Aegilops > Aegilops tauschii. The sequence goes on from NC_053040.3 coordinate 378,986,432, forward strand.
CTGTTCAAAAAAGCCAAAAACAAGCACGTCCCAAACCGAAACATGGTTCCCCCCACCCGTCCGATTCGCCATTCGTACTCCGTGGGCGCCAAAACTACCTCTCCACCAGCCGCGAAACCCCAGCGTCCTCCGTCCGCCACCCCATCCCACCCATCAACCGCCGCCCTCCTCCATCACGCCGGAGCCGATACCCCGACGTCGTCGTCCACCGCAACCTCAACCGCAACGCCCTCCACGGCTAGTAGTTGAAGCCGAGGCCGAGCCGTCCGTACCCAAGCCAGTTCAACCACGCCGTCCTGCGCCTCACCGCTGCCGCTCCAACTTCGCCACCCTCCACCGCACCGGAGCTATTCCTGCTACGCCGTCCTTCGCCGCCTCGGATCTGCTTCCCCTCCGCCGACATACGGCCACGGCAACACAGTCAACAATTTGGCCATGGGTTCGTCCAAGCCTGCACCCTTCAGAACATCGGTTTCCCCGGTAAAAAGAAGAAGATCGGCGCGACATGTGGAGGTGACCACACCGGCAACCGAAAAAGGTACTCCTCTTCCCTTATTCGTGCAAATCTTACGTCTCTGCTTGCACGGTATTCATCCCACAGAAGACACTAGTTGACCGCTTCTTCTTGATACTAGATGTTCCTAGTAACTCGCGATGCACAAGGTTTCTCCTCATATACTATTTCACCTTAGCTAGAGGTCCGTCGCCCCCCTAAATTTCAATTTCTGGCCAGTTGATTCCCAATTAACGGAAGCATTCCCCGGCGTAACAGGCGCTAGTACGCCTATTACGTCGGGGAAGCAGCGCCTTGGTGTTTATCTTAGGGGCGTGTGCGGCCTAGAGCTACTGGCGCCCGATCTGGAGGTCGGCCGGGATTAAAGGGATGGCCTGGGGGCGCTGCCAAGCACGGCGGTGGTGTGAGGTCGATGGGAGGGCGGGGCGGCGGAGGCAGGGGTCTGGGCCGGTGGTCGCTGGCGATTCGAGAAAGATCGTGAACAGTGACTGGCGGGAGGTAGACGAAGGCCATCTGCCCATTCCTTATAGATTGGACGGTTCATTAAAAAAAATTGACTGACCTATTTATTTTCAGTCGACTGTTATCTTAGATATGACCACATGTGGTGGTGTGCTGGAGGAGTACCTGCATTTCCTGTGCTCATATATTACAAAATCATACGGAGTAGAATCTAATTTTGTTTGCCATGCAATGTTGTAGAGCTATCATATGTCTCCTGTCATTTATTTTTCAGCCACCTGCTATCTGCTACTTTTACAGTGCACTAGTTCTGCACACACTTCACCCTTACTCTCACTATTGTGTTTTTATGCAAGGGTATTTCAGACTCTGCTGCCATGAGAGAAGCCAAAAAGAAAAGAGAGAAGTCGCTCCAGCTTCGTATGCGGGTAGGCAAGACATGTTACAACGCTATAAAGGGTGCAGTGTCAGCAGATGGAGACGGTAAACGTAGCTCTAGAGTTGATGACCTCGCTCGCAATGAACCACCATCCCAGGTGCTTGCTTTAACTTTGCGGTGTCATATGTGGTTGCATGTTCCATATGGTGTCTAGCTTGTATTCAAAAGGCCGAAGTCGGTAAGATAAGGAAAGATATTTTTTTTACATGAACCACCATCCCGTGAGCACCAGAAGACAAATAGCTAGTCAGGGCACTGGCCGAGCCAGTGATAAGCCCAGCAAAGATAGGCATCACCTGGAAGCCAACTAAAAAGCTGCGATGGTGGCGAAGCAGCCCGCCTCCCACCAGGCTCTCAGGTCCTAGATGATCATGCTCACCACTCCAGCCGGATGTCTAGCTTGTATTGCTTCCAATTTGGTTAAATTGCATCTGCTTAGCTTACACATTATACCTTTGAATATGACATGCCTTTCTGTTTTTGGTACATACTAGTACATCTGTGTATTAACCATGTTCTTACATCAAACTAATGTTCTTGTGTATCCCTCATCAATCACTTATGACGAGGCAGGCAGGCAAGGGGACTACTCCTCATTTAAAGAATGCAGCGTCAGCCTCCCGACATGATTCTCAAGAAACAGAAATGCTAGATGAAGATAGTGAACGTAGCTCTGTAGTTGATTACAGCATTTCCCCTACACCAGCATCGCAGGTGCTTGCTCTAACTTGGCAGCGTGATATGTGGTTGCATGTTGCATATGGTGTCTAGATTGTAATTCTTCCAATCTGGTTAAACTGCATGTGCTAGTCTGCTTAGCTTATACATTATACATGTTAATGTGACATGCCTTCCTATATTTAGTACATAGTACATCTGTCTATTAAGCGTGCCCTTACATAAAACTATTTTTTTGTATCCCGCATCAATCAACATGACGAGACACCTTTAGTATATGCAGTGCGATATTAGTTGCATCTTTCATATGATTTATAGCATGCGCTGCTTCTAATTTGTTGAAATTCCATTTATGCTGAGACGCTTTTAACTTGGCAGAGTCATATTGGTTGCATCTTTCATGTGGTGTCTAGCTTGCATTGCTTCTTATTTGCTGGAATGGTTTCTGCTTAGTTTACACAAACAGTTGTGAACATGCCATGCCGTCCTGTTTTTCGTACATATTCCATCCTGGTATCATGTGTTTGCCTTACATCAAAGTAGTGATTGTCAGTATCATGCATGAATGAGTTCTGAAAAGAGAATTTTATTACTTTTTCTTATCAGTTTTACTTGACAATTCAAAATCAATAAAGCGGAAGGAAGTTAGCAAGGCAGCGGATAAAGGTGCTCCTTCCGAATGGAGGGACTCTATAGTTTCTACTCCTCCACACCCCCAAGATGATTTCCAAGACAACACATGCATAGAGACTCAACAAAGCTGTGTTTATGATGAGCACGTCTCCCCTAGTGCAGCATCACCGGTGCTCCCTCTAACTTGGCACTGTTATATGTGGTTGCATGTTATGTGTGATGTCTAGCTTGTATTGCTTCTAATTTTGTTGAATTCCATCTGCTTACTTTACACATTATACTTGAATAAGACACGTGTTCCTGTTTCTAGAACATACAATATCTGTCTATCACGCCATGTTCTTACATCAAATTACTACTGTTGTGTAACCTGCAACAATCACTTATCATAAGACACGTTTGACTTTGGAGTGTGACATAGGTTACATCTCACATTATTTTCTAGCTTGTACTACTAATTTGTTGAAATGGCACTTATGACGAGACAGTTTTAACTTGGTAGAGTGATATTCGTTGCATCTTTCATATGGTGTCTAGCTTTCATTGCTTCTAATTTGTTGAAATGCCTTCTCCTTAGTTTACACATCATAAGCTTTGAATATGCAATGGCACTAATGACGAGAGACCTCTAACATGGTAGTGTGATGTTGTTTGCATCTTGCATATGATTTATTTCTTGTACTGCTTCACATTTGTTTAAACGCCATTTATGATGAGACACTGTTAACTTGGCAGAGCGATGTTTGTAGCATCTTTCATATGGTGTGTACCTTCCATTGCATTGCTTCTAATTTGGTGAAATGTCTTCTTCTTAGTTTACACATCATAGTTCTGGTTATCTCTTCCGTCCTGTTTTTCATACATATTACATCCTCCTATCATGTGGTTGTCTAACATCAAAGTTCAGTTCGTCTGCATCACGCATCAATTTGTTCTGAAGAACTAAATTGTTATTCATTTTTCTTGTCGGCTTGACTTAACATGGGACAGAGAAAGAGGAAGAAACACAGAATGGCAGGGAATGAGAAGCGGATGAATCCTGCAGATTCTGCTGGTACTGATGGTGCAATAGAAGGTCAAAGTCCAGCGGAAAAATTCTACAAACACGGCATCCCATGCTACACGAGTTGCAAAAAATCCAAACAGAAACAAATAGCTGCCACCAAACAAGCAGAGACAGCCCTAGTTCTTGCAACACCTACCACAGTACTACCAGCTGCACGACTTACTCGTGCGTCAACTGAGCTAGCAGCACGTTCCCAAGCTCCCTTGCCACCTGACACTACTTCCCAAGCACTCTTGACACAAGACGAGTTGGCAATATCAGATGAACCTTGTGAGCTTCAACAGCAAGAAGGTAGATGCTGGAGTCAAGTTACAGTTGCATGCTTCTTTATATGTAGTCTCATAGTTTGACGTACACTAACACTTCCTATGTTCGTTGTTGGACTAGCACCTAGGCGCAAGAGGAAACAAACATCAGGGATAATGCTCGATAGGTTAACTAAATCTAGAGGAAGAATGGAGATCCGTTTTGAGGCAGGTTTAAAAAGGCCACGTGATGCTACAGAGTCAGCCAAGTTAGTATCAGAGGCAGCGGTTGCCGTTAGGTGTCATGTACATATCCTCCCAACATGGATTCGGTACAGGAATGACAAAGACGAAACCCAGTTCAACACCTTCCTCGACCATTTATCTGTAAGTATGGTTATGTATGGAAACTAGTAATATCGTCTTGCTCTATCCCATACTTTCTAGGTTGCTGATAATGAGACTCCCATAATTTTCAACAGATGAGGTTCAAGTTGGATAGCCAAGATGATGCAACCAGACAAGCTTGCACCCATGTTTTCAAGTCTGCTCTGCGACAATATCGGTATAACTTGAGGAAAACTCACTTTGAAGGCAAGGCTAACAGTGAACTTTCCCAAACATCTCTAGTGGAAAATATATCGGATGAAGACTGGAGGGGCCTTGTTAAACACTGGTCTGATCCGAAGTATTAGGTACATTATATATATGTGATCAGATCACATGTTGAAGTCCTATTTACGCATGTGCCACACAAATCTATCTTCTTGTAGGTGAACTGTTCAAAGAACAAGGCCAACCGTACGAAAGTGAAATTCCAACAGACGACAGGATCTCGTAGCTATATTGCACACTGCGAGGCTCTTGTAATTAGCTGCTGTTTCACTCTTTTCGATGTACCATATTATCAGATCTATATTGACTTGTTCGAAATGCAGAGGAAAGCCCGCAAGGACCAAAAAGTACCTGAACCAAATGTTGTGGAAATCTTCAAGGACTGTCACACCAGCAAGAAGAAGGGCATGACTACACCAGTCAAAGCTGCTGTTGTAAGTCCTTAATCCTCATGCCTTTTAACTACTACTTACTCTGACTTGTGCCTTGAACTGCATGGTTTGCAGCCAATGTCTATTACTCTTTTCAATTTTATACACAATTGTCCTAGCATATCATTGCACCTTACAAGGTTTAAAAGAGAGGAGTGATGTTCCTTTGATCTTGACCCGTAATCTAGTTCCGTGCTGGACTTGCCCACACAACGTTACAATTGCCTGTTTGTCTGTTCTCAGTTGTTTTGTGATATGAATGATGTCATACTATGCTTACCGTATTATAAACTTCGTCTCTTTATCCTTAGCCCTCAATACAATGTGAAGAAATAGACAATACATTAGCGATGGTACATGGTCATATGTTTGGAACCTGGTTTTATTATGTACAATAAAATACAACTAATATTTTACATGGGTTCACCAGAATAAGTTCTGTATATAGGCCAAAGCTGTTTTGTTTGGTTTTGCTGCCTCCTTAATATCTTCTATTCTGGTACTACTAATGTAAAACCTCAACTTTTCAGCGAGCTATGGAAAAAATGGTGGAACCGCCACCTTCTGAAGGTCGTGAGGCAACTATAACCGCAATGTCAGCTCTTGCTGCAGTGGGTCAGTACCTGTCCACTAACAGTGCCAAAAGCACGTTCCTGCGTAATACTGGGTTGGTTGTTAAGGCAATATCGTCAAAACTGCCTCATGATCAAGATATGCAAGCTCAAAGCAATGTTGTATCTGCGCTCCAGACACAAGTCCATTCCCTAACAGAGACCCTTTGTGAAACAAGGAGAAACATTGCTCAATGTCGTCAAGATATGCATGGTTTTGAAACCAGACTATCAGACATTTGCTATGTTGTTCAGGAGCCTAGGGGAAATGAAGGCGAGGGTTATGGTGCTCCATCGGACAATACAACATGAAAACGTAACAGTCAGGTCAAATGAACTGAGCTTCTGAACTTCTGGTGGTGCATTTATCTGCTAGACTGTTAAGTTTTATGCCAACCTTCCTTTTGTTATATAGTTGTAATTTGTTTTGGTGCGATACAAAATTTATTCTTAACGTGCAGCCACCGGCTGAAGAAAACAGCAAGCCATTTTTGTATAGTGTAGGGTGTTCCCTATATTTGCACTGGTGGCGATCTTTGATGCCGAGTGGATGTAATCTATGCAATCGGCTTAATAGCCCGGCGTTAGTTTCGGCCTTATTTATTCCTAGTCTTCTTTTTCCCTGGTTTGCTAGTGGCTGCAACTACCATGGGCCATATACGGGCCGTAGGATCCATGGGTCTCCTACGGGCCGTCGATAATGGGCCTGTAATCGGTGGGCCTTGGGCCGTCGGATAAATGGGTCTACATGGGCCGTAATCGGGCGTAATTGGTATCGGCCCAACATGGTAATAGGCCGTTAACAGGCCATAGGACAGCAAAGGCTTAATTCTGTCACATGCATAACGGGTCGTTAATGGGCCAGAATATAGGACGGGCTGGAAACGACGCAACGGGTTAACAGGCCAGAAACGAGCCGACTCTTGCCATGGGCCGAATTTGGCCCATTAGGGTAACAGGCCAGTAACGGGCCGACTCTTGCCATGGGCCGAATTTGGCCCATTAGGGGAACAGGCCAGTAACGGGCCGACTCTTGCCATGGGCCGAATTTGGCCCATTAGGGGAACTGGCCAGTAACGGGCCGGAAGTAATCGAGGGCCGAAAAGGAGCCCAAGAACGTATGGGCCGTCAATAGGCCGAAAGCTAACACGGGCTGCAAACGGCCCATGTAAATCACGGGCCGTTAACGGGTATAAATAAAATTACTGTTCATTATGGGTTAGAGTCACCGTGGGCCTGTAAAGGGCCGAAAGATACGAAGGCCTCATATGGGCCGAAAGACGTCGTGGGCCATACATGGGCCGAAAGTGAAATGGGCTGGTGTTATATTCGACGGCCCACATGACGTTGTTGGGCCGATTTCCTTTAGGGCCTAACGGGCCGTAAAATGGGCTATTTGCGAAGAGACCGTTAACAGGCTTTTCATGGGCCAGCCCGTTAACTTTTGACCAAGTCAAACGGGCCGGCTTTGTAAGCTAAATGGGCCAGTGGTGGGCCGTGGCACGTGTCGACATATCATAGGCGCCTATCTGACCCACTGACGAGCTGACACGTGTTTCGTCCGGCCAATAAGAATTTTACACGTGGAAATTTCCCATTGGTCGGGGCTGTTAACGGGTTATCGGATCCAAAACCCAACCCGATAGCTTAACAGCGTTCCGTTACGGTGGATGCCACGTGTCGGTCACCCTTGACGAAAGCACTTCTGTGACGCGCGATTTATCGTCATGGAAGTGGACACTTCCGTGATGATAGTTTTGGTAATGTCATGGAACACTTCTACGACAACACAGGTATGACTATCTTGATCCTGTCATAAAATCGTCATGGATGTACATGCATGACAAAAAACGCGACCTACTGTGACAAACACGTATCATCACGGAAGTGTATTTTTTTACTAGTGTAGAGTAGCTCCGTGCAGAGCATTGTTGACATAGAAATTTGCAAAATACATGCGGATCTGAATGTGGCAGACCCGTTGACTAAACTTCTCTCACAAGCAAAACATGATCACACCATAGTACTCTTCGGGTGTTAATCACATAGCGATGTGAACTAGATTATTGACTCTAGTAAACCCTTTGGGTGTTGGTCACATGACGATGTGAACTATTGGTGTTAAATCACATGGCGATGTGAACTAGATTATTGACTCTAGTGCAAGTGGGAGACTAAAGGAAATATGCCCTAGAGGCAATAATAAAGTTATTATTTATTTACTTATATCATGATAAATGTTTATTATTCATGCTAGAATTGTATTAACCGGAAACATGATACATGTGTGAACACATAGACAAACAGAGTGTCACTAGTATGCCTCTACTTGACTAGCTCGTTAAGCAAAGATGGTTATGTTTCCTAGCCATTGACATGGGTTGTCATTTGATTAACGGGGTCACATCATTAGGAGAATGATGTGATTGACTTGACCCATTCCGTTAGCTTAGCACTCGATCGTTTAGTATGTTGCTATTGCTTTCTTCATGACTTATACATGTTCCTTTGACTATGAGATTATGCAACTCCCGTTTACCGGAGGAACACTTTGTGTGCTACCAAATGTCACAACGTAATTGGGTGATTATAAAGGTGCTCTACAGGTGTCTCCGAAAGTCCTTGTTGGCTTGGCGTATTTCGAGATTAGGATTTGTCACTCCGATTGTCGGAGAGGTATCTCTGGGCCCACTCGGTAATGCACATCACTATAAGCCTTGCAAGCATTGCAACTAATGAGTTAGTTGCGGGATGATGTATTACGGAACGAGTAAAGAGACTTGCTGGTAAACGAGATTGAACTAGGTATTGAGATACCGATGATCGAATCTCGGGCAAGTAACATACCGATGACAAAGGGAACAACGTATGTTGTTATGCGGTCTAACCGATAAAGATCTTCGTAGAATATGTAGGAGCCAATATGGGCATCCAGGTCCCGCTATTGGTTATTGACCAGAGAGGTGTCTCGGTCACGTCTACATAGTTCTCGAACCTGTAGGGTCCGCACGCTTAAACGTTCGTTGACAATATAGTACTATGAGTTATGTATGTTGGTGACCGAATGTTGTTCGGAGTTTTGGATGAGATCACGGATATGACGAGGAACTCTGGAATGGTCCGGAAGTAAAGATTGATATGTGGATAGTAGTGTTTGATCTCCGGAAAGGTTCCGGAATCCATCGGAAGGGGTTCCGGATGTTTCCCGAAATGTTTGGGCACAAGAACACTTTATCTGGGCCAAAGGGGAAAGCCCACGAGGTTTTTGGAAAGTGCAAAGGGAAGTTTTGCGGAGTCCAGGGGCCAGACGCCAGGGTCCAGACGCCGGGAACCCTGGCGTCTGGCCCTGGAGTCCGAGAAGGACTCTTGCCTTTGGGTGAAACCGACTTTGTGGAGGCTTTTACTCCAAGTTTTGACCCCAAGGCTCAACATATAAATAGAGGGGTAGGGCTAGCACCCAAGACACATCAAGAAACACCAAGCCGTGTGCCGGCAACCCCGTCTCCTCTAGTTTATCCTCCGTCATAGTTTTCGTAGTGCTTAGGCGAAGCCCTGCGAAGATTATTCTTCACCAACACCGTCACCACACCGTTGTGCTGCCGGAACTCATCTACTACTTCGCCCCTCTTGCTGGATCGAGAAGGCGAGGACGTCACCGAGCCGAACGTGTGCAGAACTCGGAGGTGACGTACTTTCGGTACTTGGATCGGTCGGATCATGAAGACGTACGACTACATCAACCACGTTGATATAACGCTTCCGCTTTCGGTCTATGAGGGTACGTGGACACACTCTCCCCTCTCGTTGCTATGCATCACCATGATCCTGTGTGTGCGTAGGAATTTTTTTGAAATTACTATGTTCCCCAACAGGGGGGTGCGAATCCTACCATATACTTGAGGTATTTGCCACAATTGAACACACAACTTTTGGAGCCTCCTCTGGTCCCATCTAGTTCTAGTTCAAGTTGATCATAGTTGATCTAATTAGAGCTAGACCTAGTTCATCTAATCCTCATAATTAGAAGCCCCTTGTGGTTCTAATCTCCTCCCTCTAATTCTCCGATGACGATCGGCTCTGGACGGCGAAGAGCTGTCGGATCATGAAGGTTGCACGCTTGCAACCTAGTAGACAGGTCGTGCTTTCGGTCTTCAGTTCGAGGGACTGTTCGTGGGCGGATCGAGGGATAGTTCATCGACGGTTCGAGGCACTCCAAGTACGATCTACACCGACACGATCTTCTTCCGTTGCCACTCAGTGACGGTAATGATCGTGATCCAAACCTGTTATGCATCTTCATATTGATCTTGAGTGTGCATAGATGCGATGTTTTTGTTTTCTACTATGTTTCTCAACAATGACAATATCTCGCTGCGTCTCAATGTGGGCCTTTTTGACTTGGTGATCTCCATCCCTATCCATACTGTAGGTTTAGCATCTGTATGCCCATGACTTGTGAAACATAGTCATCAGCCAAACCGTATACTAGTCAAAGGGTATGTGTCACATAACCTTACCAATTATAGACCATTAGAACAATAATTATACAATATATAGTCTCACAAACAAGTCACATACTTATTGATAAACATCGCTTATGATGTTCAAGGACAATACAAAAGACTCATGAATACATAGGGAAATATTATCATCACATAAATTGCATTTAGGGCATATCTCCAACAGTGCTCATCCTGGAACCAATTTTCCCAAAGCAAGGACATGTTGGCGTACCTAGTATCATCGATGAGGTCCAGCGGCAATGAGGCTTGGCGGCGGTTGATCTCGATAAGCTGAGCACGGGCGCTCGCCGAAATGGCCGGAACTGGCACCCGATCTAGGCTCATATGCTAGCTGGTTGACAGGTGAGCGTCTTCCACGACAGCGGGGTGGGGGTGTCCCAGTAGCATTGGCACAAATCCATCTTCATGTACGGGCGGATCCGCATCGCGCGCGGGGCAATGGTGAAGCTGACGGCGGCACGCGGGCCTGAAGAAGACCCCGCCTCGCGGTCGTGCTTCTCCAGCTTGGTTATGGCGACCAACAGCGGGCTCTAGGGCTGGTCGGGGCTCGAGGGGGTAGGGAGAGTGTGGAAGCGTCGAAGATGTAGTGGGGACGAGGATGTGGACAGCCGGTCCATGACTTCGGCATTAAAAAGGACGCTTGGGTGGCGGCTCGGTTGCTGAATGGTGGGCCTGTCCCACGCGTGCAACTTAAATGTGGGCGGTGGGAAGTAGTTGGGGGGCGACATACCGGACCGGGGCGAACGACGAGAAGCAGCATGCGCGTTCGTCCATTATCCGGTTTGACGCAAATTCGGCCCGGATTTGCTCCGAATTTAGGTCGAGATGGACACAGACAAAATTTGGTTTGGCATGTTGGGGCATCCCATCTGTCGATCAGTTTTTTTTGTTCTCCTGTTGAGTTGGCTTTGGTCACAAACGTGTCCCCGAAAAAAAACGTGGTGGTTTCCACCAGTTTACTCTGCGGGCTCCAGTTGGCAAGGTGGGTTCAGAGACTATCGGGTAATACTGGGTACTATCGGTAATTAATATATAGGTGGAAAATGTTTCTGAAAATGTTAAATTATATATAATATGCTCTAGTAATTGTTAGACGACTTCTATATTAATTTAAAATATCAACGGGCCTTAAAAAGCCATAAGGTGGAGGGCAACTTGGGCCACAAGGGTCCAAGTGGAGGAGACACCCCCCTTTCCATGTTGGAGGGGGGTGCGGATCCTACCATATACTTGAGGTATTTGCCACAATTGAACACACAACTTTTGGAGCCTCCTCTAGTCCCATCTAGTTCTAGTTCAAATTGATCATTGTTGATCTAATTAGAGCTAGACCTAGTTCCTCTAATCCTCATAATTAGAAACCCCTTGTGGTTCTAATCTCCTCCCTCTAATTCTCTGACGACGATCGGCTCTGGACGGCGAAGAGCTGCCGGATCATGAAGGTTGCACGCTTGCAACCAAGTAGATAGGTCATGCTTTCGGTCTTCAGTTCGAGGGACTGTTCGTGGGCGTTTCGAGGGATAGTTCATCAACGGTTCGAGGGACTCCAAGTATGATCTGAAGGAAATATGCCCTAGAGGCAATAATAAAGTTGTTATTTTATATTTTCTTATTCATGATAAAGGTTTATTATTCATGCTAGAATTGTATTGATCAGAAACCTTAATACACGTGTGAATACATAAACAAACACCGTGTCCCTAGTGAGCCTCTACTAGACTAGCTCGTTGATCAAAGATGGTTAAGGTTTCCTAACCATGGACATGATTTGTCATTTGATAACCGGATCACATCATTAGGAGAATGATGTGATGGACAAGACCCATCCTTTAGCTTAGCATTATGATCGTTCAGTTTTATTGCTATTGCTTTCTTCATGTCAAATACATATTCCTTCGACTATGAGATTATGCAACTCCCGGATACTGGAGGAATGTCTTTTGTGCTATCAAACGTCACAACGTAACTGGGTGATTATAAAGATGCTCTACATGTATCTCCAAAAGTGTTTGTTGAGTTGGCATAGATCAAGATTAGGATCTGTCACTCCGAGTATCGGAGAGATACCTCTGGGCCCTCTCGGTAATACACATCATAAGCTTGCAAGCAAACGACTAAGGAGTTAGTCACGAGGTGATGTATTACGGAACGAGTAAAGAGGCTTGCCGGTAACGAGATTGAACTAGGTATGAAGATACCGACGATCGAATCTCGGGCAAGTAACATACCGATGGACAAAGGGAATTACATATGTTGTCATAACGGTTCGACCGATAAAGATCTTCGTAGCATATGTAGGAGCCAATATGGGCATCCAGGTTCCGCTATTGGTTATTGATCGGAGAGGTGTCTCGGTCATGTTGATAAATCCATTTTGCATCATGTTTACCTACTGTTATTTATGATGTCTTTATGCATAATAATGCTTTTTAGAGTAATTCTAATGCCTTTTCTCTCATAATATGCAAGGTACACACAAAGAGGGAGAATTCCGTCAGCTGGAAATCTGGACCTGAAAAAGCTACGTCAGGCCACCTATTCTGCACAACTCCAAATAAGCTGAAACTTCACGAGGATTTTTTTTATGGAATAAATGAGAAATATTGGAGCCAATAAGTACCAGAGGGGGCCCACCAGGTGGTCACAACCCACCTGGGCGCGCCAGGGAGCCCAGGCGCGCCCTGGTGGGTTGTGCTCCCCTCGGCCCACTTCCGGTGCCCATCTTTTGGTATATAAGTCATTTTAACCTAGAAAAAATGAGGAGAGGACTTTCGGGACGGAGCGCCACCGTCTCGAGGCGGAACTTGGGCAGGAGCACTTTTTCCCTCCGGCAGAGTGATTCCGCCAGGGGAACTTCCCTCCCGGAGGGGGAAATCATCGTCATCATCATCACCAACAACTCTCCCATCTTGGGGAGGGCAATCTCCATCAACATCTTCAACAACACCATCTCCTCTCAAACCCTAGTTCATCTCTTGTGTTCAATCTTTGTACCGGAACTATAGATTGGTGCTTGGTGACTAGTAGTGTTGATTACATCTTGTAGTTGATTACTATATGGTTTACTTGGTGGAAGATTATATGTTCAGATCCAATATGCTATTTAATACCCCTCTGATCTTGAGCATGATTATCATTTGTGAGTAGTTACTTTTGTTCTTGAGGTCACTCGAGAAATCATGTTGCAAGTAATCATGTGAATTTGATATGTGTTTGATAGTTTGATAGTATGTATGTTGTGATTCCCTTAGTGGTGTCATGTGAACATCGACTACATGACACTTCACCATATTTGGGCCTACGGGAATGCATTGTGGATTAGTAATTAGATGATAGGTTGCGAGAGTGATAGAGGCTTAAACCCTAGTTTATGCGCTATTCCGTAAGGGACCGATTGGACCCAAAAGTTTAATGATATGGTTAGAATTTATTCTTAATACTTTTCTCGTAGTTGCGGTGCTTGCGAGGGGGTTAATCATAAGTAGGAGGTTTGTTCAAGTAAGAACAACACCTAATCCCCGGTCCACCCACATATCAAATTATCAAAGTAGCGAACACGAATCGAATCAACATGATGAAAGTGACTAGATGAAATTCCCACGTACCCTCAAGAACGCTTTGCTTATTACAAGAGACCGTTTTGGCCTATCATTTGCCTCAAAAGGATTGGGATACCTTGCTGCACTTTTTTTACTACTATTCTTACTTGCTCGTTACAAATTATCTTGCTATCAAACTACTCTGTTACTTACAATTTCAACGCTTGGACACATTACCTTGCTGAAAACTACTTGTCATTTCCTTCTGCTCCTCGTTGGGTTCGACACTCTTAATTATCGAAAAGGCTACAATTGATCCCATATACTTGTGGGTCATCAAGGCCATTTTCTGGCGCCGTTTCCGGGGAGTGAAGCGCTCTTGGTAAGTGGAAATTGGTAAGGCAAAATCATTACTACGTGCTGAAATTTATTATCACTTGTTACTATGGAAAACAATCCTTTGAGGGGTTTGTTTGGCGTATCTTCACCTCGACCGGAATGACAATTAGTTACCCCTCAACCTACTGCACCTACTGAAGATATTGAATATGAAATTCCTTCGGTTATGATAGGACAACTGCTAGCTAATCCTTATGCAGGAGATGGAACCGAACATCCTGATATGCACTTGATATATGTGGAAGAAATTTGTGGATTGTTTAAGCTTGCAGGTTTACCAGGAGATGAAGTTAAGAAGAAGGTTTTCCCTTTATCTTTAAAGGTAAAAGCATTGGCATGGTATAGGCTATGCGATGATATTGGAATCGATTGAAATTGGAGTTTCACCAAAAAAAGTTATCCTATGCATCTAGTTCATCTTGATTGGAATTATATATATAATTTTTGGCCTCGTGAAGGAGAAAGTATCGCTCTAGCTTGGGGGAGGCTTAAGTCAATGTTATATTCATGCCCCAATCATGATCTCTCAAGAGAAATTATTATCCAGAATTTTTATGCTCGGCTTTCTCATAATGATCGATCCATGCTTGATACTTCTTGTGTCGGTTCTTTTATGAAGAAGACTATTGAATTCTGGTGGGATCTTTTGGAAAGAATTAAATGCAACTCTGACGATTGGGAACTCGACGAAGGTAAAGATTCAGGTATTGAGCTTAAGTATGATTGTGTTAAATCTTTTATGAATACCCATGCTTTCCAAATTTTTTTCACTAAATATGGACTTGACTATGAGATAGTAGCCTCCTTTCGTGAATCATTTGCTGCTCATGTTGATCTCCCCAAGGAGAAGTGGTTTAAATATCACCCACCTATTAAAGAAGAAATTAAAGAACCGGTACCAGTTAAAGAGGAAACTATTATTTATAATGTTGATCCAGTTGTCCCTACTGCTTATATTGAGAAACCACCTTTCCCTGTTAGGATAAAGGAACATGCTAAAGTTTCAGCTGTGGTAAACAAAAGCTATATTAGAACACCTAAACCTGATGAACAAACTAAAGTAGAACCTAGTGTTGCTATGGTTAAAGATCCCCTGGAAGAAAATATAGATGGGCATGTTATTTACTTCTGTAATGAAGCTACTAGAATTGCCAAACCTGCTAAAGAGGATAAACATAGACCCGTTGTTGGCATGCCTGTTGTCTCAGTTAAAATAGGAGATCACTGTTATCATGGTTTATGTGACATAGGTGCTATCATGAGTGCTATTCCCTTTACCTTGTATCAAGAAATTATGAATGACATAGCACCCGCTGAAATAGAAGAAATAGATGCCACTATTAACTTGCTAATAGAGACACCATCACACCACTTGGGATTATTAGAGATGTTGAAGTCTTGTGTGGGAAAATAAAATATCCTACTGATTTTCTGGTTCTTGGTTCCCCACAAGATGATTTTTGTCCCATTATCTTTGGTAGACCTTTCTTGAACACCGTCAATGCTAAAATAGATTGTGAGAAACAAACTGTCGGTGTCAGCTTTGGTGATGAGTCTCATGAGTTTAATTTTTTCAAGTTTAGTAGAAAACCTCATAAAAGATTGCCTAGTAAGGATGAAATAATTGGTCTTGCTTTTATTGATGTGCCTCCTACTGATCCTTTGGAACAATATCTGCTAGACCATGAAAATGATTTACGTATGCATGAAAGAAATGAAATAGATAAGATCTTCTTTGAACAACGTCCTCTGCTTAAACATAATTTGCCTATTAAAACTCTAGGAGGTCCTCCTCCACCTAAAAGTGATCATGTGTTTGAATTAAAACAATTGCCAAACACTTTGAAATATGCTTATCTTGATGAGAAGAAGATATATCCTGTTATCATTAGTGCTAACCTTTCAGAACATGAAGAAGAAAGATTATTGAAAGTTCTAAGGAAGCACCGAGTTGCTATTGGATATACTCTTGATGATCTTAAGGGCATTAGTCCCACTCTCTGTCAGCATAAAATTAATATGGAACCTGATGCTAAACCCGTTGTTGATCACCAATGTCGGTTAAAACCAAAGATGAAAGAAGTGGTAAGAACGGAAATATTAAAACTTCTCGAAGCAGGTATAATCTATCCTATAGATGATAGTAGATGGTTAAGTCATGTTCATTGTGTCCCTAAGAAAGGAGGTATCACTGTTGTTCCTAATGATAACAATGAACTTATTCCACAAAGAATTGTTACAGGCTATAGAATGGTAATTGATTTTAGAAAATTAAACAACGCAACTAGAAAAGATCACTACCCTCTGCCTTTTATTGATCAAATGCTAGAAATATTGTCTAAGCACACACACTTTTGCTTCCTTGATGGATACTCTGGTTTTTCACAAATACCTGTTTCTCAACCTGATCAAGAAAATACCACTTTCACTTGTCCCTTTGGAACTTATGCTTATAGACGTATGCCTTTTGGTCTATGCAATGCACCTGCTACCTTTCAAAGATGTATGACTGCTATATTCTCCGATTTTTGTGAAAAGATTGTGGAGGTTTTCATGGATGACTTTTCTGTTTATGGGAAGTCTTTTGATGATTGTTTAAGCAATCTTGATCGAGTTTTGCAGAGATGTGAGCAAACTAATCTTGTCATGAATTGGGAGAAGTGTCACTTTATGGTTAATGAAGGTATTGTCTTGGGCCATAAAATTTCTGAAAGAGGTATTGAAGTGGACAAAGCTAAGGTCGATGCAATTGAGAAAATGCCATGTCCTAAAGATATCAAAGGTATTTGTAGTTTCTTAGGTCATGATGGTTTCTATAGGAGATTTATCAAATACTTTTCTAAAATTTCTAGGCCTCTTACAAATATTTTTCAAAAGAATGTTCCTTTTGTTTTTTATTATGATTGCTTAGAAGCCTTTGAAAACTCAAGAAAGCCTTAATTTCTGCACCTATTGTTCAACCACCTGACTGGAACTTGCCTTTTGAAATTATGTGTGGTGCTAGTGATTATGATGTTGGTGTTCTTCTAGGACAAAGACTTGATAAGAAACTAAATGTTATTCATTATGCTAGTAAAACTCTAGACAGTGCACAACGAAATTATGCTACTACTGAAAAAGAATTTCTAGCAGTGGTGTTTGCTTGTGATAAATTTAGATCTTACATTGTTGACTCTAAAGTTATTGTTCACACCGACCATGCTGCTATTAAATATCTTATGGAAAAGAAAGATGCTAAACCTAGACTTATTCAATGGGTTCTCTTGCTACAAGAATGTGATTTACATATTACTGATAGAAAAGGAGCAGAGAACCTCGTAGCTGATAACTTATCTAGGCTTGAGAATGTTCTTGATGACCCACTACCTATTGATGATAGTTTTCCTGATGAGGAGTTAGCAGCAATAAATGTTTCTAATAACACTCCTTGGTATGCTGACTATGCTAATTACATTGTTGCTAGATATTTACCACCTAGCTTTACATACCAACAAAAGAAAAAGTTCTTCTATGATTTAAGACATTACTTTTGGGATGACCCACATCTTTATAAAGAAGGAGTAGATGGTATTATTAGACGTTGTGTACCTGAGCATGAACAGGGACAAATCCTACAAAAATGTCACTCCAAAGCTTATGGAGGACATCATGCGGGAGACTGAACTGCTCACAAGGTATTACAATCTGGTTTTTATTGGCCTACTCTTTTCAAGGATGCTCGTACGTTTGTCTTATCTTGTGATGAATGTCAAAGAATAGGTAATATCGATAAGCGTCAAGAAATGCCTATGAATTATTCACTTGTTGTTGAACCATTCGTTGTTTGGGGTTTTAATTACATGGGACCTTTTCCTTCCTCTAATGGGTATACACATATTTTGGTTGTTGTTGATTATGTTACTAAGTGGGTAGAAGCTATTCCAAATAGTAGTGCTTATCACAAGACCTCTATTAAAATGCTTAAGGAAGTTATTTTCCCAAGGTTTGGAGTCCCTAGATATTTAATGACTGATGGTGGTTCACACTTTATTCATGGTGCTTTCCGTAAAATGATTGGCAAGTATGATGTTAACCATAGAATTGCATCACCTTATCATCCTCAGTCTAGTGGTCAAGTTGAACTTAGCAATAGAGAAATAAAGTAATTTTGCAAAAGACTGGCAATAGGTCTAGGAAGAATTGGTCTAAGAAATTAGATGCTGCACTTTGGGCTTATAGAACGACATATAAAAATCCTATGATATGTCTCCTTATAAAATGGTTTACGGAATCGCTTGCCATTTGCCTCTTGAGTTAGAACATAAAGCTTATTGGGCAATCAAAGAACTCAACTATGATTTCAAACTTGCCGGTGAAAAGAGGTTATTTGATATTAGCTCATTAGATGAATGGAGAACCCAAGCTTATGAAAATGCCAAGTTGTTTAAAGAAAAAGTTAAAAGATGGCATGATAAAAGGACCCAAAAGCATGAGTTCAAAGTTGGAGAATATGTTCTTTTGTACAACTCTCGTTTCAGGTTCTTTGCAGGAAAACTCCTCTCCAAATGGGAAGGACCTTATGTTATCGAGGAGGTTTATCGGTCCGGAGCTATCAAAATAAATTACGCCAAAGGTACTAACCCGAAGGTTGTTAATGGGCAGCGAATAAAACATTATATCTCAGGTACGCCCATTAATGTTGAAAGTAATATTATCCAAACTATGACACCGGAAGAACACATAAAAGAGTCCTTCCGGAACACTCCAGAATCGTGAAAAAGAGGAGGTACGTGATACGGTAAGTAAACAAACTCCGAAAAATCCGCAAAAATATTTTTTGTCAGTTTTGGAATATTAGAAAATTAGGAAAATAAGAAACTACCGGGAAAGTGACCCTGGTGGGCACAAGACACCAGGGCGCGCCTGGCTTGCCAGGCGTTGTGCCCACCTAGGGTACCTTCCGGATTCCGTTTTTCTTCCGTTTGCTTGTTTCCCAAGATAAAAAAAATCTTTATATACCCCCGAACCTATTGATCACCGTATCACGGAGAAATCTTCTATTCTCGTTTCTTGCTATTTTTGGTCAGATCTGTTGAGCCAGGCATCATGTCTTCCTCTTCCTCCAACAACGTGGAAGAGGACGCTTGGTTGATGAAGATCGAGCTGAAGAGAGAAGAGCCCGTAGAAGCCGTCAAAGAGGACAAGAGCAAGGAGACTACCAGAGATCAAGCGCCGGTGGTTGAGCAGGCCTGGCCTACTGAGGAAGAAGAGGAAGATATCCTTAAACCTTACTATGGTCATCTTACCCCGACTGAGATTGAAGCCTTTCGAATCATTGAAACGGTTCGTGTGCAAAATAAATATCTCACTCGTGAAAATATTCTGCATCAAGAGCACATCATCTTCCTCCGGAGCGTCATCCGTAGATTGGAGAATCTCTTGATCATGAAGGACAGGATCGCCTCTACTTCATCACCACCACCTCCTTCATCACCAAAAGAAAATTGAGTATCGGGTCTGGGCACTCCCCTTGGCTTCCGCCAAGCTTGGGGGAGGTGCCCCGGTATCGTATCACCCCCACTATCTTTTGTCTTTACTTATCTTAGTTTGATCTATAGTTATCTTTTGCTTTAGATGAATAAAAGTTTAGTTCTATCCTTTCTTTTTGAGAGTTTGCTTAGTGATCCATCCTTGTAATCGTGTGCGAGATATATAATAAAGTTTAGTTTGAGTTTTTGCTTTCTTTACTTTCATGTTCCAATAAAAAGAAAGGAAACAAATGAAAAATATCATATGCTAATCTTATGGTAGGTAATGACACCACATAAGGAAAAATATAAGTAGAAAATTTTATTAGAGATTGACAAACAGCATTGGTCAATGATGCAACTCATGAAAGAATTAATAAGGGAAGACAAGATTCACATACAAATACACTATCCTGGAAATCTTTTGTGATTGTGAGCCCCCATCAAAATATTATATGCCAAAATTGTTGACGTTGGACAAGAAAGACAACTTAATGATTTATGTTTGTTCATATTCACATAGAAGTTATATTGTCATAGATCCTTCAACATGAGGTGCTTTCCCCCCATCTTTGCTAGCCAAAATTCTGCACTAAGTAGAGATACTGCTTGTGCATCCAAAAACCCTTAGACCCAAATCTTATTTTCAAGAGTCCACCATACCTACCTAAGGATTGAGTAAGATCCTTCAAGTAAGTTGTCATCAGTGCAATAAGGCAATGAAAATTGCTTCTAAAAGTGTGAGATCATTTAGTGTAAAAGAAAATTGAGCGTTGTACGAACTTCTGATGGTAAAGAATAAAAGCGACAGACTGCATAATAAAGGTTGCAATCACAAGGGGCAATATAACATGACGTTCTTTTGCATTAAGGGGTTGAGCATACAAACAAATAAGCGCATGGCAACCTCTGCTTCCCTCTGCGAAGGGCCTATCTTTTACTTTATGTATTTACTTTTATGCAAGAGTCAAAGTTTTTCTCTATATTCCTTTTTATTTTTCTCCTTTGGCAAGTATCATGTGGTGAGGAAAGATCTAGGCACATATGTCTAGTTGAATATGGGTAGCATGAGTTATTATTTTTGACATCACCCTTGAGGTGAATACATTGGGAGGCGAAACTATAAGCCCCTACCTTTCTATGTGTCCGGTTGAAACGTTTTGCTCATGTGTATGTGGTGAGTGTTAGCAATCATAGAAGACTATATGTTGTTTGAGTATGTGGACTTGCCTAAAGGCTCCGATACGTGACCCTTCCTGAAAAGATGATGAATTGTAGTTGGAAAGTTGACTGAGAACATAGTTTGTTGGTTTCTAATAGAGTTTATGCTTTATACTTTGATAGTGTGATGAATTGCTACTTATTCATGAGAAGTCTATGATAAAAGTTTTATGTTAAAGTTTGTTGCTGTTATAATAATTCACATGATGCTTCTATGTTCGTATTTTGTTTTTATCGACACCTCTCTCTCTAAGCATGTGGACATGTTTTTCAATTTTGGTTTTCGCTTGAGGACAAGCGAGGTCTAAGCTTGGGGAGTTGATACGTCCATTTTGTATCATGTTTACCTACTGTTATTTATGATGTTTTTATGTATAATAATGCTTTTTGGAGTAATTCTAATGCCTTTTCTCTCATAATATGCAAGGTACACACAAAGAGGGAGAATTGCGACAGCTGGAAATCTGGACGTGAAAAAGCTACGTCAGGCCACCTATTTTGCACAACTCCAAATAAGCTGAAACTTCACAAGGATTTTTTATGGAATAAATGAGAAATATTGGAGCCAATAAGTACCAGAGGGGGCCCACCAGGTGGTCACAACCCACCTGGGCGCGCAGGGAGCCCAGGCGCGCCCTGGTGGGTTGTGCTCCCCTCGGCCCACCTCCGGTGCCCATCTTCTGGTATATAAGTCATTTTAACCTAGAAAAAATGAGGAGCGGACTTTCGGGACGGAGCACCACCATCTCGAGGTGGACCTTGGGCAGGAGCACTTTTGCCCTCCAGCGGAGCGATTCCGCGGAAATCATCGTCATCATCATCACCAACAACTCTCCCATCTTGGGGAGGGCAATCTCCATCAACATCTTCAACAACACCATCTCCTCTCAAACCCTAGTTCATCTCTTGTGTTCAATCTTTGTACCGGAACTATAGATTGGTGCTTGTGGATGACTAGTAGTGTTGATTACATCTTGTAGTTGATTACTATATAGTTTACTTGGTGGAAGATTATATGTTCAAATCCAATATGCTATTTAATACCCCTCTGATCTTGAGCATGATTATCATTTGTGAGTAGTTACTTTTGTTCTTGAGGTCACGGGAGAAATCATGTTGCAAGTAATCTTGTGAACTTGATATGTGTTTGATATTTTGATAGTATGTATGTTGTGATTCCCTTAGTGATGTCATGTGAACATCGACTACATGACACTTCACCATATTTGGGCCTAAGGGAATGCATTGTAGAGTAGTAATTAGATGATGGGTTACGAGAGTGACAGAAGCTTAAACCCTAGTTTATGCGCTATTCCGTAAGGGGCCGATTGGACCCAAAAATTTAATGATATGGTTAGAATTTATTATTAATACTTTTCTCGTAGTTGCAGATGCTTGCGAGGGAGTTAATAATAAGTAGGAGGTTTGTTCAAGTAAGAACAGCACCTAAGCATCGGTCCACCCACATATCAAATTATCAAAGTAGCGAACACGAATCGAATCAACATGATGAAACTGACTAGATGAAATTCCCGTGTACCCTCAAGAACGCTTTGCTTATAAGAGACCGTTTTGGCCTGTCCTTTGCCTCAAAAGGATGGGGCTACCTTGCTGCACTTTTGTTACTACTATCGTTACTTGCTCGTTGATGTCTACTACGCAACTTTATTCTTGTAGACTCGTGTTGGGCCTCCAGGCGCAGAGTTTTGTAGGACAGTAGCAATTTTCCCTCAAGTGGATGACCTATGGTTTATCAATTCGTGGGAGGTGTAGGATGAAGATGGTCTCTCTCAAACAACCCTGCAATCAAATACAAGAAATCTCTTGTGTCCCCAACACACCCAATACAATGGCAAAATGTATAGGTGCACTAGTTCGACGAAGAGATGGTGATAAAAGTGTAATATTGATGGTAGAAATATATTTTTATAATCTGAATAAATAAAAACAGCAAGGTAGCAAATAGTAAATGGGCACAAAAACAGTATTGCAATGCTTGAAAATGAGGCCTAGGGTCCGTACTTTCGCTAGTGTAACCTCTCAACAATGCTAACATAGTTGGATCATATGATTATCCCTCAAAGTGCAATAAAGAATCACTCGTGAGTTCCTATTAGCGGAGAACAAAAGATAGAAATTGTTTGTAGGGTACGGAACCACCTCAAAGCTATTCTTTCTGTTTGATCTATTCAAGAGTTCGTACTAAAATAACACAAAGTTGTTCTTTCCGTTCGATCTATCCTAGAGTTTGTACTAAAATAACACCAAAGCAAATTCATATTCATAATACTCAATCCACACAAAGAACTACAAAGAGACCCCAAAGTTTCTATCAGAGAAAAGATAATAAAAACATGCAACAGCCCTTATGCATAGATTACCCCAAATGTCACCTCGGGAATCCGCAAGTTGAGTGCCATAACATAAATCAAGTGAATAAATATGATACCCCATTGTCACCTCAAGTATTCATACCGCAAGACATACATCATGTGTTCTCATATCTGAATATTCAATCGGACAAGACAAAACTTCAAAGGGTAAAGATTCAATTCATCACAACAAGAGTATAGAGGGGAGAAACATCATATGATCCATCTATGTTAACAAAGCCCATGATATAGATCACGAGAGAGAGAGAGAGAGAGAGAGATTAAACACATAGCTACTGGTACAAACCCTCAACCTCGAGGGTGGACTACTCCCTCCTCATCATGGTGGCCAACCGGATGACGAAGATGGCCACCGGAGATGATTCCCCCCTCCGGCAGGGTGCCGAAAATGGTCTAGATTGGTTTTCGGTGGCTACAGAGGCCTGCGGCGGCGGAACTTCTGATCTAGGTTAACCCCGAAGGTTTCGGAATATTTGGGAATTTATGGTGCAAAGAAGGGGTGCGGGAGGCCACCGAGGTGGTCACAACCCACCTGGGCGCGCCTGGGGGCCCAGCCATGCCCTGGTGGGTTGTGCTCCCCCTCGGGGCACCCCCCAGGTGCTTCTTTGGCCTACTGTTGGTCTTCTAGTCCATAGAAAATCTCCGTGAAGTTTCGTTGCATTTGGACTCCGTTTGGTATTGATTTCCTGCGATGTAAAAAACAAGCAAAAAACAGCAACTGGCACTGGGCACTGGGTCAATAGGTTAGTCCCAAAAATGATATAAAGTTGCTATAAAATGATTGTAAAACACCCAAGAATGATAAAATAACAGCATGAATACTTCATAAATTATAGATACGTTGGAGACCTATCAGCATCCCCAAGCTTAATTCCTACTCGTCCTCGAGTAGGTAAATGATAAAATAAATAATTTATGAAGTGTGAATGCTAGCAAAGTGCACAAGTTTGATCAATGACAATTTCAATCACTTTTCCTAGCATCATAACAGCAATTCTTTCTTATAAAAATTCTCATGTTATAGTGGAAACCAATTCACATGTTTAGTTTCAAACAATGAACTCTCTTGAAACTCAACAACCTATGTTCTTAGTCACCAAGCAATTGCAATTCAACTTATTCAACAGAGTTTAAGTAAGAGCTCCACATACTCAACCATCATATAGTCTTCTATGATTGCTAACACTCACCGCATACACATGAGCAAAACGTTTCAACCGGACACATAGAAAGATAGGGGCTTATTGTTTTGCCTCCCAACGTATTCACCTCAAGGGTGATGTCAACAATAATAACTCATGCTACCCATATTCAACTGGACATATGTGCCTAGATCTTTCCTCACCACATGATGCTTGCCAAAAGAGAAAACTAAAAAGGAACAGAGAGAATAACTTTGACTCTTTGCATAAAAATAAATACTGAAAATTAAAAGATAGGCCCTTGGCAGAGGGAAGCAGAGGTTGCCATGCGCTTATTTGTTTGTATGCTCAACCCCTTAGTGCAAAAGAACGTCACGTTATATTGCCCCTTATGATAGCAACCTTTTTTTATGTAGTCCGTCGCTTTTATTGCTTTGCCATAACATGTTCGTACAACTCTCAATTTTCTTTTACACTAAATGATCTAACACTTTTAGAAGCAATTTTTATTGCCTTATTGCACCGATGACAACTTACTTGAAGGATCTTGCTCAATCGTTAGCTAGGTATGGTGGACTCTTGAAAATAAGATATGGGTTTAAGGTTTTTTGGATGCACAAGTAGTATCTCTACTTGGTGCGGAATTTTTGGCTAGCAAAGATGGGGGGCAAGCACCACATGTTGAAGGATCTATGACAATATAACTTCTATGTGAATATGAACAAACATAAATCATTACGTTGTCTTCCTTGTCCAACGTCAACAATTTTGGCATATAATATTTTGATGGGGGCTCACAATCACAAAATATTTCCAAGATAGTGTGTTTGCATGTGAAAGTTCTCTTCCTTATACTAATTATTCGTGAATTGCTTGTATTACCAAAATTGTGATTGGCAAGCCTCAAAAGATTTCACTTTCTAAACCCAATGTGAAGCTACCACTAGGCATGATATGATTTCAACTTCATGACATTCAATTTATTCAACAATTTACTCACAGGATATAAGTGAAGCACAAGAGCAATTCCAAAGAAAAGAGCTTCGTTGACGGGATGTGATGCCGCTTACTTAGCCTCCTTGGCAACTATTTGAGGACTCTATTTTATTTAAAAACTTTTAGATCTAATTATTTTATTAAAACATCAAGTAAAACAAAAATAAAATGACATTCTAAGAATAGCACAACTCATGTGAAGAAGCAAAAACTTAGGCTCAACCGATACTAACCGATAATTGTTGAAGAAGAAAGGTGGGATGCCTACCGGGGCATCCCCAAGCTTAGATGCTTGAGACTTCTTGAAATATTATTTTGGGGTGCCTTGGGCATCCCCAAGCTTGAGATTTTGTGTCTCCTTAATTCCTTTTATATCACGGTTTCCCTAAATCTTAAAAGCTTCATCCACACAAAACTCAACAAGAACTCGTGAGATAAGTTAGTATAAACCAATGCAAAAACTTTATCATTCTCTACTGTATAAAATCACTAAAATTATTATTCAACATTGCATACTAAATGCCTCTGCATATTTAATACTCCTATCCTCAAATAGATTCATTAAACAAGCAAGCATATGCAAACAATGCAAACATAACAGCAATCTGCCAAAACAGTACAGTCTGTAAAGAATGCAAGAGTATCAATACTTATTCAACTCCAAACATTATGAAATTATACCACACTGTAGAAAATTTATCAGAGCTTATTATGCAAAATGTTTCAATATTTTATCACATTCTGACTTTCCTCGGGAATTTTTGCAACATCGATAAACTTTTTGTTTTGAAACAACAACATGTAGACTTGCAAAATAAGCATGGCAAAGGCCATACTTGACATTTTTATTGAAATAAAAGATGCAAAACATTATTATAAATAACAGCAAGCAAATCCTAACAAAATAAATTGACACTCCAAGCAAAACTCATATCATGTGACGAATGAAAACATAGCTCCGAGTGAGGTTACCGATAATGTTGGAGACGAAAGAGGGGATGCCTTCCGGGGCATCCCCAAGCTTAGTTGCTTGGATATTCCTTGGATATTAACTTGGGGTGCCTTGGTAATCCCCAAGCTTAGGGTCTTGTCACTCCTTATTCTCCTCACATCGATGTCTCACCCAAAACTTGAAAACTTCAATCACACAAAGCTTAACGGAACTTTGTGAGATAGGTTAGTATGATAAAGAGCAAACCATTTCACTTTGGTACTGTCAAAGACAAGATTCATAATTGTTTACACATAATTCCTACTGTAGTATATCATTTCCACAATTTATATTAGGCAATATAAGCCATGGAAACTAGAAAACAAGCAAACTATGCATTGAAAACAGAATCTGTCAGAAACAGAACAGTCTGTAATGATCTGGATAACTACCATACTTCTGCTACTCCAAAAATTATGAAAAAATTAGG